>NC_089847.1:10163432-10905932 GCF_035609145.1 Eleutherodactylus coqui
TAGTGGAGGCATCGTGATTACACTGGGCCATGGAGCTGCCGTTGGCTTCTGGGGGGGTGAGAATGATAAGTAAGTGCAGGAGACGACTTCCCTGACGTTGGGCACCTTCTATACGTCGTGTCGCTCCTTCCGTCGCTGCTGTGTTATTTTATTTCACAAAAGGCCATGTTAGTAGGACCCCGTTGGCTTTATGGGAAAGTGCCACCCATAATTAGCTTACTGTTAACCTTTTTTGCATTAAACAGGAGGGGGGGGGGGAAGTAAAACAGCCGGCCTGCGTCTCACTAAAATGCCATAGATATGGCAACAATTAACCCGCACGCAGACGCTGTAGTTCCGCCTGACCCTGGGTTGTACCTCTTCACAAGTTTGAGCTGTTAAAAATTCCCAAGGTGTATCGCTTCATCTTTCCCTACACAGGCTCGGCTGCAAAAGGTTGCAATTTATCGTTGTCGTAATTAATATGGAAGTCTTGTATGGCGCAATGAGGGTTCGGAATATCAAAAGGAGTCTCCAGGTGAAGCGTCCCAACAAATCTGCTTCCTCGCGCCTTCTCGCCTTTATTACCACGACCGTTGTTCTCCCAACAACCATATAAATGGGGTTTGTCTACAAGGTCCTCCTTTTGAGGTCTTTGGCCTTCTGTCAGGTAATACCCATCGCGAATGCAACCAGATAGACAGCCCTCACTTCCCTAAGTTGGGTGGTGGGGCGACTTTATGGGCAGCTTGATATTCCCACGATGCATGAAGAATAATCACCCAGACACCTTCATCCCACTGCCCAACTTTTATCTTATCTTTTAGTTATCATACTGATTGGACAAAAACCCCCATATTATGGCCAATTTTTGCGTCTTTTTCCCTTTTTTTTTTGCATGTGTGCGAGGTTTCCTTACTCTATAACAATGTTACACATATCCTATTCATGTCCCATTGATTTCAGCTTTAGGACCAAGACCGTTCACTGCATGTAGAGCAAAGGGTGTTAATTCTCCCCCATGCCAGCCTTTTATTTCCAGGACTCTGCCATGCCGAATGGGGTGTTCTACATACATGTGCTTATTGTTGTTTTTGGAACATGTGACATCAATGTGATAAGTTTACGTTTTTGTAACACATGGAAACACGGTAAATTAACTGCTTAACCGCCCCCATTTAAAGGCTTTTTAATAGATAATTAGTCAATGAGTCAGTGTTGCTTGGTAAAGAATTAATAAATGAGTTAATATTGCGCTGCACAGGCCAAACAGCGTGCCATGACAGCCCTCCAGTCCTATCGCCTGGATATCTTAAAGTAGGAGCCTTGAAGAATGATGTAAGTTTCCTTGTTTGTGCTTTAATTATAAATTATTAATTAGTTCTGTCAGGACACATGTTATTAATTATGACTGGGGTTTTTTTCACCTACAGCAGCTGTTTGGGAATAAAGGGGAACAGGTTGAACTGTATTTGGTGGATACTCTAAATTAGAGGGAAGAAAAGTCTCTGCGAATCACGACACGTTTGGAAATTTCCAGCGTTTCTATTGAAAACAGAACATTAAGACGATCGTTGGGTTCGCGTTTGCAGACCCGATTTCACAAAGCTTTTAAATAACACATCATTAACGTCATTTGAATATCCCTTTTTGACGCGGTAATGACACATTTTTGAGTTTGTATCAAGATCCGGAGGTCAATAGTACATGCCAATAAGCATAGATAATAATACTTTTACGCCTGACGAGGCAAGGAGGGAATCAAATGTAAAAAGCTCTCCTGGAATTCGTGCGTCGTCCAGGTCGCCGGTAATACCAACGTAATCGAAGCTCCGGCCTCTTAACACTTGTATTCTCCTTTGTAAATTACAATATGAATACAATTAGCTGTTGGCTTATCAAAATGCTCGATTCCGTTTTAAATGGTATTTGAATATAGATGAATATTAATGAAGCGGGATGAATTTATTTTGCATAAGTAAAGATGTATAACTCTTCCCTCCATTAACGATGGTCATTAATAAAGCGTGGTCATTATTTAAGAACATATTTATTTTTTATACCATTTTTTTCCCCCCATTTTTTCCATTTCTTTTAATGAGACAGGCCTAATTAATTATACAGGCATGACAGCCGTTAACGGTCCTGGGTGTCTATGTAGCAGGTAATACGTTCCTTTTATGGATCTTGTTTTTGTCCACGGCGGCAGAGGTGACATTTTTTTATTTTTTATTTTTTTACAAATTTTTGAGGATTTTTTCCACCTCGGTCGTCTGCTGTCAAAACAGTCGATAAAATTGTATTTTATTTGTTTATTCCTCATCTCCGGTAATGGCTGAGGAACCTAGAAAACGAGGAGATATTTTATAATTAATTCACCAAGATGTAATTGCTTTAATCACATAAATGTTACACGCGGCACAGATAGCGCTGTAAAGCATATGGAAAAATATACTGCAGAACACCCACTTGTAATTCTCCAAATAAGCATTTTCTATGTGGTTTGAATTGCAGAATGGCCCGTTAGTTATTTTTTGGAGCAAGTAACATTTGCGTTCTACCTTCGGTGATTGGCATTTTCAATGCGCCCAAGGAAACCTGCGTTACTTATGAAGATGACTCCGTGGAAGAATCCGTCAACCCTGAATAGGAAGCGTGAAACTTTTATGGCTGCTTGCAAAACCAATGATCATTTTCTTTTCCATTGTAGTGCAGATGGTTAAGGGGCTTCCTTGGTTGCTTTTTGGCCATGCAGCGATAGTTGGGCTATAAGGGGGCATTCACATGCAGCAGACTTGTAGACATCTCTGAGACTGTCCCATTCACCTGAACACCGCTTGCAGAAACCCATGTGCTTGCCGCCAAAACAATCATACAAAGGCGCATGGAAGGGAATTTCGGGCGCAGAAACGTTTGATTATGTATCATGGATGGATGGACAGACAGATAGCAAAGTAGGAGATACATAGGAGATGGACAGATAGATTTGTAAGTAGGCCAAACTGAGTGGATCCTTTCTCCTTATTTCATAAACTACAGATGTAGCAGAGCTGAGTTTGTATTGTATTCTACACTGATACATTTACCTTCGACTGCAGGTTAAGTCGTTTAACACCATCCTGAAAAACACGTCTGTATATAATTTATGTGAGATATATATATATAGTGATAGATTCACCCGCACAGTACAAGGAAGGAGGATAAGATTGTAGGTTTTGTGTAGGTCTAATTGACAGCTGCACCTGACAGTAGGCCGTGGACGCTGCGCAGCGGTGGCCATTGAGTTGTCTTCACCTTTAGGCCTCATTCACACATACATATGCAATTTTGGTTCGTGAACATGCACCGTTTTCACTGTATGTGGTGCGTTTTTGGTGCATATGCCCGTGTTTTACATCCGTGACGCATCCATATTCACACATACAAAAGAAAAATACAAGAAGGACTAATTAATGTTACTTTTCCCCCCACTGCCTCCTGGTAAAAGATACAGTGAATACGATGTAACATTTGTTCTTTCACACTCCCACAAACTCTAATGGACGGTTGCGGTCCGGGATGTAGACCAGCGTAGGACGTGCCGACATTGTAAAAAACGCAAGTCTGAATCCATCAGTTTAATTCAGTGGGTCCGTCTGTATTCAGTCAGTACCGGATACGGGCTGCGGTACACCCGTGTGAACGGGTCCCTAAACACACCCGAACCTCTTCAGCCATGGCAGTTCCATTACTACTGTAGAGAACTATACAAAGCTGTGATGTCACCACAGGTCGCCGGCTTTTCCCCCCCTCCTCCCCGTATGCGGCCCCCATTGGCCCCTCCGAGGCTGCGAGGAGCAGTTATATTAACCGTTTCAGCCAACAGAATGCCGCTCAGCTGCCTTTATTTTCTAACTTGCTGCTTTATTTGGGAGCCTGCTATCGAAGCAGATGTCCCTGACACTTCTAGCATTGGCTGTTGCTTTGTTGTAGAGATATACGTATGGGCACATGAAAAAACATATTTGCAGTCCTTATGTTCCAGACCGTATTTGCATAAAGACGCTTATACTGTATAGGTGCAGACAGAACTGTAAGAAATTGACGGCCATTTTTAAAATTTCTTCTCACCCTTTTTTTTTTCCTCTTACTTGTAAAGTTTATATGACAAGTTTGGAGCGTTTTATCTAGTGTGGAAATCCTCATTATATCAGCGTCTTCCATGGGACGCAGACCAGAACGCTCATCTGCAGAGCTTACAGTCTAATTACCCTTCATTGGAAACCTTAAGTATCATTAAATGAATGGACTTGGAATCCGAAGCAAGGAGCCTGACTGGTCCTCAAACCCAGAAACCCATCAATGTCCTTGAGGGCGCTGCGGCGTTACACTGTAGGGCGCACTCAGGTGTGTGCCGCCATTTTTTACGCTAATCTGAATAACCGAATGCTGTTCGTATTACGTCAGTAAGGCAGACAGTCTTGGGGCTCCTTCACACGGGCAGATGGGCAAATGTGAGGATGATCTGCGTGTGTATTGGTGCATTGCACTGTAGTTTTTGCGCACGCAGGGCCTGTTTATTAGCGCATGCGACACCCCCCAACCCTGATTTAAAAGGCTATTTAGCCTAATGAGGTGTGTTCTTTTCCCTGTGGTTTTGCGCTGTATTTTGCACATCCCCTTACGTATTGCGTGTGTATTTGCACATCCCCCATAGACTTCTATGAGGACCTTTGGTGCGCAAATGCACAGGAAAATAGAGCATGTTCTATTTTTTTGCGTGCGCAAAAAAAGAAACGTGAATGAATCTATCGAAAATAATGCGTCCTTTTGATGGGTGTGTTTGGGCTCGAACATGCTTTCCGATATTGCGCACGCATTTTGCGCGTGGAAACAAATTGAACCTGCTCTATTTTCTCTGTTCATGTAGGCAGCAAAAGTCCTCATAGAAGTCTATGTGGGGTGCGAAAATCCGTACACAATGCGCAAGGTGATGCGTTAAACGGATCAAGAACACATCTGGAACTCATCAGGCTTTATAGCCCTTTAAATCGGGGCGTGTTCGTGTGGCGCGCACAAATGCAGATGCCCTGTGGGCACAAAAAGTACAGTACGATGCGCCATTATGTGCACAAAAAAAAGACTTGTTTGTAGAGCTAATATGTCGCACAGAGTCACGCGTACGAACGCTTCCGCCTGTGTGAGGGAGCCTTTAGTCTGCGCAGAGTTACAGCCCATGTTGGCGCTATAGAAGTTACAGCTATTTTTAAGAAAGCCCAAAGTATTTGTTTCCCCTTGCAAAGAGTTTGCGCCCTTCTGTAATCTCCCCGCACCGACAGAAGCCGCTCACTGATGGGATCTGGACAGTCTTTACCTCCAGAAACACCCAACAGACGTCCCTGCGTTGTCATTTCTCTAAGGCTCGTTCACACGGGCGTATTCAGTTTCCACGGACAGAAAATGTGCGTATTCCCTGCTCAGTGCCGTATTTTTGTGCGCGTTTTCACAAAAAGAAAACCCACCAAGAATGCCCCATTGATTTCATGCGTGAATACATAGTAAGCGCGCGTTCACCGCGTAGTTACGTGATCCCATCGACCACCGTGGGTATATCGTCCGTGATACGGTCCACAATAGGCCACGTGTAAATAACGCAGGTCTGAATACCCCAATGCAGTCAATGGGGTCTCGGCTTGTCGTATCACATGCAGAAAAAAATATGCACGCAACACAGAGCGCAAATATAGGCCTAATATATATATATATATATAGACTGCAGGGCTCGGCCTCCTCGTCATTTGCTTCTCATGTAAAGACTAATAACTGATTAATTATCGTATATATGCAGACGTGTTCTACAGCCGGAGATAGAAATCAGTGCCACAAATCAAGCAGCAGGTCACTGTTCAAAGGAGCTGACAATCTATTGCGCCTGCAGGCACCTTGAATGGGCTCGTCAGCTTATTCATAGGTCTGCTGGATAAAAACATCCTGTTCCTCCTGCAGCCGAGCGGATTAGCCCAGAGTAACCTATTATCATTTTTTTCTCTGCTCCAGGATGGGGTACGTTATTATATCCAGTATCTTTTTTGGGTCTGGGCTCGATGCCCAGAAAAGTTCCTTTCCTGCTGGGTCAGGGCTGTTGCTGGAGGGCAGGATCACAGCGGGGGTGCCCTGCAAGACTGGCGGCCGCTGCTTAAGACTGGCATCCATCAGTCATCCATCTGTGACACAGAGTCTGTTTTTGATGGCAGGGATGATAAAAAGGCCTGGGAACTGTATAGACCCTTGTAATCAGGGCCAGTACTGACATCCTTCTCAATTGTGACAGCTCCTTCCTTTTCTCTTTTCACCGCCAAGACTGTCTGAACTGGTTTTTTTTTTTCTTCTTCTTCTCTCTTGTTTCATGTACTTGATCAGTCTCAGATGCTGAGAATTATTTTTTGTGTCTATGGGGAGGAGGGGAGGGAGGAGGAGGAGGGCGAGCGTTTGGTTGATTTGGGTTGGTGGGTTGGGCAGGTGTGAGAGGAAGTCTCTCATTTTTATTTTTTTCGCTGGTACTGTAGGCCTGTAGCTAATTAATGTTCCTCCATAAGATTCTGTCTGAGTTGAGTAATGTTTTTGATCTTTATGTCTGATAAGTGCATACTTAATGAGATTTCAAAGCTGTGACTACAGCTCTCTACAATTATTGACAGATGCCTTTCCTCTGCCATTGGGTTCAGCTTCATAAATCCTCTTTCGGTAATGAGGTTCACAAGTGCCACCCTGCCAGTGAGCTAATGAAAGAGAGGGGGAGGGAGACGCTGCAGCCTGTCTTACACCATTTTTTTTCTTTTAAAATTTACTATGCAGATGTCAAGCTGCAGGACGATTACTTCAAAACCGCTAATTTTTATGTATGTCTCAGCGTGTGCACATATAGATGTATATACGGGCTGATGTTTGTGCATATTTACAAATATGGATTAAAACACACTTGATACAAAAAAAACCCAATCCCTGTGCAACAATACTCTGTGTGTCTTCCGAATGCGCTGCAAGGCCGCGGTCACACCACATCCCTGCGACTGTCGGATGGAGATCGCAACCACTACGGACGCGGGGAACCGATTTACAGGTGCAAGAATTTTTGCGGCCACGTTCACACCAAGCAGATCTGCTGTCGATATTGGTGCAGATCCACATGAAATCTGCAATCGTTCCTACAAGCGTTTTTGGGCAGCATATTACGCACACAAATTTTGCGCACGTAATACGCAGTGACTAAAAGCCATGGTTCAGTCACATTAACATATTTTTTCACGCAATGTGCGATTGCGTTAGTAAAATACGTGACATGGCCTATCCTGAGCACGTTTGCGGACCACAAGAGCCCGTTGAAATCAATAGGCTTGTGTAAAAATGCGCACCACATACGCAGAAAACAAGTGTAATTGCTGCACATTTACGCACAACATCAATGCGGTTTTGTGCAGATCTTTTGTATGTGCAAAGATGTGACGCATTTGTGCACACGCTACACGTCAGATTGGGCAAAATTCACGGGCAAAGGCACATTTGGTCGCACAAACCCGAAATGCGCTTATGCCCGTGTGAGCTGAGCCATGCGCACAGTTTGTGGTTTAGATTTCACCCCCCTATTTGCAGAGGGGACATCCACTCTATCCGCAGCATAAACAGACGCTTTGTCGCATTCTGCGTATTTAAATTCCGCATCGCAGATGAATTTAGGCCGCATTTACATGGGTGAGTGTTATATTGGTCCGAGAAGCTTGGATTGATGATATCCTCGCAAATATGCGATTTTTATATATACAAGTTGCAGAGGTAATTTTACCTTGCGTAAAAAAAATCGCATTTTGCTTCAGCATTTTTAATGGCAAAAACCGCACTCACACTTGGCACGCCAGTGCGACGCGACTTTTGCCACCCATAGGAAATCATCACACAAAAAAAACGGACGCGCCGCAGTTTTTACGTCTTGCAGCATCTCTGCGAAAGAAAAATCGCACCTTTAAATTAAAATAGACCCGTTGTAAATAATGAGTTTTACTGTCACGCGAGTATTTTGCGTCTCGCAACATTGTTTTTTGGGGGTCTTTTTCTGCAGCACATGAAGGAAATTTCCTGAAATTCCATCCTCAATGCTGCAGAAGCTGCTGCGGAGAAGCTGCATCATTTCCACGAGGTGTGAACGAGCCCTAAGAGAGACAACGTGATATGTCCCTCCCCTCCTCCTATAGTCGGAGCTCCTGCCCAACTAGTAATAGGACTCCCTGTGTCCTCAACAAAATATAAATCTTTTCTCACCCCCAGTCACCAAACACTTCATCGCTCCATGCGGCGAGGCCTTCTTCCTGTGACCCACATAGCCCTGTGTAGCAGTGTGTTGTTGTGAAGGGCAGCGCACAGGATAAAGGACAAGTTGTCCCGTCGCCCTGACCGAGCTTTTCAAATGTTGTGGATTTAATTTTCCAACTGAATCCTGGTGGAGAATAGCTTCACCAATGCCAAAGAGTCGATTTCCGTTTCAGCTGAGCCATATATCACTGACCCACCCTTTCCTCTTGACAGAATGACACGTGTCATTTATCAAATGGGCCCTGCCAGACAACAAGGGAGTAAGAGAGCAACGTTGCGTGTTCTCCTGTCTGTTCCCCTTTCCAACAGTCAGGCAGCGTTGCAGATTGTTGTGTACAGTTGGTAGGGGTGACACTCTTCGGACTCGGGATTAAAGAGGCCGCGTTGTTCCTGATTTTTGGATACATGTCCTACTTTTCACATTCCATCCAACTTATTTGCTTTTTTTTGCCAGCTTTTAAGTTTTTACTCACTTGTGGGAAAGCAGATCTGTTTGACACATATCACTCAGCCGGCATCTGCTGATAGGGGTGGGGGGTGTTTAAATGAATCTGTGAACTCCGGGTTTCCCAGGAATCAAACATTGCAGAAGATGGATGTGTTTTGAGAAAGATTGATGACGGATATCAGGCCGGCGGTGCCATTTATCATTTTGAATATTATTTAGACTCGCTGTGTATATCAGTAACTTGAGAGCTGGACGAGCAGGGGTTGAATGAAGGCCTCGATCTTTCTCGATGTTGATGGATGAGTTGCTCGTCCTTTATTGTTTGGATGGAGTCATTAGCCGGGAACTTTAGCCCTTCGTAAAGTGTCGTCATAGCAGTTTTTTGGGAAGTTAGCAAAATGGTAAAAAGGGAATGGGGGAAAAACAAAGAAAAATGGTGTGACTTTAATAATCTGTTATAAACCGGCGTGCCTCAGTTTACGTATTGTAATACTAAAACCTCGAGTAACCGAAGGATATCATCACCTGGCCGGTTTTCTTGGAAACAATGCAACTTGTCATGGCTTACTACTCAGATTGCATCTCCTGGTAATGATTAACTTTTATATTGAGTTTTAGTGAGATGATGAAGACTTGATAGATCTAGTGCATTGTGGCCGAGGTTATAGGAAAAGGATAAGTATGATAGTGGTTGTAGTGGGGTTTACTATGTTCTTTGAAGTATGGTGGTGCCGATTGATGGTCATGGGGGTTTTCTGAGGATAGTATAGGCTAACAATGTTTGAGCTTTTCTGTTCAATCTAGTTAGGACTGTAGTGATCAACAGAATAAAGGGCGGTTGAGCTGCTGTACCGGCACCAGCGCATCAGTGGATGTACCGCTACGCCTATGTGGCTACCCCTTCATTCAAGGATAGGTTGCGTTTTACTCCCCTTTAAAAGAGCTGTCCAGGACTACCAAAATATATCCCACCAAAGAAATGCCATGTATGTCCATAAAGAGACGATATGCAAAGACACAATGCAGAGTCGAGAGAAAAAGAGTTGGAGCCTAAGGCCTCCTTCCCACGAACGGATTTCCGCCGCGTAATTCGCGGCGAAAATCCGCTGCGTTGCACGCAGCTATTAGGTTCTATTGAACCTAATAGCTCCATGCTCACGATGCGTAATTCCACCGCGGAATTACGCACCGCGATTTCTCCCGTCCTCACCCGCAGCATGCTCTATTTTCTGCGGGTGAGGACGGGCTGTACGCACTGACGGCTTCCATTGCAGTCAATGGAAGCCGTCCATTCACGCTATCTCCCGCTGTAACCAGCGGGAGATAGCGTGAAAAAACGCTTTCCCGCCCACCGCCGAGCGTCATATGACGCCAAATGACGCGGTCCGGCCGCGTCACGTGACACGGCTGGTGACGCGAGAGCGGTGGGCGGTGACCAGCGGTGACGAGCGGTGACGCGGCGGTGGTGGGCGGGGAAGCGATTTCACGCTATCTCCCGCAGGTAAGTATAGGGGCTCTGGGGGGCGCCGTGACGGGCTTCACAGCGGAATATTACGCTGCGGAGCCCGTCACGCTCGTGGGAAGGAGGCCTTAAGGTTTGAGTTTTGAGATTGCTCTATGTCTGTGAAAAAAAGAGTTGAGGTAGAATTGGAACGGAGGAGCTGCCAACCAGGTGAACGTCTTGCCCCAAGGGTGGGCATGGAAAACCGTGCAGAGCAACCGCAAAAGAAAACCTGGTATATGGCGCAACCCTCCTACGAAGAACTCTTGACCAATTGGTAAAGATTAATAGCATTTATTGTATAAACACTAGCAAATAGACGCGCTTCAAGGCTAATTGCCTCTTCTTCAGTCGAGCAGTGTGGACTGTGGTCAATACATGGTTCAGTAGTATTAGAGGTAATGAGTTAGGCATCAATAACAAATGGTATTGCTGTGTGGTGTTGGCTACTGCAGGCCATATGCCCCTTCATCAGATAGTGCCAGACTGGAAATTAGTATTTCATCCAAAGATGCATAACATATGTATAAAAAAACCAAAAGAAAATAGAGATGCTACATGTAATGTCCACATGTATTGCATGCAGTATTCCTATTTTTTTTGCTATACTTTGATGCATCCTATCCTGGTCTTTGCACGCTCTCTCTCTGTAGACTTCTACACTCACTGTCCACTAGTGCAGCGACTTCCCAGGCCGCAGTCCACCTGTCGTGGCTTAAAAATATAATTGTCTTCATTACTACAATTAACCGCTGGGACGTTCCACCTCTTGAGCACCGGCTTCCCATGTCTGTCCATAGACTGTGTCTCGTATTGCAGGTCATCTCCATTCAAGTAAACACCACACCATGGACAGACATGGCCCTGGTTCTGAAAAAACAGGAGACTTTTCTCTTCTAGTCCCGGACAAACCCCCTAAATATTACTTTTCTGCCGTACGATATTTGTAGTTCACAATGGATTTTAATTGGAACTTGGCAGCGGTTTCTACCCCATGAAGCGAACTACAGGGGCGAACCAGGACATTACTGCGGTTTCCGCAAATAACTTCTGCAAACTTTCAGCGCATGCATGAGAAACCAAAGGGCTCTGAGGTTGGAGTGGTACTCAGCAGATGAGGTGGGCCGGCTCATTCGAACAGCTGCGGCCATAAAGATGGGTCCGTCCACCAGAGCGGACTGCGAGTATTCGCATGCGGGGTGGGAGATTTTACAAGATGTTTTACACAGGTATGCTTGCAATGGAAAGATAAAGTCATTTATGGAAACTGCTGTAACTTCCTGGTCCGCTCCTGAAGTTGGCCTAGTGGGGTAGAAACCGCTGACAGGTTCCCTTCAAATGGGTTTGATGTTTTACTAATTATTTCAGTCTAGGTGGCGCTGTTCATGAAGCATAAGTCACATCTTTCTCAGCTGCTGTGTTATTCGTGCTTCGTTCTCTGCATACCCTCAGTTTTATATATTTAGGCATCAGCTGATGTGTTTTTAACATTTTTATATCATATGATTATAGTTTATGCCACGGCTCTTGTAATGTGTCTATAAATCACATTTATTTTTCTTTGGCCGTAAATTCTCATCTCGCGACAATCCTATCACATTCACCAGTGTTATTACGAGATTGTCGCTGCTTTTGCCTTTTCAGCTGAATTTTCCTTAGCATTTTAATATCCTTGTGTGTGGGAAGGAAAAATATATTTCCGGCACTTAAAAATAAAACAAACTCTATAGGTATCTGTCATGTGACGTCCGTCTCGCCCAGCGCCGGGGATCGTCTTTAATCGTCAGTAATCATCTGGCATTTACGTATTCTGGAGCGATCAGTCTTATTTTTCATAAAAAAAACGAGAAGGTTGTTTTTACATATTGTCTACAGAAGGCATACTTCATTACTTGTCTGTCTCCGCTGTGTCTGTGAAATAATTACATAACAATAGACATTATTACATCTTCTGGCACTTTGCACACCAGTAAAATTCAACTGCATATCTCGGAAAAATAACTCGGCTTTGACTTTTTCCAGCAGCTGCTTTTTAAATGGTCTGAAGGCCAGTTCACGCCATAAAGTTCAGTCGCGTAACTCGCCTTCCGAGTGGAGTCATCAGCCCACAAATGAAATCTCATTGCTAAAATATTTGGGGTATAATATAGAAAAACCTACAACATGATATGTCATTTCACAACCAAGGGACTCTGACTCTCCCTCTTATTCTGCAGTCTGCACTCCGCTTAAGGCTGGCTGCACACGGGATGTCATTTCCGCTGCGGATTTCACCCGCTCATTTGAAAAATCTGCAGCCTAAACGAACACCGAAGATCAATTTGCGCTGTGGATTTTTTTACGCAGCGCCTGGAAGAGATTTCTTAAACTTTCACCCCCACCGTTTCTGCTGTGAAAAGCGGCAGATTTTCCACAGGTAATTCCATTGTGGAAAATCCGCAATGTATGAAAATGCCCCAAGGCTTCATTCACTGGGGGGAGAATCTGACTTGGCTTTTCATGAAATCTATGTGGCTTCTTGGGATTTCTGATGCGGATTTTCGTTTGAAGATGCCGTAGACGCGCGCCGGATTACTTCCATTCAACCTTCCAATACAGACTCCACATTTAGGAATAGACATAGCAATTGTTTTTTTCCAGAACTGCGGCGCAATAATGGGATTGTAAAATGACACGGATTCCAATGTGGAGTCTACCCAAAGAAAACTGTGAGCTGGCCTAAGTGACATATTTAGAGTTTCAGCATGAAGCACTACGGGTACTTCTACACACCCCGATAGTTGCTGAATACTCACTCAAACACGTGATTACAGGCAGCTGTTGGCTCATGGAAACACGGCACCCGTTCGCCAAAATGGAACGACTAGTCAGTGACTTCTCATTCATTAAAGGCAGGCAATTGTTTATCTATAAATGGAGGTAAAACCACCCTAACTCCAAAGTCCCCCCTGAACGTCCACACCTGTATAGATGGGATGCCATATCTATTGCTCATAACTATTGTGGGGGTCCCGGCACAGGTTTTGCATTTGATCCAACAACTAGAGCAAGATAAGCACTTGCCATTTGCTGTTTTTTTTAAAGGAATGTGGGGAGGAGGAGGAGTAGGTTTCGGATGACAATGTACGAATGAGAAATTAAAAAGTCACCCTTCAACTACATGGGCATAACCCTAATATGGATGATGGGGGGGATGAGGTATGTTGGATAGGTCTGCATTGAGGGAAGCATTGTGCTGCTACCTATCTATAAAGCAATATGAGTTACTAGATGGAAGAAGTATATTTCTAGCTGAGGATCTGTGCCTCGGTGTCTGGTCAGAAACACAGGTGATAAAGTTCTCTCCTCCACCTGTGAAAAGTTCCAGTGACACTAATAGCTTTCGGCCATGTTCCCTTTAAGGAACCAACTTTGTCATTCGAGAGGGGGGAAAAAAAAGTCCATTTCAGGTGTAATTGGGAGGGTGCTGGGTGGACTCATGGGAAGAAACCTTGTTTTGTTTTTGTCCTCTTGTATTCTTATCCCCCCAGTTTTATAGCTGTAGACATGATTTATTACATCAATCCATCTTGGGGGCTCATCCATCACAGCCCCGTTGCTAGGCACTCGTGGCAGCAGCTGTTTGCTTTGAATCAGACAGAAAAGTTGTCAATCATCAGAGGCAGGTGAATAGCATTAGAAACCCGCTATTGTCAGACGGAATAATTAATCAAAGAGAGAAAAGATAATTAAAAAGATATGACCCTTGCAAGTACTTACTTGGGTTGCCGAGAAAAAAAATAGAAAAAGAAAAACTGCCTGGTCTGTTCTAGGCACTTAAGCAGCTGAGAGCTGATAAAATATGCACTCTGCAGTGCATAGTTTTTAATTAATTGAAAAAGGTTCAACATTCAAAGACGAAGCTGGAGAAAAAGTCTGATTATGAGCAGAAGTAATATTTATTGTTTGCATGAAAGGCTTGACATGAAGTTTTAACGTCCTGTCACAAATCTCCTGCATACTTTGCAATAAGTCGCCCCCAGCGTTTCTATCTCCACTCTGGAATTCCATTAAATAAAAAGTTGAAAGAACTTTGATTCAACCTTTTTGTAGTGAGCGCTCGGTTTCAGATATTTAAAGTGGCAATGTCTTCTGAGTATGTGACTTACTGTCTTGAAGGAAGGAGTCTCCAGAGCCGCTGTCCTCACTGTCTAGATTGCCATCTGATGGAGAACGTGCGGCTGAACCCGGGTCTGGATTTTTTTTATCATTGCCCCCTGTCTTCAGTGATTTCAATTGGCAGTTTTTTTGGAATTGATCGCTCTGTTTGTGCTTTCTTAAGTTGGCCATCGATGTTAGACAGCAGTTGGGCGTTCCCACTGCCAAGTGATCTTTATTTGGAAATATCTTTCCATAGAGAGGGCATTCATCAAGTATGTGTGTTTACATGCAGGAGTGCTAACACTCTTGGAACGAAATAGTAATTGGCCAACGACGGCAACGCCGTGGTCCCTATTTAGTTTCAGTTCATTAGGTTTTCTCATAGCATCCTTGGACCTACCTGATCATTGAGCCAACTTTTTCCTCCAGCTCCCCAATAAACAGGACTGTTCCTTGGCTGACAGTTCATAAGTTTAGGAAGGTTAACTGCTGCCAGACAGGTCTGGCGGTGGCTTATCTACCATTGGACAAAAGCATCGGGTGTCGAAATTCCACATCTCGATCCTTCTTTCCCTCAATATTACCTGTCGGGGAGAATTTGCACTGCCCCCCCAGTCCCCATACACATTAGAAAGCCATCCAGTCTCGCTGTAGTTGAAAGCATCCGGCAACTAAATGCTTATTGCATGGGGGCCTTAAGACTGTGGTCAATTCTAATCAAACTGGTCTGAATGGGACAGTGGTCAACTATGGGTGATCAAGGAAGAACCCATGTGGGTTTAAGTGCCCCAACCCCATGGTAATTTTTGATATCTTCAAAATTTACTCCTTTGATATGATCCCAATTTGCTTTGTCTCAGAAAGCCTTCGGTTTTGCTGGCTTGTATTTTACCTGCACCTCACTAACGTCAACTTTGCTATTCTCTCCGGCACAAAGGCTGGAAACAAACAGAAAGGCTGCAAAAATGGAGACCTCTTTGTTCTCTGTAATGGAAGCCTATGGTTTCGTCCAGGTTTCCATTTGGATGCCATTTACGACTATCCTGAGGACGGAGGCTTAAAAAAAACGCTAGTACCGGAAAGCACTGCACGCTTCTTAGTACCATGGATACAAGTCCAGTATTTGGGGCAAAGGCTTATCACAGAGACAAGTAATTAACTTCACTGTACAACTCTTAAGCCTGGATCCATGGATACTAAGAGCTCCTCGAAATTCAGAACACTCAAAAGAGACGACGCGCACATTGTGTTCCCATGCCTGTCACTACTTTCCCAGGAATCTCCGCTGCTAAACAGTTAATGGAGTCATATAGTATGTTCAGGGCTGACATGAATGTGTTTAGGATATGCATACACTTCTACTTAAATGTTCGGGCTCATTGGTCTGACATACAGCTTCGCTTACACTTTCCATGTAGACCTTGTACACGGACCAATGGCAGATGGGAAAATATTGTAAACCAATGCGAAGAGGTATTTGCCGCTCCTCCTGGTTCTTGTACTGGAGAGGACCGACTTCAAGCATTTTATATCAAACCTTGTTGTACGGAGCCTTCTAGCCATTCTTATAGGAAGTCTTTCACAAACTTGCACTTTGTACCTCGTGCCTCAGCGACTTCACCAGTTCAGTCAATGATCGCCGATTGCGGTTCACAGAGCAACTGATTTTGGTAAAGTGTTCATTTTTAAAGGGGTGTTCTCCTCTCATCCTGTGGCTATGCCATGAATGTCTTTCTAGAATGAAGGGCCCCGAGCCCATCTTGCCAGCCGTGGCATCCAGGCTGAGAGAAGTGGCGGGTTTATGTAAACAACTGAGCACCCGATGCTACACTACTTCCAGAACTCACATAGAGGTGAATAGCGGTTATGTAAGCAATGTAACACAATGAGCTACAATGTTCCCATAAATTATAAGATGTAGAAACAATGTAGCTCGCAATCACTTTCATGAGCGTTATGGACACAACGTAGCACATCAGCCACCTCTCAGAGCAGCTTGGATGCAACGACCGGCAGGACCGAGTGAGGTGGGACATGGCCAGGGGACCCCATTCTAGATATGGCATATCCACAGACATTTATTGCATAGTCTGTGGATATGCCATGCTGTCTTTCTAATATATATATATTTCATTTTGAGTCCTAGTAAAGTTCGCGCTGGCGTTTTTCACGTTCGTCTAGCTGTTCCGCAACAAAATCCACATCCAAATCCACCACAATGGAGCAGATTTTGATACAGAAATGACACTGATTTTAGTGAAGACTTTCCTCGGCATAAATGTGCATCATGTCTGCTACGTGTGAACATAACCGTAAGGGCAGTAAATGCTGAACCCTAACAGTACGATTACAGCTCCATTCACATCAGCGTCCGCTTTAGCTGATTTGTTGTAAAATTAAAGCAAATTGATGAGAAACAGATGAATAAAGGAAACAAAGTGTCAGTTTTTAACAGAAAAGTTTGACAGATTCGTCAAAAAATACTGTGCGCTTTGATTGCTGTTTGCGCTATGCTTCCATTTCTTATCCGTTTGTGAGGGATCCGTGGATTATACTGTTTGAGAAAAACCGATACGGAAAATAGAATAAATGCGAGATAGAAACGGAAACTATTTTGTTTGCATCCGTTTCCCTTGGATTTCAATGCAAAAATAAGTTGGAGTCAGTCATTCAGTTGTGGTTCTGTTACTGCGAATGGAAGAAGGCGCTGCAGGCGGCACTGTGAACCATGAGAAACAGATGCAAACTAAAGTCAAATCGATGGAACTTTTAACGGACCCGTTTATTTACGATATCTGGTCAGAGAATGAAGCAGAAGAACGCAAAACCTAACGCCGATGTGAACTGAGCCTTACTTCTATCGGTGGACTGTGTGGGCAGGGGGGCTGGATTTGCAGCCATGAACACAAGTGACTATTCCCTTGGCTGGGGTCACAGTTACACCATGTAGCATATATCACAGGACATTAATTTCTGCACCCTCCCAAGAATTAGGATAATTAAGGAGAAAAAAGCTAAAAACATGACTAATCGTAGTGACTCCTCCAGATAAGGTTGTGCAGGCCTCAGATTGACAGGGTTAGCACAGGCCGCGGCATTAATCTTCACATTGTGTGTGGGTTGTGTGAGTAATTGCTTACGCGTTTCTTCCAAAAAGATGAAACTTCTCAGTGGGCTGCATTTGTTATCTGAACCCTGTGACAAACCATATCCAGCCGGACTGAGTGAGGGAAGTTCTTGCAATGCTGCAGTTGTGAATGTGACGGATACCAGTAACACATGGATGACCAGAGCCTGCGGTCGGCCTCTCCTTTCTACAACCCCATGGTGGAGGTTCCCACCGATCCGGTTAACATAGATCTAGGAGTCACTTACTTAGTTATTTCATCCACACATAGATCTACATGACGATTCCGTCCTGTTAGACCCTCAACTTTCTGCATCACTTTTCAGCTCCAGATCAGGACGGATGGGAGTAGCAGGTATACAGTATACATTTGTATAGACCCCTCTCTGGCCTACGATTCCAGAGCGGAGGAATGGAGGGCGATGTCTCGTCAGCTGATTGTTTTTAATTTCATCATAAAATCAATTTACAGATTTCAATTACTGATACTTCATCGCAGTACAGACATTTCATCACTTTCAGCTTAGGGATACCTTTCTTTCTGGTGGGAGGGGGCAATTTTTCCCCATTAAATGCATGTATTTTGGGCTGACAACCATTTTTGCAATAGCTTTTAATTAAAGGGTTTGCAGCGTTATTCTTCTAGCGCTTCTATACATCCCTGTATATAGAAGCTGCATTCTCAGTAGGAGATCCGTCCTCGAGGCTGCAGGGCCGGCTTAAGGTACCTCTACACGGGAATATTACCGCTGGAAACGGCTAATGGGCAATACTCATCCCGTGTACAAGCGGCCGCCGATAGGACACTGAGCCACGAACTGCTCACTTGTCGGAGACGCTCTTGGTCTGTAGCAAAGCTAAAAACCATGCGACCCAGCGATTGTAAGAAATCCGGTGAGTTTGGGTCTGTTTAGATGGTCGTATTCACAGTAATTTGTCACAACGTGACCCGCTTAAATCAGGTTGCGATGTCTCCCAGTAGTACTGCAGTCTCCGGTGCGTTACATGCTGTGGTCAAAGTCACTGTGTAGTCGTAACCCAACACATACATACTGGCTAGTACTTAGTAGGTAGACCTCCCTAGCATGGGGCATATGTATACAGAGGTCCAGAGGAGGCCTTGAAGACCCGCTGTGCCAACAACCCCCAGACTAGTGCAACTTAGTAGATGATTAGTATGTGATTCCTCCAAACTGCTGGGATGATGCAACTTTCCTGAATGATACAATTTAGCGTTTTTCTGATACACTAAAGGTCCTTTTATGTACTTTGTAGAAGTCCTCACTTGTCTACCTTGCACATTCCTCCGTGCTGGGCAGAGCTTTGTACATAAGACATTTCACCTTCTGTCTCGTGCAGCATTTGGCCTTGTACTCGTGTCCTTTGTGTTTCTTCACCTCAGTCGGAGATTAGTCTCAGCAAGTTTATTTTATATGCTCCCCACACATCTTAGGACCCTAGGCAGCTGCCCAAGTTTCTTTCTGCTTAATCCAGTCTGTTTCAGTGCCATGTCTGATATTAGAAAACGCACTAAGCACAAGAGTAAACACTGAAGACATTTGCGCAATGTAATGACAGATCGGAGGGGCCTTATTTGACTTTATTTCATTCATTACTCATCTGACCTGATCATTTTCCTGGCTGAATATTTTAACATAACTGATTTTTTTTTTCTTTACCGGACTCTGGATTATACGCTCTCCCGTCCTCGAGCCGTAAAACCTCTTCCTATCAGCTGGATGATGATTGCGTCAAAAATCAAAGCAAAATTTGATGACCTCAAACAACACTCAGGCCATGAGTTCACCAAAGCAAGTCTCCCATTCATCTCAGATCACGGATTGTTGGGGAACTTCCTGCTAATCTGGCATGACGCTACTTTTGTTACATGCCGGATCAGTAGGATTTATGGATCATTTGGTGATACCACAATCAGAAGTTATCCCCTATCCACAATACAGAGGATAACTTGCCGATCAGTGTAGTCTCACTTCTGGGACCCTTGCTGATTTTGAGAGCAGGACTCCAGGGTCCCTCTCTGCATGTCCCTGCAAGAGTCACTTCTACCCCCACAGTGATGTCACTGTGAATGGAGCGCTGGCCGAGCATGCACAGTCGGCACTTCATTCATTTCAATGGGGCTGCCGGAAATAGATAAGTGGTTGCCCCATTCCCATTGAAAGTGAATGGAGTGTGAATGTTCTTGTATGGGCAGCGCTCCATTCAGTCTCCTCCTCTCTGTGAGGGGGTGCAGTAACCTGACATTGAGGAGGAAAGAGGACATGGGACTCCCATTCTTGAGGTTGGCCGGGGTCTTATCCCTGTCCTGTGCATAGTGGATAGCTTGTAATTGTGGTACAACCCATTTAAAGTCGAACTCTAGGCTCCTGACTTGGCTCATGAGTTGTAGCTATTTCATCCTTTCTCATTATTGATTGATTATAGCTTTATCATTCTGTCCGCTGTAACTGATTTCCTGCTAAGCATATGCTCATACCCAGCAGCCAATCTGAATAAGCAGTGCTGCAGTGTAAAGCATGAAGGCCTGAAAGAGCAGCAATCTGAGACAAGAGGTGTGTTTTAGACTACCCCAGCTAAACAACGGCCAAAACTGAAAAATATAAGTATCAGTAATGGTCATCCATGGACGATAGCTCAAAAGTTATGTTTTAAACCTCAAGCAAATGGAGTTCCCCTTTAATGACATTACGCTGTGTGTTTCTGATCACAGACTCACTTTTAAGTGAAATCATGGTGCTGTTTGGGCCAAGGCTACACAGAGACGGTAGCGATACTGATTGATTCTAACTATGGAGTGACAGCTGCGTGCAGTACAATGTATTCCTTTGCAGCTCGGTAGCGAAAATCAATTAGTGGTTCTGCAAAAAGTCTCTGCGTGGCCCTAGGCTGGGGCTGTCGGAGGGTCCTGTTCTCCTTGCCGAGATCCAGCTGGCGTAGGGAGTCTTACAGGCAATGCTTCCTGGGAAAAGGTATGCAAATTAGCTTCCTTCTGGACTACAGCTAATTTGCATATGGTGGGTTTTACACAGATTTGTGTTGCATAGGAGCATCTGTATCCATTTTTTTTGCAGGCTCCACGGTGACGTGTGCAACTTTTTTTGACCCCATTATTGTCTTCGACATTGTTTCTACTTCTCCCTATTTGTATGTATGCGTGATATACGCAAACTACGCGAAAGTTGATTAAACAGTTCTACTTCCATTCGCCAGCACTGCAGAGGTTAACCCGCCTGCACTATTTTAGTACCATACAGCAAGTCTGGTCTGATTAATCGGTAGGCATTGAGGAAACGCAGGGATCACAGTGTCTCCATAGACTTGCATAAACCTGGCGTCGTGTCAACATCTTCCACCGCAATTGTTCTCAATTTCTGAGACTGTAAACAACGAAAGGAAACTTTTCCTTCATGCCATGGCTGAAATTCCCCTGTCTGTCGGTCGTAAATAGGTAAAGAGCTCAGAGCGCAGCAGGAAAACACGCCAACCAATTATATTTTCATAATGACAAATTTACTGTCTGACCACAATGGGGGAAGAGCCCAAAACACGTTCTGGAGGCTCAGTAGGTCACTTTTTCTCGCCGGCCGATCTTTTACGGTGATGTATTTGCTATTTCCTTCATTGTTCCCAAAGTCCTCTTCCCCATCAAACTCACGTTTTTCCCTCCATCACGTCCTGCAACGGCTTTAGGAGGAAAATCTATGTATCAAAGTAAGTGGAGGATCAAAATATCGCAGGTGGTCACAATAAGCGCGGCGTTCGCCGGCTCCCCGCACACATATCTCACCGAGTATGACGTACGCCGCGGGGAAAATGCATTTACCAAGGTCCAATAATGCCTGCGATATTCCTGGGTCTGTAAAACACATTTCTGGCAGCTGTGACGGACAGAGGAGAGCGATAATCACTAACATTTTCACTTGGAGCAGTGAGGATTGGATGTACGTGTCCCAGAGACCGGGAAACAATTGATTGATTTAAATATGGAAGATTCCCAGCGCCTTGTAAATTTGTACCAGTCTTCCATTTTGCAGCATTCTTTATCCTAATGGTTTTTGGCGGGTTTGTGGTCCAGGGAACATTCCAGAAGCCGCAGCTCTCCGGTGACGTCTGATAAGTTACAGTATCCATATAGAAAGATTAGATTAGAGAACTGCTAGATCTGCAATTCCCTGACATGCTTGTGTGTACTCTATACGAAGGATTATACCTTATGGGTTAAACCCCTTCCCGCCCCAGTATGTATATGTACAGCTTGGCTGAGAAGCAGTTCCCGCGAATGGACATTCATGTTCTTTGGTGGCCGGCTCAGAAGCTGAGCTCACCTTATCCACAGTAGGAGGCAGCTACGACTGACAGCCAGCCTCCCGCTGCTACAGCGGGGATCAGTGAGAACACCAATATTCCCCCGTTAACCTCTTACACGCTGATCAGTCAATGGTGATTTTTGCAGCTAAAGGGTTCACAGAGGGAGGGCGCACCCTCTGATGTGATCGGCCTTCTGACATTTAATCGCAGAGGGCCGATGGGTTACTATGGCCTGTGATCGCTATGAGAAGCGATAATACATTCCATTACAAAAGTACTGCAGTGTATTATCAGTGTGATCATAACATCGCAGGTTCCAGTCTCCTAGATGGATTAAAAAAAAATTTAAAAAGAAAAATGTATTTTATAAAAGCACGTAAAAAGATGGTACAAAAAAAACAAACACATTTTTGCACACTTTCCCTCTATTTTAATTTTTTTAAATTTTTTAAAACCAATATGTTTGGTATCGTCGCATCTTTAACGACCCATATGATAAATTGAACACAATTTTTATTTTGCACAAATGCCATCAGAAAGCAAAAAAAATGAAGCCAAAACATTTTCTTCATTAATTTTGCCTCCTTAAAGGCTACCTTCACACAGGTGAGCACGATATTGGGACGAGAAACCTGGCCCAATATCACCGTTGTCAACTTGCGGTTTATCCGTGGATGCGAGGCGTTTTTCATACAAAAAGATGCCTCGCATCAATCCTGGGAAATTCCGATGCTGTGGCGTTTTTTTCATGCGCGTCAGAGAATCAGCAAGTGTTGGTCATTGATTTTGATGGGAAATATCCCATCGCACTCACATGCACATAACACGGCAGGCAATGTGTTTGACTGTCTCATTGAAAACAATGGGCGATACGATCTGAGGGACGTGAAAAAATAGGACGTGCAGCGATTTTTATTTTTTTTACCTCGCAGTGAACATTCGCTCGTGTATAACTGCGTTCAAAAGAAGTTTCGCGCTCGTGTGAATGTAGCTTAAAAAAGAATAAAAGTGATAAAAAAAGCAATGTGTGCCCCAAAATAGTAATAATAAAAACCACAGCTGATAACACAAAAGAGAAGCCCTCACAGATCGCCGGCCATGCGAAAATAAAAAAGTTACGTGAATTTGACTTAAGTGATGCAAAAATATATTCCTAAAAAGGGTTTATATTGTGCAAAAGTGGAAAAACCTGAAAAAGAAAGTTGCTATTTTTGTAGTCGTAACAGGAAGTCTGATTAAGGGGTTTTAAGGGGTTAAAAAGGTAGAATGTTTTTTTTCTTTCTAGATCCTTTACAATCTGAGACTGCGTGGAAAAACCATTCCAGGATTTGTAGTTAATGTTTCCATCCCATGATTTGTATAATGTTGGTTTTAATGACGCTGCACAATGACCGCTCCATCTGCAGTAGGCCGCCGGTGCCGGTGTGTTAGGTAGACAACCCGGATCAGCCGAGGCGCTTTGTGAACTTGGGCTTGTGACTCTGTTACATGCATTTTATTAGGAACAAGACCTGAATTGTCTGGCTGCACAGACCTGGCCTCCCCCCAGCAGTCACTGCGTGTCTGTGGAAGTGAATCTGAAACTGCTTGGCTTCATCCGTTTCCAAGCTGTGGTCCAGGGCTGAGAGATACAGGCACAGTATAGCAATCACAAAGGCCTCACAGTGTCTGCTGGCTGGGCACACAACACCGCTTTCTTACATGGCACTTATCAGTGCCCACTTCTCACGTTAGATAGGGAGGAATCCATATTGACAGTTTAGGCTGCGTGTCAGAACAAGGCACATAGGATCACAGACTAGGAAGCCTGCGGAGGACGCAGCCCTATATCACTATTCTAATATACTACACCGTGTAATAGACCAATGGAATCCCATCAGGCATGCTTTGTATGTTCGTCGGCACCCTTAACCTCCCAGCAGTTTTGGATAAGCTCTGTTTGTTCTACAGGAAAAGGATATTGCTGTTTTGGATGAACAGATCTCGTTCTATCAGGCCAACCTGCATGCTTTTGGTGTCATTTTAAAGCATGTCAGTAGCCTTTACACAACCGGAGTACAGCTGTTTGAAGTGGGGGCAGGAATACTATATTTACAGCTGTCATTTCAGTGAGTGTGTGCAGAGCCGAGAGGGACAAGCCAGCAGCAGAGAAGATTTTGATGCTGCTGTATATCTCCTTGTCCCTGGAGAGGAGAATATGAATATTTGCTCTCTAATTGTCACATACAGGTTATTTTGCAGAAACTTGCTCATCTAATCACTCCCCTACACCATGTAAGCCCACAGATATTGAAGTCATTGCTGACCGTGGCATCTAAATGATCTAAATGTTTTTAAATAGTTTAATTAAAAATATCTTTGAAGGAGTTGTCCTGTTGTAAACTATTGATGGTCTGTTTCTTAGGATAGGTCATCAATTGTAGATTAGCAGGTGGTCAGTCTGTCAGGATAATCTCCGATCAGCTGTTTGCTGGACTGGTGTATTTCTTCACTGAGCTGAATTCTGCAGGAAGTTGACAGCTCTGTTCCTGCTGCAGTGGTGAGACTTAATATTGCAGGCCAAGTTTACATTCACTTCAATGGGAACTTTACCTGTATTACCAAACTGGGCCACTGCAGTAGGAACGGAGCCGTCTACTTCCTCTGGAAATCGTCTCAGTGCACAAGCACACAGAAAACAGCTGATTGATGGGGGTTCTGAGAGATGGATCCCCTACTAATCTACTATTGATGATCCATCCTAAGAATAGCCCATTAGTAGTTTACAACCGGACGACCCCTTTAAGATCATAGAAGAATATTTTTGCTTTCTAGGATATGTTCACACTGAGCAGCATTTACTACTAGGTAGTATATTACATGGAATCTCTTGGGTACATCATGTATTATGGAGCGTTCTGACTGGTGAGCTCACATCGTACTCCCTGCTTGTTCAGTGTCTGTACAAAGCTTCCTCTGATGATTTTTCTTCTGGAAATAGTTTTTAGGCCAATGCAGTAATGGTGATATGTTAAAGCTGATTTTCCCAGCATGCAGTGCAGCACAGGCTAAGCTGTCTACAAGCTCTGGACTATTATATGGGCTGCAAATCTGATCGATCATGTCACAGAACAAAAATCGCCCCCATTAGGCAGAGTTATTAAAAGGTTTTGTTTTTCTGATTTAGTAATAGGATCGTAACGGCGAATTACCCCAACATACATAGAATAAATGAGAATATTACCACCATTTAAATACGTTTTCTGTGACTTTGACAACACCTCCACCCAGGGGCATAACTAAAGGCTCAGGGGCCCCACTTTCGTCTGTACCTGTACCCATACCTAAACTGTGCTGCACAGAGGTGTAACTTGAAGCTCCTGGGCCCCAATGCAAAACCTGTAACAGGGCCCCCAACTATAATGCTTTATTCATAGCACTGGGCTCCCTATATGGAGTAGAGAGGCTTTTTGGGCCCCCTAAGGCTCCTGGGCCCGGGTGCAACCGCATCCCCTATAGTTACACCTCTGCCTCCACCAATCAGCAGACCCTTGTTTACCAGTCCATCAAAGTCCTGCCGAACCCCTTGAATGGTACATGCTTTAACTAATGGGCGAGCCGCCGGTGACGCAGCAGATGGAGCGGCATGTAGTGTCTTGTTGAAACATAAGTGACTCTGTTCCTAAACAGCAGCTACAAGTTTCTCCTCCAGTTCTGCATAAACGCTAATGCCAGCCCGATATCTGTGATTCTTGAATGCTGTTTTGAGAATTGTCCCCTAAGGAACCACAGAACTACTATACTGAAGGCGTACTGTATCATTTGCATCTAAATGTCTTTTGCACCAAAACGACATCAATTTTTTTCTTCCGTTGGAAAAAAAAAAAAAATTCACACAGGCTGTTCAAAGAAATGTGAAGCCACATGGATGACGGAAACGGGGAGCGATTCAGCAGCATGTGGTACCCCAGGATTATGCTGGGTGCAGTTGTGTGTTCCATTTAGATGTAGCTATACAGGGGTCCAGATTCAGTTACTGAAGGCCTCTCTGTAGTATTAAGGGGGGATTCCAGCCATTGACATTTGTCACTTATACACAGGATAGGTGATACACGCTACTAGCGGGTGAACCCCAGCCGTCACCTATAGTGCCAATGAATGGTACTGATTAGGTCATACCAATAGTTCTTCACCGGTAATATTAATTAAAGCTAATAAAAACCAGAAAGAATATAGTAAAGTTACAGGACAACACGGTGGCTCAGTGGTTAGCACTGTTGCCTTGCAGCGCTGGAGTCCTAGGTTCAGTCGGACTAAGGGCAACATCTGCATGGAGTTTGTATATTCTCCCCGTGTTTGCAAGGGTTTCCACTGGGCACTTCGGTTTCCTCCCGCATTCCAAAAAACATGGTAATAGGTGAATTTAAAAATTGTGGGCCCCAATGGGGACAGAAGCCAGGATGTAAAGTGCTGTGTTGTATGCATGCGCTATATGAATAAAGGTGTACCATTAGGAGCCCTCGGAAAGTGCATTGTGTGGTTTTGTTTTTTTCCGAGCCGGCTGGATTACCACTGGCCTAAAATGTAAAAATAAATTGCACGTGCTGATATTCAGGTAGTTGATTTGGAACAGCAGATGTATGGAGGCTGAGCATGTTGCTGTTGTCACGCAGCGCTCCTTGTCACCCACCATTGCTGACTATGCAGATGTGCCACTGTCATTATAGAGCAGCCGGTGACTTCTCTCAGTATAGATCTCTCCGCAGTCTGTTCCCCCCCTCCTAAATCTTCAGTGCAGCATTTAATGTCTTTTGGACAGGGTGTAAAGAAGGGGTTAATTGGCTGATATCTTGATCTGGGATATGAAACTTTCCTATTCCTGTAGTATCAGGAAGCAGATATACAGATAATTTGCTGCAATCTGCAAGATTTTGCTATGCTGATCAGCACGGTTAAACATTTGGATTGGACTAGTGATAGTGACCGGTGCCGAGAAATTATCAACCTGAACATCATAAGGGGGGCGTATTTGTGTGTATAACATGGTGGGTGATGTTTTGCCTCTGTTCACATCTGCATTAGGGGTTTCTGTTCTCCTGTTCCTTCATAGGCATAGAAAACCAGAAGCAAACATTTTACTTCCCACTGACTTCAGTGAGGTTTTTAGGGCTCCGTTTGTCTCAATTTGTATCTGTTGCATCAGGTTTCCATCTTTTTTTCATAGACATACTATAGTAGCGTAGTCTGCTGCACTACTTTCCATGCAAAAAAGGGAAGCATGACAGAAAGTAGCCTTCCATTTGAAAAAAAATTCTTTTCATTGCTGTCACTGGATTCTCGCATTACATGGCCAAAAACCGTGAGCCTGAGCTCGACCATCTTTCCTCCGTGAGCCTGAGCTCGACCACCTTGTCCTCCGTAAGCCTAAGCTCGACCACCTTGTCCTCCGTGAGCCTGAGCCCGGCCATCTTGTCTTCTGTGAGCCTGAGCCTGGCCATCTTGTCCTCCGTAAGCCTGAGCTCGACCACCTTGTCCTCCGTGAGCCTGAGCCCGGCCATCTTGTCTTCTGTGAGCCTGAGCCTGGCCATCTTGTCCTCCGTAAGCCTGAGCTCGACCACCTTGTCCTCTGTGAGCCTGAGCCCGGCCATCTTGTCTTCCATGAGCCTGAGCCTGGCCATCTTGTTCTCCATGAGCCTGAGCCCGGCCATCTTGTCCTCTGTGAGCCTGAGCCCGGCCATCTTGTCCTCTGTGAGCCTGAGCCCGGCCATCTTGTCCTCTGTGAGCCTGAGCCCGGCCATCTTGTCCTCCGTGAGCCTGAGCCCGGCCATCTTGTCCTCCGTGAGCCTGAGCCCGGCCATCTTGTCCTCTGTGAGCCTGAGCCCGGCCATCTTGTCCTCCATGAGCCTGAGCCCGGTCATCTTGTCCTCCGTGAGCCTGAGCCCGGGCATCTTGTCCTCCGTGAGCCTGAGCCCGGGCATCTTGTCCTCCGTGAGCCTGAGCCCGGGCATCTTGTCCTCTGTGAGCCTGAGTCTGCTCATCATGCCTTCTGTTAGCCTGAGCCCGGTCATCTTGTCCTCTGTGAGCCTGAGCCTGCTCATCATGCCTTCTGTTAGCCTGAGCCCGGTCATCTTGTCCTCCGTGAGCCTGAGCCCGGTCATCTTGTCCTCTGTGAGCCTGAGCCTGCTCATCATGCCTTCTGTTAGCCTGAGCCCGGTCATCTTGTCCTCCAGTGATATATCAGGTCTTATACGATTCAGGACTGCTCTGTTTGTTACTCTCGCTGTCCAGGGCATACACAGCAGCTCTAGCCAGCACCACAGCTCCAATGCATCAATCCTCCTATCGGCTTTCAGTTCCATACATGGCTGGATCTGTTGGGGTACATTCATATATAGCAGATTTTGCTGTGGATCTGCACCTATGTCGCTATGTATGACTGGCACCCTGACAGATCCATTTTTATTTCTGCACATGCACAGAAGGAAAAAAAATATTTAAGCTTAATATGGATTTGCAAAAAGGGTGTAAACAAGTACAAATGGAGGCTAATGTTTCTATTTTTGGGACAGAACCAGAAATCTTAGTTTTTGTTTGTTTTAGTCTTGCATCCGTTTCTGAATCAGTTGATCGCTCTGTAGGCGGAGCCTTTAAAGACGGGAACGCAGATGTGAACAGAGCCTTACTTGAGACCGTCAGCCTTCGCATCAGAGGTGAATGAGCTGTGATTGCCTAATCTTTCTAAATTAAATTTGACGATTTAAGGTACCTTTTAGATGCAACAATTTATCGTTCCAAAAATCGTGTAAATGAATGAAAGCGAATGAAAAGCTCAGTTTAAGTGTGAGTCAACGGCGAACGAGAATCTTGTGCTTCTTGTTTATTTTTAGCCAATGAGCTGTTGAAGGCGTTTGGTGTAAAAGGACCATTAGGGTGCGCTCACGGGGAGGTGGTCTAACTGTGTTGGGTTTTTTTATGACTTTTGGAAAATCCCTGTAACAACCATGATTTGACCGCGATGTGTGAACGCACCCGATTACTAATCCGAATAATCTTCATTTCCGAGTGGAAGGGAATCCACAGGCAGAGCAACAAAAGACAGAAGTAACACCGTGAACTCTGCCGGTTGCATCTGTAATTAAATAAATAGCAAGGTTATTATAATTGATTTTACACACGAACATATTTTGACGATGACTTAAATAAGCTTCAGATTCTGCATTTGCATTTTAATCAGAAATCACTAACAATCAGAGTCTTCTTATAGAACGTACTAATTGTTGTTTTTTTCTTCTTTTTGTCCTTTTATTATTATAAGTAATTTGGAGAAATGATATCAGGATCTTTGTTGTCTTTGTGGCCCGATGTGCGGCGCTTCCCATATGGACAACCTCTTGTTTTCTTTTTGCTTTCTCATGATTCTGCTGTAACAAGATGTCCTTGGACTTACTGTGGTCCTCCCACGCAGTTAGGCGCATTGGGTGACAAAAGAATGCCATCATTGGCGATCAGAGGCAGCAGTCTTGGCATCACCTATGAAAGGTCGACAGCATGTAAGATCCTCTATAGATGTTTGTCGCCAGGGGATCTTTTGCTCCCCTGCTGACGCTTCCCTTTTTTTTTTTAATTCCATGGGATAGTGATTCTTGACAACCCGGTCGCAGGGAGGTATAGAATGTGTCCAGCTTCAGTGACTCCGGAATGGAGTGGCCGCATACCAGTATAGGGGTAGATTTCTTCATTCGTAACCCAATCATGGTAAGTGACCTTAAACAGGCGACAAATGCATTGCTTTTGGAAAACACCTTGACCACGTTTGACTTGCTACGGAAATGATGAGAGAATCAAGTCCACCTTTTTACAGGTGGGTATGCAGGCCCAAACCTCCTCCTTTTTCATCCGGGCTTTGGACCAGCAATGGTGGAGATGTTGTAACAAAGTATCTACGTTTATATGTTGTATTAGCACAGTACAGATAAGAGTGGTCATCTACGCGGGCCCGGATCTGTGTGTGCTGACCTCTCACAACGTACCTCATGGGTGCAAATGAAAGCGGACAACACTGGATAAGTTGCCAATCAGCTGCTGTGAACCTAGGGCCAGATTTCATCCATCTGACCCAATGTACAGTAAGTGACCATCGTCTTGCTAATCTATTGCAAATAGACCCCAGTTCTACATATTGGACGGGATTGCTTTAGTAGTATCAGTAGGCGATAACGGATTGACAGGGAGCATTAATATTAGATCGCTTCACAAAATGGCGGCACAGTGCGTCGATGACAGGTGCTCTTTAAAGGACACGTGTAAATCCTGCATCTATAGAGCTAAATGTCACGACCTTCTTATCCCCACTGGATTCACAGAAAGGCAACACCTGAGAAGACAGACACAAAATATTTTCATTTCCGAGTAAATATTGCACAGTTTGAAGCAAATATTTCAGCCAAGATTAAATTACTTAGAAAATATTTAATTCCGCCGCCGTTATTTGAGCGTAATGTGAATGAACTACCGTAATTTCCATGTAGAGTTATGATTGTAAAGTAACGTTTTAAGGAATTAAAACAGAAACAATGCAATCATGTAGCAAAACGGCACAATAAATACAGAGACATTTACAGAAATCAATGGAAACTACAGTTTTAGTACGTGGTACATTCCAGAAGAGAACGGGCTATTCAGACCCAGGGGTTTGTGGGTAATAAGTGATCGGTCAGTGACTAACATCTATGTGTGACAAGCTTAAATTACAGCAGAGTCTTCTAGTAGTATGTAAGTAGGTGAAGGATGAGGAATCTGATTGTTCTCTCCGACAACCAATAGTGGTGACTGTTGACGTTCTGTTGGAGACCCACCCTAATATAAGCAGGCCTCATATATAAAGATATATCCTGTCTTAAAGGGGTTGTTTTTTTTTCAACCCCCCCCCCCCGTTCGGCGCGAGACAACCCCGATGCAGGGACTTAAAAAAAAAAACTGCACAGCGCTTACCTGAATCCCCGCGCTCCGGTGACTTCTTACTTACCTGATGAAGATGGCCGCGGGGATCTTCTCACTCGATGGACCGCAGGGCTTCTGTGCGGTCCATTGCCGATTCCAGCCTCCTGATTGGCTGGAATCGGCACGTGACGGGGCGGAGCTACACGGAGCCGGCATCCAGCACGAGCAGCCCCATTGAAAAAAGAAGAAGACCGGGACTGCGCAAGCGCGGCTAATTTGGCCATTAGACGGCGAAAATTAGTCGGCTCCATGGAAACGAGGACGCTAGCAACGGAGCAGGTAAGTATAAAACTTTTTATAACTTCTGTATGGCTCATAATTAATGCACAATGTACATTACAAAGTGCATTAATATGGCCATACAGAAGTGTATAGACCCACTTGCTGCCGCGGGACAACCCCTTTAACTTTTCTCTCTGCTCATCATAGCCCCAGACGAGTGGCTCCCATGTTGAAATCTGTATACCTGTGACAGATGCCATCCTTTTCCCAAAGGCTTCCATGTTTTAAAAAAGTATACTTACCAGATTTCTGTGATAGATGCCTCAGATGGAATCGGCCATAGTCTATAGACTCCCATGTTTTTAAAAAAAATGGACTTTAGAGGGCCACTCTAGTTTTTTTTTTTTTCCATTCATAATCTATCTAGGCCCCCCAGTGGATAAAAGTCAACTTGTATTAATTACCGTCTGTAGTTATTGCTTTCTATCTGAAACCTCCTGTAGTCTCTCCCCTCAGGTGGTCATGTGATCTCCTTCTGACCACCTGAGACTTACTTGGCTTTATGTTCTCTCAGTTTTTCACCTAGCATAATTGCTGTGTAATGAACCTAAGGAAACTCCTGTCACAGTTAGGGCTCCTACCCACTTGTGTTTTTTTAACGCTGCTTTTTTTTTTAATATTGACATTGGGGATTTTAAATTTACATTTTTTAAAAATATGTACTGTATTTTTGGGCTATAAGGGGTCACACCCACTTGTGTTTTTTTAACGCTGCGACATCACTGTGTTTTTTTAATGCGATGGTCAATGGGACTTTCTAATGTTAAAAACGCATCGCAAGTTTGTGCTCTGCAATTTTTGTGCATTTTTAACATTAGAAAGTCCCAATGACAGTCGCATGAAAAAAACTCAGCGATATCACGTAAAAAAAGAGCGCAAGAAAAACTCAAGTGTGCAGGAGCCCTTACTGCTAATGATTAGAGGTTCCTGTCACATATTTTTAATGGATGAGACAATAATTGAGCCTCTTGACTGTATACTCATGATCTGCAGCTTTATGAAGGTGAATATACAGAGTAGTGCTAATCACACTGTCCTCCCAGCAGACAGAGATGGTACAGGATTCTCATGTGATATTGTTTTGATACATCATAGGATTGATAGCTCAGAAAAGTAAGTATACCTCTCCATATAACCCCTTTAGCAGAGTAGAAGAAAAGTTAATGGTGACACGACTGTAGGAATCTCTTACATCGATACGTTGGGAATATTTTGCCGTTATCAGTGAGTCTCTGACCACGTACGTTGTGTCTGAACACAGTCCCATTCAGTCCAGCAGACGGTGTAATTTTCTGTATAGCGCGCTTGTCCCCGAGTACACGCTCCACGTCCGGGTTCAAACACTGAGGCCTAATGTGTTTACCAAACTTAACTCCAAAGAATACAAATATCCATTGGAAGATTTCTGAGCCGCTTGTCCCCGGGGAACGAGAGTCTCCCCACCACCCGGCTTTCTGCCTTTCTTTCTTTCTGTTTTTTTAAGACGTGTTTGTGTTTCAGTGTCAGAATTGCTGGTTTTTAAGACAAGGGATTACTTTGTGTACAGGAAAAGAGGTGAAGTGGATCTCTGTGCACATCATAGAGAAACATTCTGCTAATAAAAGGATCAAAGCCGCACTTTCTGTGGCTGTAATGTCTGTGAAAAGCATTCGTTTTGAAAGGAAATATGTGTCTCCTCCTGAGGGAATCTTCATAAAAGAGATTTGCTGTATTTAAGGCTTTGCCCGTTTGAGACACATTCTCAGCACAGGCTCACATGACGACGTGCAGTTCTGGGGCTCCTACAGTATAGCAGCGCCGCGCTGCTACTCGCCAAGTAACCTACCAGCTGGGACGCAATACTGGCGAAAATAAGGAGATCCTACTGATTATCTACGTACACCTTCCTTCTATTCCATGGCATGCACTATGAATTTTACAAGCAGAAGCATCTGCAATTAGGCAGATATTAAGGGACAATCTGTAATTAGTGCTGTCCCCATTTCATTGTATGTAGGTTATTTGTGGTGTCTGCAGAATAGGATGCATTCCATCTTGGTTTTTCTCCCACTATTATATATATTTTTTTACTGCTACATATTGTACAATTGCAACTTTTATTAAATATATCTGTGTTATCCGGGACTTCAGAAGAGAAGGATTTAGGGGTCCACAGTACAGTCAGACAGCAAAGAAAGCAGGTAGGATGTTCAGCTGCATAGTTAGAGGTATAACCAGTAGAAAGACGGAGATTGTGATCTGGCTTTATAGAGCTCTTGTGAGGCCACATCTGGAATACAGTGTTCACTTCTGGAGACCTCACCTACAGAAAGACATTGATAAAATATGGTATAAGGTCTCAAAAACAGAACTGATCAGGAAAGACTTAAAGAACCTCTAGCTTAGATACAAGATGTGATACAGGTGAGCATGGAGGCTCTAGTACCCTGTTGTACCACCTCTAGCTTGGATACAAGATGTGATACGGGTGGGCATGGTGGCAAACAGCTTCTGTATGGTATCCTGCGGCTTACCGCTCCACATTTGCAGTAACTGAACCTCTTGATCGTACAAACTTATAGCCTGTTGAAATGGATGATCCTAGATGGTCCCATACATGTTGTATTGTGTGCCCTCACACATCCACTGGCCCAACACCTCCTAACAGTCTGGTCAGATGCTCCTCTCTACTGGTGGTCTGTAGGGGGCATCCTGAGCCCGCTCACCTTGTGTGCCCTCACACATCCACTGGTTCCAACACTTCCTAACAGTCTGGTCAGATGCTCCTCTCTACTGGTGGTCTGTAGGTGGCATCCTGAGCCCGGTCACCTTGTGTGCCCTCACACATCCACTGGTCCCAACATCTCCTAGCAGTCTGGTCAGACGCTCCTCTCTACTGGTGGTCTGTAGGGGGGTCCTGAGCCCGGTCACCTTGTGTGCCCTCACACATCCACTGATCCCAACACCTCCTAACAGTCTGGTCAGAGGATCCTCTCTACTGGTGGTCTGTAGGGGGCATCCTGAGCCCGGTCACCTTGTGTGCCCTCACACATCCACTGGTCCCAACACCCCTAACAGTCTGGTTAGAACGGCCGGTCGGGGACAACTCATGGATACGACCATCCAGCTTCTCACATCCCAATAATGCGCCCCTCTCACACTCTGGTAACGGGGTAAATCTCTTCTCTGCGTCATAGAGGCGTCTAGTGGCCAACAAGCTCTACAATCGGAATAAGAGGTCTCTACACACAAGGAGCCTCCGAGAGCCTCTTATAGGCCAAGGGGGAAACCACTTTTAGGGCGTCAGGTGACAAGACCGTCCATCTAATCACCACAACTCCCATCATTTACAGATCTGCCTGAGATGGAACCGCAGGACGAGACTTGCAGTAAAATGACAACTTCTTCGGGAGGCGCAATTGTCTTTTACTGTTTATTACAGGAGGAGAGAAGGGTGAGGGAGAACACGGTGGAAGCTTTTAAATATGTTAAAGTTATAAATAATGTTCAGGAAGGAAGAGTTTTTGTTAGGAAGCTAGAACTAGAACATGGTGGAACAATCAGAAGGATAAAAGAGTAGTAGATGCTCGGCACAAACTACCAGCAGACGTGGTTGGAAAATCAACAATAAATGAAGTCAAGCTGCCTGCGATAAACAGATATCCATACTGAGAGAGAAGTAACAAGGAAATAATATAAGGGCCGACTAGATGGACGCGGGGGGGAGGGGAGTGGGAGGGGCTTTTTCTGCTGTCAATTTTTATATATATTTTTTTATTTAAGTAATATCTGCTTCAGGATTAGATACTTGTTATGTGAGCCTTGTACTCAACTCTTACCAGGGCCCTCCAGTAAATGTTATTCTGGGGCCCCCTGTACAGCTACATGCAAATACTACCTGATCCCAGTCTACAAATTTCTTTTGCTGCATTCTCCATATACTTGAATAGAAATGTGTCTGTATGTGTGTGCCGACGTTTCCACGGAAGTATATGGAGAATGTAAGCGGACAAAATCGGTAAACTCTCATTCACCCAATATGTGCTGAAGATTGGGGGCCACATTGGTTTAGGGCCCGCTGGGGAAATCACCTGCTTATATATAAGCAAGAGAGGTGAACATTTTTTGAAGCCCTGAAGGTTATAAGCAATGTATTTGTGCATAGAGTATATATAACACGCGGTCACCTATGTACAGGAGGTACGTGGAAGCTGCATAGTTGTGGTACTTTCAATGGCAGGTAAGACCTGTGTGGTTTAGAAGGTATGCCAGGGAAAGCTGAAGATCTGCGACCAATATCTGGAACTTCCTTCACAAGTCAGGAGAAGGTTCTATTAGGAACTTTGTCGCAAAGTGAAAGGGGAAGTTTTTTTTCTATGCTCCCCCTTTATGTTGCATTGCTGTGTGAATGCTGGCTCCGTCCGAGTCTAAATACATATTCCAGGTGCTTTAGGACCTTGTTGGGGAGTGCGGCACATAGAAGAGTCTATCCCAGCGGTGGTTCGCTAATGCCGTCGCTGTGCTGTTCGGTGGCGTGAGGTCAGGATGCCGTCACCCCATACAGTCTGGTATCTTTATAGCTTGACATCCTTTTATAATTGACGGACTCTGATGTGACACCGAGGAGCAGGTTACACCGAATGTTCTTAAAAGCATCTTCTGCACTTACTGTGTTTTGCTGGTTCTGCGCGGCACGTCAGGAGCACAATTGGTTTTGCAGCCTGTTCTATAGACTTGTAGTCTTTGCCAGGCCTTTGAAATAGAATTTCACAGTTGTTGCGCCATCAAAGGGATGCGAGGAACTAAACTTTTTGATTAAATTCTGTAACTAGGACAATCCCTAATCTAGTATTTCTTAAGATTTATTTACGTTTAGGCAAATGAAAGCGGCAAGCAGAGAAGGGACAGCGGGTTTTGTTCTTAAGACTAGTGCAGTTTTATTGCATTTACTATCAGATGTGGAGAATAATTGTTAGAAGTGGGTTACCGACAAGAACGGACCGAAAAACCTTCAAATTAAGGGGAAAAGAGCATTTATAAAGCTGAGAGCAGAGCTGAGCGTAGTCAGGTCTACATTACAGGAAAACAAAGCATCCTGTGATATCTAGTACGTCCGACAGCTCGGAGAGACCATGCAACTCCTACCAACCTCTCCCTGCGCACATATGTTACATGTATGTATCATACACACTCTCACCAGCCCAATACGGCTGCAGTACAAAAAAACGTCCTTTGCGAAATAACGATGGTTTGTCCTCGAGATATGTCACCAGGTCCATTCACACGGACGCATTTGATGTCCGTATTACGTCTGCATTTTTTACGGACACCATTGATTTGCATTGGTTTATTCATACGAGTGGTTTTTGGTTTTTTTCGGCACTGATCGTTTTTACATAAAAAGAAACAAAACAGCATGCCGTATTTTCATCCATGTTTACAGACCACAATTGCCCATTAAAGCCTATGGGATCACATAAAAATGCAACAAATAAGCAGTTACATTCATAATACCCTGTTTTTTAGGAAAATTGTCAGAGGGCGGTGGAAAAACAGTGATGGCAAGTGAGCCGCCTTAGTTTTTTTTGCACACATGAAAAATGCAGTGAATATGGATTCAATATGTATATAGAATAAAAAGTGCACATGCATCAAAAACGTATGTAACATGCATATATATATATATCAAAATTGGCCTATTCTGGTCTGATTTCTTGGGTGACAGTTGTCCATTCAATCACGGATATCTTTGTGAACTTTCTTTGATCATGAATTGTTACTAAGCGATGCTAAAAAAATAATTGGGCCTCCTGTTTTGTTTTTTTGCACATGAGAAAAGTGGCCGACACATGGAAGTTCAAGAAACAGACCTGTATATATGCATTCCCACTTGGTGAATAATGCCTTGGAGGTGATCATCTCCATTAGAGTCTCCATAGAGGCACGGCGGCTATCCTGGCATGGCCACCCAGACCCATTCAAGCTCTGCACCGGCCGGGACTGAAGGAACCTTCCGTTACAAACTACAATGGGATTTACTCTTCAGTTCCCTGATAGGTTGGAGGGTATTTTGGCCGCGTTCACACTGTGTGGTTACAATACCAAATGTGTGTTAAATGTTTTCAGAATTATTCTGTTGCGTGCGATGAAAAACATTCGGCATGTAACCAGCAGAGAATTCCCCGGCAGCCTGTCAATCACGTGTGACTAAACTCACCGTGTACTACAAGGAAACCGCCAGTCCTGCCTACTGCAGAGCGCCGTGTACATTAATACAATATGCCACAGATACACTTCAGGCTAATTATTACAATTATTACGGGCTCCTTGATTGTGTGACGACACCAAGAAGTAATTACCATCCTGGAGATTGAGAACTCCCTGCATCGTCTCCGCCATTTCTGGTCCGACAGCCGTGACTTTTATCATTCACCTCAAAACATTCATTTTCTCAGCACAGAATATTCTCCCACGAAAAAAAACTAAACTAAAAATGTCCGCATAATTTAATGATAAAAACCCCGTGCGCTTTATTTCTGTCTTAGGGTAGGTGTTTATGATAAGACATTCACATTTGAAAACTAATATCATTTTGTCGGAACCTTGCCAAAAGATTTAACAAAGAAACACTGAAGTACTTTTCTGGAAGAGACATCTGATTAAAATGATATTTTCATTCAGGAAGAGATGAGCCATACAGGCTCTCAGTTTGTATTAAGTTACATTGCACACTACCTTAGCCGAGCGGCGGGCGCGCTCCCATCATGGACGGCCCGAGAGGCTCATTAACACATTGCTGGGAGAGTAAGCAATTCCATCCACACATATCCATATCGCAGATTAATGTGGTGGTGGCAACATCATCTATTATTCAGAGTCCTGTGATACAAATGTGGCATCCATGATCACTTACATACATAGGTAACAGCACCCTCTGGCACATGGCTGTACATGCAGCACACCCAAAGTAACATTTGGACACATCTAGTTTATATTTCAAGACCTTCTACACTCCCTGACCACTTACCTGACCTAACTCCTTCCCGACACGCACCATACATGTGCCACGCAGCGGGCCACTAGGTCCTGCATTGCGCGAGTAGTTGGAGTGGGATGGTAACTTACAGCCGCGACCACCAAGATGCCAGCTTAGTGCCGATCCCCGTGATTTAACCCTTTGGATGGTGCTGTCTATACTAGAGCAGCATGTAGTAGGTTTGGACAGGGAAAGGGCTCCTTACTCCTCATTGGCATTTTCATGATGAGATCACGAGGTGATGATGGTTGCCATGGCAACTGGAGGTCAGATCATGAACTCCGACTTTGCCATGAACGTTGGCCTGTGAGTGTCAGATGATCGCGGACAGTAACAGGTGATGAATGTGACAATGTCAGATAATGTCATGCACTGGTTATGTAGTGCAGTGTATCTAAGCGATCCAAAAAAATTTTTTTTTTTTAAATCGCATCTTGGGGCAAACACGTGTGATTTAAAAAAAAAAAATCTAATAGCAAAAAAAAATATTTTTTTTTACATGCAACCATGGCCATTATGTTAATTATTCTGTATAGCAAATGCCGCAAAAAGAAATCAATAAAACAACGACAAAATTGCTGAATTTTATCATCCTGCCTCACAAAAAAATGGAACAAAAAGCGATCAAAAAGTCGTATGCCTCCCAAAATGGTCCGAGTGAAAACGTCAACTCATTCTGCAAAAATCATGTCCTCATACAGCTCCGTGGGGGGTGGGGGGGGGGGGGAAGTTTGACTCTCTAGATGCGCTGATGCAAAAATAAATGGATTCTATGAAAAATTGTTTTATTGTTCCGAAGTAGTAAAATCTAAAAAATATATATATAAATTTATTATCGCAATGATCCATAGAAAATGTATATTTATACCGCACAGTCAACGGCATGCGGAAGAAAAACATGTGTTGCTGTTTTTTGTACATCTCAGATCCAAAACACACAATAAAAATGATCAAAAATTCCCAGGCGGCCTAAATGGGACAAATGAAAACTCTAACTCGTCCCACAAAAATCAAGCCCTTATACAACTCGATGGATGACAAAAAATGTCATGTCTGAATGTGGCGATGCAGGAAAAAGCATTCTGGGAAAAATACTTTCACTGGCAAAAGTAGTAGGGAAAAAAATATAAATATATATCTGGTATTGCTGCAACCGCACCGCCCCCAGAGGAAGGATAACGGCTAGAGATGAGCGAGCGTACTCGGATAAGCACTACTTGCTCGAGTAGTTTGCTTTATCCGAGTATCGCTGTGCTCGGGTCTAAAGATTCGGATGCCGCTGCGGCTGACAGGTGAGTCGCAGCGGGGAGCAGGGGAGAGCGGGCGGGAGAGAAGGAGAGAAAGATCTCCCCTCCGTTCCTCCCCGCTCTCCCCTGCAGCTCCCCGCTCCGTGCCGGCACCCGAATCTTCAGGGACGAGCACAGCGATACTCGGATAAAGCAAATTACTCGAGCGAGTAGTGCTTATCCGAGTACGCTCGCTCATCTCTAATAACGGCACTTACACTGCATGGGACACAGATTTTAAATAAGAACTGTTTTTTTCACAGCTTTTCTCTTAAAAATGCAATAAAACCCGATCAAACATGTTTGTTTTTCGCACCCTAAATGGTAGCAATGAAAACCTCATCTCATCGCTCAAACAACAAGTCCTTAGGCAGCGTCCTAGAAGGGAAGAGACACAAATTGTGGTTCTTTGGATACGTCAAAGTAAAAAGGAGGCCCCCAAATCCACAAGGTGCTCCCAGGTTCCTGAGGCCTATGTGTGGGCCCTATTACACACTAGGGCCACATATGGGATATTAATGAAAACTGCATTTAGGATCATAAATATATAGTTTAGTTTATTTGATAACTTCTGTTGTTACTGAAAAAATATTAAAAATCTGAAAACTGAAAAAATCTGCTAGTAAAATTTAATTTTCAAATCTATCCTCCATTTTGCTGTGAAACCCCTAAAGAGCTAGCAGATTTTATAAATGCTGTTTTGTAAACTTTCAGGTGCATTTTTAAAAATGTGATTTATGGGGATTTCTAACATATATGGTAGACCTCCGACTGTCACTAAAGAAGATTGTGGATATTCTCAGCATAATCAGGAAAGCTGCCCTTCTACTTACACACTTACGGAGGTCAAAAGTCATTAAAAGTTTTCAAAGTGGTACCAAGATAGAGCGCACAGATGGTGAATGTTACTTATTAGCTATTTTGCATGGTACAAGCAGAAAAATCCAAAGTTTAAAAATGTCAAATTTTTCTAAATTTTTCTGTAAATTTAAGGATTTTTTTAATTTTTATAAATCCAAAACGTATCAACCAAAATTCCCCACTAGTATAAAGTACAATGTGTCACAAAAAACTGTCACAGAAAGTAAAAGAATTCCTGTATAGGAAGGTCAAAACTGGCTATAGGTGGAAGGTGTTAAAGGGGTTCTCTAGGTTTTCCTCCCAGATACAGCGCCACCCTTGCTCATGAGCTATGATTGGTATTGCATCTAATGCTCATTCAAGTCACTACAAGCACGTTGCCCATGAACAAGAGTTTCATCGGAATACAAGCTCCCCTTTCTTTTATCCTGGACCCCCCAACGCACCGCCCTTTAAAGGGGTCCTGGGCATATTCTCTTTCTATATTCTTTGCTAAGGAAGTTTGTTGGAAAGTGTCACACATGGGAACACATTGCCACAACATGGAATTTTCCATGGCCAATTGTTCTGTGAGGCCTCACATATATTTCCCTCCTTTGTTCTGTGTAGCGCTCGCATGTTTCATGACCTGCTGATAAGATTTGCCAGGGGACAAATAAGGGGATAAAAGATAATAATATAATAAAAACAAACTACCAAGCTGTGATTTCGTGTTCTGTTGCTTGATTGTGTTTAATAATAACTACACCTCCTAAATGTGCTGTTGCTGCGGCACTTCTGGACCCTGAAGCTCCGGTAGCAGACATGTGACCGCTGCAGCCAATCACTAGGTTCGGTGGTCATGTGTGCATAATTGGCTTGTGACTGCTGAGGACAGTGATTGGCTGCAGTGGTCTCATGGAGAATGAACAGCCAATGAGCTCCGCAGGAGCAGAACATTTATAAGGTCTTTTTGTTTTCTTTAGAGATAGAGCCCATTGATGTCTATGGGTGCGTATATAAGTGAGCCCATACACAATTACATGAGTACACGGTCAGGCGCAGTACAATTTCGCTGCCAAATGCGGAAATATGCAGGATCACGGCCGATTCCGCAGCTGCAAAAAACGCTGCGGCCGTGTGAGCCTTGCCTGAGTAATAAAGCACTGATTGGAGCCCTTAAAGGGTCTCTGTTACCAAACCACGGGCAGCATGAACACGTGACAGGTCTGCACATTACCCCACAGTACAAGTTTGACTTGGAGCTCATCTTCGAGTCACGGAAGGGTGCATCGGCCTGCCTCCGTGACTCCAAGTCAAACTTTAAAGTGTCTTCATTCTGAAACACCACAGCCCTTCAGAATTAAACGTACACGGGGTATTGTGCCAACCTGTCATGTGTTCACGCTGCCCGTGTCCCTTTAACTCCCATCCATTGCAGTGGCTATGACCGTGCTTGTACCCAATTCTCATCCATAATAAACAGGACCCGTCCCTCTCCTCACACGTCCGTTGTAGTAAATACTAGTAATGATTCTGCAGCTTCTCTTCTGATAACTCCGTTGTGTCGCCCCTCTGTTATGAATGAGCTGATCGCACAGTCTGTAGGACACGCCCCTTTGGCAAGGAATGGTAGCCCCTGGTTGTTTTCTGTTGTCAGACTCGGAGCCCTGACTGATTTTATTGAGCTGTGTGAGGCTGTAGTTTTATAGCTACTATTATCAGGTGGATATACAACTTTCTGATCACTTTTTACTCCGTTTTTGGGGGCAGCAAGGTAACTAATAACGGTAATCCTGTCGCTGCATTTGTTTTCACAGTGTTCACCGTGCAGCATAAAAACTCCATTCGGCGATACCAGTTATGTTTATATTTTTTAGGTAAAAAATGTGTTTTTAGCTTTCTTTTTTTTTTTAGATACCAGTATATATATATATATTTTTTAAATGCTAGTTTTTTTAACCTTATCTTAATCCCCCTGTGAGACTTGAAAGCCGGGCTCATATGACCGTGTTGATATAGCTTTTTCCACGCGTGGGTTGTACCGATCTCCCACAGGTGGCCATGCTGCTGCTCACAGGAGTTGCACTAAAAGAGCGTGCAAAAGAAATCACAGCATGTTCTAACTTGGCACGTGTTACGTGCGCATACATGCCAAGATAGTACATGGCGATGAGCGATCCACATCAAGTACACAATGTCATTGTGTATTTGCTACATGCTGTGCACATGCCTCCCGCGAGCGGTTAACCGCTATTTATGGCTGTGTGAGCCCGGCCTAACATGCAGGTTTTTGATTGCTTTTACAATACACTGCAGTACTTCTGTATTGCAGTGCATTGTTCCCTGGCAGTTATTTTGCCACAGCAAAGGCCATGAAGATGAAGAATTTGATGCCCTGATCACAAGAGACCCAGGGCTGAGGTTAAAACTTTTATGGCATTAGCTTTTACGTCAAATTGCGTCTTCTTCTAGTTAGTGATGCGTTCATGGCGTGTCGTTTAGTTGTCATATGCCTCGTTTGGAGGCATAGTGATGGCCTCCAGGACGACCATTTTAGTACTTATATTGCACTCTGCCTCGGGCAGAATGATTCCGTTAGAAAGAAAATAGCGCCCCACGGTGCAGCGCAGCGTGAACTGGAGACGGGCACATACAGATAGCAGCAGTTAGTAAGGGCCAGTTGAAGACGCCGGCTCGGCGTAAAGATGCGTTGACATTAAAGTTTTAACCACAGCCGCTGGTTTCCTGTCATCAGCTCGCCGGATTCTCCATATTTTGCCCTTAGCTGACTTGCGGAGGTCACTGCTTATGCGTTGGGGAGGCGGCTGCTTACTACCAGGGTCATCAGCGTGTTAGACCGGTGCACAACCGCTCCATGTAACACTACTAACATAACGGTACATCAAATAGGAGTCAACTAATATTTTATGACATAGTCCATTGACAGACTGCGGCGGGGAAGCCCCTCTAGGCGGTTTGGACCTACGTATTGTAGCCACAGGTGGAGGCTGTGTTTATTTAATACCACCCGTTTGTCTATAATGTATCGATTGTAGTAACAGTGAATAAAATGATCCGTATATATAGGCTGCAGTAGGAATGAACGTGTAAGAAAACCCGGCTTCCCCCTGCGGATATACCATAGTCCCCGAGCCGTATGGGTGTCTATATCTGCAGTGCACCTCCATACGTCTGGTCCTCAGCACTGACTAGTAGTTAGCCCTGACATACGAGGAGTAAGAAGCCACCGGATTTACTGAAGTATTTGGTTAGGATATTGGTGCGCAGTGAATGTGCTTTGGGCATCAGAACAGTAACTGGAAAGAGATAATCATGAAATTTACTCCACGGCCCGGTGCAGGGGACTAGAATAGATTGTGCTGTCTGCAGGGCAAGAACTAATTGTCCTTAGATTAACCGAACTCAGCCCAAGATGTGTTCTTTAAGGCACAGTGTTTTAGAAGAGATCTCTGCAAGGAGGTGAAGTCAGACACTTAGAATTAATTCACTTCTCAGAAATGTGATGAGGACAGCTAGAATTTAGTACTAAATATGGCTGCCAAGATCATCAGCTCCCCTGCAGCTCTGTATCTCCTCGTGGCGCCATTTTATTGCCTTTGGATATGCAGTTTTGATTTAGATGATCAGGAAATAAATATTTCGGCTGCATCGCCTTACTGTCTGTCTCTTCATCTAGGTTTACAAAGCATTGTAAAAATATAATTATCCTATTGTCGTCACTGGGGATGTAGACGGGATACGGGACTACCGGGAACGTTTTATTTTACAATATGGATCCCTGTATAAGGGGATCTGGTGGTCTACCATCATGAGGGAACCATCATCACCTGTATATAGGAGTCTGGATGGCCTCTTTATCCTAGGGCACAGGCCGCGACCTGGAGGAGCCTCTTCTCTGGTGCACCTGAGTTACCTTCACATGACTGCGGACCTCGTGCCTCCTCAAAGCCTAGACTCTACTCTGTGAAGCTCGATGCTTTGTATCAAGGCGTTAGTTAGAATGTAACCATTACAGTTATTTCAAGTAGGTCACAAGAAGCTCTCATGTAGGCATCAGGATGGTAATTTCTTGGGTAAGACTATTCACATCTGTGTTAGGGTCTCTCTTTGTAACCGATCCATTTGCAATCCCATAAACGGATTAAAAATGGATGCCGAACAGAAACTTAGGTTTGTGCTTTTTAAAGGTTCCATCTAAAAACGGAAACATCAGCCACCTTTTTTTTTTTACATACGTTTGACTGAATCCATTTTTTGTGTCATTTTTTTTAATAGTTTCTGCCTGCACAGAAGAAAAAAATCAGTTAAAGGGAACAAATAACAGATAAAAACAAAAAGTTTTCCATCTGCATCCGTTCTCCACTGACAGCAATGTAAACAAAAAGCTGCTTTCTGTCAAGTTTTAGTTTTTTGGATGGTAAGCATAGCGCAGCAGGCTACACTATTGTTTCCATGAAAAATAACGGAAACCTGATGGAACGATCACTAACTGGGAGTCCTAAAGTCCCCTAAATCAGTGGGAGATTAAGTAGAATGTTTTGTTTCCATTTTTATGTCTCTGACGGAACCCAATAAAAAATGGGAACCCCGAATACCGCTGTGGACAAAGCCTAAAGCCCGGATGTTCACTTATAGGCAAATGGGAGCCACTATATAGGCAGAAAGCTAATGCTCAGCTGCGACGTTCCTCCGGTGTTACCCTGCCGCAGTAATGTGTTACAGAGATGCAGATTCACTAAATATGTGCCACATTGTACTGTATATGTACGGCTCCGGCCAGAGATCTTCAGGGGTTTGTTATTCCCTTGTTTGCCTCTTCAGGGGGGGATTACATTGTTTTTCTGCCTCTCATCTACTAAAGTTCTTGTATTTGTAATAAGTCACGGTCTCTCGTGTTGTTGACACCTGTAGAGAGAAACGAAAGTTACAATGCTTCATTGATGGGAAAAGTCTCCTATGATGATAACATTACTGCTCCTGAAATGCTGGTTTGTGGGTGAAGAAGGGGATGTACTTGACCCGCCACTTGTCCTTGACCAGCATCTAGGCCTGTAAGGAGATGGGGAGGGGCGAGAAGTGGCGTTCCCCCCTTATTAACCCTGCATTGGTTTTTAGACATTACCAGCATATGGGAACTTGGTGTATTGTTCGTTCAGCACACCTGCAATATATATTATAGCAGGGGTCCCCAACTCCAGTCCTCAGGGACCCCCAACAGCTCATGTTTTCAGGATATCCTATGACAAGAACACCTGTGGCAATGTCTGAGGCACTGATGATAATGACATCACCTGTGCAACACTGAGGAAATCCTGAAAACATGACCTGTTGGCGGTCCCTGAGGACTGGAGTTGGGGAACACTGTATTATAGGATTCCACTTTGGACAGAGAGGTAAAATGTTACGTTCGCACCGTGCAATACTTCTTGTCTCCAGATTCCTCCTCCGAGCGTCGGCCTCATAAACATCCCATTAATGGTTAATCATTTTTGCTTCTAATTATTTGCTCTTTAAAACCATATGTATTGTCAGATTCATCCTTGAAAATCTGGCACAGCAGAAGATGTAGGATTGCAACACAGTCTGTCCCACTGTGAGGCCAGCAAAACAAACATGTTCCCTTTACAGGCGAACAGCATCTTCCAAAGACTGAATATCAAACTGTTGTGTGCGATAAGCCAGCAGCCTCTTCACTTCTGCCCCTATGACCACCGTACTGGAAGATCACCTAGGACTATAGCACATGGTGTACTGTTATACCAAGAGGGGAACCGGGAAGCTGCACAAACCAATGACTACACATTGCTGCTTAGAGGAAAGACACCCCCCTCTCCCCCCCCCCATTGATTCCTTATTTGGCTTCCTGATGTGGGACCCTATAAGTAGTTTCTGTATGGGGCAGAAAACTTATGGGAGCCGCCTACATAGAAACTCCTCCCTCTACTTGTTTTGTATCGCCTGATTGGCTGGCAGATTTGGCACATCCACAGTGCAGAATACATTCATTATAATGTGTGTGGTGTGGATGTTCATAAGCTTGAAAAGTTTTAATTTGAGTATTTTTTTTTAGAAATCACAGAAAAAGGGACAAAATTACAAAGAAAAAACACAGCAGAGTGTGGCCATATTCACTTACCAAAATAGTAGTAGGACACAGATAGGGAGGCTGGATACACAACCTTCCAATAGATGCAGAAACCCCAAATGCTACATGGTGCTAATGACCAACCGCTCACATGACCAACCAAGGGGGAGTGGCTACCCAGTGCTCCACCTACATACAGATAAAGCATATAAAGGGTGCCAGATCAAAGGGGTACCACTCTATGCACATCCAGAGCCTTATATACAGTTAGGAACCATTTAGGCAGCGGGGCAGTTTAGTCAATTCATTAATGCAAATCTATTTCCTAGGCCAAAAAGAGGAACGCTTCAGGGGCAAAGAGGGCCAGCAGGGCTTAGGTCAAACGTAGGGACTGTCCCTCCAAAAGAGGGACACTTGGGAGGTATTGCAGTGCATGGTCCAGCGCATGGGATGTGACGTCACTCCTGATACACCATACATTCGGGGAGTGGATTTCAAATGACAGTATGGCATTCATGGAATTGTAATAAAGAAGAGAAGGCGCGGGGAATGTAGCCAGATTATAAAGGGCAAGTATACATTATACCTTGTTAAGGACATGGAGGGGGGATTATACTCTCTGAAGGCCCTCTTTAATGGACATATCAGTGATTTACATACATGGTGCTCGCTAACTATTGTAGAAGGGAATGTATCATTATCAATGCTATGTCTCCCATCTGAGATCCTCGAAATGCGGCGGGTATCTTTCTACAACCTTTTATTTGCTGTCCTAGCTTCGCCAGATAAGTCTGGAAATTGCAAGTATTCTTGGCAGAGGCTCATGTGGGCAGAGAGCCCAAATAAAACAGGGTTCATTAGGTTTGCAGGAACGTCTTCCTCTAAGTGCAGTGTGTCAGGGCATTGGGATTGGATCCACGCTTCCCATGTTGATATCTGTGAAACTGTTAGAATTACGGGTCAGGGAGCAGGCTGAGTTGTACGAGAGGGAGATGAAAGAATGACACAGCAGACACTGTGGTAATTAAACGAATTATACCTCTCCAACTAATTAACCGTCCCTATAAACTTTCAGCTCTTCTGTGTTCTGGTTTTCTCGCGACTCTGGATGTTTATGTCGCCTGGAAACATTAATTCCTAATATTTGGTTTCACAGAATTCGAGACTCAAAGACATTTGCATTAATTAAAAAGAAAAAAAAAGTTAGGGAATCGCTTAAATAACAATTCCCTGCTGGTGACCCGCCGCTCGGCTGGCTGTCAGGGGGTCTCATAGCTGTAAATATATTAAGGCAAATCATCTGAAGTACAAACTGAATACTATGGATTATACAGCAATAGTATCTGTACAAAAGAGGGAGGAAAGCGCTTCCTGTGCAGAACCAGAACCGCAGCGGGCGGCGGGATCATCAGGCTGGTTCCACTCTACTTGTATCCTGGACCTGCGGGGCTGGCACTGCCCAAGTATGGCAGGTATCACAATCATTATTAGCTGCGCAAATGAACCAACTATACTTCAGCTGTAAAATTATAACGCCTGAGTCTTGATCCAATGGGGGTCTGGCAGTAACTTTGTTAGGAGACTTCTATTTAACCCCGTAGTGACACGGCCTATTTTAGATCTTAGGACGCGACAATTTTTAAAGGAATTTTCAAAAAGCATAACTTTTTCATTTTTCGTTCAAGATGGCTATATGAGAGCTTGTTTTTTGCGCAGCGAGCTGTCGTTTTATTGTGCCATTTCGGGGGACATATTGTATTACATAACTTTTGTTAATATTTTTTTGGGAGGGAAGGTAGAAAAAAAAAATCAATTCTGCTATTGTTTTTTCTCTTACAGCATGAGTCATGTAGCATAATTGACATGATTATTTTTTTTCAGCGGGTTGCTAAAAAAAAATAAAGACAATACCAAAATTACATACATACTTTTATTTAGATTTCTTCACTTTTGCACAATAAATCCCCCTTTTTAAAAAAAAAAAATATATATATATTTTTTATTTTTTTTTCCAATAAAATTCCCTTAAGTTTTTTTTTTTAGTTGATTGTGAGGGTTTGTTTTTTGTGTGAAGAGACGTCATTTCTTAATAAGTACCATTTTGGGGTACATACAGCTTTTTTATCACTGTTATTGCTTTTTTGGGAGGCAAAATGAACAAAAAAAGCATTTCGATTCAATTTTTTGTATGGATGTTAGGGCGTCTTCACACTTGCGATCGCGATATTGCTGCGTTTTTTTTTAACACGAATGTCAATAGGATTTTCTAATGTAAAAATGTTAACGTTTGTTCTTTACGATCTTTGTGCGATGCGTTTTTAACATTAAAAAGTCCTATTGACATTTGCCTTAAAAAACGCAGCGATATTGAGATCGCAAGTGTGAAAGCATCCTTTCGTATAAGACGATACCAAACATGAGCTTTTCGTGCACAAAAAAGGTTTTCGTTTTTTCTATTTTTTTATGTTCGCGATTACATGGCGACCTCCCTCTGTGAACCCTTCAGTAGTTAATAGTGGGGATTAGTATTCTCACCAATGTCACAGCGTCACAGCCGGCTCCTGATGTAGATAGCGCAGACTCAGCTTCTGATCACACGCCATCCATGGGACTTAAATTTACGTTCATTTGTAGGAAGCCATTCCCAGCCAGGATATAAACTTACATCCTGGGGTGGGAATGGGTTAAAGGGTTGTCTGGGTGCTATATAGTTTTTATTCAAAGCTTGATCCAGATCTGTTAAAGTGAGCCTCCAGTCCTGGACAGACAAAGATGGCCGCACTGCTCCGCTGACTACCCTACGCACACTGTGCATTAGTATGCTTCCGTAGTCTAAGACGCTACATGCTGCTTTGACTGTCCATTGCTGCTCATGTGGGACTAGCAAACCTCCAAAGAAAAAAAAATCACACCGTAGTGACCCGGAAAGGGACGTATACGCAGAACAAACCGCGTGCACCTAACAAATGGCAACAAGCAGACACAAAGAGACAGTAAGGTAAAGCACAACCCTGAGTGTTTAGTGGCGTCCGCACAATCTCTTATCCCGGGGATTTTTATCTCTTTTGATTTTTTTTTTTAGTATTTTTTATTGAGAATTGTCAAATTATCTGTTCTAGCAGCTTAGAATGAAGTTTCTATCAGACATTAAACAGATTTATGTTACCATTAAAACACAATATCAAAGACAGAATAAGCAATTCAATAAAATTACAATAACACCAAGATAAAACGGCGCCCCCTTCAATAACCGCTTTATGTAAGAACATTCTGCAGACAAATATGTGTTTATGGATCTCTTAAACGTACGTTCATCGTTCAGATTCTAATAGAGCCTCCTCCCTTCATTTCTCTTACTTTCATATTATAGTTCAAAAAATTCTTCGATTTCCTCCCCGAAGATTTTTTTCTTTTCTTTTTTCTTTCACTGAAGAGAGAAAAACAATCATCCCTAGAACATTGATTGGAAATGGCAAACCTCCCTCACCGTGGCCGAGTCCGGCCTGATGCCCTCAGATGTTGGGGCTTTGTTGGATGCACTTTATTATCACTGGATTTATTAGGAAAAGACACTTTGTCTGTTCTATAGCCGTAAAATGCAGTGACTATATATATATATATATCTATCTACAGATACTGCGACTCCTCATCTTATAATGACAAAGGCACACGGCCATATGTGAGTTTCATCCCATAAACTCGGGCTTGACTCTCATTGGTCAGTACATGGACACGTGGCAATCTTTTTCAAAATAAAAAAAATTCACGTGAATAGCCTCACAGGCTATAATGGAGTCTTGCTCTGTCTGTGGAATACACAGGTAGCATACGGCCCAAAAATACGGCTGTCTGCCTTTGGCCTGATGGAGGGTGGTCCTACATTCAGATCCATCCAGAGACCATATCTGCATTGAATTGATATGGTCGGTTTGTCTTTTTTTCACACTTTAATGGGTTGTCCAGTTATAAACTAATGATGGCCCGGTCATAGTATAGGCTATTAATAGTAGATCAGTGGGGGTCTGCCACACAGGCTCCTCACCAATCAGTTATTCACCAGGCTGGCACACTCATGCACTGAGCTGATTTCTGCAGCTCATTTCCCACTGTAGTGGCTAGACTTGGTATTACAGTCAAAGTTCCCACGAAAGTGAAAGAGAGGTGCAATACCAGGCCTGACCACTGCACAGAACGGAGCTGTCCGCTTCCCGCAGAAATCATCTTAGTGCATGAGCCCACTGGCCTGGTGAATAGCTGATCAATGGGGTTCGAGGCAGCAGACGGCTGCTGATCCACTACTGATGGTCTGTCTTGAGGATAGACCGCCAATCATTTTCAATTGGACGACTGCTTTAAGCCCCTTTTACACTGGGCAATCCAGTACATTGATCATCGGCCCACTTGAATAAGTCTGCAATCAGCAGACCAACGAGCAAACACTCGTTCATCCCTCCGTGTAAACAAGGCATGTACTGCGGGGAGGCTGTCCCTATGGACACGGGCGGTTATATTAATGATTGTTCATCCCTATACTACCGATTCTCTGTTGCTTGTGAAGGGTAATAACGAGTGCCGATAAACATGCTATATTGTCAGCGCTTGTTAAACAAGCAGAGATTCGACCCGTGTAATAGAGATGGGCCTTTACTAGTACAGTAAATAGATATTTGTTTGTCCATACAAAAGCCTAAATGCCAAGTAGATCTCCGCTGTCCGTATGTAACCAGCATTACATCCGATTACTGTGCATAATAGAGTTTTAGTTTTGATTCTGGTTGGCCAAAGGGTGCTGAAGGGGAGCGAATTACCATCTCCGTACCTTTGATTGGTTGCTACAGACTCTTCCTCATTTCTTTTGTGCTACTTTTCCTATATGTTCATACAAAGTTTATACGACCCCAACCTGACATGTCTCCTAACACTGCTATAGAGGTATCAGCAATGTATGCAGATCAGGGTCATGTAGCATTAATGGCCTCCTTGTCTGATAACGTTTCTCTTCGGCCTAGGCCAACCCTTGGAGAACGAGGCAGAGATATGAGGTGCAGCTCCATGTAAAGCTCCAGCCCTCGGCCTTATGTCATACAGCAGTCATAATGTCTGGCTCAGTGGTGTCTTAATTACGCATCCTGTTTACATCCTTTTGTCTTTAATTCCAGCGTGTAGCTTACTGTCCTCCTGTAATCACCGGCACCCTTTTACCTGCAGCCCTGATGTCTACAGCACAAGAAAACCGGAGAGGAGGAAAGGGTTGCCAGGGAGGAGGAGGAGGAGGAGGAAGAAAAAAAAAATCAATGCCTCCGACATAAAAATATAAGTGCATTTAGCATCATTAGACCATCCTTCAAAAACCTTTCTTTGATTTCATTACCCCTGGGGCTGTAATAGTAGCGTATGTTAATGCTCAAGTGCTCTCTAACCATTCCACGAGAAGCAGATCGGCTGCTGACCCTGGGCATTCTCAAAGTGTCTGCTCTAAGTAATCTTTCCTGAAACCCCTGACACCTCCAGCCCTTTAAATAATTGTCATTATTCTGATGACCAATGTCAAATTAAACATAAGAAATACACTTATCCCTTAAAACTATAGATTTTTTTTTTTTTACAAGTAGGCCCGATTGTAGGAAAGTCGTGTGCCGCTACATCCTGTGGCAGCGACTGGTTCTGTAATTGTACTGCGCCGTAGCGTTGTGCTATTTGGACGGCGTTCTGGCACTGTGTAGCGGCGCTACAGGACTGCTGCAAATCGCACTATTTCTAAAGGCACAGGCTGTGTGATTGCAAGAGACTTTGATTGCACCATTAGTTTTGAAGTGCTGTGCTCACCGAGACAGGCGAGCATCTTGGACATTAAACTGGTATCCTGTTGTTTATGAGGAAAGGACTTATAGTCCTGCACTTCATCTTACAAACCTGCTTCGCCCCCCCCCCCTCCCACCCCAAGAGTATTCGTGCTGCATTAGGTAAACAATTACACAAGATGACTTTAGTACTATTCTGCCTTCTACTTAATTCATGCATACACGCATTCTGCCATTACCACTGCTTGATGTATAATAGAGATTTGCAAACAGACATACTGGGATTCCAGCCTCATTTTCACAGACGGGAAAGAGAGAGAGAAGGCATTTTTAGTGCTGGGGATGGAGGGGGGGAATCTGCCGAGTAACTGGGAAACGGAGCTGTGATATTAATATTTTGTGTCTGCAACAGAATAAAATTTCAGGAGGCGCAATCTCTTCTTCCCCAACGATACCAGGCTGCAAAAACAAAACTCGGCTCATTTGCATGGGTGCATACCTCCCTGTTAAACAGGGTCATCTCCATCCAGGGAGCAGTAATTAAGATGGCCTAGCCACACTGGCTCTGAGCGTCACTTGATTACTGGAGAATTACAGAATCGTATCCGTTCTCCCGCCCACACAGGAAATAAATATATATATAAAAAGGGGGACAGTGTATCTTTAACGTCTTTGTCCGGCTGGTTATATTTTATATGAGCTCAGCTCACATCACTTTTTATTAGCTTAATAAATCACCTTTCTTGTCAATCAAGGAGCAGAGAATAATTGGATATGGTTGAAGCCTCTGTGATGGATTATAAATCATTCAAGATTAAATTAAAAGATAATGCAGAAACTTAATGGTTTGTGTTTTGCAGTCTTAAATTGCCTCGAAGCGCTGCTGTTTTCTGCTTTAGTGAAAGCCGTATTCTTAAAAAAAAAAAAAAAGACTGATTACGGCCATATATATAAATTTTTTTTTTTTGCTTTCTTATCTCATTTAAATGTTATTTTTCATATTCATAAGAGTTGTTCCCCTACTGTTAAAGTTAAGTTCACCCTGTTGAAGGGAGGTCACTGGTAACGGAGCAGGAAATAGGTATTTAAATCCGGAAAGTAAAGTACAAAGTGTTTCCCTTCCCCTCTCCATGGCCGCCGTTATTAATACTCAAGATACTTGTCTGCTTTGGGGGAAAAAAATTGTTCTCTCCAATCGCAACTGTGTTTGTATTTACAGTATCGGTTATTATTTGCTACTTTGTAGCAAAGTGTTATAAAATTGGAATGATGGAATAAAAGTTGGAGCAGGTTTTATTGCGACTTGGCCAGACTGGGGGAAGTTGCAGAGTTTGGGCTTAACTTTATAGTATTTACTTTCAACATTTTATACTCCGTTTCTCTGATCAAGGTTTGGCTAATTCTAATTTGCTTACTGCGGGATTAATTACGTTGGAGACAAAGCGACCCTTTCCACCTAGAACAGACGACGTCCTCCGTTGCCATATCGGCACGGCCGCTCGTCCTCGGTGTCGCACATCTGCGCACTTGTTGTGTCATTTCTCTCTAATAATAATTTTCTTTTTGTAAGTCACTTGATAAAAGGGGAAGGTGGGTTTGTTGTATCCATCACATGATTCCAAGTGAAACTCCTCGCAGCCACCCACTCCTGACAAACCCAGCGCGACGGTCACATCTGCATGTCAGTAACATACGGAGAAGGCTCGGAATCTGTCACTGTGTAAGGAAGAGCATTAGCGGTTTCAATTCTGCTTTATTTCGAAGTTGAAATGGAGAAAAGCAGACCAAAAAAAAAAAAAAAACAAATAAGGAAACTAAACAGTGGCGTGAGATCCAGCAATTTGCCAGGGCTCCCTGTGACAGACACTGCATTATCATAATTGTCTCTACTACATGATAGGTCAGAAAAATAATAATGTCATTTTATTTATAGCCCGGATACCCCTTTTATGAGAGTCAGGCAAGTGACTGCCAAGTGGAGTAGGTCAAATGACATCTTTTGATCAGACCTGTCCAAAGAGATCAAACATGAATGGCAGGTAATGGATACTCGGTGACAAACCAAATCTACAGCAGAAATAGGACTGCCGCAATCTGCCAGCTACCCATTAGAAGCTTACCTAACTAAGGCAGTCTGCCTGACACACTGGCCAAGCACCTAAATCAGCTAAGCGACAGTGCTAAAATTGTGTATTATCATTGGAAATGGCTATTATTCCCCCAGTAACATTTCTGTTAGGGGTTTGTTTGCATAGGGCGCTCACACAGATCCTGAGAGGAGGCGACTGCTGGAGCACTATGGAGCCCAAGCCACAATCTGCTCTTCAGGTATATTTACCATCAGCCCCGTGCAGAATATCATTTCCTACCATAATTAGTGGGATTTGATGAGAGCAGAGGGGAGACAGAACTGACAACCATGTTAGTTTTATTATAGCTGTTCAGTGCAGAGGTTTTGGGGCTTTGTTGCAGTTTCTCAAGAGTCTGTGCTGATATGGTTGAGTCTCAGATTTGGGAGGTTCCACATGGTGTGTATTGATATTACGTGTCTCATGTATTTTTGCTACCAGGCAGATCATTATCAGTACAGGGGCGGTATATTCCGGAATATGATTACCAGTCTATTCTGCAAAATTGTTGCCTTGTGCAAATGACTGATGAAAATCAATAATAATGTATCTTTTGTTAATAAAATTGATCTTTAATGTGTAAACATGCAACAATTTCCATACGCTGTATGTTGCACCGATGAAACGTACAGAGAAGTCTAAAGAAATGGGATAGACACCATCGCTGTAGATATCACATGTAAAGGACTCTCCATAGTCAATCAATCCTGCAGAAAATGCTTCTGGGACGGACGACTGCAAAGAAATAGCACTTGGAAGTCCAAACCTTAATGAATATGACTGACATACGGAGCTAGATGTTTGGGCTCTTTAGTGAAGGTATTTAGGGAAGGCACTGGTGGCATCACAGGAATATTAGGACTTAAAGGGGGTGAACAAAATTAGAAAAATATGACTGCTGTCTTCCAGAAACAGCGCCACACCTGTCCATGGGTTGTGTCACGCATTGCAGACTAGCTCCATTAAAATGAATGGGATTCAGGCTGCATTACCAACTTCAGCCACTGCACAATGTATAGAGCTGTCTGCTTCCTGCAGCAAAACAGCTAAAAATGGGACAACCTCTTTAAGGTTGCTATATACCTTTGATAGCTGTTCCTCCTGACACCTTCCCTCCTTCCCATGCATATGAATGCTCAGGTAGCCAAGGGTGCATGTATCCTCATCGGTGACAGGGGAGTAAGCTGCTGCCAGACACCTCTGGCTTATTTCCATTGAGAGCGTAATTACTGGCCATGTTGAAAACCAACATACTAAATCTTTTTTTGCTCAAAATTTGACTCCAAGGGAGGGACCTACCACCCCCATACATATTAGATGGTCAGTCGCTCACACCAAAATTGGTGATTTTGGACAATATTCGGCTATTTATAGGCACCTTTAAGTTCAAAGAAACAGACTTTGGCAAATGTTTTGCAAGAAGGAAACCAGTCATGTTTTTTCATCGTGTAAAACCACTTAAAGGGTTTTTGGGACTTTACTACTGATGATTACCACGGGATGGGTCGTCAGTAGTTGATCTGCAGGGGTCCGATGCTTGGAACCCCCAGTGATCGGCTGTTCTCAGTCCTGCTGTCATTGCGGACAGAGTCAGAAGCCATCAGCTCTGCCCAGCTTGCAGCAGCCCGGGTCGGTGGTGCATGGAATTCAATGGGTGTTGTATCTGCAATACCAACTCAGGCTGCTGCAATAGGGATAGAGCTGTCAGCTTCCAGCTCTGTCCCTACTGACAGCGAGCCCCAAATCAGCTGATCGACAGGGATCCAGAGCAGCGGACCCCCGCAGCTCAACTACTGATGACCTATACTGAGGGGAACTCCTCAATAGTGAAGTCCTTGAAAGACCCTTTGAGTTTTGATTCCATGTCTACCTGTGTATATAACTGACCATGCTACTTGCGTGTAACACGTGACGGCTCAGCGCGGATCATGGGACGTGTTAGTCATCTGCACTACCTCTCCCTCCAGTACAATGTATATTTCTCCTGCTCCGCTGACACTGGTGTTTATGACTCTTAGTTTGCAGGGGTGTTTTATATTCACACATGTGCATTGTGGCTGCAGTCAGGCACTGGATAATGTCAACCTTGGACAGGTTCACGTGGATAATTGCAATAATTGATGATTGTGAGAAGATTTACTGGTTAATTTTCACCTTAAGTGAACTGGAGCACAGATGATTGTTCGGGGTGGGTCAGGCAGGAGCAGCTCCGGCTTCCTCTCTAACCACAAAAATATGACTGCACCAATTAGTAGCCGGCAGCCTTCAGTTTTCCTGAGAAACCCTGTATACGTAATGGTGAGTGTCTATATATAAAATGTCCAGTGAAATGACAGAACGGGAACCATCCGACCACCCCGTATCCCACACTAGACACTCCATACAATGCAAATGGTTCACTACAGTCGTATCATTATTAATAACCTGCAGTCGTGTCCACATGTGTCTTTACTCTTACAGATAGGAACTGTATAAACATCTAGTTCTGACATCATCACTTGGAGGTTCTCTAGAAAACCTAAAGTGCTCAGCTTGTAATAGTGCATCAGCGTTATTACTCACATTTACTCACAAACCACTCCTCCATATCCTTACTGGAACGTTATAAGAAGAGTGGCAGATATCAGTCACATATATGATGTCTCTGGAGGCTATATCAGTACTGAGCGTCACAAAAGGGGAAGCTGATATCCGTCAAAGATGGCGTAAATATCTCTGGAGGTTGTATTAATATTGGGAGTGTTAAAAGAGGAGGGACTGATATCAGTCATGTATATGAGGTCTCTGGAGGTTATATCAGTGCTGAAGTGTTATATGAGGAGCGGCTGTTATCAGTCGCATATATGATGTCTCTGGAGGTTATATCAGTACTGGAGCGTTAGAAGAGGAGCGGCTGATATCAGTCACATATGTGATGCCTCTGGAGGTTATATCAGTACTGAGCGTTATAAGACGGGCGACTGATATCACATATATGATGTCTCTGGAGGTTATATCAGTACTGGAGCATTAGAAGAGGAGCGGCTGATATCAGTCACATATGTGATGTCTCTGGAGGTTATATCAGTACTGAGCGTTATAAGAGAAGAGGCTGATATCACATATATGATGTCTCTGGAGGCTATATCAGTACTGAGCGTCACAAAAGGGGAAGCTGATATCCGTCAAAGATGGCGTAAATATCTCTGGAGGTTGTATTAATATTGGAGTATTAAAAGAGGAGGGACTGATATCAGTCATGTATATGAGGTCTCTGGAGGTTATATCAGTGCTGAAGTGTTATATGAGGAGCGGCTGTTATCAGTCGCATATATGATGTCTCTGGAGGTTATATCAGTACTGGAGCGTTAGAAGAGGAGCTGCTGATATCAGTCACATATGTGATGCCTCTGGAGGTTATAGTACTGAGCGTTATAAGATGGGCGACTGATATCACATATATGATGTCTCTGGAGGTTATATCACTACTGGAGCGTTATAAGAGAAGCAGCTGATATCACATATATGATGTCTCTGGAGGTTATATTGGTACTGGAGCGTTATAAGAGAAGTGGCTGATATCACATATATGATGTTAAGGTCTCTGGAGGTTATATCAGTACTGGAGCGTTATAAGAGGGGCGGCTGATATCCGTGACATATATGATCTCTCTGGAAGTTATATCAGTACTGGGGTGTTATAAGAGAAGCAGCTGATATCACATATATGATGTCTCTGGAGGTTATATCAGAACTGGGGGGTTATAAGAGAAGCAGCTGATATCACTCACAAATAGATCTAAATGTCTCTGGAGGTTTTCAGCACTGGAGAAAAGTGACATAAAGCAGTGATTGTGGGGGGCCGGGGGGGGGGGGGGGGGGGGGGGGTCTGTACTTCCTGTACCTCACTCAGCTGAAAACTACAGTTGCCTCCTAACTTGTAATGGCTGATAACAGGAAACAGTGAATCATATTCACATGCAGAGCAGATTGTGGGTTTGGTGGTTCTGGCAGTATCATCACTATTACAGGTTGACTTGGAATTTCCTGACACCTACAGAATTACCTGACCTCGATGTTTTATCTCTTGGTGATCTCAGAAGTTCCAGCGAACTATGTTATTCCCAGAATTCACAGCTCATGATGCAATAATCCGAGGTTCTGAGGAATCTTACAGATTGTAGTGATGAACTCTTCTATTATAACCAAGAAGTGCTCTACCTTAATAAGGCAACTTAATATCGTGGACTATACTTGATACAAGTAGTTAAAGTCTCAAGAACAAATCCCCCCTATTGGTCCATGTATACAGTTGGCTCCCAATATAACACCCGTTTTAGGATACGGTTACATGTAGCGCAAAATCTGCCACATTTTACTGCAGAAATCTCATCCACATCGAGCAGAAAGAAATCTGTGCTGCAAGTCGACCCGCGTTGTGGATCTGAAATCCACAGGATGTTCCTTTATGCTGGCGACTTTCTGCATTAATTTCACTACTTTCAGTCCATGCAGATTGTGACACAGATCCGCAGCACATATTCTGATACATGTGGATAAAGTCTAAAAGATGCCTTAAAAGAAATTGGCCCTACATGCTGTTTTCATGGTCCTTCGGGTTGGTTCTCAGTCACGGCCACCATCTAATTCTTGATGGTCTCCCCTCAAAAAAGGCTTCTCCAAGTAAATTGGGGGATGCGAAGTACATAAACAATAAGCTTAGTACCCATGTCCTGCTGCCAATGCTCCGCCGACGCACTCTCCCGGTCCAGTCTTCTAATGGCAAGTGCTACAACGGTCATGGGTGTGGTTTACCCATGCGACCACTGCAGCCAATAGAAGACCCGATGGGGACATCACTGATGACGTCACATAGACCTCCCTGGGCTTTCTACCTTAGAAACTCACATGACAGGTTTACGGGACGTCACCAGGCCTTACGGCTGGGTGACACCATCTTTCAAATGCCACAGCGTTGGACCGCAGCCAAAACTATATAAAATAACTCTAAAAAGCCCTTTAAAATGATATGACAACCGCTCTATGCACCATAAAGTGGCTCTTGGAGAAGTTGTCACCACTTGGCGCCCATACGAACATAGAAAAGGTCAGAAATTGAGGCTCCAGCTCGAATCCTCTTGTATCTTTTGAAGGATATGAGATGGCATAATTGAGTGAACATTGCCTATATTAACACCTTCACCGCCACTGTAGAGAGCTCCTTCCGGTTTACAGATATCCCAATTAACCCTGTGCCAGGGGAGAGGGGGGTGGACTTGGCACAAAAAAAATCAATATCCTCCCGCCATCATTTGCAGTAATTTTAATTCTCGGAGAAGCAGTGAATCGCTTTCACTTAGAACGGCGCAGTACAACCAATCTATCAACAGATTACAATTTTGCTTAATTTTAATGTGGCTAACTTAAGATGTTGTATAGTAAATTTATGCAACTGATCACAGTTATTAAATTACTGCATCTGCAAAAGAGGCAATCAACCCCGTTATTATAGTTGCTGTGCGTGGATGGTAAATGTCAAGGATCTACCAATGCACTGCAGGGAGGCACGGTATTGTTAAAGATGCATAAAATATCAGCACTTTTTATATGCTTGTGCATTCAACAAAGACTCTCATCATAATTAACTGGTGTGGAAATAAATAATTTTTACAAACTACCTTGGATACAGTTGTGCATCGGCGCAGCCCCCCGTCACCATCTCAGCGCAGATCTGTGATATTTAAACCTTTTTGTTGTCTCCTCTTTCCAGCTCACGTACGCAATAAAATATTTAAACCTTTACACAGAGATTGGGAAATTGTATTGTAAATTCTGATCGTGGCGCTAAAAGCTAATTTATTATGATAAATTTAATTGCACTTTTTTACGGTGCGGCTTATTGCTGACTTTTGTTTTCCGACTCTGCTGATTTACAGCGCCATCAGCCATTTTCTGTAGCCCCTTTGTTGTCTTTACGGACGTTCTGAACGGGTCCTGTTATGTTTTTTTTATGTTTTCAGCTATTGTGTGTGTATATATATATATATCAGCTTCATGCACAGATATGACAGTCAGGGCAGCCACAGATGACTCCCTGATACTGGTGGTCCACAAAATATAAACCCGCCTTTCCTACTTGAAAGATCTGTTCGGCCTTTTTGTTTGACTTCTTGACCGGACCCTGTATAAGCCAAAACATCAAGTCTGTACGCATGAATGAAGCTATCAGACATAATGTGGCACAGAACAGATCCAGTTTTCTGTATGATGTTATGCTGTATAATAATCCAACACGTCCCGTCCCATTGCATTCAATAGGCGTAGACACATCTGCTACTTTCTATGGAATAACATATGGCAAATGCATGTGAACATATACTGCGACTATTCCTCAACATATTGGCGTTGGACGCTTCTCAGAAAACCACCTCCCAAAGACAAGTGGGGGCAATGAAGTGGCAAAAGAAACGTTCAACCAATTCCAGTCCTTATTGCTACTATTGCAGTGTTCAGCCACCGTCATGACAGCCCAAATCATATATGCAACAGTACTGATGTCTGTGAGATGTCTTTGTTTCGCTCTCATAATATTGGAATGCCCATCTGTTGAGTCTGAACACCGTTATGGGCAGCTTAGCCCCTCCGTGACTGCAATACGCCTTTTTACTGACCCCCAATAAGGGGCTTTAAACCTACACATACATCTTTTTTTAAAGCAGTGGCTTGACTGACTACTGACAGCCAGGCTTCTGCTGTAACTGCCAGGAATCCTGACCGCTTAATCATGTACAAGTCACAATCAATAGTAACTGTAGCATAGAAGCAGATGACAGGGGAGGGGGCTCTTTTTGCCAACCATTGGCACCCCGCAGTGCAGTTGCAAGGTACCAGTCAGTTTTCATGGCAGCTAGAAGCCTGACAAAGGCCTCCATGTCTGCCATTTAACTCCGCCTACTAGACCCTGCCTCCTGCAGAGTCTCATAGGCTGCTGCCTTAGGCTTAGTAGGATGCACTACTTAAGTAATGCAGTGTACTATCCTAGGGATCGACAGATTGCAGCTTCAGCTCCAGTTCAAGGACCAAAGAGCAGTTTAATAAAATAATAATAATGAAGTTTTTTCATTGTAATTTTTAAAAATCCAGTTTGAAAAAAAAGACGCATTTTTCTCACAAAAACCTGTTTTAAATTGATAAAATAAGAAATAGTTTTAAAAAGCAACATACAACAGGTATTACCAAGATGGCAATAACCGAGACAATGAAAACATGTCGTTATTTATCCTACATGGCGAACAGCCTAAAAAATTATTATAAAAACTTAACGCCAGAATTGCTAGTTTTCTTTTGCTCGTCCCCAAAAAAATGGTAGAATTTCCGGCGGGGAATTTTCCATCTTCCCTATGTATATAAATAATAAGTTATACCACACGTTATTTGTACCCCAGAGTGATGTCATTAAAATATACAACTCATTCCCCCCCCCCCCCCCCCCCCAAAAAAAAACAAAACAAGCCCTCATACAGCTCTGTCAACGAATTATGGGTTTTGCAATGAGACAATGAAAACTGTTTGGTCCTTAAGGCACAAAATAGGCTGGTTACAAAGGGGTTAATTGGAAGCAGGGTGCCGATCTCTTCGCCTCCCCTACCTGCGGTGTAACCACACACCACACCTGTGTGCAACTGTCTCATAGATGAGCATCAGCCGACACAAATATCTTCTCCCCCCCCCCCCCCCCCATCATTCCCATCTGTCCGACCCCTCAACATCCCTGATCTGCTACAAGTGCCAACTCAGTATTGTCTTATAGAGCTGACATGACCTCTTATGAAGCGGAGCTGCCAATCACGGTGCGAGCCCGAGGGATGATTGACAGGTCAGTTTGTAAAAGATTTCATTGCACGGAGCCCCGATGAAGGTAATGATTCTGTTCTGAAGAACGAAGCGAGAGAGAAAATCCCCGACTCTTCCTTGTTCCACAAGCCGATTCTAATTTTACATCTGCGAACGTTCCGCTACCGATGCTGTTTAACCCTCCGTTGCCGGATCCGATCGGGCAGACACGTTGTGTATATTTTCTCGCACACAGACCTTTTTTCGTCGACGTTTATTTTACATTTTTAATGCAAACACACATTTTCATCTGTAAAAACAAACACCATTAAGAGTTTAATATGCCTCACCGGCAGGAGTTGGAGCTCTGCCGAATAGCACCATTCAATTACAGAACGTACATGATTTCACCACAAACCACACACTTCCTAAAACATCGCCCCTTCCCTCCAAAAGCTGAGAGTGACTGGAGAACAGAGCTCGGTGTTTAACTGGGGGGTTAACCTTGTGTTTACTTATTGGAATACTTGCTGGGCTTTCTAGCTACTTTTCAGAAGCCACGAAACATTGCTCAACTGGCAACATCTTGTGAGACGTCCTCCTCACAACCGCTCAGTCAGATTCTGCTACACGTCTTATGAGCTTCTATCGGCAAAGTCAGATAGTCTGTAGTCTGCTGAAGAATCTGGCAGTATTACCGCCGGTCCGCACTAAATACCCCAAACAGATCACAGACTGTGCAGATGAATATTTTGTAGGGAGCGGAGTTTAGGGGTGAGAACAGACTCCTGGTGCCTGCGGAGGGCGACTGACATGAGTTGCGTTGCAATAGGCTGGCATTGAAATAACATTTTGTAGTCTATGATTTGGCTGCTGTAGAGGTGGCGACCATTTACCTGCCAGCAATGATGCTTTATGTATAATCCAGTTTATCAGCAGAGAGCTTTGACTGCCAGAGTTCTGCGTTTCCCTGAAAGCGAAATTAGTCGTGATTGTATCCTCTAAGGGCAGCACCTGACTGTAAACCCGGAGACTCATGTCTGCTGTGCAGTACATTAGTACGTGACCTGTGACAGCGCAGACTTCAAAAACTTTATTTGTGGCAAAATACAATCAGAAAGGAAACAAGCGATGTAAACGAAAAGTAGATGATTTACAAATAACCCCTTTACTACATGCACATCATATCCACACGCACGTCACATACACATCATATCCACATCTACATCATATCCTCAAATAGACACACTTCATACTGTTCATAAATCATATCCACAGACACACACACATCAAATCCACAGGTACGTCATATCCGCACACATCATATACGATACAAATTGTATCAACATAACACCATATTAACACACACATATCTACAAGTACATTATTTGCACACACACCATACACAAATCATATCCACACATCTATCATATTGGACAAATGCACTCATATCCACATATACACATCACATAAAAATCATATGTACATAACACCGTATTCACACACAGATATCATACCTACAAGTACATTATTTGCGCACACACACCATATACAAATCATATCCCTTGAGACATACAAACATTATATTCACACACAGTCTTCATATCTACATACATACCATATCCACACATAGATATCATATCTACAAGTACATGATTTGCACACACACCATATACGAATCATATCCACGGAGACATACATGCATCATATTCACACAGTGATCATATCTACAGATACACATCATATAGAACTTATATCTACATACGTACCATATCCACACATAGATATCATATCTACAAGTACATGATTTGCGCACTCACCATATACAAATCATATCCACGGAGACATATATACATTATATTCACACACAGTTTTCATATCTACATACATACCGTATCCACACATTATATGAACAAACACAGAAATCCTATCCACGCCCACATAATATGTACACCCACACAGAGACGAATCATATCTGCGCTGATAAATATCCCCATATCATGGGTAAGTATTGTCTGGTTAGCAGCTGCAGATACATTTAGGTAAGCGGTGTCCTCGGCTTCGGGAACAGTACGTTACTCCAACTCCCTGCTGTCAATCAGGACAGATCATCTAAGATATTTATCTAAGCACTAAGAAAATATTTGAGCAGAGGTCTTTTGAAGGTTTACTAAAACAAATATCCCTGCCTCGCATATGTCGGTTGCTTAGAGGTCAACCCCATGCTAATCTGTTTTGCTGAAACTACAGTAATGACTTGGGAAGTCCCTGTGTTTTATTTGCTGAAGGGGTGGAAAAATCACTTGAAAATCCTCAGGGCAAATGGAAAATTCTCCAGTTTCCCACTTTCTGTTCTCTGTAAATCCAGGAATCTTCACATTAAAGATCTTCGTTTATTGTGGAAGACGTAAAGGTGTTCGGGTTATTGGTAAGGCTTTCAAGATTTCACCCATCCACTGCATGGGCGAAAACTGCTAGATCTGTGAGAGTCCGACCGCCGGGGCCCCAATGATCCTGAGACCGGAGGACCCGTGTGCCCCTACTTCACAGTTGAAGTTGCATTATCCTATTTCTGCAGTGTAGTGGGGGAAGGCGCCGCCGGTCGCACATCTGCAGCAGCTGCTCCATTCCTCTCAATGGCGCAGACACATAGCTGAGTGTTGTGCTCGGCTATGTCTGTCTGCCCCATAGACATGAAGGGAGCGGCTGCTCTTTGTGGCATTTCATCTTACATTTTTCATATTCAATAAAGATTTATTTATTTTGTAAATTTGGCATTTTTTGCACTTTTTAAAGTTTTTTTGGTATTCTCTGACATAGTGCTGGCATTTATATAAAGGACGTTATGGGACCTGGTATTACTATGGTTGCGTATATATAATGTGTTGGTTCAGGTCCGCTGTAAAGGGGTTGTCCAGTTATAAACTATTGATGGTCTATGCATAGGATAGGCCACCGATAGTAGATCAGAAGGGGGCCACTGCCCAGGACCCCCTCCAATCAGCTATTCATCAGGCTAGTGGTTTTGTGTATTGAGCTGATTTCTGCAGGAAGCAGACAGCCCCATTCCAACTGCAGTCACCAGGCTTGAAATGAATGTGGACTTTGCCTCTAATACCAAGTCTGGCCACTGCAGTGGGAACAGAGATGTTCACAGTGAGCAAACAGCATATTTGAGGGGTTCACAGGTAGCAGACCCACCTCCCAACCTCATCTACTATTGGGGGCCTAGTCTAAGGATAGTTATACCTGGACAACCCCTATAATGATACTCCCCTTTCCAGCAATCCCAGGACACGATGGGTCACATTAACGATCACCAGAGAGAGGACTCTTGTGCTATTTACTACTCTGTGGCCTGCACTGAGCATAACACAGTGTATCTTTATATTGCCATGGTTGTGTATACATACTTATATATATAGTACTGCCAGCGATGCTCTGACCGCTGCAGGTCATCCATGCAGGAAGCGTTGCATCAAGTATCTGAAATGCCTGTCTGTGATGAGCTGCTCCGGTCCTGCTGCAGTGTCCGGTGTGACTACAACCAGCAGGATCGCCCCGACCCGCACTACTGTATGATGCCGCTGGGTCCCGAAGCTCACGATGACGTGTAATGATATACCTACAGCTCTTGGACTATAAAGGGCAATATGCACTGACACGGCAGCAGACCTTGCAGCAATGGGGCTTCCTATCATATATTCACTGCGCCAATGTATAGCTGTGCACCCATGCTATAAATATAATAGACGGGTAGATTATATGACATTATGTGCCGCTCCCTGGATGCTCCTGCAGTACAGGCGCTGATTGCTGTTTTGTCCTGCTGCAGCTTGGAAGGAGTCGGTCTCGGTTCTGGAATTTATTACAGTCTAACATTAAAGGTTTCAGCTGACGGAACGTGTTTAATGTAAATACGCTGTCACACACCCCTCCTGTAATTGACAAGAGCAGATGATTAGCAGTGTTCTCAATGGTGTTTTTGCATAATCTTACATTTTGACAGAGCTCCACGGCGCCTTTATATTGTCAGAGCGCCGCAATCAGCAAGGTTTTTTTTTTTCTTTGACAACATTTAGTTTGTCATTATAAATCTCCTAAGTGGTCATTTAACATGTTTGGTATGCACCGTGCAGAACGGAGGGATTATTGGAAAAACATTGTCGTTTTACAGAAAACTTTGCTTTCTGCAATTGCTCAGGGATTAACCCATTAAGACCTGGCGGCTCCAGGAGTTCACAGGTAGGTATGATATAAGACTGGTGCATTACACGGCAGCAGATGTAGTGGTCGTTGCATCCAGATACCTGAAGCACAAGGGCATTCTGTGAACTGCAGGGTCCTCGCTCTGCTAATGTATCCACCCCACAACACCCATCACCATTTGACTTGATCAACACTTTGCGCTGCTAAAAACAAATCAGATGGCCAGCTCCTCGCTCCTGCACCCCTGGTCAAACAATGCAAGATCACTGAACTCTCACAGATCGCTGCATGCATAATAATCATCATCTTTATGTACATAGAGCCAATAGATTCCGCAGCACTAGACAAAATAAGACATGCAGCAACATTCATGGCTGATTGACAGTTTGAACAACAATGCTTCTCCTGCCAATGGTCCAGACTTTTTTTTTAAAATAGGGTGCTATATATATATATACATAAATAAAGGTGTATATGCCGTCCACCGGCCACTATCTGTGTATGTACAGCTATGAAGTGCATTAGGGTGCATGAGGTGTGGGTGAAACTATGGGAAGAAGTGGGTCAAGATTCAAAGGTGGAGTGTAGAAGTGGGGTGGTCAATGGAGAAGAGTTACATTAGGGAGTATGGTAGGCCCCCCTACAGAGATGTGTTTTTAGAGTATGTTCAGAATGGTAGGTATTGGAAACTAACCTGATTTTCTGGGGTAGCACATTCCAGAGAACTGGTGCCGCTCTGGAAAAATCTTGCAGATGGGAGTGGGAGGTTCAGATTAAAGGAGAACTAAATGTAAGGTCATCAGCAAAAGTGAGAGCACGTGGAGGGTGGTAGACAGAGATGAGAAGATATAGGTGGTGCAATACCTATGTGGAGAGATTTATGGATGAGAGTGATGAATTTAGAAATTGTATTCTATATTTGATGGACAGCCAGTTCAGTGACTGCCAGAGGGTGGAGGCATCAGTGCAGTGACTGCCAGAGGGTGGAGGCATCAGTGCAGTGACTGCCAGAGGGTGCAGGCATCAGTGCAGTGACTACCAGAGGGTGGAGGCATCGGGGCAATGTCCAGTACAGGGTGGACACATTGGTGCAGTATGTTGCACAGGGTGGAGGCATCAGTGTAGCGGCTGGACAAGAAGGAAAGGGTTTATTTAGGAGAAGACCGATAGGTACAAGATTGCAGTAATCAAGCCAAGAATGCAGCAGGACAACAATAAGAGGTTTTGATGTCTCCGAAGTGGAGAAAGACTGGATTCTGGAGCTGTTTTTGAGGTGTATACAGTGAATTGATGCTTTCCATCTATAACGATTTGTAGGGTACAGTATGGTTTTTATTTTCTTTGGAGTGACCAAAACCAGCAACAACTACTCCAGATCTGTTCAGAACTAAGGAGAAGAGCGCTTCATGTATATCAAATGGCATATAGTAAGAAACTGCTAACCGTGAATCGCGCAGAACGTGTAAAAACCGGCAGCTGTCGGCTCCCCTTTACTCCTGCCGGCATCTATCAGTCAATGCAAAACTCCCAGAGTTCCGATCGGCGCACAATCAGCGACCCAGTGAGGTAAGTATGACCCACGGTATACAGGCTACTCATCTCACTGTTGTACCGACAGCTTCCTCAGTTCATACTTACCTCACTGGCTCCCTGGTTGTGTGCCGATCGGAGCTCCAGCAGTTTCACATTGATCCTCTTGTAGAAGTTAATCACGGTTTCTAATTGCAACCATAAAAATCACATTTAGCACACTTTTTAATTACCTATTATTTTGCATTTAAACATGGACACTCACCGGTTTCCTGCATAAAAATCTACTTCATAAAGTAACGACAGCCGAAGAAATGGAGAATGACAGTAATAAAATCCTGTGGCATTAGTTCAACCGAAAGACCTTGCATAAACCTAGTTTTCTCTCTCTTATGCTGCAGAATTGTGGGACTCGAGAGAATACAATGAAATAAAGTTACTGGAAGCAGCCATATTTACAATTGTTACACGGTTATTGGCCTTCCAGTTCTTGTCTTTCGTAATGTTGACTCTATCAGTCATGACGTCTTCAGTTCTTAGTATATAATAACTGGAATGAAGGAACTAATCTTAGATCTCACTTGTAAAGCTGTTGGAAATGATTTTCCAGATGGGCGTATATCACTCACAACTGATCCCAAGACATCAGCCCCCAAACTTCTTATTTATAACACTGTACTCATTGCACAACCCCCAGAGAGATCTGAAGGCCCAGCTGACTAGTAACCATTATTACAGATGGTGAAAATACAACGATGAATCAGATAGACATTCTGAGCAGAGCTTGAGTCATTTCGTTTTGATGGAAACTAAGATCTATGTAAGCCGATATAAAGGGACATCATACTAGCAAACCTGGTTACAAAGACTCGGGCGAAGTCTCTACCAACAGCCGTGTGTAGGAGTTCTTTACTTACCTCTCTTACTACACACACCAATAAAACAGATCACAATATGGAGACCTTTACATGTGCTACATATGACTGCCATACCGAAGGGGCAAAAAAGTAAATGGTCGACACCTTACAGGAATTTGTATTATGCGTGAAGGTCCAAATCGCCATCCCCGGCATCAGGAACTGAAGCTCGGCAGGAAGTAGTTTTATATTGTAGTTCCCAGGTGTGACAGGTTTTCTGTAATCCAGATTGATTCATTAAGTCTCGTTACGCAGTGTTACATTAATGCTCTGTATAATAAAAGTTCACCTTTATTGAAGCATAACTTTTTTTCTGCATCAGTTCCCTAATTTATCTCCATAGATTTGTAAGGTATAGCTGATATAGATCTGGCTGGTGACAAGGGTTAGACCAGTTTAGTAGAACATGTACTTGTAGCTGAGGAACGTGTGCATTCATCAGAGCTATCAGGTCGATCGGCTTGTACCTGGATCAATGGACGGCCGTGTGATCCCTCTCACAGTCTAATGTGTTTGAGGACCCACATACCAAGACATTTCTCTGTCCTGCAGCCATTTATCTTTGAATGTCAAATTGCAATAATTAACCATTATTGATCGTAAATTCAATTAACTTCATTAACACAAGTCACGGTAAGGGTCCTGTAAGGAAAATCTCCTGACAACTGCCTTCTTTCAGTGAAGCTTCTGTAGTTGGTTAAAAGGGACATTACTATGTCCATCTAACGTCTTGTATGTAACAAGCTTCTACATGCTAATATCTTTGGATCTGTAGAATTGAAACTTTTGGTAAGCGTTGTATTATAGGGTTATGTTACTTATTTCTTCACACGTAGTACAGTACGCACATGTGCATCTGTCTGGCCATATTGGATAGCTTCCAAGCTTTATATTACTGCTTCCTTAAAGGGGTACTCCAAGCATGTACTATTGATGCCTGACCTTCAGGATAGCTCATCATTAGTTTCTTAGCAGGGGTCCACCATTCGGGATCCACACCAGACACTAAAGACAGACGTCCGCATCGGTGATCAGATCTGGAAGTGTAATAGAAGGTATCACTCCTATTGATTTTTTTGGGAGTGAAGGCTTACTACTACACTTCCAACCATGACCACTGATGCGGGCGTCCAGCTGCACTGCAGTGACAGCAAGCCGGAGGATCAACTGATCGACTGGGATCCCAAGCCGTGGGCCACTGCTGATCAACTATTGATTACCTATCCTGAAGATAGGTCATCAATAATAAATACCCCATTAAAGCCCCCATAAACATTAATATTTAGCCTTCTGAAACTACTGATTTTGGTAGGGCCCAAAGAACATTAATGTGTATGGAAGGATCAGGGACATTGAATTTCAGTGTGATCCTTTTGTTCTCTGGGAGATAAGCCACCGCTAGAGCTTTCTGGCTGCATCTTACCTCCAGAAACTCACGAGCTGAACCAAATGTACACGGGGCAGGCAGGCACCTATACGATGGTCATGATTGTGGTATCTGCTTGTCTCTGGAACCTTGAACAGTGAAAAACATTCTTCTCTTTTCTTTAAGAAAAAGGAGGTATTATGGCCATCAGCCAGAAATCTCCAACATGCTGTAAAATCATCCTTCATGGTATGAAGCGCGGCTGACGGCATGCGAGGCTCCTGAACCTCACCGGGGCCAGTAGAAGACGTGTTTTTGTACACTTGTTGGGCGCTTCACCTCATACCTGTCCTTTCAACCTGATTTACAGGCGGGGTAGGGATCATAGATGATGGTTTTCTTCACCAAAACAAATCCTATAAAAATATAACTAACCAGTAATCTGTCTTTATTCAACGCCGGCAGTTTGATCTGCTGTTTTTTTTTTTCCTGAGAAGAAGAAAATCCATATATTGTGCATTTCACACTGTATACAGTTCGTCATGTAAAAGGAAAAAACTGTGCAGAGAGGCGTCAGTAGCCTTTGTGACAAAAGGAGAGACGGATTCTTGTGGGTGGGAATCAATTTGTGCTGTAATAGGCCGTAGTGAAAGTGTTATGATACACAGAGGAACGACAAGCCTCATCTGTAATCACTAAGGAAAATCACCCAGGAAGTACCAGGCCGTCCCTGTGGAGAGGTTACATGTCTGATCTATCTCCTCCTCCTCAACAATGTATCATTTGGAGGCTGATGATTTAACCCATTAGTGGCCTCAGAAGGCAGCTAAGATCCTGCCAGCTATTCTGTCTCTTTATGTGACTTGGTTAATACTACATTACTATTATCTTATTACATATGTAATGGCTAAGAACAATGCTTGCTGAGCATAGGGCTAACTCTTATTGGCCTGGGGGCAAACTATGCCTCAAATCTAATTACAAATAAAGTTACATAATTCAGGAGTCCATATTTGTTCTCAGTAGCAGAATGTAACTTTCCTTTTTTTCCCATCAGTGTAGTAAACATTTCATGATAGCATTCTCATAGAATAGAGAACATAGATGGCCTACTGCTTCCTGATGTAAAGTGGCTGGCAAGCTTCTATATGTATCGGACTTACTATAAAATGACAGTATATCCTTTATAGCACATAGATGGGACTCGCAGGCCCAGATCCTATAGCTGAATGGTAATTGTTCAGTGTAAATGCAGACAGCGTTCAGTTTCTGCAGGCATAGAAAACAAACGACGATCGGCCCATGTAAACAGGTAGTCGTTCATCTATGAAGGACGGCCTGCTGACTGTGAATGGAGGTGGCCGCAACGATCTCCAGCCCGTTCTGCCTCCTTTCGCTGAGCGATGCTCACCTCTGTGTGAAAGCACAGGAGCAATTATTTCTGGGATGTCTAGATCCCAGGTAAAAGGACCCTAACTAACACGAGAGGTTCGACAGCCATATAGAACATCACTGATTGTTATACCAGTCATTTGCTATTAAATGCCATTGAATGTTGGGCGGGGCACCGAGTCTGAATGCTTGGTCATCATAACAACAATTCTATACTTGTGTCGAAATCAATATTAGGCAGAAATGTTATCACTGGCGGGAAAAAAAGTTGTGTTTTCAGTTCAGATTCTTTTTATTTGTTGTTTGTGGACTATATAGAAATGATCAAATTTTGAACTAACTCTTCTGTAATCCTGGGGAAATAGATTCACATTTAGACTAATTACAGCAAAGCAATAATAACCCTTTCAAAAGAAAAAAAAAGTTTTACCCACAATCCACCGTGAGACGGGCTATTTGGAGAGCGAGGGGTTAATGAAAATGAATTAGCAGTACAGGATCTGCACCTACATTACTTAAAAGTGATTATAAGCTTTTAAGCCATTTTCTTTATACACGGAAGACACATACAAAATCTAAATCATTTTTTAATTTATTGTAATTGATGTAAATTTCTTTCATTGTCGGAATCATATTGATAGTTCTCTACTTTATGTTTATTAAAGGTTGAGGATCAGAAACGTTGTGGGTAAAAAATGTGTGCTTAATTTAAATTGTGAAACTGTCTGTCAAGAAATGCATTAGGGGTAGAAAAAGCATAAGACATATTAATTGACAGACAGGAACTGCTGTCTCTAAGGTTGATACAAGTAATTTATTACTTTAGAAATGAATGCCACCTCTAGAATGTGCTTCATTAATTTCAAATTTAGTTTTAATTTCAAGCTGTTGCCCCTTGAGAAGAATAAGGTGGCAAATTATGTTTGAAGAGATTTTTTTTTTCCTTTAGCTATTTTTCTCCGAGAAGAAACACTACAGTTTAACTATTTATTATTAGATGTAAATGTTCCCACTTTAATTTTATTTTTTTCGTAAATTGGAAACAAAGTTATTGACATTTTATGAGGTCACAGCCTTCTCTAATATGTCCCTTTTTTTTTTTTTTTACAATTTTGCAGCATATGTCTCGGATGAGTTGAAGGCAGCAGCCCTTGTTGATGATGATGCCGAAGCCGAGGACGGTGTTGTTGAAGGCGAGCCATCTGCAAAATATGTCTGTCCTGAAAAGGAGTTCACAAATAACTCTCCAAGCTACCAGCACTCTCCTGCCGGAGAATTCTCTAGCCATGAGATGGACAGCGAATCTCACGTCAGTGAGACCAGTGACCGCATGGCTGACTTTGAAAGTAGCTCCATCAAAAACGAAGAGGAAAGCAAAGAGATGTTGGCTCCTTTGGAGGACTCCAATGTGTCAGACAGCTTAGAGCAGATGAAAGCTGTCTACAATAATTTCCTTTCAAATTCTTACTGGTCCAACCTCAGCTTAAATCTTCACCAGTCAACTTCAGAAAAGAACAATGCCAGTAGTAGCAGCAGCAGTAGCAGTAGTAGCAGCTGTGGAAGTTTCGACTGGCATCAGACAGCCATGGCTAAAACGCTACAGCAAGTTTCTCAGAGCAGACTCCTACCTGAGCCAAGCCTCTTCAGCACTGTCCAGTTGTACCGACAGAGCAGTAAACTGTACGGTTCCATTTTCACAGGTGCCAGTAAGTTCCGTTGCAAAGACTGTAGCGCTGCATATGATACACTTGTAGAACTGACAGTTCACATGAATGAAACGGGACATTACAGAGATGATAACCATGAAACCGATAACAATAACCCCAAACGTTGGTCAAAGCCACGTAAACGTTCATTACTTGAAATGGAAGGAAAAGAAGATGCCCAGAAAGTGCTGAAGTGCATGTACTGTGGTCATTCATTCGAATCTCTTCAGGACCTAAGTGTTCACATGATTAAAACAAAACACTACCAAAAAGTGCCTCTCAAAGAACCTGTTACCCCTGTAGCAGCAAAAATTGTCCCAGCTTCTAGAAAAAAGCTCTCTCTAGAACTTGATCTTCCAAGTTCTCCTGATTCCAGAGGAGGGACACCAAAACCAACTATTTCAGATGCAAATGAAGCTTTGCAAAAGAATTCTAACCCATATATTACACCAAATAACCGGTATGGGCACCAGAATGGAGCCAGTTATGCTTGGCATTTTGAAGCTAGAAAATCCCAGATTCTCAAGTGCATGGAATGTGGCAGCTCACACGACACGTTACAAGAACTCACTGCCCACATGATGGTCACAGGACATTTTATAAAAGTGACCAATTCAGCGCTCAAGAAAGGAAAACCTGTCATGGAAGCCCCTGCTACACCCACCTCTTTACTGGATGAAAAGGTACAGTCCGTACCGTTAGCTGCCACCACATTTACACCTCCCGCTAATAATAATGCTTGTCTTTCACCAAAACTGGCTGTTGAAATAAAAAAAGAGGTTGACCGAGATAAAATAATCCCAGATGATAAAATCAAAGACAAGGAGAAGTCAGGTGAAGACGAAGAAAAGTTTGATGTCTCCTCCAAATACCATTACCTAACGGAAAATGATTTAGAAGAAACTCCCAAAGGCGGGTTAGATATCCTCAAGTCTTTAGAAAATACCGTAACATCTGCCATTAATAAAGCTCAGAATGGCACTCCAAGTTGGGGTGGCTACCCAAGTATCCATGCTGCCTACCAGCTCCCCAACATGATGAAGTTGTCACTAGGCTCCTCAGGGAAAAGTAATCCATTAAAACCAATGTATGGTAATAGTGATGTCATGTCACCTACCAAACATCAGCCACTGGTGTCACCACCAAGCAGTCAGACCTCTCCGGTGCCAAAAACTAACTTCCATGCCATGGAGGAATTAGTCAAGAAAGTGACCGAGAAAGTCGCTAAAGTGGAAGAGAAAATGAAGGAGCCAGAGGGAAATTTCTCACCAGTTAAAAGGGCAACACCGTCTCCAAGTGGCAGCGAGATTAGTGAACCTCTGAAAACTGATGTTCTCAGTGAAGTTGTAAAGAGCCAGCAAAACAGTCCAGTTTCCCAAAAAGACAACTGCAAGGAAACCTCGACTCTAGAGCCAGTAGAAAACGGCAAGGACCACGTTAAGTCAATAATAGGCAGCTTAAGTAGCAGCACTGCTATAATAACAGATCACCCTCCAGAACAACCGTTTGTTAATCCATTAAGTGCATTGCAGTCTGTTATGAACATTCACCTTGGCAAGGCAGCTAAGCCTTCTCTCCCATCTCTCGATCCCATGAGCATGCTATTTAAAATGAGTAACAGCTTGGCTGAAAAAGCTGCAGTTGCGACCCCACCTATCCAATCCAAAAAAACAGACCACTTAACAGACCGTTATTTTTATCATGTCAACAATGACCAGCCCATAGATTTGACGAAAGGAAAGAGTGACAAAAACTGCTCTTTGGCTTCAGCGCTTTTGTCACCCACATCGACATCTTCTGCATCTTCTTCATCTACAGTGACAACAGCAAAGACATCTGCAGTCGTGTCATTCATGTCAAACTCACCGCTGCGCGAGAATGCCTTGTCAGATATATCTGATATGCTGAAGAACCTGACAGAAAGCCACACATCAAAATCTTCTACACCTACCAGTATATCTGAAAAATCTGACATTGACGGTACCACAATAGAGGAACCAGAAGAAAACACACCAGCTCAAAAAAGGAAAGGGCGGCAGTCCAACTGGAACCCTCAACATTTGCTTATCCTACAAGCCCAGTTTGCAGCCAGTTTGCGACAGACATCTGAAGGGAAATACATCATGTCGGACTTGAGCCCTCAAGAGAGAATGCACATTTCCAGGTTTACAGGACTCTCGATGACCACAATTAGTCACTGGCTAGCTAATGTGAAATACCAGCTACGAAGGACAGGGGGGACAAAGTTCCTCAAGAACTTAGACACTGGGCATCCGGTGTTCTTTTGTAATGACTGCGCCTCGCAAATCAGGACACCCTCAACGTATATCAGTCACCTCGAATCACATCTAGGTTTTAGAATAAGGGACTTGTCGAAACTTTCTAGTGAACATATACACAATCAGATAGCACAAACAAAGTCCCCGTCTGACAAGATGGTGGCGTCCTCCCCAGAAGAAGAGACTGGAAGTTCCTATCAGTGTAAGCTTTGCAACCGGACATTTGCGAGCAAGCACGCTGTGAAACTTCACTTGAGTAAAACACATGGGAAGTCTCCGGAAGACCACCTTCTGTACGTGTCGGAGCTGGAGAAGCAGTAGTATTTGCTTTTTGGTTTGTTTTCTTTTGTTTTCTTTTCATGTTAAAATGACTGTAACTTGCTTTAAGGAAAACTGTCAGAAAAAAAGCCTTAAAGCTACAATACTTGGCACACGTTCCTATTTCGTCTCCGGAGAGTCTCTGTCTCTCTCTCTCTGGGGGTGCGAACTGTTTTTGTAAAACTGTACAGTGTTTAATAGAGGTGCATAATCGGCTGTTGTTACAGGTAACACACAAAGGTTAGAATGCCATGGTAAGTGTTTGGGACTTGTGTACATTGGAATAGCTGTGCGCCGGACTGCATGAATTAACAGGACAGTTTCATTAAGCATTTATATCTAAATCTGGTACACTATTTTTCATTTGACCTAGTGTGCTAGTATTTTGCAGCATATGACCTTTAGCCCTCTGAGTACTTTGGAGCACTATTTCATGTTAATGGGGGAAGGAGGCCTTCTTTTTATTATTATTTATTTCTTTTCTAAATAAAAACTACTGGCTCAGATCCACTCATGATTCACTTCTACAACTGCGGTCTTTTTTTTTATATATACATATATATATATATATATATCATACTGAAATGACTATTCCCTGGGACCTTGAACGCATCGCGGTGCAATGCGCAACTGACCCCTTATGCCTGGAAAGGGTTAAAAAAAAACCTGTATATAGTGTACAGACTTGCATTTTGGAGATTGTGATCGATGTTATCAGCAAAAGCCCCAAACCGGCCCTAATCCCACTCACCCCGGAACACTCTGCAAATTCCGACTAGTGTTTTTAAGTATCCGATGCAGTACGCCCTATAACATAAGCTGTGCCTATGTATATTGTACATTTCTTTTTTTAAAATTAACCTTTTAAATGCCAGCAGAAAATGATGGCTGTTTCTGGCAGTGAGAGAGGATTTGCTTCCTTTTAATTTTAAAATTTTTTTTTCTCTTCACCCAAATGGTGTAAATTATTGAAAAAAAACATACGACAAATAGTCTTTATAAAATATTCAAAAACTATTATTCTAAAACGAAAAGTTATGATTGTTTTACTATACATCTATATTGTTAAAAGTTCATGTTTTTAAATTATACATATTTATTAGCAATGTAATATCATTTGTTGCCAATAATAATGGAAGTCACGGACCACAGAACTACGTAAAGCGGCACTGCTACTTTTTATTATTTTTTTTATTTTATTTTATTATTTTTGCACAAACTTTTCTTTAAAAAAAAAAAAATATTTATTAATGTGAAACAAATATATTCAAATCATTCTCAGTGCTCAAAGGGTTAAAAAAAAAAAGTATTTGGATAATTTAAAAAGAAGTGTACTGTATTTCCTGAGAATTGCTAATGCTTTAAAATGGAAAAAAAAAAATAAAATAAAAACTGTTTGTACTAGAAAACTTTGCTTACAACATGAAGAGGCATTCTGTAATATAACCTCTTTTACTTATTTATAAGCACCCCGGGTTGTTAGCCCGGATTGTAGAATGCCTTTTTATTTCATTTTTGTAAGTTTTTTTTTTGTTTTGTTTTGTCTAATTATCTTCCCAAGATCCCATTCTGCCGCTTTATCTTAAAGCATATGAAAGGTAACCCGTGGTTACCAACTCACTAAGTGATTCTGTTCTCCATTTTTGGCAGTTAATTTGCAGAAATAACTGACAGCTGACACCATACGAGGAAAATGTGTATACAATATTGGCATGTAAACAGCACAGACACTGTAATGCACTCTGTGTCCTTTTTTCTGTTGTTGACAATGAAATATCATTATATGATTCTTCATATAACCTTTTTTTTTTCTACAACAGCATTAAAAAAATTGTCTTTTTTTTCCTTTGCTATATAATCTTGACTCCCGTTCACAATTATGTCTGCAGTGTTGTACAGCTAACGAGGGCATCACAGGTACATTGTGTGTCAATGGCTGCAGAGCCGACTGATCCCTTCATCTACATGGGGCTCAAATATGCCGCAAGGGGGGGATTACATTGGGGAAAAATATATCGACAGAAGGGTAAAAAGAGGAACACGGAACTCAGATGGTGGAAAGTGCAATGGAGGGTTCAATATACAGAACTGTTTACAAAAACACCTTTAAGGATAGTTGTACATGAGTGTATTGTAACACGTGCAATATGGATGCGTTAGATCTGTATTTGCTGTCATTGGTTTTATTTTATATCAGGCAGATATGGATCCATATTTTGCCCAGTAGAAAATATTGCCAATGGCAACAAATATGGAGGTTCATAGAGACCAACTACTGATGCATCCTGATCGTAATCCTCGTCCAGAGACTGAAATGGACGTATTTTTCTCCCAATATGGACAAAATTAACGCATACTGCTTTTTTAAAACACGGACTTGAAAAATGTGCCCAGATAAGATACATGGGGCACATGAGCTTTGTATTACGATTCACAAAACGCAGACCAAATCCGGACTAAAAACATCCTGGTCTGAAGGCCCGAGGGGGAGATGGATTTAGCAACAAACATTTCTTATGTAGTTATAAACAAAAAAGCGAAGGTTAAAAAAATGAGAACAGCTGAAGAGATAGAAAAGACAATTCTGTAAATGTTTTTATTCATTTTTAGAAAATTGACTACATCGCCTCCCCTACAGAACAGGAATGAATGTCAGCAACAGAAAGTAGGGAAAACTTCATAAACTTTTCATTTAGGATTCCTTATTCGCACTTTTTGCCAATTTGCGCTTACATATTCTAACTTGCATATATAACTTCCAGAACACCTGAATACAAACGCTCTACATAAAACACTGATCATTGCCGGTTCAAACGGGTCAAGGTTGTCGAACAATGTGGTTGTACAATATTTCTAAATGCTACATTTCGCTGGACACTTGGAAACCTCCAAATCAAGTGATAAACGCTCGGTGCGAACAGTCTCCGTCTGACATGAAGGTTATTTTATTTTTACTTTATATTTTTTTTTGTAAAAACAGTTCATTTATTTAGAAATTATAATAAAATATACCTTCAAAAATCTAAGTCTAGTTTTCACCCCCAGCCTCACATTTCTTCCCTCTTCTTACATTAAAAATATTGTTTTGCCTGATCATCTGAAATCTCAACTAGAAGTGGAAGACCGAATAGAGATTAGAATAAACTTCCTACTTGCTAAAAAGTTTGTCCTGCTGCCCATGAAGCATGTGTAAGGAGACCCTCCAAACTCTTTGGATGCTATTACACTGGCGGCGGCTGCTAGCACTCGTATAGTAGCAGCCTTTAACCTGATACAGAATGGGGTGTTGTGCGAGTTTTCCCCAATGTAGAGGATATAACTGGGCCAAATAGATGGCATCCATTGGAGTGAGCTACATTTATTTTTACATGGACGACTCTTGAAGAAAACAATATTTCTACATCCCCATATAAGGTGTCCTACAAGGCAGAACTGAAATGCATTACCGCAGTATTTAGGATCCATTGGAAGGCTTTTTGAATGCAGCCCTATGTATAAGGTCTTATCAGTTGTTGAGATCTTGGCTCACAAATCCATGAGGCTACAGATGTTCCAGAGCCGACCATGGCCTACTGTAATACTGCTATATTTCCTACATGAAATGCTACGGCTACGTTCACACAGCGGAAATGAAGCAGATTTTCTACTTTGGAATTGAACGTGGAAAACCATTAGCATTTTACGTCACTAGCGGTGCGGGTGAGAATACCGGGAATCTCATCCACCCACTGTAAGTAATCTGTAGCCGAAACTGACCCGCGGCTTTCAATCTTCAACACGTCCGTTTATGCTGCAGATTTCACCTCTTCAAATGAGGGGGTTAATTTCCCACCACAACCTGCATGTTCCATGATTCTCGGTGTCTGCAGGGACCAAATAGGGAATATTTTAAGTTTAACCGCTTAATGACCTACAACACTCCATACTGGCTGTGTTAAACACTTGACTTCCACCCACAACAGCTGCAATCAGAGAGAACACCACTCATGGCTGTTTAACCACTTTGATGCCGTAATCAATGCTGACTGTGGCATCCAAGTCGCTTGACAGAAGATGGGGGCTCACCCCATTAACCCGCTTGCAACACAATCACAGGGTGCTGTTGGGTTTGCCATTTTGCAATGAAAAACATAATTAGCATTGCTGTGTTTGTAAACATCGTAATAGGCCTCTTTCACACGGGCTACAAAATCTCGCTACCAAACGCGTGTATGTGAAGCTGATGGTTTCCTTTGGGTTCTTTCATATGAGCGATGTTTTGTAGCCTGAAAGAACCCATTGGAAACCATGAGCTTCACATACATGCGTTTGGTAGCCCGTGCAAAACAGGCCTTAAAATAACGCATTATTCATCACACATGGTGAATGTTGTAAGAAAGATTACACAATTCCAGAATTTAGGTTTTTTGATTTTTTTTTTGGAGGGGGGTACATTTACAAAAAGCACTCAAATAGTTGAATATACCTTAAAATGGTACCAATAAAAATACCGCTCACCTGCCTATAACAAGAACCTTTTTTGCTAAGTAGTAAGTGGGAATATGGTATCAAAATAATGGAACTAACCTGCAGAATAGAAGAAACATCATTTTACAGCATGGTAAATATCATTAAAAAAAAGCCCCCAAAACTATGACATTTCTTTTTCCATTCCAAACCACTTAAAAATGTGTTAAACTTTTACAATGCATATATCGTGGATTAAATGGTACCACTTTGTACAACTCTGGCAGCAAAACAAGCCTTCAAACAGCCGCAGTATGTGAGCAAAAAAATAAAAAAGGGCTCTTGAAAAAACAAAACCTCCAAAAATGATATTTCTGTACAAGATAACTGAAGATGGATTTATGGATGTATTATCAAGTTGAAAGGGAGCGATGTGAGTGCAGCACATGGGCCACCTCCACCACTTCCTCTACTACACAGGCTATATAGTGCTTTAGTTTATAGTACCTATGTCATTACTTGCAGTCCCAGACACGGTGCATGGATGAGCCGTGTGTCTGATTAAACGCAAATAACCCCCTAGGTTGTTCTGATCAGTGGGGATAACCACGGTGGGGCCGGTAATGATCACATAGGGGTAGATATGCTATTAAATGCATAAAACATGGAACCTCTCTAACTTGCAATCAGAACGTAGAGCACCAACCCTATAAATATATTTTACGACACTAATGACAGAAGTTTGGAGCTAAAACATAATGATGAAAGCTGGAGCTGCTCTTTCATCCGGCCACATGCGATCTGATGAAGGGGTCATGTACAGGCCCGGTTATTTGGAAGCCGTCATCATTCTTCCCTAAAATATGTTGTAAATCTGCCACTAATGTGAAAGTCTCCATCATTATCTCATAGAAAATCAAAGATTAATATTGGCTATACTGGCAGCAGGGCGGGAAACGGGGTGAGCCGAAGGTGATCCAATTTTGCATACAAGCTGCGAGAGAAGGGGTGCACCTAAGTCATGTGACCAAAATGACGGCCATTTTGAATGCAACTCATGGGAAGTTAAATGTGTGATGTATCCAACTGGTAGAGAAATTCACAGAAAAACAATGGCGTGCATCATTTTACCTTAACACTATTTGTTCTCATGTACACACAGTGATTTTCTTCATTATAGGCGATGTGAATGATGGTCTCATCTCAGAAGGTGTTTAGATCATCCTTTTAGCAGATGACTAAAGAACACGTCATCACTGCAGATTTCCATCAATACCACCCAACCAGACCTCCCATTACCCACAGTGCAGTGGCCAAACTCAGATGACCAGGCTCTGTTACTGATAGACCAAAAACCATTACCGATGAAGCATCAGCAACCGCTGTTCAGGAAGAGCCAACAATATAAATCTCATTAGGGTTAGCCGAGCCTCCATTCAGCAAGTTGTGTCTACACATAAATGGCATCCTTACAATTTGCAGATGCTGCAGAACCTGATGAAGGACGATGTGCTTGAGATAGCACCATCATTCACATTGCCGGTAGTGAAGTGAAATCACGGTGTTAACATGATAATGAATAAAGTTATGTTAGAATAAAGCACGCCGCTGTTTTTCCGGTGCATTTTTCCGCCAGTTTGATATATCACACACCTAACGTCCCTTTGGAAAAATTAGAGTTGAGTCCAAGATGGCGGCATTCAAAATGACCATCGTTTTGGTGACATGGTTCAACAGGTTTCCCCCACAGCTTGTATGCACAATTGGATCACCATCTGCCAAACTCTTTTCATTCTATATACATGTTTCCACACTTTTGAGGCACCCTGTGTATACAGCGTATATATCATTTCATAAGAGAGCATGCAGTCACATGACAGATGCCAATACTCCCCTCAGTATCGTCTGACCCTGCCAGGTATTTCACAATTTCTGTACACCGGTGATGACTGCATCAGACATGTCTTGTCTCACCTCTGGCTCCAGTGGCAATATCAGGCTGCAGAAGACATTACTGCAATCAATGGTTCATTATATGAAGCATGATCAGTACTATATCTGTGCGGAAGGACACATACGAAGTGGCACGTACGCTGTTCACATGGCTCTACATCAGCGGAGCGACAGGATTAAAATATGTAACTGGGAAGTGAGAGCAAATGTGATCATTTTAGCAGAAATGGTTAGAGAATCGATTACACTTTGTATAATGTACAGACGAGAGGTATTGAGTGACTTCATCCAGGATTATTAAGACCCAAAACAAGGAGTATAGTTATAAGAAAATGATTGACTTTGTCTCTCGGAATCTTCCGATGAATCACTTGTGTGAAGAACCTGGAAACCTCATTAATCACAGATGATTATAGTTGATGTACCCCTCAGTTATACATTGTAGAGGGTCCAGCAGCACACAGCTCCTATAGGTTCTTACGAGCAATCTGTAGGCACTCCACCTGCTGCCATCAAGCACCGTTTTCACCCCTAAAAACATGACTTGTAGCGTAGTGTTACACGACTATTTGGCATTGGTGAGAATAACAACTCTGTGGGCCTCCCTATAACGTCAGAAGTCCAGTACGGATCCGTGGTCATCTACTGGCACCAGGTTGCGATCCGTGTAAGCCAACCGCATACATCAACTGTGATGGAGCAATATGGTGCCTTCTATTCAATACTTGGAATCTGTCGGGTTGAAGAAAAAAATCATCATCCTCTATTACATACAGTAGGGAATGCTCCCTTCGATGTCGTGTCTGTAGGGTGCCACAGAAAACACCATACAGCAGAACACAGATGGCCTCATGGAGACAATCCCACTACATACATGTTCTGTTAGGTCATATGGACTTGTTTATGTATTCACCCAATGCTAAGAGGGTGGACCACAAATAGATGTGATGTGATGTCATCAAGTCCCAATATCATACCTGCCATACGGCGTAGGCAAGACAGTTTAGATGAATAGCGTCTATGGCTATTTGTTCACAAGACCTTCAAGAGACAATCTAGAGATTGAAATACTTACCTGATCTGGTGGTTCCAACACTGGGTCACAAGAGATGGAGCTTTCCCAGCACGTCCTGGGGAAGGGGGTGTCAGTTAATAACTAAGCCAGCCCCCTTCTCTGCAACGATTGATGTAGACACAGATGGGGGCTGGCTTAGTTATTTAAATGACCTAAACAGCCAGCCCCTGCGATGACATCACTGTCACTGAGAAGATGGAAGGTGCGCCATACCACATGATCCAGAGCAAGAACTGGGCTGAAAGTGGAGGTACTGGCACTGCTGGATCGGGTATTTCAATATCTGGTTAACCCCTTTAGGACTACATCCTAAGACTCATTCATACATCCTCTGCTTGTTGCAAATTTTCGGTTTTGAATCTGTACAAAATTCTGCAACAAAGTTCAGAACAGTTTTAACGAACTCCATTGACTCACAGTGTAAAAGAGTCGCATTGTCTTCTAGGCATGCCACAGATATTCAAATCTACAACATGTCCTATCTGTTGCAGAAGTGCTGCAGATTTAACTCATTGCTATGTAAAGATTTAAATCCGCAGTTATTTCCACACCAAACTCCGTACATGATTTACATGGACTTTGGTGTGGACTTAAGTCTTGAAAAGTGGGGTACTTTAAGGGAGCTTTCACACGGGCCACAACTGACAGTGGAATTTGCCATCATGCTGAAAATATGTCTAACATGTAGATTACAAATAAAGGAGATGGAACAATACCTCTGCAGCGCCACCTATTGGATGGCAGCATTCCTGCAAATTAATGTTCAACCCTTTATACATGTCTTAACAAAGATTGGGAATGCTGCAAAGCCAATAGGTATTGTTCCAACTTCCTTATTTGCATATTACCCAGAGGAGCATGGATGGCCTTATAAGTCTCCTCACTCACCTTCTAGGTGTACTCCTCAAGGAGAGACAATACCCCTACTGACTATGAAAGAACTTTAAAGTGATCCTTCGGTCCTGGACAAACAAAGATGGCTACATCGCTTCTCTGTCTGACGCACACTGTGCATTAGTTTGCATCATTAATCTAAGATACTCTGATTGGCCTGTGCTGCCCATGTGAGCAGCATGTAGTATCTTAGAGAAGCCTTGTGGCCATCTTTGTTTGTCCAGGACCAGAGGGTCGCTTTAAGGTCATTTTACTAGTAAGCAGGAAGATGCTTGTAACAACCTTATACTTACACCCCTTCATCTCACCAATGAATGGTTAGCACCTTAAAGGAGATGTCCCGCGCCGAAACGGGTTTTTTTTTTTTTAAACCCCCCCCCCGTTCGGCGCGAGACAACCCCGATGCAGGGGTTAAAAAAACCACCCGCACAGCGCTTACCTGAATCCCGGCGCTCCGGTGACTTCTCTACTCACCGCTGAAGATGGCCTCTTCCTCCGTGGACCGCAGCTCTTCTGTGCGGTCCACTGCCGATTCCAGCCTCCTGATTGGCTGGAATCGGCACGTGACGGGGCGGAGCTACACGGAGCTACACGGAGCCCCATAGAGAACAGCAGAAGACCCGGACTGCGCAAGCGCGGCTAATTTGGCCATCGGAGGCCAAAAATTAGTCGGCACCATGGAGACGAGGACGCTAGCAACGGAGCAGGTAAGTAAAAAACTTTTTATAACTTCTGTATGGCTCATAATTAATGCACAATGTATATTACAAAGTGCATTATTATGGCCATACAGAAGTGTATAACCCCACTTGCTGCCTCGGGACATCTCCTTTAACCATTTAGGGGCACCTGTAGTATTCAGTCTGGGGTTCTCATGACTGACTTCTCAAAATGAAAAGTGCTGCAAGGATAGACCGGAAACACATGAGAGAAGTTATGGAGTTTGCATCCTGACATTGTCCTAGTAAGATAAAAGCTACAATGTCCTAAAGCTCAGAGTTTACAATTACTCCTTTCTTGCCCCTCATGGTCTACAATGCACCAGGTTGGGTATGAAGATGGTACAATCTACGACCAGGCTTGTGGTCAGATTGAGGCGATCTTATGATCTTCGGACTGGTGGCGACTCTCGCTGCATTCATACTTACACAGTATCTCACAATAACATTTTGATAAATGTGCAGTTTAACTAATTTACAACTTGGTGATCCGCTCCCGGCTACAGGCAAGATGAAAATCTTAAATGAAGAGAAATCAATAGGCCGAGGCTTAGAAACATAGATAAACCGATGCCAGCGTTTAAACGCCGGGGAGGGCATGGCCAGTTTTTCAATTAGCAGCAACCATGGTTCAGGCACCTTCTGCGTTGTGATCAGCAGGATGTGTACATGAAATGCTCCTCACATGTAATGTGTGTCCTTTCTACAAATATAATCGCTCATCAGTTCTGGAGGATGCTGGCGGGAGATTGTGGAGAGTGGATTGGCAAGGAGATCTAATCATGACTGGCACCTACAGTGAATATATAGTGGACTGAAGGAAATAAAGTGTATTCGAAGTGGTCTCTGATCACAATACATGCATGGAGTCATTGTCTTTGGACCTGTGTTCATTCTAGGGACTGTCAACAGAGATCTTCTGCAGATGACGGCGGATGACCTCCTGGATGATCGTTCCCTATCATAGCAGAAGGAGGCCACTTTCAGTAAGCTTTCCTTACTTCAGTCATAATATCGGTTCATGGGACTTAGAGAGATGCGGAAAGTGGATTTCTGCTTTTCCCATGCTACTCTTCAATTATGCAACTGGGTTTTACTCTCTGTCTCTTACAGGGACCACAACCCAAAATTGAAATCCATGTTCAGGAACCGTGCACCATACCATTGTGTAGTGCTCCCACACCTTCCTATTCAAGTACACTATTGGTATTTTAATATAGGACACCCGTACTGAGCAATAGCGCTGGATCAAGTTTTTTGGCTACAAAGTACTAAAATTCACTTAATACAATGTCAAAGCTGATGCTGCCAAATCTAGTTTTACCCTGCTGTTCTCTCCCTAGCAGTCGGGGCGGAGCAGACTACACACAGCCTGTAGTCAGCTGATGTGCAGTAGTATGGAAGCAGCGTGTTATTCTTGGATCACTTCTACAGTTGTTGGCAGCAGTTCCTACAACACCTTTATATGAAAAATTGATATATTAAGGGGTTGTCTTATATGGACAACCTCTTCACAGACTGAAGTTACTCCAATGACCAGCTGAGTCTGGCTCTTGTAACCAATAGCAATCATCTATTAAAGAGGACTGTCAGGGCATCAGTGATACACAAAGGGTCAATGTAGGATAGATGGGAAGATGTTGAGCTCATGGATGTAAATCTTCAATATTTGATACAGTATTTTCATGTAAAATGTTGTTTAACTGGTTTATAACCGGTGAGGAAAATGTCTATGGGGTTCTAGTTCCTGTTCTGCAACAGACATTTTCTTCATAGTGATGTCTCATATGCTGTCAGTAGACCTGCAAGACCAACGGTGGAAACAGACATGTATCGAACAGTCTGCTCCTGATGCAACTGCAGCGATTGGAGATATCTGATTGACCTCTTAGATGTCAAGGTCAATAGTGACCACAGCATCTAAGGTGTTTGACAGAGGGAGTGGGCGTACTCTGTCACAATCCCAAGATGATTGTGGGGTGCTGATGAGTTGTTTTGGCAGCCAGAGTCCTAACAAGAGCCCCCAGGTCTGTCATCTTAGTACACCTATTAGAGTCTATTCATATCGGCCTAGGAGGTCCCGAACCTCCGTCTCTGAATTTAGTTAAAATACAGCGCTACATGCAGCAATATTACATCCTGTAAAATGCCGGACAGAAACTGAATAGACTCTATTGTAGTCAATGGAATTCATTTGGCACTAATTAGTTCTGTCATAAAATGGATCTGTTTGGCCAGTGGGAGCCGTTCTTCTGCATCCTTAAAGCAGCAGGAAAATGGAAGCCCTTGGTGCAGATGTGAACGAGGTCTTATGCCCTGCAATCCACACAGGCATAATAATGCTCAATTTAGAACCATTATAGTTTATTATATAATCAAAAGATCTCAGAGTAAAGTCCTACAGTCGGAGTAAAAAAGATGTAATAAAATAGTTTACTAAAATATTAAAAAAAGGGAAAAAAACACAAAAATCCCCAATAAAAAGTGATCAAAAAGTGGCACATAGCCTAAATGGTAGCCATGAAAACACCATCTCACTACGCAAAGAAAACAGCTCCATCAGTGGGAAAAAAATCTAAAAGTTCTGGCTCTCGGAAATTGTTGGCACCAAATTATTTTTAAAAAGCTTTTTGTGTGCAAAAGTAGTAAAACAGAAAGAAAACTATCAATTTGGTTTCACCATAATCGTACCGAACCAAAGAATAACGTTAACCTATTTATATCACGTTACGAATGCTGTAAAAATGACCCTGCCCCACCCCAAAAAATGCGCAATTATTTTTTCCCTACACCCCTTACCCACCATGTGAAAAGTTTTTCCAGTGCACCAACCGTACACTGTACGCGCTGCAACAGGATCGGTGGTTCTGCAAAAACAAGTCCTCATACGGCTCAGTCAACCGTAAATGTAAAAAGTTCTGGCTCTGGGAATGTGAAGATGAAAATATATTTAAAAAAAATGCTTGCAGCTTAAGCTGTTAAATAATAGGAGGACTCGGCCCTCAGTGATTGGCAGCTTTTGAAGCAGAAGTTTGTGTAGCTGTCAGTCACTTGTGTGGGCGGAGTCCTGGGGATATTTCATAAAAATACTGAAACAAATCACAGAAGCCTTTATGTCCCCGAGCTCGACCCCCCCCCCTCACCTCCTCTGCCATGACAGATCTGCTTTGAACATAGCAACATTTTTTTAACTAAGCATATGCAAATTAATGCGATTTTGCATCCAGTATGCCAATGAGTGATAACCCCCATGCTGTATTGGGGCCAATGAAAAGGGGTTCTCCCAATAGGACAGCCCCTCTAAGACTAGATTAATGCTTTTATATTCAGCAGTTTTATCTCAAATCTTCATTTTTAAATTAATTGCTAACTAATGATGAGCGAGTATACTCTCTAAGGGCAATTGCTCGAGCGAGCATTGCCCTTAGCGAGTACCTGCCCACTCGAGACAAAAGGTTCGGGTGCCGTCGGCGGGCAGGGAGCTGCGGAGGGAGAGCGGGGAGGAACGGAGGGGAGATCTCTCTCTCCCCCCTGCTGACTGCCGCTACTCACCGTTCCCCTGCACCGGCACCCGAACCTTCAGTCTCGAGCAGGCAGGTACTCGCTAAGGGCAATGCTCGCTCGAGCAATTGCCTTTAGCGAGTATACTCGCTCATCTCTATTGCTAACCCCTTATCGGATTTGCAGTTAAACAGCAGTTTTACCAGTAAAAATGTCCACCCAATAACAATCCTTTTATACCCCGGAGAGAAGCGAAGCCGCGGCTTTCATTGCAACTGAATCATCACTGGATGTAAATAAAGACTAAACCCAACATTGAATAACAACACAAAAACCGCGCCGATTTGCAGTAAAACCACGCGCCATAGTAAAAGCATAGTGGACAAGCAATGGCCGCTGCGTGTGAGCTTTGGGACTAAAGGGCTTTCCGGCTTATAGACCATTTCTTAAGCATAGATCCAAATGTGTGAAAACAATAAAAGTAGCAAGGCTTCACGTCTTCCGCCCCGGTGATACAGTGCTGATGTCCCGCGGTCCTCCTGGTCTTCGTTGTGGAATGGAAACCACCTGACTGCTGCAGCCAGTCAGAGGCCCCAGCGGTCACGTGCTATTCTTCTGACATCATGGCATCTGAGCAGCGACGCCAAGAGAACGGCGCGGGACCGCCGGGGCTGCAGCACTGGATTTGAAGCTAAGCGGCTTGCTACAAGTTTTTTCTGTGCACATGAAAAACGGATGACATGCAGAAGTAGAGAACAGACGGGGACCACATATGGAGCTAGACACAGGGGCCACATATGGAGCTGCACGCATAGGGAAAACAATAGGTTTTTGGGAATGCAATAAGGGCCTTTTCACATTGTCACATGATCATCCATTAAACACGGATTTTGCTCCAGATGGAAACATTGTGTTTGACGGACCCCCAGGCTTTAGTGGGTTACATGCAGTCAAACAATGCATACATCTGACTAAGATTAGCAAGTTATAGGTTTCTCTGCGTTTTGTTGTGGCCAACTCTCCTTTCAAAAGTAAGTACAGAAACAGCTAAGTTTTTTTTTCTAAAAACATTGCAGTCAGTGGAGATGTACCGGTGAGCGATAACCCCCATGCTGTATCCCCATACGTTTCCATACACTGGACGTAATTTTCTTTATGCAATGAAATGCCTTTAACCCCTTAAGGACCAGGGTCTTAAAGGAACAGACGCATCTAAGGGATTCCACCATGTGGGGGCTTCACTGCCCTATTTTTTTCTACCAAAATTATTTTTGCTGTTTTTTCTTTCTGTGACATATCGGGCTTTTTTTTAATATCTTTTATCACTGGCTGTTTTTTTTTGTTTTTTTTTTTCATTTTTATTGGTGGTAAAAAGCTAAAAGAAATATTTTTTTCATCTATAGTTTCTTTTTAAAATTAGTATATTTACGCTAAAAAAATAAAATATGGGAATGGGTTCCTCCTGTTGTTTCGGATGTTTTGATATTTAATTTGTATAGTTTTGGATTACAGGTGTCGGCTGGGGGTCATTTTCTTTTTGATGTATATGTTTTTATTTTATTCTGTAATTTTCTTTACTTCTTTTTGTAACTATTTTTTACCATCTACGTCACCCATGATGTCATATAAGACCTGTAGGGGTCATTCGCATTGTTGTTTTTTTTCTAATTTCACACTTTTCCACTGCATCTGGGGCATTCATAGGAACCCCAGTTACAAGGAAAAACATCCCCCTAGTGTGACAATAGTCACTGGCAGAGCTGATCAGGGTCTGCTGGAACCCTACAGCTCTACTGTGCTAGGGAGTACCCGGTGGTCATGTGATCGCAGGGTCACATAGCAGAACACTTGCACTTTCTCTCTCTAGTACAAAGCGCTCATTGAGCATTAGGTAGCTGGGAAAAGTGAAGACAGAAGCGGTTCAAAAATGCTTTCCCCTTCTCCTCCGGGTCCTCCCGTGCCATACTGCTGCTATTGGCTGTCATTAAAGCCCAAGGGCCATAAATTTACTGCACTTAGTCCTTAAGGATAAAAAAGTTACGGGAAAAAAGTGTACACTTTTTGAAACGTTATTAAGAAAAGAAACAGTTTGCAGTGAAAATGTAGACTTTTTCAAAACAAAAACGGATCATAATGTAGATGTAAGCTTAAAAATATATGCGTTTTTACACGTTTTTCCGCATACATGAAATGTTCGTAAAAGTGCCCCTAATATGGACTACAGTGAATATCCCCCTATTATGACATACTACCCATCCGTCTGGTGCGCCTACTGATGCCATGCACTGGAACCAAGGTGGGTCATCGATACTTTCACATAGAAATATAAAATATTTTGAACCTTTCCGGAATAAGTGGGTTCACAAAGACTGGATGCCACAATGGGCCGGATAACCGAGAGAGATGAGAGGAATGTCTAAGGAACAGATGCAGAAATACTTGGAGAGAATAACGGCCGAGCTGGAATGGAGAATATTATTCTTTAAAACAAAGGACTATTTTTTCCATCATTAAAATTAGTCCAGTAAAATCTGTAATTTCACTTACTTTGTAATATGGCAGATCTATTTTATGCTGCAGGAAACTGGGGACACATTTATAGCAACCATAACAGTAAATTAGTGACCTTTTTAGCCAAGAGAGAGAAAATCACTTGAAAATGAAATCCTGCTTAATTGCTGGATTAGTAAAATGTAAGAAAGAAGAGGGGGTGCCCTGGCGGCTTTGGAAACCAGGGAACAGAAGGGGACGATGGTTAACCCCCGAAACGTCCCAGGATTGTTGGGGTTCCTTCTTGACGGCACGTTGGGCATTGACCGAAAGAAGTCACACTCATGGACACTTGCAAGCTTTAAATCCAGAGGTATAGTCGCTGTAGTTCTGCCTCAGTGACCATGAGCCAAAGTCGGATAAAGCTGAAGGACTCGGCTCCTGAAAGCCTCATCAGGACTTGTCATCGCTCTAATGAATATCATTTAAATTGCTTTGTATATTGGTTGAATTTGGATGTCGATTTAATTTGTGCATGTGTTTGAGTCCTTCTGCATGGCTAGTCTAACAGAGAGCAACAGCCTAATGAAAAGTGAGTTGGTGACAGTGTGATAAGTCCCCATCCCAATCAAATGGGTCTGAAGGCTTGTTTTGACAGCGCCGTTAACCCTGCCAGTGCCAGACGTGCCGGGACGGCTCTAATCACCACTAACGATCATCAGAGCTGGTAGAGTTAATGCTGTGTTCTTCAACGGCAGATTTTAGTGACTTGGTCAGACACATGTGAATTTATATGCAGTGACACAGTAGAGAAGAGATGATGTGAGTGAAAACAATGGCCATGCTGGGAACGACCAAGAATGTACGTTGCAGAATTTATTTTTCCATCCTCTAGAAGATAGATCCGTAAATTTTCTTAATGTAGCTTTCAAAATAACAGCAAGACTTCAAGAAGACTAAGAATCACAAGGAAGAGTCCAGGCAGTGAACTGGGAATACAGGAGCAGTTCTGGATTGCACAAGAGGAAGGTTACCTCTCACATACAGTCGGTGTACCCTTATGTGTGATGTATAATGAATGCACACCGGGCCGGCAATTATACCGTCTTCCAACTTCACCTCTAGCAAACACAAAAATGTCAGTAACCCGCCTCACAATAAATGTGATGGACTTGTATAGTGAGTATAAGGAAAGGAGAGGAGAACCCAAGAAGGAAATTGAAGGGGTACCCCAGTACTTTAAAGGGGTTATGTGGAGACCTATAATTTACCCGATTCCCGTTTGAGTCCAGCAGCGCCGGCACCTCGACTTCCAGTCACAGAAACGTGTTCCAACACTCATACACATTCAATATCCAAATAAAAATTACTAGATGTTACATATACCAACCACATAAAAATGCAAGGTTCTTAATGCATCATTTGATCAAAACATGTGGACCCATCTCTACATCATATCTGTAAACTAAAGTGAATTTTATCGGCCTGTCTACAGTGGTGCACGGAGCGTCGTCATTAGACAGTTGAGCAATGGAAGAATGTTCTGTAAGAGGCTAATCATGCTACTCTATCCTCACATCAGATGGAGGTACTTGGGTGTGGAGAACGCCCGGGGAACGCCTTCTGCCTGAGTGTGTTGTGCCAACAGTTAAGTACAGAGGAGGATCCTTATGGTCTAAGGACCTCTGCGATGATGTGACAGAAAAGGAAAGGGGGAAGGAGGACTCCATATAACATGACATTGTGTTGGAATTGGGCTGTAAGTGGAAATACTGACATTGCTGGACCTGGAATGGATACGAGTAAGAATGTGTCTCTGGATAACCCTTTTAACAATGTTGGCCTAAATGCAGTACTGGACACAGCTGATTGTTTATAGGCAAGGTGTTTTGTCTGTACAATGAAGGAAATGCCGCTTTCACAGGAGTCCTAACAGATTACTATGGAGGGTATTTTCACATGTACTGTTCCAATGCACTTTTTGAAGCTAAAGCAATGAGTGGGTACTATAGGGAGGGGAATTATATCCACGCCTAGTTTTGGCTTCAAAAACTACATCAAAATAGAACAGGTTGCCACGTGAGGTGGTGAGTTCTCCTTCCTTGGAAGTCTTCAAACAAATTCTGGACAGACACCTATGTGGGATGATTTAGTGATCCTGCATTAAGCAGGGGGTTGGATGACGCCGGAGGACTCGATGACCCTGGAGGTCCCTTCCAACTCTAGCATTCTAGGATTCTATGGCACATATGGAAGCACCTTCAGTTAAAACAGTAACAGGTGGGGCAACTTGGTTTAGGGTGAGTGTCATGTTCAGCACTAGAATAGCTCTAACATGGGGGTATAAGGCTATGTTCAGATTTTACTAATGCAAGCCAAGACCAGCGCTACAGTACTGATAGTCCTCTGTTTAAGACACTTGCCAGGTGATCAAAGCATATCTTAATAATCCCAGTTCAAAATTTTCCCCACGCTGTATGTAAATGAGTCAGAGACCGTCCCTACTAGCAGCCTGTTCAGCCCCCAAGTCCACCTCTCTCGCTTCCTCTGACGTGGATGACACCGCTTCCATCATCAACTGGTGCATGTGAAGATGATCTGCCTCATTTGTGGGCAGAATGGCATTGCCAATCTGCGCATGCGCTGTTGATGACCTCACAGCGCATGCGCTTGGCAGCGCTACGTGGATGGCACTTGCTGCATCATCCATGACAGAGAAGGTGACAGGGTAGACTTTAGGCCCGGACAGGCTGCTAGCAGAGATGACCCGACAGGCTCACCGGATTGCTCTGCCTCATTTACATACGACGTGGGAAAATTTCGAACTGGGGTTATTAAGGCATATTTTTGTAAACTGGCAAACTAAAATAAGTGTGGAAACAGGGGACTATCGGTACGGTAGCGCTGGTCTTGGCTTGCATTAGGAGAATCTGATGACAGGTTCCCTTTAAGCTCAATTCAGATGAATGTGTCATTCATGGAAGCTTCTGCACGTGAGACATGTGGAACTGAGATGTAATATAACTAGATAGTTATACTAGGAATAACTGAGACAGTAGAGCAGTGTTCCCAATCGGGGGTCCCAGGAATCCTGGGGTACCTTGAGCCCTGATCAAGGGGTTCCCTGAACACAGTAACAAGACCTGTCATTTTACAACAGGAAAGCAAACTGATTTCAGCTGCTCAAAGATGCTTTGCAAAGCAGTAAACATATCTGAGCTGAGATATCGCTCTGGATAAGAAATGTGGAAGCTTTTCCTGCCCCACACTTGGCTTCTATAGGGGCAGGAATGGCATTAGGGGTTCTTCAGAAGTGGAAAACATTTTTCTGGGGTTCCCCTGTGATAATAAGATTGGGAATCACTCAAATATGGGTATTGTAATTTTGCCTTTTAAAGGGGTTCTGCAGTTGTAAATTGTTGATGGCCTATGTTTAGAGTAGTCCATCAATAGTAGATTGGTGGCGGTCTGCAGGACCCCTACTGATCAACTGTATGCCTGACAGTGCACAGAGATGATTACTGCAGGAAGCAGATAGCTCCGTTCTCTCTGCAGTGGCCAGGCTCAGTGTTACACCCATTCACGGGAACTTGATTTGCAATACCACGCCTAGCCACTGAAGTGAGAACGGAACTATCTACTTCCTGTAAAAATCATAAGCACACTGGCTCAGAGAACAGCTTATTGGCAACGGTCGCGGGAATCAGCCCCCCACTGATCTACTATAGATGGTCTATTCTAATGATAGGCCATCAATAGTTGCAAATGGACAATTGCTTTAAGTTAAATGACAATGAACAAACATGAAGTGAGAGCAATGCCTTATATCCACACATTTTATTGATTTCGGTCTGAGGCTCTCGCACGGCATCAGTTCTAATAAGTCCTCATACTTTCACCTGAAGCCCCCTGTAAAGTTCAGGTTCTCCAACACACTCGGCACAATAGCGGAGTGCAGGAAGCAGGTAATTGTGAGGTGTTGGAAGTGGCTGAAGTCTCCAGGGCGCTGGCATATCTGGTTATTCTCTGCTTAGCTGAAACAAAGTGACATTTTAATAAAGTCGTTATTGGTTTGCTACTATTGATTGGCGCGCCGGGGTGGACTTCCTGTCTGTTTGAATACATTAAGAAGCAGTCCTGCCCCAGTTAGTCGTAGCCTCGCAAACTCTGCCTGCCGGGAGATAGCTCGCACCTTCCACCAGACAGCTTTCCGATGAGCGATATTAGAGGACCTAACGTGCCTTTTAACCTTGTAATGGTGAGCATATGGAAACCACCTGGAAGCCGCCGCGCAGCTGTTGTGGTTTTGCCAGTGGAGTAGAAAATGCTCATTGAGAACTGTAAATCTGTTGGGTTGGACAAGGGAAACATTTATTAGGTCAACTTTGTCCCTGAAACACATTTACAAAAACACTAAAGATCTAGAAAGTTGTAATTCATTTGCTCACTAGAGGTCTGTCTGTCTGACAGGCTCCGCAACGCCGAATAAAAAGGATATAGTGCAATATACAGGAATACAGCAATACACACTGAATGGCCATTTCATTAGAGACCCCCCATCTAGTAGCACATTGAGCCTCTTTTGGCCTTCGGAATTACAGCAATTCATCGTGATGAAATCGTTCTGCAGGAATACCGGCCCCTGCGGACAGGAAGCTTCTTGTAGTTGCTGCAGATTAGATGGTGGTGCTGACATGTTCTGACCGGCTGACAGGAAGGGGTCGTCTATTAACGTTGCTTGTGCCAAATTCTGACTCCCATTAGCACGGGGCAACAAAAATCTGTATCCATCTGACCAGGAGATGTTTTTCCGCTGCTCAGTGATATCATTTTTGTGCTCTTTTGCCACCTGGAATCTCACCTTTCTGTTCCTCTTAGACACAATGGTGCTGGGACTGGTCATCTGCTGTTATAGTCCATCTATTCTAATTAATGGGAACTTGTACGTTCGGACATGTTAGTTGGAGCTCTAACGTTGCATTTGTCTGCTGTTGACTCTGCAGATCCTGTTCATCAGAATGACTCCTGACATCCTCTTCTGACCCCTATCGGGGATGAGTTGCTTACAACTACAGGATCCCCTTTCTCTGGATGTTTTCCTTGATCACGCTATTCTCTGTATACTCTCTACACTGTTACATGACAAAACCTCACAACTTCAGTAGTGACATCCTGGCCCGGCTAGTCTAGCACCGATGACCGGCCTTGTTGGAAGTCACTCCGATCGCTGGATTTTCCCATGTTATGTGGATTCACACTGAAACTGATCCACGGAAAACTTGTCACGTGATTTTATGCCGCACTCCGGGGTCACGGGGAGAATTTCCTTAAAGGGAGGCTCATTGTAAGAGGGCGGGGGCTCTGATAAAGTGGCCACTCAGTGTATATTAATTAGTGTGGGAACCATCTCAGGCGAATAAATCAGCGCAATATTAGAAAATAATGCCGTTAAAGTGTCACAGTAAAACATGTTTTTCTGTAAATTCCCATAAAAAAGAATGGAGAGTCCATACATCCCCACATCATCTGCCCAAATATAGAGTACTGAGGGCAAAAAAACCAAACATTCACATCTTCATCATGTGTTCCAGCAAATCAGCCACCAATTAGCGGTTATCATACACTATCCTACTAAAAGTGATTGGACACTTGAGCAAGAATCAGAAGTATTTATTTCCGTATGATAATACTTAGTGGAGGCCCTTTGACACTAATGACATCGGATACTCTCTGTGGCATACTTTCTACTAATGTCTAATATACTTCAGCTGATATTTCCCTTCATTCATCCTGCAAACGTTTGGCAAGTTTTCTCAAAGAAGATGGAGGTTGTTGATGTTCCAGATGTTCGAGGTTCAGTTCGGGACTCTGTGCAGCCGGTCCAATCCTGGAACATCCATATTCTCAAACCAACATAAAACAGTGTTGGATACGTGACAATGTGCGTCGTCTTGTTGTAAGTATGGCCGACCATTCCCAGAGTATTACCACATTGTCGGCAGTACATTATTGTCTAGAATGTCAGAGTCACCTCCGTGTTCATGGTTCTTGTTACTACAACTAACAGACTGAGACCATGCCATGTAACACATCCCCAACCGTAACGGAACCTCTGCTGAACTTTACTGTTGGCACAACACACTGAGGCAGGGTGTATCACCCGGGCGTCCTCCACACCCAGGTACAGCCACCTGATGGGAAGATGGAGGAGTGTAATTCGTCACTCCATAGAACGATCTTCCATTGCTCAACTGTCCATTAATGACATTCTTTAAACCACTGTAGACAGGTTGATCTTCTTTGATAGAGAACTCACCAAACATTTGCAGGCTAACTGGAGGGAAATACCAGCTATAATGTATCAGACGTTAGTAGAAAGTATGTAACAGAGAGTATCCAATGTCATTAGGGCTAAAGGAGCCCTACTAAGTATAAACATATGGAAATAAATATTACATCTGATTCTTGCTCAGGTGTCCAATTGCTTTCGGTTGGAAGGGGTGTTATCCCTTTAAAGAGCTGTATGTTGATTTAAAGGAATGCTACCAATAGGTGGCGCTGCAGAGGTATTGTTCCATCTTCCTTATTTGCATATATTACGTTTGGTAGGATAGTGTATATTCTATGGATAATGCTCATTCGCATCTCACAAAGTGACACGCCATCACTTTCTGAACATTTGTGACCCCACAAATGCTAAGTATTAAATGCCCATCATTGGTTTAACCACTTCTTTCTGAGGATTGATGGAGGTCATGAAAGTTGGATCCTCACCAATCAGAAAGTGATGACTTGTGACAGCGATGCACCATCAGGTGCCGAAATGAGAAAACCACTTTAAATTTTTTATTAAGTACTGCTCCTTTAATAGGAGGCCCATCTTGCATCCCCTTATAAATTCCTTTGTAATTCCCCTATAACGAGGGGAGCGTTTCAATAAACAGATACAAACTTCCCTGTGACTACAGATGACAGTCTATTACATAATACCGAACTGGATGGTCATATGTCTTGTTTCGACCTTACATACTATGTTACTAAGTCTCTGCTGACCAATTCACAGTCCAATGGTTGGCAATTGTGAGATTCCTTGAAAGCCTCATAGGGACACAGTGCAACATTACAGTGAGGAGACCCATAAGGGACCTTTCACATGGAATATTGCAGAATATGCCGTTCCTGAATCCCGGACCAAACTCGGTCACGGCTAACTGTGGATTTTGATGCAGAATTGCCAACAAGATTCTGCTATTTTCCATTCCGCACCAAAATCCACAGATTTTGGGGTTAATATCCCACAGGATGACACAATCTGTAAGGCTGTTGTGGAATATTCCGTCATATGTGAAAGGACCCTAAAAGTCCTGCATCTTCCCATCCAGACAGGAGATCTATAAGGGATGGTCACCTGCCGGCCCCCGCGGCCGCCCCCGCCGCATGCGGTTCTTGTTGTGCGCGGGTCGCCGGCTGCATCTCCCAGGCTCTCCGCAATCTGAATATTTTAAGGGTTATTTGGCAACAAAAAAATAGAACTAAAAGTATCCTCTTAATCTAATTAATTGACGTTTGTGAATCGTGCTTTTACAACAACACATGGTTTCATGGTCTGGGCTTTAGCACTTGTCAAGCCTTTTTGGAGAATGTTTTGGTCAGAATGACAAGATAATTTGTGACTGAGGCTCCGCACTGGAGAAGTGTTTAAGGCTATAATGATTTATTATCAGCACAGAATAACACAATTTACAAAGCGTTTCAGCTGAATTCGGAGATGCGTTTGCCACCGGGGTTGCTGAATGAAGTCGGTTTCATAATTCAACTACAAATTCCTTTTGGGCCTTTTTTTTCTGCACCCCCGACTTTAAATAACCAGATTAAAAAAAATTGTTTTACAGCGATTTGACATCAAGTCTTGTGCTTGGCTGGAGGTCAGAAGGTGCCGAAACGGGAGAGAAGGGCAGGGGGGTAAAACGTTCTATGGGGGGCTGCACATCGGACTTCACTGATTCTTGAAATCCCCAGTAATTATATCCCGCGGGTCGTCTTCCTCTATCGGTCCTTATATATTCTGCTCAGTCCTGTTTACACGCAACGATTAGTGTTCAAAACATCGTTACAGCGAACGAAAATTAACGATGATGATGATAAGGGAGCAATAATTAATTCACTTATCATTCATCATTTCTTTTATGCATGTACGAAAAAAATCATCATTCGTCATTTACCCAAAAGTCACCCCGTGCTTCATTGTTTATGGTTTTCAGGACTAGAGGCGATATCTAAGGGATTCGCTGAAGTATGCAGCGGCCCGAACACTTTCACCCTACCGCCCGGCTGCTGGCGGATGTTCAGAGCCGCTCTGACATGGGTGCCACAACTGGATACATTTCTGTAAATATGTAGCGATTCTTCTGTGTGGAGTTTCCATTCCAGTGTTTTGACAATCAGAACTTTCCCAGACAGAAACTGCGAAGAAACTGAATGGAATATTTTTAACTCAAAGACTTTAATTTTAAGGAGAAATACCCTAAAATGGATATCATGTAGATGAGGGGTTACTGGGGGATAGAAGAGGTTAATAAGTGAGCATTACGGTTTAAAGCAATGTCACTATGTATACAATGACTTCACCAGCAGAATAGTGAGTGCAGCTCTGGAGTATAATACAGGATGTAACTCAGGAGCAGTACAGGATAAGTAATACATGTACACAGTGACTCCACCAGCAGAATAGTGAGTGCAGCTCTGGAGTATAATACAGGATGTAACTCAGGATCAGTACAGGATAAGTAATACATGTACACAGTGACTCCACCAGCAGAATAGTGAGTGCAGCTCTGGAGTATAATACAGGATGTAACTCAGGATCAGTACAGGATAAGTAATGTATGTACACAGTGACTCCACCAGCAGAATAGTGAGTGCAGCTCTGGAGTATAATACAGGATGTAACTCAGGATTAGTACAGGATTAGTAATGTATGTACACAGTGACTCAACCAGCAGAATAGTGAGTGCAGCTCTGGGGTATAATACAGGATGTAACTCAGGATCAGTACAGGATAAGTAATGTATGTATACAGTGACCCCACCAGCAGAATAGTGAGTGCAGCTCTGGAGTATAATACAGATGTAACTCAGGAGCAGTACAGGGTAAGTAATGTATGTACACAGTGACTCCACCAGCAGAATAGTGAGTGCAGCTCTGGAGTATAATACAGGATGTAACTCAGGATCAGTACAGGATAAGTAATACATGTACACAGTGACTCCACCAGCAGAATAGTGAGTGCAGCTCTGGAGTATAATACAGATGTAACTCAGGAGCAGTACAGGGTAAGTAATGTATGTACACAGTGACTCCACCAGCAGAATAGTGAGTGCAGCTCTGGAGTATAATACAGGATGTAACTCAGGATCAGTACAGGGTAAGTAATACATGTACACAGTGTGGTGAGTGCCGCTCTGGAGTAAAAAAAAAACTGAAGTAAACTGAAATCATTCCGTTTTTTTTAAAACCCATTAAAAATATTGGGGGAAAAAACTGATCAGTTTATTTTAGTTTTATTTCCGCTTCTCTCCTTCAGAAACGGAACATAAAAACAGAAATGCAAAATTGAGATAAAAGGAAGTGTGAACAGGCCTGTCCATAATATCACAGATAAAGGACTACTGGGTGAGGATAAGCAACTCCTCATCATTCTTACCCCTCCCATATACTAGACAGTGCCAGGGACTTCAGCCCAAAGACAAATTCTTGCCCTCTACAACCTTAATGACGGACTATTTAGCAGTCTGGGGATTGTAGGGACTGGTGCCAGTACTTGACCTCCTTGATGTTTACCGCTAAGCCCTGTAAATGCCAGGCCGTTGGACAAGTGCCTACTCATCTGTGATGGGGTTTCTTTTCTGGGAGGATCTTCAATGTGCAGGAATGATGGAGCACCGCATTAAAATTAATTTCCATGTTCTTAAAAAGAGTCTCCAGTATTTAGCATTTTGTCCGCTGCATGCAGGAGTCTGAACAGAGGCATACTGTGGTGCATACGGAGGCGATGCTGGAGAGCCGGCCATGTGACTGATTGTCTGACGTGGATATTGTAAACAACCGATATGGAAGCTGCTGACAGTTCAATCCAAGAGAAGAAGAACCAATACCTCTACAGCGCCACCTATTGGAAGGCAGCATTCCTGCACTTCAGTGTCAGACCTTTTATCAAGCCTTGTAACAAAGACTGGAAATATAAGCCAAAGCCCAAATCTTCTCCAGAAGGTAACGTTACCTGACCTCACTGACCTATTTTGTGCCTTAAAAATTTTTCTTTTATGGGTTCCCCATACGGTACAAATGAGATGTTACCATTATTCTGCAGATCGTTACGATTGCAGCAATGCCAAATGTATGTAGCTTTTTCTGTGCTATTACTTTGCTATTACTATAAAAACACTTATAAGATACATTGTATTTGCATCGCCGCCTACCAGGACCCGTGTGTTACATTGTCAGCAGATGAGCCTCAGGACGTCTTGTAGTTTTGCTATATGAGTTGTAGCTTCCGTTGGTACAATATTGGGGTATGTGAAACCTTTTGATTATTTCAATGGGGGGAGGGGGGGGGGGGCGGGGGGTGTTACGCATTGTTGTGTTTTTAAATAAACAATTTTTTTTTTCAAATTTGTTTTGGTTCCTCAAAGGGAATTGAGATGTGATGATTCCATTGCTAGTTATACTACACTGCAAAACTTATGTGGCTTGCATGGCAGACTCTTACTGCATTGATCTCCCAATTGCATTGTGGAGTGCAAAAAAGGGACTGGGGAGCCCCTGTCAACTGTTTAGAGGGTGAAATCACAATTGATCGCAAGATGTAAGGGATTAAATGGGCGGGATTGGAGGTTTCTCCACACCTAGTCATTAGAGCAGGAGCCTGGCTGTCGGTAGGCAGCCACACCTGGACTCTTCCCGGAACGGGACTTCTGTGATGGCCTTAGACTAAGACGCTGTGTCTTAATAGCAGCCAAGCTTAAGGCTCCTTAGTGCCCGCCATAAAACACATATTACTGCTCACTAAGGGGTTAAAGGGATTCTTTGGGAACATTTGTTTTTTTGAAAAGTCTGTTCAGCCTTCTCTACTGAAATAAAAAATATATATTCACCTTCCCCGCTCAGCCACCGCTGCCATTTTCCTGATGTCTGATCCCCGCTGGGCTTCATTTCTAGGTGCAGGGCACTGATGTCACGGACATCGGGTGATTGGCTGCAGCAGTCACATGACCATGGTGTTGATGACATTATCGCCAGCTCCCTGTACTTGGAAGTGAAGACTTGATTTTCGGCGAAGTCGGAAGAGGGGGGTGGGGGGCAAACTGGATCTTTGCTCTGGGTGAAGGAGAGCTCTGACATAGAGTAGATGTCATGTACAGATGAGTTTACACGCCTACGGATGGCTCCTGCCCAGCGCCGGGCCTCTGATTTCCCCTATCTCGGTCCCCCGCACTCCGTCCAGAGGCTCTACATACAATATTCCTGATCCATTCCTCTGCCAGTAACATTAGGAAATTAATATTTAATCATGTGGAATTTTAAAGCTGTATACACGACGATACCTGATCATAAAAGTGATTGATATTGTAGCACATGCTTGCTAGAATCTCTCGTCGACAGCGTTGGCAGCATCGCTCCTGGGCTCAGAGTATACTGTATATACTTAGCAATCCACACAGAGCCGTGTCATTTACCCTGGTAGTTACAGAAAGTAATGAATATTTAAACATGTTTCCTGTTCAGAGTCTCAAGGTGTTTGAGACAGTGTATTCCAATCACAGACAGGGCCGCTCCCTGCAAAATGTGCAGCGCTGCTGGGAGAGATGCAATCAGCGCCGCTGCACCTGGAGAATTGCTGTACGTTAACTAACTTGCAGGGCAAGAGGGGAAACAGTCTCTCTGAGCGTAATTAACGGGAAGTTCACATTCAAGGGACAAATCCACATTTCTGAGACTGTCAAAGACAATGCCAAAAATAGGCAGTCTCATGATGAATACCCCTTATTAACAGCTACATCTCTCCGTTTCCACCGCGGTACAGCTGGGGAGATCAGCAAAGAAGGGTCTCGGTGGCACCAAAACTCCCCCCGGACTTTTTAACCTATATAGATGTGCTGGAGGAGCTGCGACACATGGCAGGGCTTTTTAGAAGGCCCAAAGAAAAACAGGGATAAGTACGGGACTTTCCTTCCTTTACTCACGTTCTTTGAAATCAAATGAAAATATACAGTAATTTATGCCAGAAGATAGTAAGTGAATCGCACATCCATAGAACTAAGTCACAGCAGATTACAGCTTCAGTATACATGACTTGCTGAGGTTATAGGACTTGTTGGCCGCTACAAAGGAAGAAATACCGTATATAAAAAAAAACTAATGTAAAATACATGTTATGAATGGGAAGTATCAGGACACAGATTCAGGATACGATACAGCAGAGGGAGTTACAAAAATGAGCCATTTCTATTTATGAACAAAAGAATGAAAGTTGGTGATGGTGAAATAACAGTTGGCTGTGGCTGACTAAATATGGAAAAGAAATCTTACAGGCGAGTAACTGTGATACTCTTTTAAGAACAGTAATATTATTATTCCGTAAAGAACAGTTCTCTTACTTACTCAGAATGTCCCTCCTACAAAGGCTCGCATCTCTGTAATAACAACTCAGCCTAAATGCGCGAATGATGGTAATTTCCTAACAGTCCAGATCTGCTGGTTACGCCCTACTGTACAACAGGCCTGTTGACTACTGAATAATAGTCTTAACCTACAGCAGATTGAGGCCGGTCCCACTTACAGTATGTTGCAAGAAGTGGTAACTCCCAGGGAGCATGCTCAGTACTATAGTGATAAAATTTGTTGCAAATTTGGTTGCAATTTTTGGTGTAAGTCACAGCCAATCACCAAGGCAACCATTTAACTCTTCAGGGTACCCCCTTACATACACACAATGGTGCAGAATTAGCACTACAAATGCACTAGTTGCTCTAACAAGCTGTCTTACATGCCTTGCACCACAATTATTATGTGCTTTAGATACGTTTCCAACCTGTCAGGAATAGAGGTGGGGGCCATAATTATGAAATAATAGAATCGTTTGGCTATATCCTTCAAACCCAACAAAAACATGTGGGAGTACTTTTTGTTTTAAGAGTGACCAATAATTTGGTACCACTTATGTAAGGGAAAAAAGAGAATTAGGGTGTCATACACTCTGTGGATGATGGGCTGTAACTGCATGAGGACCACTGCTAGCTGCTAGGTGGCATGTGGACTTTAAGGGGTTGTCTGATTACCGGACAACCACACTTCAACAGCACAGGCTGCATTAAAATAGCAAACAGAATATACTCACCCCCCCCCCCACCCTCACCCCAACCCCCCATCCCTCTAGCCTGCAGCCCACTACGGTTCAGTGATTCATGTGACAGATGATGTCACAGGAAATCAGGTGACCGCTGCAGCCAATGAACTCCTGGCATCATGGAACTCATTTTTTTTATCGTCTATGCCAGGAGAACCAGTGGTGACCCTACACTCTCTCTTTTGACATCATATGTCACTACAATAACTGGAACCGCAGCGGTTGTGGGGGGTAAGTATGCTTCTGTTATTTTAATGCAGGCAGCCCTATTAGCGTTGGGCTGTCCAGTAACCAGACAACCCCTTTAACAACAAGTCCAGCAATTGGCGGTACTCCATATGTGGTTGCAATAGATCAGCTGCATTGGGTACAAGGACACCCTTAGCTCTTATGATGTGACTTAACTCCCTGAAGACATGACCATTTTTATTTTTTACCTGCCTGCTTTCAAAAAGTCACAAAGACTTTAGCAAGTCTCTTTTTTTTTTTGGGGGGGGGGGGGGGGGGGGCGAGTTGTGTTTTTTAATGATACCCTTTAATATACCATATATATGGTGCACTGAAAATTTTTAAGTGGAGTGAAATGGAAAAGCACGGTGTGCAAAAAGTAACATGTTAACTTTACTCTGCGGGTTAGTACGGTTAGGGCGATACCACATTTATAATCATCTTTTTTTCCTTTTTTGACTTTTTCTTTATACGTCAGGGGACCTGAACTTGTAATCACATTGCAGTGTATTGTATTTTGTAGGCATCCTGCCACATACAGACCTGGTACACAACTGATGTATGTCAGATGCCGCTGCGGGGTTAAAGGGAATGTATCACCTATATTATTTTTACTAAAACCAGATAGTGAAACTTTATCCATTTTTCTAATCTAATTTTATTTTCTGATTTGTAGATTCTTTATTTAGTCTGCACATGACTATGGGGGCGGCCATCTTGATGGAGCTGCAATTAACAGCATTAAGAGTTATGCTTTAAAGTACCAATATAGGCCATAGACATAATGAACAGGAGGGCACTCATTAACTTCTATGGGAGTATGTTTTGAGCTGTACAGGGAAGAGGTGAGCTGTGACATCACCTATTGTGATTGGTGGGTCCTGTGTTATCTATATATAGGTGCCACCTCTCAGGCACCTATATATAGATAACGCATGGTAATGAGATGAAGGCTGAGATGTTTTCTCTACAGAGCAGGACGTGTCAGACTATTATTAGGCTTAGTGGTCAGTGTACAGGGAGGGGAGGAGGTGAGCTGTGACATCACCTATTGTGATTGGTGGGTCTTGTGTTATCTATATATAGGTGCCACCTCTCAGTGTAATCCTGCCTGAGATGATAATGAAATTGAAGGCTGAGAAGTGACCTCTACAGAACAGGAAGTGTCAGACTTAGGGTACTTTTCATAGGCTGAATGTTGCCTTATTAAAAATGCCATTTTGGGCGACAGTCTTCCCACATAAACCTGGGACCCGACAGGTAGGTGAGCTCACTTGTCAGAGTCACTTGGTTTACAGCTCACCTAAGAAGCAGCCAACCGTTGGCACGGGAGTGATAATCGTTGGGACAGCTGTTGGGCACCTAAGTACTCGACAGTTGCCCTGTGTAATAGGACCCTTATTAGTGGACAGACCATCAATAGTTTACAACTGGACAACCCCTTTAATGCGACCAGCGACTCCGTATAAATGCATGATAGGTGGAAATTCTCTTTAAAGTTAAGGATTACCTTTGAAACGACCTGCTAAAGGACAGAAACTCCACACTGTTATCTAGAACGCATTAAATCAGGGGATTGTCAAGGTGTCCGAGAGTTTAAAACACAACGTCTGAGTCCTAATCGCCTTTTCTATCTTCTCCCCAGAGCACAATGACAGAAGCCATCTTTCTATGTGTACTTCTCGGAGTCCGAGGAATCTGTCTCTTCCATGTAAACGCTGAGATTAGTCTGAAAGTGAGGAAAACGGTAAAATACTTCAACGCCAAATAAACTTTATTCATGGAGATACATCCAAGATGTCCCGAGGATCCCCAAGGAGATATTAAAGGAGCAGCTAAGAGGCGCACACCCCTTAATACATTTGGTGCATCTTGGGCTGTCCTAAAGCCAGACAGTGACCTGTATCCCGCTATGGGCGGATGGACAGCAGATCTGCAACACTTTTTGTGCCATTTTCTGGCTTTAAAGTTGATCAGTTTGTCGTACTTTTTTTGGCCACGCACCTCCGCGAAACCCACCAACTTCCTGCGCAGTCGTCAGCCATAATTTGCAACTTTTCTACACCAGAAATGTGTCCCAAATCTCTTAATAAACCCCCCCCCCCATGTCTTTCTAAAGAAGCAGTCCCCTCCAATGTTAAAAGGGTTTTCCGTACAAATACTATTGATGAACTATTGGACCCAGGCCAACCAGCTGATCCGATGCCCACTGTCAGTGCCACAATGCACACAGGTCGGAGCAAAAGCAATTAGCTCCGCCTCCTATATAGTGGCCGTTACTCCTAATTGAAGGCACAGCTGTCACTGATTTTAATGGGATCTGTGCCTGCAATTACCAGTGCTGGCCACTACACAGGGGTCGAAGCCAAATGCCTCCACTGACAGCGGGCATCCCACCAGCTGATTGGCCACGATCCTGAGTGACAGACCCCGGACGATCAACTATTGATGACCTATCCTGAGAATATGTCATCACTTGTATTTGTGTGGAAAGTCCCTTTAAATCATTCTTATGCTGCCCAGTACAGATATAGCAAAGTTTAACTTGACAGCACATTAAGAAAATGTTTTGATTCACAAGTATTTGCCATTTTGATTGCTTTGCAATGTTTTTGTTGTGTTTCAATGTGAAGATAATAAATAGCTGTTCAATGGCTTACAATAAGATAACTTGTTGCAGAAAGTAATCGCAGTCAAGTTAAACTGTGCTACATCTGTGCATACATTTTAGCATGATCCCAGGTTCTCCTTTAATCCAGGATTTTCTTTTATTTCTGTCTCCTGAAGGCTTTTTATTTCCCAGTCGGTGTATCTGTGTAAGAGCTTGTTAGTTGCTGAGGGCGTTGCATCTTTAATGGCACCATTTTAGGGTACGTATGTAAAGTATGGAACAATTTTCATGAATTTTTTATTGCTTGTTTTGGGATGTAAGATGACCAAAATACAGTTATTTTGCCATAGTTTTTTTATTTAGTTTACCATGTGGGATGAACATTTTTATATAGTAAGAGTTAGGGCTCCCACCCACTGGCGTTTTTTTCTCCACTGCGATGCGATTCTAAAGTTAAAGTCTCGCATCGCAGTGCAAGAAAAACGCAGGCAGATATCCCAAAATCGCTGGGATATCGCTGCGATATCGCCAGTCTTCTCAATGGGGCCAGCGCTAGCCCCATTGAAAAGATATGGAGAATGCCGCTGACTTCTGCCACAGCTGCGACAGGAGTTTCCTTCATCTTCGCGGGGACCGCGTGGGGTGAAGGAACCCTCTGTCACAGCTGTGGCAGAAGTCAGCAGCATGCTATCAAATTGCTTTCAATGGGATCGGCACTGCTGCTGATCCGATTGAAAGCAGTGGTTTCTGACAAGCCCTGCAGAATGATTATCGGAGAAGGGCTTGAAATAGCTATTTATGAATAGCAATATCCTAGCTATTCATGAATGAATAGCTAAGAGCTATCTGTCATTGGCTGAACGCTCAGCCAATAGCTAAGTAGTAGCTGCTATTGGCTGAGCCCTCAGCCAATCTGCACAACCCTTTCAGGAGGCAGGGATTTTTAAATCTCCGTCTGCTGAAAGAGCTCAGTAGCATTGCCGGGGAGCCAGCCGGAGGACGCGGCTGACAGCAGGAGAGGTGAGTAACTTTTTTATTTTTTTTTAACCACTTTTTTATGATTATCGGGGAAGAGCTTATATTTCAAGCCCTTCTCCGATAATCATTCTGCAGGGCTTGTCAGAAACCACTGCTTTCAATGGGATCGGCAGCAGTGCCGATCCCATTGAAAGCGATGTGATAGCATGCCGCTGACTTCTACCACAGCTGTGACAGCTGTCACAGCTGTGACAGAGGGTTCTTTCTTCCCTGCGGGGATGAAGGAAACTCCTGCCACAGCTGTGACAGCTGTGGCAGAAGTTCGCGGCATTCTCCATATCTTTTCAATGGGGCTAGTGCTGCTGTCGCTGGCCCCATTGAAAAGACTGTCGCAGCGATATCACTGCGATTTTCTCGCACTGCTCTGCGAGAGTTTTCACTTACTCTCGCAGAGCAGTGGAGAAAAAAACGCTAGTGGGTGGGAGCCCTTACAGATACTCTGATACGAATTATGTGTTGTTATTTTTTACTTTTCCCCTAATAAAGCATTATGTAAGAGAAAAAAATAGTTTTTTTTCTTTGGATTTTGAATTTTTTTTTCCATAGACTCTATTGAACTTCATACCTTCTATAAGACTTGGACATCCACTCCCTGAATCTCTTCTATAATACACTGCAATACTCTGGGTATTGCAAAATACTATTCCGTTTAGTGTTATGCTGACAGGCAGTCCCTTAGGCCTCTCCTCTGGCATTATTAAGGAAGGGAGAGGGGCACATGGACTAATGGCCAATTTAGACACAACGATTATCACTCAAAATTCACTCAAAAGTCATCTATTGGGTGGTAATCGTTGCGTGTAAATGAGCTTATCTTTCACTTTTCTGTCGAACAATTGATTTCAGTTCGACATGAAATCCATCATTCGGTAGAACAGCTGATAAGATGGACCGCACGCTGTGCTCTGCCCGGGGAGCGCTGATTACATTGTCTCAGCTGTCAGCCCTGCCGGCAGAACAAAGGCCATCTTTTGAGCGATCATCTGTGTCTAAATGCACCTCTATAGAGGTAGTCTTCGGTAAAACCACTTAGGTACCGCAGTCACGATTGATTCTGGAATCTAAGGGGTTAAACGGTCAGGCTTGGAGTTATGTTAGATCCTGGCCACTAGACTGGAGTGTCAGCTATATAATATAGCCGACAACCACAAACAATGGGATGGGCATAGCTCCTGTGCCTGCACCATCACTGTACTGTAATAATATTGTGGTTCATGAGAATGTCCCAATGTACTATTGCAGTGCAGGACAGGAAGGGGTTAAAAGGGATTTCGCTAGGCAATCAATTAGTGGGGTCCAAACCAAATAACACCCTACTGATCATTAGGACCCATCTAAATCCACGAACTTAAGAATGAGCTGCTGTGTCTGGACAAATGTTAATTCTGATACTTGGTGGGTCCCCAGGTGAGTCTTGGGGGTCCGGACCTCCACTAATCACATTTTCTAAGGGTCCTTTTATATTTATAGATATGCTCCTGATGACAAGTGCCAATCAACAAGATGGGTGCTCGCCTACCTGGCCTTTACAAAGGCCCATTCAGACTCTATGGGAGACAAATGACCGTTCATAGGATTGCTTTTTGCCCAAGGAGTTTCAGCAGCACAACCCATTTACATGGGAGATTTGCCACCGACAAGAATGATTTTTGATGCAGCATGAAAAATGTGATCACCTGATGATTATACAAATAAGAATATTCTTGCCTGATAACTGGACCATGTAAAAGGCCCTTAAAGGGGCACTATCTTTTCAGACAACTACTGCTCATATACTAGCTTGTGATAATCTCATCAGTTCTGTAATATACTTGCATTAAAAGATTGATTGCTTTACCGCTGTAAATCCCATTTGAAGCGGCTGCCACTAGGGGTCTCCCTTCCAGCTTCTCTGCAATCCACTGTCTGTTATTAGGTACAGAGCTTCTGTAGGAACAAGGACACGGGGATGTTTCCTTAGCAATGAGGGAGGCGCTATCTTCACAGGAGTGTTATCATGCACTCAGAGGCTGCAAGCTGACAGATTTGCAGACAGGATTGGTGAGACCCCCAACAATAAAGGGATAACTTGCTAAGACTTCCGCTGATCTGCGGTATAGGACTGCCATGTACCGCTCTCCTCTCACTGCAGGGGTCGCTTCTTCCTCCGCAGTGACATCACTGTGAATGGAGCGCTTGCCAAGCATACATGGTCAGCGCTCCACTCATTTCAATGGGGATCATGGAAATAGCCGAGTGCACCCATTCGGGTATCTCCATAGTCCTATTGAAACTGAGTGGAGCACTAGTGCGACCAGCGCTCCATTCAGTCTCCCGCTCACTGCGGGGGTGCAGCGAGGAGGATGGGGGACATGGGAGCCCCATTCTGGAAATCGGCATGGGTCTCATTGGTGAGATTGCCACGATCAGCAATCCCCTATCTTACGGATATCCTGTGAATAGGGCATAACTAGTAATTAGGGGTAAAGCCCCTTTAAAATTAAAAACTCTATCTAAATATATACGTACATGGCAAACGGACTCATTTCCATCCTATGATTTAATTTGCTGGCATCTAATGAACATTATCCCTCTCCTCCTCCCCAACCTACCACTACTGGAACACAGAGTTTATGGTGCCAATATTCCCGAGAGGTACGTAATGAGGAACGCTGGTAAAAAGCACGCCAAACAATGTAAAATACATTTACGCAATAAAGTCTATTATGCAAAATGAAGTCTATTCCGATATTTACTCACATCCGCTGGTGTGCAATTAAGGTACCCAATAATACAAGGTGGACAGTGATCGACTAACTATACAAGTACAGTAATAAAAATTTAAACTGAAAATTGCCAGGAGGGGAATGAGGGAACAGAGAACAGACCCCCGGGAGCAATAGATGGGGGTTTTAGTCATTGCGATGGGAAGTCTCCAAAGCAACGTGCCTGTGATTATATAATATATTCTGACAAAGAGCCCGGCACATTATATGGATTTATGAAGCCATTTATTGTCTCCATTTTCGTTACGTTCATTTTTCAGGCTTTTTTCTGTATTTTTACACGCAGGGATATTTAATCTGTAACTTTTTGTTATTCTATAAAAATCTCAGGCCGTCAGCGTCACATGTGACAGTCATTTGTGGTTATCATGTCCATGTGATAGGTGTGTGACACACTGTATCACATTAATAAGGATGTAGGCTGGGACAAAGAACAATGGCGGGGGGTGTGGGAGCTGCAGCCGACAATGGCGGGGGGAGGCGGAGGGAGGGGGGATCATTGCCTTCACTGGCGTGACAATAATGATTTGGTACGTTTGTTACTGTCAGCAGACTGGGAAGTGACAGCTGACAGTCTCTTTGCTTTCACCAAACATTACATGCAAAGTAGACAGCTGAAATCCATGTTGTATTAAGAGAAATGGATTCTTCTTCCTATCATGCTAGACAGCTTTTGCTACATTTCTTTATATCCATATACATATGCAGCTTCTTTTATTCTGTACTTACGACGCATGTCTGGTTGATCACGTGGCGACCGCTATTTCAACCTAAAGGCCGATCATTGTTGGATTACCTTTGGCCCAAAGTCAGAGACCCGGACCATTTACTGATCTGACATCTCAGTTATAATGTTGGATCAGCAATAAGTCACATTATGATCTTGCAGTTCCAGTAGATGATGCCCAGGTTATACCAGCATGCTTCATATTACTATATACAGGAGATGTATAACTTATACCAACTGTACATATGTAATTATATACAGAAGATACCCAGGTTATACCAGCATGCTCCATATCACTATATACAGGAGATGTATAACTTATACCAGCTGTACATATATAATTATATACAGGAGATACCCAGGTTATACCAGCATGCTCCATATCACTATATACAGGATTTTCACAATTTTCACAAAATTTTATAACTTATACCAGCTTTACATATATAATTATATACAGATGGTACCCTGGTTATACCAACATGGTCCATATCCCTATATACAGGAGATGTATAACTTATACTAGCTATACACATTGAATTATATATAGGAGATACCCAGGTTATACCAGCATGCTCCATATCACTATATATAGGAGATATATAACTTATACCAGCTGTGCATATATAATTATATACAGGAGATACCCAGGTTATACCAGCATGCTCCATATCACTATATACAGGATGTATAACTTATACCAGCTGTACATATATAATTATATACAGGAGATACCCAGGTTATACCAGCATGCTCCATATCACTATATACAGGATGTATAACTTATACCAGCTATACATATATAATTATATACAGGAGATGTATAACTTATACCAGCTATACACATTGAATTATATGCAGGAGATACCCAGGTTATACCAGCATGCTCCATATCACTATATATAGGAGATATATAACTTATACCAGCTGTGCATATATAATTATATACAGGAGATACCCAGGTTATACCAGCATGCTCCATGTCACTATAAACAGAAGATGTATAACTTATACCAGCTGTATATATATAATTATATACAGGAGATCCCCAGGTTATACCAGCATGGTCCATATCCCTATATACAGGATGTATAACTTATACCAGCTATACATATATAACTATATACAGGAGATACCCAGGTTATACCATCATGCTCCATATCACTATATACAGGAGATGTATAATTTATACCAGCTGTACATATATAATTATATACAGGTAATACCCAGGTTATACCAGCATGCTCCATATCACTATATACAGGAGATGTATAACTTATACCAGCTGTACATATATAATTATATACAGGAGATACCCAGGTTATACCAACATGCTCCATATCACTATATAAGGGGAATGTATAACGTATACCAGCTGTACATATATAATTATATACAGGAGATACCCAGGTTATACCAGCATGCTCCATATCACTATATACAGGAGATGTATAACTTATACCAGCTGTACATATATAATTATATACAGGTAATACCCAGGTTATACCAGCATGCTCCATATCACTATATACAGGAGATGTATAACTTATACCAGCTGTACATATATAATTATATACAGGTAATACCCAGGTTATACCAGCATGCTCCATATCACTATATACAGGAGATGTATAACTTATACCAGCTGTACATATATAATTATATACAGGGGATACCCAGGTTATACCAACATGGTCCACATCCCTATATACAGCAGATGTATAACTTATACCAGCTGCACATATATCATTATATACAGGAGATACCCAGGTTATACCAGCATGCTCCATATCACTATATACAGGATATATAACTTATAGCAGCTGTACATAGATAATTATATACAGGGGATACCCAGGTTATACCAGCATGCTCCATATCACTATATACAGTCTGCAGTGTTGTTTATCAAACAGAACATAAGCAAACTGAAAGCTCATTGAAATCAATGGGGAAAAAAAAATCAGATCTGTTTTTTTCAGTTTTAGTTCCGTTTCTCTGCTCAAAAAACGGAACAGAGAGACGGAAAGCCTAAACAGAACCCGGGCGCATGAGAGGGCCCTCATACCAGCGTGATATTCCACATGTTCAAACGGCCCATGGAGCCCAGTAGAGAGGTCACTACAAACACTCCACCCCACTCAGCGCTTCGGATGCTCCATGTTCTATGCGGATTCCTATGAAATTATCGAAGTGGACATTATTCACTTAAAAAAATAAGAATCTGGCATCGGATGCCGCCGTGTCGCTGCTCCTTTGAAATGTCATTTTCCCATTTACTATTTCACTGGCAGAGCCTGACCGCAAATCACTCCACAGATATATTAACATGTAGATGGCAGTGACTTCTGATTTAGACATCAAATGAAATGTGAATTGTGATAGGATGCTTTCTGCTACATAAAAGACCCATGATGGCTTCAGAAATGTTCTGGGCACGTTTTAAATGTAATGTGTCATGACACGGCCAATTACAGCGGGGCAATGTTTAAACAGCATGTCACAAGCTGTGTATCAGCATCGCCGGCTCAATCCTTCATCAGAGGATGAAAACATGGCCATATCCCACGCGCCGTAATGATGAACTTACAGAAAGCTTGTCTTTTTTGCCTGAATTATCTGATAGGCCAAACCCTATAATCATCACGTTTGCGTTTTTCCCTCCATCGAGGTTCATTCCAAATGGCAGTTTTACAAAATACGGGTTTGTGTCGGGTTTTACATATTGTGTTGACAGTAAACACTACTTGCTGCTTTCAGCATCGGCCTCCCACATAAGTTTATTCAGTTGGGTCCTAATGAATGAACACAGGTTCTCTGACATTATACTGTGAGATAGGCTGTGCCGCTGCATGTCACCTCTCATCCTTAAAGCCAACGGTTTACCCCCTTCTCCTCTTATATCTTCCAATTAGCAAATATTTCTTCTTAAAGGGGTATTTCCATCTGAGACTTTTTTATGGTAGATCAACAGGATACGCTGTGAGGGGCTAAATTGTTGCCATGGGGACGAGCCGCAAGATGCAAAAACTGTGCCAAAATACCATGTACACCAAAATTTGCACCAAAATTTACTGCTATAAAACTGAGCATGCCTTAAGGACTGTTTCTGATAGGCTGAGACCTTTGGTATAAAAAGGGAATTATTGCTACGCCATAGGAGGATCACAAAGACTGTTGTAAAGAGTGGAGCTGAGCCTGGAGAGCTGCGGTGCTGCTGAGAGTACCATAGTGCCTAGCGGGTGCTACATTTAGAGACTGAAGCTTGGCTGCTACCCGGAGAATAGAGAGACCCAGCCATGGACCCAAACCTAGCAAGATACCCAAAGTTTGTTGACAACAACTTGTAAGTGAGGCTGACCTCAGTAAAGCGTCAAGGTGAACTCATTGCTAGGGACTAAATAGTAAGTCAGCAGGCCTGCTACAATCAGCAACATGGACTTTAGTAAGTGGTCATGCATTTGTTATTCAAATGAACTGTTTTAAGTAATGCGCTTGGATGCTTGGGAGTAGACTAAGATGGTGACCTTAAACAAAGTCAGGTGTTAGGTTAGTGTGGGCAAATAAGCACCAGGCGCACACGAACGTGACCAAAAGGACAGGGATTTGGAACAACTGACATACCGACAGACTGGGGAAAACGATAGAACTGGCATACAAAATAAGGAAGGGGAAACGGACTCTGTGCTATAGGGAAGATGGCAAGGCCGTACCTAACAAGCGGAGCAATTGCCTCAATAAAGGTGGCCCCACACTGGAACCTCGGCCCTGGCTCTCCCAGAATAGGTGGTACACAGAACCAGGACAAGTATAGACAAACCAAATGCACAAACTCACTTACCACACAACCTTGCACGCTAAAGCAGATGGTAACGCTGAACATAAACACAAGGTATTGGTTCGTATATTGGCCAAAATACATAAACCCGCAAGGCGCGATCAAGGCTCCTCGTGTCTTGCAATCCCTACTCTAGCATGACACAAAACAGGCAGTATAGGACACCAAACACCCAGCAAGCTGCAAGCTGACCAGACACTACACACACACAGGCAAACAAGACTGAGGAGATACCAGCTTCCTCTTGCAGAGAGGCAGGAGTACAGTGTATATATATATATTTGCACACACGCAGACCCTGGGGATTGGCTGAACAGTACAACCACATCCAGCCAGCTCAATTAACCCTTACCTGTGCAGGTGTGCTCATGGAACCCTGTAGAGCAACAAACTCCAGCAGCACAACCTAACAGTACCTCCCCTTAAAAAAAGGGCCTCTGGACCCCTAAGGCATAAACAAAATTTATGTAACTCCTCTAAACCACCCATGTGTACAGGATTTACAAAGGCCCTGACACAAATGGCAAAGCTGAAAAAAATGGGACGGAGTAAAGAATAGTGCACCTAAAAGCAGGACTACTGCACCTTACACTACCGGCCTCAGTCACAGTAGCCTGCAAGGAAAAGTGCACCAGTCCAGAGGGGAAAAATGGCAACTCTCCCTACTAACATAACGTGCACAGGACTTATCACTACGGGCCTGATACAGACACCAACCAGTCAGCAGGCGAAGGGATGAAGCACCCAGGTACACAGCGCACAGGGCTCTGCAGCAACGGTAAAGACTTGTCCTTGATTATGTCCGCTGGGCGCACCTCGCCGCAGCACGGACGTGGATCCTGTATCGCATTCCTACAGAATGTGTTTGCTGGAACACCACTCAGACTACATGCATGCCACCAAAACTGTATAGAGCAACCACAACACCCACCGTACATGGGGAAGTACGCCAGAACACCCATCTGGCAAATAAGGAAAATCATGGCCGGCATCACCAGCCCGCACCATGCACAAGAAATCAGATGTTTGGAGGCCGCACCTGCCAAGGGTAAGGAGAATCCTGCGAGTGGCTGCACCCGTGGCGGTCACCGTACCATACACTACTGGGTGCACCACCCCAGAAAGGCAGGAGGGGAGGAACAGCAGGTGTCCAAACCATCTACAGGGAATACGGGGAACTTGCTCCAACAACTGCATGCAACTACAACACAATCTGAGCACCACCAGGGAAAAAATGCATAACACAACATACCAACATAGCAGGACCACTGCGTCTTATACAAAAGGCCACCGAACAGTAGCCTGCAAACATACCACAACGTATGCATACAACAAACATATTATACAACATAATCCAACAAAAGCATGCCAACATACTATATTGCGACATACCATACTACAACATACTCCATAACAACGTACTAACATACCAACATAATCCATAGCAATATCATGCATAACACCATTCAACATACCAACATAATTCAACATAACATACTCCATAACAACATATGCATACAACATAGTACAACATAATCTATACAACATAATGCATACAACATACATAACAGATGGAATTGCTATATTAAAAGTACGAGGTATGGGTTTGTATATTGGCCAAAATACTTAAGCCCGCAAGCCACGATCAAGGCTCCTCGTGTCTTCCAGTCCCTACTCTAGCAAGACACAAACCAGGCAGCACAAGACACCAAACACCGTGCAACTTGCAAGCTGACCAGACACTACACACATAGCAAGCTGCAAACTGACCAGACACTACACACACACAGGCAGACAAGACTAAGGAGATACCAGCTTCCTCTTGCAGAGAGGCAGGAGTATATATATATACACTCGGACCCTGGGGATTGGCTGAACAGTACAACCACACCCAGCCAGCTCAATTAACCCTTACCTGTACAGGTGTACTCCTGGAACCCTGTAGAACAAACAAACGTCAGCAGCACAACCTAACATCAAGCCTGAAGTCTCAGAGAACTTGCTATTAGAATTTGCATAAACTGCATTCCTGAATGACCTCACTGCGAGGAGAGAAGTGTTATTCCTGAATTTATCATATGGACTGTGCATTATGTTTACAGGTTATCTTTTCGTACTATGGATTGTTCCTTGGACTGTTCTACTGAAACGGTTTTGCTGCATTTCCATTCATTTATAATGAGTACCAAGTATTATCAGTTTTCTATAGTGCATAAAGTCTCATTAATCCTCGGACTTAGTTAGCCGTAGTCAGTATTAGGAAAATCTACTGAAAAAGTGAAACTGCTTGCATGTTATTACAACTTTACCCATTTTCACTTTTCTGTTTGTAAATACATATTGCATATTTTTGTAACTCCATCTGCTACATTGTATCCCGAATCTGCATTGCTATACCACCACCCCCGACCATGCCACAAAAGTCTGAAGGATGTGGGTTCCATCTCTTGGACCAGCACTTATCTCAAGTTGTAATCGACATTGTCCCCGGCGTGGCTGAATGAGAATTCAGGAATTATGGTAACAATAGGAGTCTATAGGGGCGCAAATGTGCACCCCGTCCGCACCAAATTGTACGCAGAACTGCACAATTGCGCTGTTAATTGCTAACACCAGGGACTAATTAGGCTGCTGAGTTGGTTCAAAACTGGCGCAGGCCCGGTAACACAAAAAGTACAATAAAATGTGCAAGCAAGCGCAAAAGCACGGGATCGTGACCATTCAAAGCAGAATCACGTCATCCTCTCGAGAGCATATCAACGCATATGTTCATGTACAGGAGCCCTAACTCCCATAGAAGTCAAGGGGAATTATAGAAACAGCGTAGCGCAATGATCTATGCTGTTCCCTTGGCTCCGTATCTTCAGATACAGTGTAGCTTGCTGTGGTACGCTCTTCCCATAACTACTATTCACTTCTATAAGAGTTATGGAATCCTTGTGTAGCACAGCCTATTGGCTGCTTCCTTAAAGGGGTTTTCCCACGCCGAAACGGCTTTTTTTTTTTTCAATAGGCCCCCCGTTCGGCGCGAGACAAACACAAGGGATGGGTTAAAAAAAAAAAAGTTTAGTACTTACCCGAATCCCCGCTCTGTGGTGAGTTCTTACTTACCTTACCAAGATGGCCACCGGGATCTTCACCCACGATGCACCGCGGGTCTTCTCCCATGGTGCACCGTGGGCTCTGTGCGGTCCATTGCCGATTCCAGCCTCCTGATTGGCTGGAATCGGCACACGTGACGGGGCGGAGCTACGCGATGACGCGTAGAAGGGGGCGGAGCCAGAACGCCGCTCGTGCCGAGACCCAAGAGAAGGGAGAAGACACTTCTGCGCAAGCGCGTCTAATCGGGAGATTAGACGCTGAAGTTAGACGGCACCATGGAGACGGGGACGCTAGCAACGGAGCAGGTAAGTGAATAACTTCTGTATGGCTCATAATTAATGCACAATGTATATTACAAAGTGCATTAATATGGCCATACAGAAGTGTATAGACCCACTTGCTTTCTCGGGACAACCCCTTTAAGGCCTAATGTCAACTGGCATAATACAGCCCACGTGGATATTTGATATGGATTTCTGCAGTGGATGAACTCCGGATGATCTTTAAATTGTATTTTTTTTTGGCTTGTGGGAGATCACAGATTGCGGATTTTTCAAGCGCGGATGCACTGCAGATCATTCGTGCGTGAAAAAAACACAACCCCACCTCCCAGCCTTTTTCCCACCTTCCTAATTGAATTTAACCTTCAAATCCACAGTGCATCCGCAAATGTATTTGCGGATGCACTGCGGATCTCCCGCACCCATTTATCAATGGGACCCATCCACGCGGGATCCGCATTAAAAAGGAGCATACTGCGTTTTTTCCCACGCGTGAAATCCGCAAATTGAAATAAATCACATCCGCATTTGCTAAATTCACCGCGGATGATCAATGATTCCCTACGGGAAAATTGATCTGCAAAATTCACGAGCAGATTTGCTAAATGAATTATGCCGTGGACGTGAGGCCTGGGTTTTTTTTCAGGACTATACTATCGATTACTTTTTTTCGGAATAGGTCATCAATAATTGATTGCCGGGAACTGCTGTTTGCGGTCCCTATGATCAGCTGATTCAAGAGGCTGTGGCTCTGCCTTGGTCTCTTCTCAGACCTGTGCTACAATGATCATCAGTCACATGGCCTGAGAGCAGCTCAGTCACATTCCTGTGAATGGAAATTACTGTAGCTGCAATACTAGAAGCAGCCACTATATAATTCACAGAGCTGTGCCTGATATGAACTGAAATGCCAACAGCCCTAACCCGAGCACTGCTTTCATTTCAATCAGCTGATCGGTGGAGATCCCAAGCAGCAGACCCCTGTCAATCAACTATTGATGACCTATCCTGAAGACCACCCCTGGCTGATGCACTTAGCCAAGTTGGGAACAGTTCACTTCCATGGGAGCTCTGCCTCCAATACCATGCAAGGTCTGCTTCCTGCTCTGTACACCGAAACAGCAGCCCAGCGAATAATTAATCGGTTGAGGTCCCACACGGTGGACAACTCGACGAACAACTATTGATGACCTGTGCTGAGGAAAGGAAAACTTTTAGAGCTGGATAACTTGTTTGAGACAGTCCTTTACATTTTCAGAATGAATACGAGGGGTCAAGGCCCCCTTGTAGATGTGGTTGGATAAGTTACTATTTTTGGTCCAGCCATTCACGTATTTATTAGTATGTATATTAGTTCATTTCCATCAGGTTATGAGGCTTTTTGATGGCCAGGACAGTGCCTCACGCTGTGCTATTTAAATGAAGGGCCCAATGTAAGTCAAGGAGGAGGCTGTAGAGCATAAGAGATTACAGCGCATTGTGACGTAGCCATCGACTGGAACACAAGAGATGATTGATCATTCAAATGTTCCCTGATTCTAGTAAAAATGGAAGGCACATTGGCAACCTGAATAGATGCTTGATTGGTCTAAACCAGAGATGTACATACATTTCAGATCTGAGAGGTACATTCTTCGTATAGGGACTCAGTAAAAAGAAAAGGCCCGCGCCCTTTGGGACCTGAACACCAGAGTCAGGCTATGGACACCACTAGTTTCAAAACTTTATTCTAAAAAATCCTCTGTGCAACGCGTTTCATCGTTATACACAACGACTTTATCAAGCACAATGACTGTAGCATTACACATTCACTATATATATAGAAAACTCACTTTTCGTCGGCAGCATCCCATTCGTTGGGGTGGTAGTGGGGGTTGGCGTCCTAGGCGTCTGTCGGGTGCGAGGCGCCATGTCGGGATCAGGTAACGGTATAGTTCTTCCGGGTAGATGACGCTTGTCAAGTCTGGGTGGAGCTACATGCCCTGATTGTTCTATCTCCACATTCACAGGTTCCTGAAGCGTCAATCAAAATACGTCCGGTATTTACGCTATTTGCGTTAGCTACGTACAGATAATGTGTAAACTTAGACCTAGCATTCGCCGTGATGTGCATCAGCTGTATCCTAGACAACCAGGTTTTAACGCTATTTGCGTTAACTACGTACGAATAGTGTGTAGAGTCATTCATAGCACGTACCGTGCTGTGCATCAGCTGTATCCTAGACGACCAGGGTAAATACCTCTGGCCATTTATATTGGAGCGCTTTACGCGATCCTGATGTATATTAAATGAAAAAACAAAGATTGTTTCTAATTATTGTAATATTATTACTTTCTCAATCGAAAGTTTTAAATAACAATGGTTCTTTTGATAGACCCTCACTATATACCAAAAGTTGTTTGTTGGTATCTAGGTATATTATATAATTCACTTGATATAGAATTAAATACTTATGTGAAAATTAATTAACCCTGCATGTCCCATTGAGCGGAACCTATAAATGGATTTAATATGGATAATTGGTATAAAGAAATATATATATATATAGAAGTTAAAAAAAAGGAAAAGAAAAAATAAATATGTTAATATATCAATAAAGAAGAGGATGTCTGTATATTATGCCATGAGTACGTAATTAGGAGGAAAAAGGGGGAAGTAGTGGAACCTGGTGGGGAATTCGGAAGGGAATGCTTAAAAATGGGATGCTGCCGTTAAAAAGGGGAACCTGTACACATATATGTATAAAAACTTGAATAGAATATTTTTCAGATATTTTTTCACACATCATTTCTACAATTGTTACGCTCAAGATCTACTCGTTATACCCATGGATAGGGCTTATTTCATATTATACATATTGTACGTAACAAATTGAGGGTACAACCATATAGCATCAACAGTTATTTCATTTATTGCTCATTACGTATATCTGGATGGATTATAATATGAAATAAGCCCTATCCATGGGTATAACGAGTAGATCTTGAGCGTAACAATTGTAGAAATGATGTGTGAAAAAATATCTGAAAAATATTCTATTCAAGTTTTTATACATATATGTGTACAGGTTCCCCTTTTTAACGGCAGCATCCCATTTTTAAGCATTCCCTTCCGAATTCCACACCAGGTTCCACTACTTCCCCCTTTTTCCTCCTAATTACGTACTCATGGCATAATATACAGACATCCTCTTCTTTATTGATATATTAACATATTTATTTTTTCTTTTCCTTTTTTTTAACTTCTATATATATATATATTTCTTTATACCAATTATCCATATTAAATCCATTTATAGGTTCCGCTCAATGGGACATGCAGGGTTAATTAATTTTCACATAAGTATTTAATTCTATATCAAGTGAATTATATAATATACCTAGATACCAACAAACAACTTTTGGTATATAGTGAGGGTCTATCAAAAGAACCATTGTTATTTAAAACTTTCGATTGAGAAAGTAATAATATTACAATAATTAGAAACAATCTTTGTTTTTTCATTTAATATACATCAGGATCGCGTAAAGCGCTCCAATATAAATGGCCAGAGGTATTTACCCTGGTCGTCTAGGATACAGCTGATGCACAGCACGGTACGTGCTATGAATGACTCTACACACTATTCGTACGTAGTTAACGCAAATAGCGTTAAAACCTGGTTGTCTAGGATACAGCTGATGCACATCATGGCGAATGCTAGGTCTAAGTTTACACATTATCTGTACGTAGCTAACGCAAATAGCGTAAATACCGGACGTATTTTGATTGACGCTTCAGGAACCTGTGAACGTGGAGATAGAACAATCAGGGCATGTAGCTCCACCCAGACTTGACAAGCGTCATCTACCCGGAAGAACTATACCGTTACCTGATCCCGACATGGCGCCTCGCACCCGACAGACGCCTAGGACGCCAACCCCCACTACCACCCCAACGAATGGGATGCTGCCGACGAAAAGTGAGTTTTCTATATATATAGTGAATGTGTAATGCTACAGTCATTGTGCTTGATAAAGTCGTTGTGTATAACGATGAAACGCGTTGCACAGAGGATTTTTTAGAATAAAGTTTTGAAACTAGTGGTGTCCATAGCCTGACTCTGGTGTTCAGGTCCCAAAGGGCGCGGGCCTTTTCTTTTCTTTTTACTGAGTCCCTATACGAAGATTCTTCAAGTGGGTCCTGCTAGCCAGACAATGCACTCACCCATAAGACTCACCCTTATTTCCAAAATGCCCCAGATATTACAGATATTGATTCCTCTGTCTTCTGGTTGTTTACTGCTCGTTGTCAGGAACACCGACCACCTCTTCTATGGAAAGAAATAGCAGAGCACAATGGTAGTCGTTGGCCGGGCTGAAATCTAGTGGCCATGCACTCCTGGGGTCCTGGCCATCAGATTTAGATTAAAGAAGTGAGCAAGTGATGGCCACCTCTGCTCCTTTGCCATTTCTTTCCATAGACTAGGTGGTCCATTTCCCTGGCAACAAGCAGTAAACAACCAGAGGACGGAGGAATCAATATCTGGAGAACGGAGCATTTTAGAAATAACCATCTTATAGGTGACTGCCTTGTTTTGTGATGCCTTATTTTGTGATGTTGAACACATTGAGATGGGGGTAGCCATTTAAAGGATTATTACCATCTAAGATATTTATGGCATATCGAAAGAATGTGGCATAAATGTCCGATAGATGCCAATTCCACTTCCAGGACTCCCATCTATCAGGAGAATGGGGGATCCCCTTCTCTCAATCAGAACTCCAGAAAGAAGGAGACCACACATGTGGATCTCTCCATTGTAGATTATGTGAGTTGCTGAAGTGGCTCAGTGTTTAACTATTCCCATAGAACTATAATGATAGTCATACTCATGCATGGCCACCTATTTACGTCATCTACTCCTTGCTGGAGTGTCACATGGGGGGTCTCAGAGGTGGCCGTACAGTGCAGCATTAGTATTTGCCCATCCCTGGATCTACACTATAAGCCACTTACAGACATGTCTGTGACCAGATAAGTACGGCCGCACACTTGGTTGTGCACCCCTTGTCCTATGCTGCAGGGTATTCCAAAAATTGACAACAGGATAAGTGATAAAAGTCTGATTGGTGGGAGTCTCACCATTGAGCCTTTCATCGATCCCCCTCATCTTGCCCCTGCGGCTCACTGCACCCAACTGCAGTAACATGGAGATTGAATGGATTGGCTGTCGCACATGTGCGGTGCTGCCCCATTCATTTCAATGGGGCTAATGGAAATAGCCAAGTACAAGTGCCCAGCTATCTCTAGCAGTCCCATTAAAGATGCTTGACTGCCATTCAAGCTCCTGCTTACTGAAGTGAGGAGGAGAAGTGGATATAGGAGCCCCATTCTTGGGATCGGTAGGGACCCCACTGATCAGACCTACGGATAGGTGTTAAAAGTCAAATTTAGGTTAACCCTTAATAGCAATCATGGTTTTAATCTGGAATTTTAGTTTGCTGCCAACACAAAAAGTGTATATATGTTTGGATACCGTCTGAAGAGCATACAAGAATAAAAACCAGTACTCAGCATTGTGGCATCACGGGAAGGGGTGAGGAAAAATAACAATAATTAGCACTGTCATCCAATAATTATCATCGTGTGACACTGGAGAAGGTGTGCATTATAACGGCCATCTCTATCGAATGACTTGATCTTTGATCATGCATAAAATACTAAAATTAGAAGAATTACAGAAATACTTGTATATCTTTCCCCCTTCTGGACCCACATAGAGGTGACAATTGGCTGCACTTGTTTTATATATGGCAGTGCCATGCCGGGCCGCCTCTGCAGGGAGAGATGGGTATTTTCCTGAGTGGCCATGATCCATTATGATAATGTAACATAAGCTAAGGAATAATTTTTTACGAGAACAATTGATGATAAAATATAAGATTAAAAGAAAAAAATAGAACAATGACCAAAGAAATCTATAAAAATGCAATTGCACTAATTTAATTTTATCACTTATTTAAAAATTTAGTCGACCCAAAAGACTACTGAGTGTGAAATTAAGGAAGAGCGCCACAGTTTTATAGAAATCACTCTTCCTCACTTGTCTAATAGCCTGACTTTGTCAGATCATTTATTTTCTCTGCCTTTTAAACGAGCTTGACAGACAGAATTTTATAACACTACTTTGCTGAAAATCAGGATATAATGTTCACTTATTGAAACTGAAGTTTAGAGAAGGAATTAAAATGATAGGTTCATTCTTTACTTAACCTCCGTTACAATGCCGATGCACTCTGTGTTGTTCCCCTTTTGTTCATCTCAAAAAGATATGCAGAGCATGATATTACATGTAACCGTGGAAGCGGCACGTGTGCGAATTCACAGCGACGCTTCGCTTTACAGAAGTATGTACTAGTTCAACCCTCATACATCGTTTAGCAACATTTGTACTGATCTTGAGTTATTTTGTGTCTTATGCTCAAGTCGCCTCTAAAGGCAAATTTAGAAACATAGTAACAAAGTATGTTAGGCTGAATGAAGACCATGTCCATCTAGTTCAGCTTGTTTCGCTCCCCCCCTTGTTGGTCCAGAGGAAGGCAGAAAAACCCAATCAGCCATATTACTCATATGGAGGAAAAATTCCTTCCTGACTCCATAATGACAGCCAGGGTAACCCCTGGATCAACATTTAAGATCAACAGCCCACTGGTCCCCTTAATGTCTAAATCCTGTAATATCATAGCACTCTAGAAAGATGTCTAGTGCCTCTTAAACTCCTCTATGGATTTTGCCATCACCACGTCCTCAGGCAGAGAGTTCCACAGTCTCACTGCTCTTACAGTAAAGAACCCCCTTCTGTGTTGGTGATGAAACCTGCTTTCTTCTAGACGTAGCGGATGCCCTCTGTTACCGTCACAGTCCTGGGTATAAACAGATCATGGGAGAGATCCTTGCATTGTCCCCTCATGTATTTATACATAGTTATTTGGTCGCCCCTTAGCCGTCTCTTTCCAGTTAGCTCTCAGGCTGCGAGTGTATAATATGCCCTCTACCACTGATTGTGCAGAGCACTCTCCTTTGTGGTAGATTGAACAGGATACTTAATTTGGACAATCCCTTTTTGTTTAAAGGGGAACCCAACGATTAGTCGATTCTTATGAGCGCCCAGTAGCAATCCTAGTTATCACCAGCAGAAACAGCTAGCAAGTCTTCATTACACCGACAAAGCAAGAGCCTTTAAACGACCCCCTGGTCGCACGTCAAAATCCTGTTGCAGCATAGTAGGGAGTGAAGGGTATAATACCTGCAGTTGTTCTTCTCTGCCCTTCCACCTCCAATTCGCCAATTCCAGGACCCATTATTAACTGGCTATAGCAATTTTCCAAATACCTAATGCACCCTGCTCTCTGATTGGCCAGTGTTGATCATGTGAGGAACTCTGGCCATTCAGAGAGCATGCATAGTACATTGGTAGTCTAACACTACTAGTGCAGATTGGGGGCTCAGGTAGTCTGAAGATCACATCACCTTTCTTGAAAGGACAAAAACAGAAGCTGGAACTGGTGGATTGGAAGGACTGAAGAAAAGAACAACTGTAGGCAATATACCATCCTTCCCCTCTGGTACTGGGACAGAATTTTGTTTTCAAACTGTTGGATCACTTTAAGAGTACTAGATGGTCTAGATGATAATGAAGAGAGCAGGGAAACCCTTCTATTAAAGTGAGTCTTCAATACAGGGCCAAAATGTGTCCAAGGAACAGGGGAAGGGGTGAGTTATATTGCCTGGTGCTGTACTTTTCCCCAACTCGACTGTTGATCCTTTTGTATCTGGGGCCCTTCTTCATACTTCCAAGATGGCTACGGCAATTCTTAGACCTTACCTGAGGCACACTGAGCACTGATGGTGCATTGGTAGTCTAAGAAATTACATGCTGCTCTGATTAGCCAGCATTGCTCACATGATCATTGCTGGACAATCAGAAAGTAGCATGAAGTGTCCCAAGAACAAGCAGATCCATATCTGATCTAGGAGAAAGGATGGCACACGGTAATATACTGTAAATATCCCCCTCCAGTCCCAGGATACATTTTGACCCTGTGACCAGAGGGCCGCTTTAAGTCTTAATTCCCTAATAAGGTATTTAGATACATCTCTTAACCCCATGAGTGGCACGCCCGGAAATTTTCCGGGACGAGCTCCACTGCTCATAGCGACATAGCCCGGAAGATTTCCGGCCTGTGTTTCACTATGGGAGCTGCAGAGCACAATGCCACAAGCTGTAGCATTGTGCTCTGCCTGCACAGTCCCACAGACAACAAAGCAAGGGCTTTGAAAAACCAGCAGAAGATATTGCCGATCTGCCGGCAATCTCCTGCTTTGTTTACAGGTTGCCATAGAGCATCGGCTTGTCAGAAGCAAGCCGATGGTCTCTGTGGCAGGGAGAGCTAGTGCTTGGCTGTCAGAGGACAGCTAGGTACCTGCTCTTACAGCAGAGATCAGAGAAAACCTCCGATCTCTGCTGTGTTAACCCTTTACATGCGGCAGTCTATGTGACTGCAGCATGTAAAGGGCTGTCACCATCGGACCCCTGGAATGTGATCAGGGGGTCCTGATGGGTCCCTGTGGAAGTCCCCTAAGGGGACAAAAGAAAAATAAAAAAAAAAAAAAGGAAAAAAGGAAAAAAATTATAAAAACACTTGTCTCCCTTTACTTTGTAAAAAATCAAAAATACAATCACACATGTGGTATCCATGCGTCGTAATGACCCAGAGTAGGAAGTTAATGCATTATTTAACCCCTTAATGACATGGCCCCTTTTTTCTTTTTTCCCCATTTCTTTTTTTCCTCCCCCCTGTTTAAAAAAAATCACAACTTGTCCCGCAAAAAACAAGCCCTTATACGGCCATGTCAATGGAAAAAGGAAAAAGTTATGGCTCTTGAGACGCAACTGCAAAATTAGTTGAAATTCAATGATTAGACCATTTTAAAAAACCTGCCCTGGTGGGCACGACAGGGTGGTAGGAAACCCGCCACTCAAGGGGTTAATCAGGTAACTTCTTTACCCTCTTAGTGACGCGGCCTATTTTAGAGCTTTGGATGCAACAATTTTTTAAATTTTTAGCTCCACTTGTAAAAATCTGTAACTTTTCTATTTTCCCTTTGACATGGCCGTATGATGGCTTACTTTTTGTGTGGTGAGCTGTAGTTTTTTATTGTATAATGTATTGCATAACTTATAAATGTTTTTGGGAGAGCAAGGAGAGAAAACAACATTTTTGTCTTTTCTTTTATGGCATTAATCATGCAGCATAAATAACGATACCTTTTTTTCTGAAGGTCAGTATGACTACAACAATACCAAAATTCTATATTTTTAATTGCTCCCACTTTTGCACAATCAAAAACATTTTGGGGGAATTTTTGAGTGTTTTTTTGTATCATTGCATTCAAAGTCCCATAACCTTTTTTATTTTTCCATTGAGAGAGCTCTGTGCATAGCAAGCTGTAATTTTCATGGGTACCATTTTGGGGTACTTATGGCTTTCTTGATAACTTTTATTGCGTTTTTTGGGGAGGTGAAATGAACTAAAAGCATTTTGGCTCAGTTTTTTTTTTATAGTGTTTGCTCTGCAGGATAAAAAGTATGTTCAATTTATTGTACAGGTTGTTATACCAAACATGTGGGTTTTTTAATTTTTCAAACGACGACCAAACGTCAGGGAGGGAGCATTCTCCCTCTGTGAACCCTTTACATACTGTGTTCGCCAATCCCAGCAGCGGTAGGCCAACTCTTAGTCACAGCCGGCCCCCTCTGCGGATGGTGCAGGCTCAGCTTCTGAGCGTGCGCCATTCACAAGATGTACATTTACGTCCATTCACGGGAAAAGGGTTAAAAAGGCTGTCTTAGTAGGGCATATCTGCAGTGTAGGCTATCAAAACCCAATCAGAAAGGGTCCAATTACTGAAATATCTGCTAATCAGTAGAACATCGTGGCAGCGGTACTAAGAAATGCTTATTGATTTTTTTTCTTTTGCAGAGTCCTCATTGTTGGTCATAGACTTCAGATATAACAAAGTTTAACTTGACTCAACACATTCAGAAAATGTTCTATGCCACCATTTTTGCTCTTTCAATAGCTTTTTCAATGGCTTGTTGTTATATTATAGAGTAACGTCACTTTTTAAAAACTTTTTACGTCAGAGGGATATGTCAAAAGTTTTGATCAGTGGGAGTCCGGGGACTGAGACCCTCGCTGATCACTCAAATAACAAGGCTGCAGTGAGTACTGTGCCCCTTCAGCTGTCATTGCTGCCTGTTGGCTCTTCTCACCAGCTGAAGATGGATGCATAGACTTCTACAGACATCTGTGAATTCTTCCTCAGCTGCCAAGAGAATTCAACAGGTAGCAAAGACAGGTGAAGGGGCACAGTGCTTGGTAAGCACTGCAGCACCTTCATTTCAACGATCGGTGGAGTTCTCAGCACTCGGACCCCGACTGATCAAAACATTTGACATGTCACAAAAGTTCTTCAAAAGTGCAGTTACTCTTTAAGATAACAATAACTTTTCAGTGGCTTAAGATAAGATAACTTGTTGCAGAACGTCTTCACATACATATGTACAATGGGGCATCTGGAAAAAGCTGAGTGAAGCAGCCAGTTTGTTCTAGCCTTTGGTCAGTGTCACCGTGGTCGAAACCCCTTAGAATGGATATTGATGATATGTCCTAGTGATATGACATTACTGTTTACACTCATACCCTCCTTCCGGGAGATGTGGCATTGGAGATGAATTTCAAGTGAGCAGAATTCTGAATCCAGCTCTGGATGTGACTCAAGATCAAGACAACTAAGGTAATCCTATATTGTAAAATATTTTTTGCTGAAAAGTGGAGCTAGATGTAAAGACATGATCTCATTGCTCCAGGGTTCGGGAACAATTATTTGGTTAGGCTTGTCTGATTCCACGGACAGCTCTTGCATTGCTCTTTATATAACCTCTTGACTGTTAAATCTGTAATGTTCTCCGTTAAACACACCTTGAAACAATATAAAACCTGTGAAATATGTTAGGTGACCCAACTATTCTTGGCTCAGGGTCTAAATCCAAGGGGATGATAAAGAGTTTCTTGTTTTGGCTTCTGCCCCATCTAATGGTACTTGAAGATGTAGTATTTAACCTAACCAGAGAACCATTTTTGTGATTTATGTTGTAAAAATAGGTGTTAAAATGTATAGTTTTATGAGTCACGGACAAGTTTGTACTGAGTGTGTCTGAACTTCGCCTGTGTGTATCCTTCTGTGAAATGTGATTTGCTTGGGATACAATGTATCACTCAGGGAGGCCTGTTCAATATTACATTGACCAAAGTTTTGACCCTAATGACTATGACTGTACAATTCCAAGGAACGTAGTAATATGCTGTCACAATTAGGGGGTCGGTATACAAGCTGTGGCTGTCCCAGCTGTTCTAATACAAGGACTAGAGATTACAGGGCAAGTGAGAGCTACAGACTAATAAGATCTAGAATCAATGCTGGAGCGTCTTGGAGGAATTGTGAAATCAACTGGAGGCCAAGACTACAATGTAAGGCGATGTCACTGGCTTTCATCTCAAATTGTTTTGTAGAGATTCCCTTTCTTAACCCCTTGTATTCCCAGGATATAAAAGATGAGGAAAAAAATGAACATTGACTGCGCTGGTGGAAGACACTTAGAGTCCAAATTGTCCAGAGGAATCATTTTGTTTCTCTAGACGACATTTCTGGCTTTAGGTATCATAATTGTCTAATAATCTTGAATCACAAGAGGAAACAGAAGGCAGACGGGTAATAACCAATTAGAATTCTCCTTTGATTAGAAACCAAAGTGAAAGTTGAAAATTGTATGCTGTAATTATCTTATATTGGGCGGCACACGGATGGGATCAGTCATTGGGTGGCATGTCTTCATTGAGAATCTTTACCTTGATATGTCGATTATATTAACGTCTCTCTGTACATCTGTAGCATAAACATAGAATCTGATGGCAGAAAAGAACCGGTACACCCAGAGGCGTAAGTTGAAGCTCCTGGGCCCCACTGCAAAATCTGTAGCAGGGCCCCCAAGTCTGATGCTTTATTCATAGTGATGGGCTCCCTATATGGAAAAGAGAGGCCTAATGGGCCCCCTAAGGCTCCTGGGCCCGGGTGCAACCGCATCCCCTATAGTTACGCCAGTGGGTACACCAATATACAGGATGTTTTATTCAAAACGCAACCCTTATTTCAGCTCATATTTTGTGTAGACCTGCTCTCATTTTCAGGAGTCTAGTGTTTATCAAAGACTCATGTTCTATTTCCCGCCATGGGTGTAGTGTTTGTCAGGTGGCAGCGCCTGTTAACGCGCATTTTGCATTTCCAGAGAAACAGGTATGTTCCAGCGAAATTTAGACCAACGTCAGGAACGGTTGAACATCACGTGATTCACAGATGAAGCGTAGTTCTATATATGTGGCCACATGAATAGCCAAAACACATGGATTTGGATCACAAATAACCTGCATGAAATCCGCAAAAAACAACGGAATTTGGTGAGTAGTGCACATTGTCTCACACCATCAACCCCATCTTCTTTAATGACACAATCAACCGCCAACATAACCGGACAATATTCAAAGAATTTGTGAACCAGCTGGATGACGGGGAGCTGTAAAATGGTTACCTACAGCAAGACGGAGCATCTTATCATATGTCCAATGAGAGCATGGTGGAGATTCGTTGTTTCTTTGGGGACAGGATCATCTTGAAAGGTCTGTGGTCACAGAGATCACCGACCTTCCAGCAGCAGACTTTTTCCTGTGGAGCTACTTAAAGCGTAAAGTATAAACTCTGCACTGTTGATATACTGAAGATTGATATCAGACATGGAATTGCATTCGATATGAGAATGCTGCAGTTCACTTTCACGCCAGGTTCAGAAGCGCTTGGAGGTCGCCGGAGGCCATTTTGAACATCTTCTGTGATGACTCTGAGCTCACCAAAAACCAGGGTAGGCATCAGTATTGACTCTTGTGAAATATCATTGTCCCAATAACTCGGTTGCACTTCGAGTGAAGCACCCTGTAGTGCAACCGTAGGCCCATTCACATCGATTGATTCTTCAAATTAGCTTAAAAAATTCACGCATTTCAAAAATTTGTTCAAAAGTATCTGATCGGCATTTCCATCACAACTATCACTGTAGCCTTGCCAGGAGGACTAGACTGTATTGCAAAGCTCTTGCAAGAGCCCCACACAAGGTGGTATTACTGTACTATACATGCCACTACAAGCAAAATTTAGAGATGCCATCAGTGAGGACAATGATCTTTACGGTGGGACGATCAACAAAGATCAGTGATAGAACATAATTTTATATTTGATATTTCTGTGCATTAATGTGGGGAAAATGTCATTATATTTGCTTGGTGTGATTGTTCTCAGTAAGAGAAACCAAGTCATCTTGTAGATATGATACCTTGTAATGGATAACAAAAATATAAGCTTTTGGTTTTTCCAGTTTTTCATCTAGCCTGATGAAGCATCGATAGAAGACCTGAAAGCTCACTATAACATCATGTATTTTTGTTAGCCATTACAAGGTATCATATCTATAAGATGACTTGGTTTCTCTTGCTGGGAACAATCACACTTTGCTCTACTAGCTAACACCGTACCAAACCCCTTTTTTTTATGTTTGCTTGGAAAGGAACAAATACTAACATTAGAGAGGGCCTGTCATGTCGGTGGGTATAGTTATATGTCTATTCAGTGATGGACCCGCTGAATCCAATGATGTCTTTGTTTTGTTCATACTCCCACCTTGCTCCCCCACATGGGTTCTTCTTAGATTTAGCTCCCAATGCTGTAAATGTGTCCAGTGGGCGGTATCCACCAGATATTGTCAATCAAGTCAGACATTACTTATTGACAGTGTGCTGTGGGGACCGACCACTTAACACGGTCACAGAACTCGAAACCAAATTAAGGAAGTACAGAAGAAGGGGAAAAGTATAAACAAAAGAACATCATTGGAGTCAGTAGGGCTATGCAGCCGGCTCTGTTGGCCTGAAGACATGGCAGGTCCTTTTTAACCGTCCAGTGTAAACACAGCTCTAAAGGGTAATATCTTGTGAATTTATGAGTTTTTGACCCTTTTATGTTTTTATTTTGTTTTCTTTTCTAAGAAATATGAGGGCTAAGGAATTCATTGAATTGCTGATATATTTTTGCCCTGCTTGTTAGAACCTTGATAACCTAAGAACCTGTGAGTCTTGTGCAATTAGCAGCCCAGCACTGGTTTATTTTGCGCAGGTTTTAAACCCTCTTTCGGTTCCTACAATCAATCTATTAATGTACATGAGAACAGACAGTCTCTGTGATTCATGCACTTAAAACATAGTTATCATTACAAAAGGCTAAGAGCCGCTGCAGTGACCCAGACAGTATTGGTAGGCATAATACCTGCCATTAATAAGTTAAACATCCATCAATACCTGTATCATAAATTCAGAAAGTAATTATAACAAATCTAGGTCACTTAAGCCTCAGAGATCTTTGAAAGGCATCCTTGAGGTAAGACAGGACACCCGTGTGACGGCTGGACAATAAAATAGTGAGATGTTTAGGTTGATGTATTGATAGGTTTTAGAGGAGCAGCCATCGCATTAGTTTCGGGCCTCAGATGGGATACACTTTGTCTTGGTTAAGTTATTTCTAGAGGTTTATAAGAAGAGAATGGGCTTAAATGGCACAAAGACCGAGAGCAAGAGAGGAGCAATTAAAAAGACCTCTTTTTATAGGATTGATTCACTACGGATGTAGAATCAAAACATAGTTGTGATCTTAATTTTACAGTCTTTTGTTTTACAATTGTATACGGAGTTTAGATATCTAACAGTAAAGTATAATCCTGATACAAATGTTTTATGTCCCCCACCAAAAATACAACCCTATCCACAAGTCTACATGGGCTCATCAATGTTCTAGTTCTTAGCTCTGCACAGCATTTAAAAGGTTACTGCACTTTGAGAGAACTTCTGTTACTATGATACCAATGTGATAACCATTAGGGTCTCCCTTCCTTCTAATTGGCTACCCACTGCTTGTTGTCATGTCTAGTGCAAGAGATGCCAAGACGGATCACAGGAAGCAGAGAGGAGTTTAATTTCATGTTGCTCGTAGAAGTCTACGGAGAGGAGAAGGACAGAAGTATGAGGCAGACATTGTATTACCAAGAAGGCAAAAGCAGCACACAAAAATTGTGCGCTCCCATGATTAATGATATAAATGTTTTATTAGATTCATAACACCACATCCCAAATATGGGGACAGTAAAACTGCTAGATGGAGGAGCAATTGCACAGGTGAAGGTACTGATGAACAGCCACGCACACACCATTTTTATATTGAGGGGGACGGCTGCTCAGTACTATTCTTGCATGAAAAAAGGGCATATACAGGATGTCAGGTCACATGGTACGTGTAATGCACTATGCAGGCTTACAACCTATTAATGCCATATTTCAATCCAGCGGGTTGCCCGACACCTCATAGGTAAACCACACTGGCACCGGCACCCTGGGCTCCCCCATCATTCAAAGCCTCACTGCATGTTACTGATAAATACAAGGTAATTTTTAATATTTTGGCCAAAATACACAAGCTCACAACCCACGTCAAGGGTCCTCGTTTACTTGTGAGTCCCTACACAAACAGTTTATCCTTAGATATCTTCTTAAACATCTGTATTCTTTTGTATGTATGCGCCTGGTTTCTGGTTGAAAATATTTGATAAAAACAGCAGTTATAAAAAAACAATCAAGAAGAAATGCAGAGGCTACTATAATAATAAGCAAAGACTCACACAGATGCTGTAGCAGCTAACTGGTAAGTAATTAACAGCTACTGGAATCACATCTACGCTGCTCAGTACATCTTTGGTGTGCTCCATGCCGGTGTTATTCCTCTTAGTGTGCAACAAAGAAATAGGAAGCAGAATCTGTTCCTTTCTCAATGTGCAGTGTATGGAGTTATATGTTAGCAGCCAGTTTACCCCATCAGTTCAGAGAAAAATGAAAACTAGAGCTGGAGCCTGTAGAGGAGAAAACTGGTGATAAATGGAAGATGGTAGCATGGACCTACCGCTCTGTTTCATCAGATAGTGGCTTGAAAACGACCGACATGGTCGAAACATTGCCTTCGTGTCTAACTATGAAACAATAAATGTTCTTTTAATATAGAGACTGTTTTTGCACCATTTATGCTGCCACACTTTATTATATTTCCGGAAGATAGACGATAGATATGAAATGATCAGAAATGATGTTATTCCTCATGCACACACACAACTTATTCTGAGAAAGCATATGAAAGTACGGGTACAATTTAACTTGTTACAGCAGCAATTTGTGACCCAAAACTACAGACACGTTGTTAACACTGCAGGACTGCAGCCAAATGTCCCATATCCCTGCAGTCCTGCAGAACCCAGGATTCTATGGTGACCTGTTTCCGGGTACGCTTCTTATGACCTTAATACAGATATTAAAGGGTTATCTGGTTTTGTAATAAATAAATAAATAAATAAAAAGCTGGAAATGTGATAAAACACTAAAATAACTACTACTCAACCATTCTCTACCCCGGTGATCCAACGCTGCAGCAAACAAGGGGCCCTGCCAGTCTCTGTTTACAAGTAGCTAGCTGTGATGCTTCCTGTGCGCCATTATGACATCATGGCGCCCATCGCTAAGTGATCATGCCACTAGTCGGGAAATGTGACTGCTGCAGCCACTGGTTGGCATGTTAACAAAAACCTGGAGGATTGTAGGTTGTGCAACATTGGACAAAAAAGTAGTGGTTCCTTTACTGTTTTATCACATTTTCAACCTTTTTGAAAAATATTTTTTTCAAAATCAGATAACCCCTTTAACCCTTTCCAATCCACTATCTGACGTCTGAAGACATTCTGAATGAAGCCTGTACAGCTCCGATGTTGGAAGACGTCCGGCAGGGTATTCTTACTGTATATTACTGACCGCTCTGTTGTCGGGGGGGGCCTCTCCAGCATGTCCCATACCACAGTACTGTCTCTAGCCAGCAGATGGCGCCATTGTATAATGGCGGAAAGAGAAAGCCCCCTAGGAAACCCTGAATCCAAAATTAGATTGCAAAGGGTTAAATTATGACTTCATTACAGCCATCTGAAGCTGGTCATGTTGCAGTAACCCTTTTTAATAGTTATGGAGAGAGGAGCACGTGTTAATATATAAAGGATGTAGCTGATGTATCCCATTTCCGGTCCTCTTTATTTGCCGCCCAGTTGTGTGTATGTTACTGGTGCTCAATGTATTAGTTAGGCATGCTTGCCATATGATGGGAAGGTCATACATTTATCATAGACCACAATAAATCTTAACATAACGAACCATTTTTGTGAATATCCTGTAATATACAATGGACTGACATAGTAAAACTCAGAGCAAATGATCTCTTCTACAAGAACAACACTATAGCCCAACGGCCGGGAGGAAGTGGTGGGCTACACTATGCAGGTCGAGCTTATTCCGGTATGGGGGTTTCATTATGAGGGACGTTGGTCGGCTGGGGTTTCAGTGTTTTTACATTCGGTTCTTATTGTTCTCTTCGTTTTGTATGGTTTCGAGCTGATTTAACTAATCTCCTTTGTACATTCTCAGCCACCTAGACGAAACCCAAATAAAAACCGTCTTGTCTCCGTGTTATTTTATGAAAAATCTCTGGAGAGCGCCGGACATAAATCAGAATGTTTAATAAAAATGAGAACCTGTTTGGCAAAGTCTGATGCTGTAAAACGGTGTTTTACAAACTCACTTCTGCTGCCAGTCGTGTAACGCAGGGATTTGTAAATCAAAACCCTACATTTAAGGTTCGCCTGACACCGGCTGCAGATTTGCGACTCTATTTGCATATCTAGAGCAAAATATCGAAATTGATTTCTTAACTTATGGAACATTTAAATATTTCAACAAACCCGAGCGCCGGGCGTAATGATTTACAAATCAAACCTTTGTGGTTGGGAAATAAATGCAAGTTTGGTAAACGGAAAGAAATATACTGAAGTCACAGGACAAGTGCAGGAGGTGTAGATTTATAAATCTTCGGCGTAAATCAGTTTACTTTATAACAGCGTTGAGCGCTTTCCTGTCCAAGTCAGACCGCCACGTCTATTTACTGCCTGGAATTTGGAAGAGTCGTTTTTTTTGCCTCGTACTGTATATGAAATTATATAAGTCATTGTCAACACTTCTAGTTTTTTTCCCCCCATTACTGATTTGATGAGGCTTTGGGTGGCACGACATGGGAAGAGGTAAGCGCAAGGTCGCCGCGCCGTTACATGAAATGGAGAAAAATAACAGACTGAATTGTAGGTAGGACAATAACTTCTACTGCAAATCAATAAACTTGAAAACAGAAGACTTTCATGATTTTACTTAATAAAGAAAATATCTGTCACGGTGCGTCGCTGCTGCTCACCTGCTCCTGTAGTTGTGGTTGGATGCCGCCTACTGTCACATGCCGCTCAACAGTCCTCTGCCCGTACGGCTCGGACACGCTCCCGTCCCTTTCTTAAAGCGTCCGCGTTCACTTCCTAATCTTATCCCCCACCAATCACCAACCATCGCATGCTGTATTAGACGTCCATTCCCTATGGAGGATGCTAAGCAATTGGTCTCATTGGCCATTGTGACTACGTCTCAGTTCGGGTGTATTGCTCATTCTGACCCTTGGCTGTTTATTGACCATTCTGACTTCTCTGCTCCCTGACCTCGGCTCTGGATATTGGACTCTGCTATTGCCTGCTGCTTCGACCTCATTAATGCACCTGTGATGCCATCCCTGACTTCAGTCTGTTTCTCCACTATGCCCCTGTTCGGACCTTTAGGAACCACGCCCCAGCCCAGCGTCAGCAGCCATAATACTAGGACTATCTGTGCAATTAGCAGCTCAGGGACCCTGCAGCAAAGCTGCTATCTCATTTGGCGGGGTTAGGCTTGAAAACAGGGGTTCCCCAGGAGCTGCCACCTCAGATAACCCCAAACTAAACCAGTATGTGACAAGGTGGATCCACATCCATCTGCCTAACAGTATCCAAGAAGATATTAGTATACAAAGTCTGTGTGTATGGTGTCCATTATAGATTATGGGTGTTCTGCTAACAGCCTAGCATTTCACAACTCTCATTAACAACAATGGAGAGAGTTGCATGCATAGAAGCCATGTTTAACTTTTTTTCTGTATTGTCTATTAGGAGTCAAGAGACCCCATTCTCATATCATATGGCAACTCAGAGATGGCTTCTGTCATGCAGGCAGATATGGATCGACCTTGCCACACATCAGTTCAACTTTGGGCTATCTTGGGAGACAGCACCTGGGGAACCCCGGTTTTTACACTTGACAACCCCAAGCAGGATACGTTTTTGCTGTGGGATCCCCAAGCCATTCATTACTCAACAGCTTTAACAGTGTGGCTGTTGAAGCTACATTGGGCCAATGCGTGGTACCTGATGGTCTGAACAGGAGTCTTGCAGGAATAGAGGCTATGGCCAGCACTGGCAGTAAAGGTGTATTTACAAGGTCCAGGCTGATGGTCAGAGCAGTCAGCAAGCAATATCGAAGTCCAGAACACACAGCCGAGGTCAGGGAGCACAGAAGTCAGAATGGTCAGAGTCAGGCAAAGGGTCTTTTTGGTTGGTAGAGAACTTGAGAGAGGGGGTGGGAGTGCTAATGAGCCCTGTGGGCAGGGAACTGGTAGTTAACAGGGAAGGAAGCACGGCATGCAGTATGTCATAGGCGGTCACGCTCAACCACAAGAGCGGGGTGAGCAGCAGCGGCACGCCTTGACACCTACACAATTCACTATTAGTACTTGCTCATACCTGTCCTTGAACTGTGTCATTCCTCTTCACTCTGGCTTGGAAACAACTTTGTAAGCAGCCACACACAGAGAAGCACTTCTGTGATGGTTGGGAGCTGCACAAAATATCATTGTGGGTCACATGTAGCCCCATACTGCAGGTTGTGCATTCCTTCTCTACGAGTTGCATCAAATGTATCATTATCGTGTTTCATGTAGCGATACAGAAGATAGTGCTGCTGAGCTCACTGCTCTCAAGGCAACAATGACACTCCTTGCCAGCCCCAGAGCAAGCTACTCCTGTGAGGAACATCCTGAAGGAAATGTCTAGCAGATTTTCATTAACACTTTTTCAAAGTACTGATTGTTGGTCTGATTTCAAATGTCATATTGTAGAAAAGAAAGTTGCATGTAAAGGCGCCTTAACCTGTCAGTAGATTCTGTACCATGAAGAGTCTTTGAAACGGCATCAATTCTCTTAAATAAGCTTTTTTCACCTGTGAAGCATCTTGGAAAACTTTCCAGATATATTGTGCAAACATTGACTGCTTCTTGATTCGTTCTTAACAAGTAATCCCAGCCTAATGTTTTGATCAGGACTTTGTGGAGACCATGCAATCTTGGAGAAAAGGTTCAGCATTACTTTTGCTATATTGGAAAGAAGCAAAAGCCTCCATGATCACTTGTCAACTTTGAGCATTTCTTCAAATTTCTCAAAATGTAGCCACCAGAGTGTTGGCTGTAGACACTTATCCATATAACGATCTGCAGCTCTCCTTTGACTTAGTCCAAAGCACTGGCTGCCATAGCTCAGTACCCATTGTATTTGCAATGATCGCACCTGTCAGATTGGCAGGAGTTGATGCCGTGTCCAGCTTCAGATCTTCACTGCCTTGGGTCTCAGATACAGGCATAAGACGAAAAGGAATTGATTCCTTTTTGTCTTATGCATTGTTGTGTACCCAGTCCTGGTGTTTTCTTGTGTGGTTCATCTCCTCCTTGAAGGAATAGCCTTCGCAGTATCAACTCTTTTATGAGCACCACAAAAACCTGAACAGGCTGCAAAATGAAGTTATTGGGTTTCTGTGGTTTAGAATCTCTTCTCGGGGAGTTTTACGATGAGCTTTCCTCTGTTTTTGCCCATTCCCATTCTTCAGAATTTAGTATTCCTGGTGACCCCTCACACTCTCTCATATGCAAAATATTCTCTTTCAAATTAAGTTGGCTGGAGTCAAGCCCGATCTTTCCATCCAAGTGGACTAAAGATCTTCAAATATATGTATTGCTCCTCATTTTATATATATTTTTCCACTGATATGAACCAGTTAACATTATCAGTAACTATCTTGCTGGTCATGGTTGGCCTCAGCTATGTGTGACCCATGTAGTTGCACAGGGTGCAGGCTACCAGCCTTTCGGAAGGTGGAAGTAGGCTGGAGACGATCAACCCCTTACGTTTGCCTGGCCAGATGATCTTCTTCCTCCATGCAGCAGGATCTTGTAAAGCTACATGAATCCTCCTCCTCTTGGCTCTGTTTCTTCCCCTCTGACATTAAGAGGCACCACTGTCAGCCAATCAGTGCCCCCACAACACAATTACTTAGTTCTACTACTGTAACTTATGAGCTTGGTTCTAGGGCTGTATTTATGTTATGACCTTGCTCATGGTATTGTATCTATTACTGAGGTTAGTTTGTGCTGTAATTTTATCTGTTTGGTTCTGCTACTGTATTTATGTTATGAGCTTGGTTCTGGTGCTGTAGGTATGTGCTGTGCTTGGTTCTGGTGCTGTAATTATGTTATGAGTTTGGTTCTGGTATAGAGTTTATGTAATGAGTTTGATTTTGGTGCTGAATTTATGTTATAAGCTGCACGTATGGACTGTGCTTGGTTCTGGTGCTCTATTTGTGTTATAAGCTTAGTTTTAGTGCTGGATTTATGTACTGAGCTTAGTCTTAATGCTATATTTCTGTTGTATACTTGGTTCTGGTACAGTATTTATATACTGAGCTGTTCTGGACTGGGTACACTGCTACCTTGCTGCTCTCTGCACAAACACAATACAATTAGATTGCCTATCAGTGCTATATATATATATATTTTTTTATGACAGGTAGGTCTGCAAAAAAAAACTTCTGCGCACGGTGTTATCTAAGCTAAGGCTGGCACTGCTGTTGGTGTAGATTCCTGTAGCCAATGCCAGGCAATACATTTTCCATCCATGCTACCACCCTCTTAAGAAGCTTTGGATCAGGCAGATCATCCACATAGTCTAGAATACATACATTAAACTAATAGAGAGAGCTAACAGAGTTCACAGACTGCTCCTTCTATAAAGTGATATCTAATTTATTGTAAAATGTTACAAAAGTATAAAATTCGGATTTGAATTATGCAGAATTTTTTTTAGTAAATTCCAAGCGCATCGTGGCTGTATTTGTAATTATGGATTTAAGAAGCTAAAAAATAAAAAAAAAAAATAAAAAAGAGAAAGAAGACATAAAGCTTCTTAATCCCGGCAATAAAAAATTCCAAATGAATATTTTTGTCTGCACTAAAATACTACTTTGCACTTCTTCTGGACGGGCACCGCACCAGTCCAAATGACAATCAGTAATTTTAAGTGCATACAGGAGATGGGAATTAGTGTGATAATATTAAATCCTTATCTGATATGGATCCTCAGAGACGTTTTGCTGGAGCCTGGACGGACCTCTTACACTATGTAAAAAAAATATCTCCAGAGATACGATCGTGCAATTACCGAGATAAATTTCTATCTTATGCTGGTGTGACAGTTATAAACCACTTGAACTTTGCTTTCATGGTTTATGACATCATGAACACCAGCATAGGAATTCATCATTATAATTACCCGTTGTCTATCTATATTTTGTGTTTTTGAGCTTCGTTTTGGAGGGTTTGTGTTTCATTTGATGAATGGGCGTACATGAGAGATAGTTTGTATTATATTCTTGAATAAAAAGTCTTTGGTCATCTTTGTGTTTTACTATTTCATACCATCCTTTTTTTTTCGAGAAATCGGTACCACCTTGATCAGATATGGCAAGGACAACTTTGTGACCATTATGAAGGAGCCCAACCTTGAAGCTTTTCACCCTACATGAGTAGAAGATTTATGGTGCCAGGATGAGACAGTCGGAAAGGTCATTGTATTGCTATCTCTTTCTTGGTCTTAATTCAGTAAGTAGTCAACACTACTATGAAAACGTACAACCTCTTGAGTCAAAAGTCTTTCCCATCATCGTAAACCTTCATACTTAGGTGTCAACTGTCTCATATCGTCAACAAACATCTGGCAATCTTCATGGTGTTCAACAAGGGCACACATGCCACAAAGGCAAGCCCCCCAAAGATCTGTGAAGCCCGTGAACGAGAGAGCTTATATAGGCATTTTCTTGATTTCATTGATGTCAGCAACACATACCCTATTTACAAAGGGTCGATGACACAACGATGATTGTTGGCACCACATAAAGACACGATCGGTAGCACCTTCACATGGCACGTGATCGGGCAAGCAAATGATTTTTCGAACATCTTTTCCCAATCATTGGGCTGTGTATAATGCCCTAAACTTCTTTACAAATCCTAAAAGAAGACATAAACAGAACACAATGGAAAACTTTAGAGCAAAAGGTTCATGATGTACAGAAAAAGACGTATTGCCCTAATACTCATGAGTGTTCTGTGTATAGTGATGTCAGGGAGAGGTGAAATATTGCCCCAAGGACTTACAATCTAGGCTGAGATTTCTTTGTGCGCTCAAGGTATTCTGATGACAGACCTCATTTGTGTCCAACACGTATAAAGTGATTAGTAAAGGATTTCACATTTGTCGTTGCAAAATCGAACTAAAAATAAGTAAATACAATTCTAAGGAAAAACACATAAAGTGGATTAGTGAATTCTATGTAGTACATACAAAGAAAAAAAGATATAGAGGGAAATAAAGAAAAAAGTAATACAAAATTCAATACTTTACCTTTGAATGGAATTAGTGTCTAATAAATAGTAACATGATTTTGCCCCCTCCCCTGACTACATTATAAAAAAAGGCATTCAAGAAGTCTAACAATAAAAAAATACAAAAACAGAACTCTGTCCCATCTCTGGAAGTAGGTTTTACTGTTGCACATGTGTAACATAGCTGGATAGTCAATGAGAATAGCGGGGGTGTGCAATCATTGACCTCCAATAGGAGATTAGCTTGTAATGAATCGGATTAGAGACCAATTACAAGCTGGGAATGTTTACAGGATGATGCAATCTGTATCCAGATTTAATTGTATTAAGGCAACAGAAATCCAACCTAACACATCTTTTGGTCCCAAAAGGTAGAAATATCACTGGATATGTTGAAGCAGTTGTCCAGGTTTACAAAAAAAAGGGCCTGATTCTTTCCACAAAACTCATGACTTCTCTTCATGGGCAGTAGTCGTGAGTGAACTTCTGAAATGTTTGGTTCGGCCGGTTGGCATAATTGTGGCAAAAACTTTTGGCTCATTCCAAATTAGTTTGAACCAAAACGGAAGCTTCAATACTAAAATTGGTGTATAACGCTGTCTAATAGCCATATAAGCCCTTTATAACACTCTTAGGTCACATAGGAGGGCATCTAAGTACTTTTCAGCTGTTGTTCCTTCTCCATTTTCTTCTTTCAGTGCATTCAGCTGAGACAAGCTGCCCAAGTTTCAGGTTCTCACCAAATCGATCTTTTAGCAAAATTCGACCAAAAACAAGGTTCAACTGTTTCAATTCGCTCAACACCAATGGGCTGTCTAGTATCATGTTCATTCCCTTTGACATGAATACCAGACCAAGTGCATGGACAGACGTAAACAGAACCCTTGTCACTTGTTTCCAAGCGATCGTTAAGATAATTTGGCCTTGTGAACATAGAAAAAAAATAAACAATTTTTGTTGTGTGAAAAAAAAACTGCAGTACGGCCTATTTTGGCCCATATTACAGACTGGAATAGCCAATTGAATCAATGGGAATGCGCAAATACACAGTGAATATGCACAATACATGCATATTTACTACATATTTGTACATATAATCATTTTTGTGCACGTCAATGCCCAGTGATTACATGCAGAGAAAAAAGAGCAACCAGACCTCAGATTTACAGAATATGTAGCGTTTCGGTTCATGAACACGTTCCATATTCATGGACTGAAATCTGCATACAGCCATGTGAATGAGCCCTTATGAGCAACACAATCGGAGATAATTACAATAGGCACCGCTGCCTGATACAAAGGTCTCATAAGATATGTCATTAGGCAACAGTGACACGCCTAACCCAGCCGGGAAGAAGGTCCTCCCTGTTACTCGTAAGCATCGTCCCGGTAGAAATGTCCACCAGGTCCTCATTAATGATGTTTCAAACCATCGATCATGGTTTAAAATTTTTTGCAAATAAAGGTACCTTATTCTCAACTGGAATTAAAGGGGCGGTGCCAAGAAACAGCGCCTGTTCATATGCCTTATTGGGGCGTGTGAACATCATAGAGCAAGATCCCCCTTCTGTACCACCCTGTATAAATCAGAACAGAGAACCACTCAGTAAGGGCGGCTCCCATTCTGGTCATATTAGTATTACAGGGAGACTTTGGGGCTGGCCACGGCTTTCCCTGGCAAAATCAGCTGTTTGCCCCAAGCCACACTTTCGGGAGAGGTTGTGCATGTTGGCCCAGCCTCTTTAACATGTGGATGAACCCCTTTAAATACTGGAGCATATTTATGATCCCTCTACTTGAGAAGGGGGAAGATGAAAAATATCATGTAGGACCGACACTTTGTCTTCTGTCCCTGACAAAACTTTGGACACTTTAAACCTGCATTTGTAAACTTCTAGTCCTTCTAGATAAGTTGTGTTTCTTAAGCCAGGATTCCAAGAGAAATTGGTGGAACGGTGCCAAATATTCACTTACTACTGCACCAAATTACAATGACCTTAAGGGGATAAATACATTTTTATTTAGCATATTACCTTGGCGCCCAGAAAGACTTACTCTTTTTTCCCCCTCTTTTTTGGCTAAAAGATGTAACTACAAAATCCTTTTTTATGATTAAGATATTAGAAGTGATTAATAGTTGCTATAATTTATACAGTTAATTGCAACTTTAAGGGTGAGAATGTACATTAATATTGTGTTGGGTTGGTCATTTGGAATCCATTCCTCCAGGTGTGACAGAGTTCACATATTGTATACGGTATTCTAGATGCATTTACAATAAAGTGCAGTCAGTGGATAATAATGGACTTTTGCCAAATATCCACTTTCATATGACTGTGAATCACAATGATCCGGATTATTTTTTTTGCTTTTTTTGCATATCATAGTTTTCTATGCACATAAATATTATCTTTCCGACAGAACAGGGCAATGAAATGTAAGTTTATACTAGAAATGATAAAGTAATGGAGAAAGGAATGGAAATTTGTTAAAATGAGAGTTACATAGCAAGCCTGAAGATAATCCCTCTGACCAGTGCAACTTAAGGCGTTGATCCAGAGGAAGGGTACATGCACACAGATGATTTAACAGTTCCATCTGATAAGCAATTCACATGTGCCCCACACTGGTTGGACTAGTGGCGACACCTGACAAACCCCAGTCTTTACCCTTTCACACCATCAGTTGGGATCTGTGTTTGGTTGTTGGATCCCCAGGCCTTTACTCTGGAAATAGTCCAAATTATGTGGCTGTGGACAAAGCTACAGAACAAGGTGAGACTGTAACCTATTCATTCACCAGAGACCAGGGAAATCACTGAGAATATAGCCTATCCATTGATTAACTCATTAGACATCGGTGACATTACTAAGAATACAGTCTATCTATATACTAGAGACTGTAACATCACTGAGAATACAAAATATCCATTAACTATAAACCAGTAACATAACAGAGAATGCAGCCTATCCATTCATTGGATATCAGTGACATCACTGAGAATGCAGCCTATCCATTCATTGGATATCAGTGACGTCACTGAGAATGCAGCCTATCCATTCATTGGATATCAATGACATCACTGAGAATGCAGCCTATCCATTCATTGGATATCAGTGACATCACTGAGAATGCAGCCTATCCATTTATTGGATATCAGTGACATCACTGAGAATGCAGCCTATCCATTCATTGGATATTAGTGACATCACTGAGAATGCAGCCTATCCATTCATTGGATATCAATGACATCACTGAGAATGCAGCCTATCCATTCATTGGATATCAATGACATCACTGAGAATGCAGCCTATCCATTCATTGGATATCAGTGACATCACTGAGAATGCAGCCTATCCATTCATTGGATATCAATGACATCACTGAGAATGCAGCCTATCCATTCATTGGATATCAGTGACATCACTGAGAATGCAGCCTATCCATTCATTGGATATCAATGACATCACTGAGAATGCAGCCTATCCATTCATTGGATATCAATGACATCACTGAGAATGCAGCCTATCCATTCATTGGATATCAGTGACATCACTGAGAATACAGCCTATCCATTCATTGGATATCAATGACATCACTGAGAATGCAGCCTATCTATTCATTGGATATTAATGACATCACTGAGAATGCAGCCTATCCATTCATTGGATATCAATGACATCACTGAGAATGCAGTCTATCCATTCATTGGATATCAATGACATCACTGAGAATGCAGCCTATCCATTCATTGGATATCAGTGACATCACTGAGAATGCAGCCTATCCATTCATTGGATATCAATGACATCACTGAGAATGCAGCCTATCTATTCATTGGATATTAGTGACATCACTGAGAATGCAGCCTATCCATTCATTGGATATCAATGACATCACTGAGAATGCAGCCTATCCATTCATTGGATATCAGTGACATCACTGAGAATGCAGCCTATCCATTCATTGGATATCAATGACATCACTGAGAATGCAGCCTGTCCATTCATTGGATGTCAGTGACATCACTGAGAATGCAGCCTATCCAGGCTGAGACATATGAAAGGCAATTACAAGACAGTAGTAGAATATGAATAAACAATTGAAATTAGATGGAATTAAGTTCCCTCATCTTCCCAAGCGTCCTGCCGGCAACTCCAGCAAGTATTAGAAGGTATGTCGGAAGAATTCTACTAGCTGTTTAATTTCACTATCTAAACAAAACTTGCAAATAAAACTTTTGCATTTCATAAAAAAAGGCCTTCCTGTGTTTTTCTTTCGACCATTCTATTTCCAAACAATCCATAGTGAGATACCTTGATGAGCTCAATAACTTCCATAGCCGCAGGAAGCATAGGCTGAAGCCAAGGATTCAACAGGCATCACTACTAATATGAAGACTTGTACAATCTGCTGAAGTTTTTCCTGTGCCGAAAATGAATGGAATAATAGTCCTACAATAATGACCCAGCAGCTTAGGTACATCGGACCAAAATGTCTGTGTTTGGGGACAATTCCACATTCCATGTAACATGTATGCAGTGTCCCATCTGCCACATTCGAATATGAAATCCTCTATGGACAAATTTAAAATGCGTTTCCCACCACTTTTCACTGATTATCACCTTCCACATCATATTCAATCCCTCCACCATCTTTGCAGACAATTCAGGGTCTTAAAGTTTAGTAGCCCCAGCCCCAAACGCCTTGCGTGATCGCGGCTCAACTACAATATTGGATAACCGTGCATAAATCCTTGAAAGGGAGGCTTTTGATTTGGAGTAAGTGATCCAAATATCAAAAACATTCCTTGATCGATCGAAGTAGTCAGACACAATTTTACCCACACATTTACCTGCTAGTAAGTCAGGAGATGATGAGTGCCAGGATCAAAAGCAGTGCAACACTCATCAAATGTAAATTATCTACCCTCCTGCAGATGTAATAGCTGATATGCCGTTGTAAGCCCCATTTGCCTTCCATTTAGCCAATAATTTTTTATCCCGCCACAGACAGAAATCAGGGTGACAGCAAAAAGTGAAATATTTAGACATAAGATAAGGATGGTGGAATAATGTACGACTGCCTTATGGGCACCAATGGTATCCCTGGACAGCAAAGAGGTTTGATTGGTGGGTGCATTGAAGCATAACAAAGATGCAAGAGCGCTCTTAGGCTCCAAGGAACGGCAAGTTGGCTTTCCAATGAATAGTTTATATACCAATTATATTCCATAGTGATGAAAAGGGAACCCAAATTATGTTCTCTAATATGAGGGTAAACCCCCCACCCTCCACCATATTTGGTAACATTAATTGTATCAAGGCAATCCTAGTGTGTTTGTTAGTCCATATCAGCACAGAGAAGGCAGAGTGCAGCTTATTGATGTCTGATTGTTTAAGAAGAAGTGGGATAGTTTGCAGGGGATACAAAAGCTGAGCAAAACTAACTATTTTGATCAAATGTCAACGGCCCAGTAGTGACAGAGGAAGGGTAGCCCATCTCTTTAATTCCCAGCAAATTTTCCCTATAAGCAGAGGTTCAATTGATATAATGACTACTGATTAAAGTAAGTGATGGAAAAAGATGTAATAGCAAGTGGAACAGATAAGTTCCTCTATTTACTCTTATCCACCTTCGGGGAAAGATCTAATACTTTGCACTTTTGCGTATTCATTTTAAAACTGGAGTGTCGACTCAATTCTGATAAAAGTAGAAAGACTTTATATAGGTAAATCTCGCAAAAAGAAAGAGCAGCAAATGGTCCACAAATAGGACCTTCCATTTTCAGCCCTTCACTTCCTATCTTAATGCCAGCAACTGCCTCAGTAACTTCAAGAAGTCAGATCAGGCTTTCGATAGAGATAATAAAAAGTAATGGAGGCAGGGGGGAGCCCTGCCGTGTCCCCTGCTGGAGGGTAAAAGTAGAGAAAAGAAAGCATATATAATGGTGAGCAATACAAGGTATACAAATAAACCCAAAAAGGACCCATCAAACCCAGCTTATCTAATAATCTGCCCAGCCATCCCCAGTGCACATTATCTAAAGCTTTTTTCTGCATCAACAGTAAGGATGGCAATGCGGACACGTGGGCAGTGGGGGCCTTACAGAATCCAAATCTTACGGACATTAATAACCTCTACCCAACCCGTCACAAAGCCAGACCTGTTAGGTGAGATTATTCTGGCCAAGACCGGCACTAAACGATCTGCAAACAGCTTTGACATTATTTTCATTCACTAGAGACTAGTATCATCAGTGAGAATGCAGCCAAATAATTCACTAGAGACTAGTATCATCACTGAGAATGCAGTCTGTTCATTCACTGGAGACTAGTATCATCACTGAGAATGCAGTCTGTTCATTCACTAGAGACTAGTATCATCACTGAGTATGCAGCCAGTTCATTCACTAGAGACTAGTATCATCACTGAGTATGCAATCAGTTCATTCACTAGAGACTAGTATCATCACTGAGAATGCAGTCTGTTCATTCACTGGAGACTAGAATCATCACTGAGAATGCAGCCTGTTCATTCACTAGAGACTAGAATCATCAGTGAGAATGCAGCCAAATAATTCACTAGAGACTACTATCATCACTGAGAATGCAGCCTGTTCATTCACTAGAGACTAGTATCATCACTGAGAATGCAGCCTGTTCATTCACTAGAGACTAGAATCATCAGTGAGAATGCAGCCAAATAATTCACTAGAGACTAGTATCATCACTGAGAATGCAGCCAGTTCATTCACTAGAGACTAGTATCATCACTGAGAATGCAGCCAGTTCATTCACTAGAGACTAGTATCATCACTGAGTATGCAACCAGTTCCTTCACTAGAGACTAGTATCATCACTGAGAATACAGCTAATTCATTCACTAGAGACTAGTATCATCACTGAGAATGCAGCCAGTTCATTCACTAGAGACTAGTATCATCACTGAGTATGCAGCCAGTTCATTCACTAGAGACTAGTATCATCACTGAGAATGCAGCCAGTTCATTCACTAGAGACTACTATCATCACTGAGACTGCAGTCAGTTTATTCACTAGAGACTAGTATCATCACTGAGAATGCAGCCAATTAATTCACTAGAGACTAGTATTATCACTGAGTATGCAGCCAGTTCATTCACTAGAGACTAGTATCATCACTGAGAATGAAGCCAGTTCATTCACTAGAGACTAGTATCATCACTGAGAATGCAGCCAATTTATTCACTCGAGACTAGTATTATCACTGAGAATGCAGCCAGTTCATTCACTAGAGACTAGTATCATCACTGAGTATGCAGCCAGTTCATTCACTAGAGACTAGTATCATCACTGAGAATGCAGCAAGTTCATTCACTAGAGACTAGTATCATCACTGAGTATGCAGCCAGTTCATTCACTAGAGGCTAGTATCATCACTGAGTATGCAGCCAGTTCATTCACTAGAGACTAGTATCATCACTGAGAATGCAGCCAGTTCATTCACTAGAGACTAGTATCATCACTGAGAATGCAGCCAGTTCATTCACTAGAGACTAGTATCATCACTGAGAATGCAGCCAGTTCATTCACTAGAGACTAGTATCATCACTGAGAATGCAGCCAGTTCATTCACTAGAGACTAGTATCATCACTGAGTATGCAGCCAGTTCATTCACTAGAGACTAGTATCATCACTGAGTATGCAGCCAGTTCATTCACTAGAGACTAGTATCATCACTGAGAATGCAGCCAGTTCATTCACTAGAGACTAGTATCATCACTGAGAATGCAGCCAGTTCATTCACTAGAGACTAGTATCATCACTGAGAATACAGCTAATTCATTCACTAGAGACTAGTATCATCACTGAGTATGCAGCCAGTTCATTCACTAGAGACTAGTATCATCACTGAGAATACAGCTAATTCATTCACTAGAGACTAGTATCATCACTGAGAATGCAGCCAGTTCATTCACTAGAGACTAGTATCATCACTGAGAATACAGCTAATTCATTCACTAGAGACTAGTATCATCACTGAGTATGCAGCCAGTTCATTCACTAGAGACTAGTATCATCACTGAGTATGCAGCCAGTTCATTCACTAGAGACTAGTATCATCACTGAGAATGCAGCCAGTTCATTCACTAGAGACTAGTATCATCACTGAGAATGCAGACAGTTCATTCACTAGAGACTAGTATCATCACTGAGAATGCAGCCAGTTCATTCACTAGAGACTAGTATCATCACTGAGACTGCAGTCAGTTTATTCACTAGAGACTAGTATTATCACTGAGAATGCAGCCAGTTCATTCATCAGAGACTAGTATCATCACTGAGTATGCAGCCAGTTCATTCACTAGAGACTAGTATCATCACTGAGTATGCAGCCAGTTCATTCACTAGAGACTAGTATCATCACTGAGTATGCAACCAGTTCATTCACTAGAGACTAGTATCATCACTGAGACTGCAGTCAGTTTATTCACTAGAGACTAGTATTATCACTGAGTATGCAGCCAGTTCATTCACTAGAGACTAGTATCATCACTGAGAATGCAGCCAATTTATTCACTCAAGACTAGTATTATCACTGAGTATGCAACCAGTTCATTCACTAGAGACTAGTATCATCACTGAGAATGCAGCCAATTAATTCACTAGAGACTAGTATTATCACTGAGAATGCAGCCAGTTCATTCACTAGAGACTAGTATTATCACTGAGTATGCAGCCAGTTCATTCACTAGAGACTAGTATTATCACTGAGTATGCAGCCAGTTCATTCACTAGAGACTAGTATCATCACTGAGAATGCAGCCAATTTATTCACTCAAGACTAGTATTATCACTGAGTATGCAACCAGTTCATTCACTAGAGACTAGTATCATCACTGAGAATGCAGCCAATTTATTCACTCAAGACTAGTATTATCACTGAGAATGCAGCCAGTTCATTCACTAGAGACTAGTATCATCACTGAGAATGCAGCCAGTTCGTTCACTAGAGACTAGTATCATCACTGAGTATGCAGCCAGTCCATTCACTAGAGACTAGTATCATCACTGAGAATGCAGCCAGTTCATTCACTAGAGACTAGTATAATCACTGAGAATGCAGCCAGTCCATTCACTAGAGACTAGTATCATCACTGAGAATACAGCTAATTCATTCACTAGAGACTAGTATCATCACTGAGTATGCAGCCAGTTCATTCACTAGAGACTAGTATCATCACTGAGTACGCAGCGGGTTCATTCACTAGAGACTAGTATCATCACTGAGAATGCAGCCAGCTCATTCACTAAGACTAGTATCATCACTGAGAATGCAGCCAGTTCATTCACTAGAGACTAGTATCATCACTGAGAATGCAGCCAGTTCATTCACTAGAGACTAGTATCATCACTGAGAATGCAGCCAGTTCATTCACTAGAGACTAGTATCATCACTGAGAATGCAGCCAGTTCATTCACTAGAGACTAGTACCATCACTGAGAATGCAGCCAGTTCATTCACTAGAGACTAGTATCATCACTGAGAATGCAGCCTTGCTGTTGACAAAACTTGTGATATCACTGAAAAAACTTAATGGTCCAAAAATTCATGAACCCATGTTGTGTCCCCCCTCCCCCCCCCCCAAGAAAAACAAACAGTATGCCAGTATGGTAACGTTTAACCTAAAAATAAAAAACGCTGTGAATGTATTTGGCATCTTCCATATTGACTTATAAAGTAAGACGTATCAGAAGGAATCGGTCGCATCTTCCCCATGATAGAGAGCCCCCATTCTCTTCCGATACATCCCAGGCTCTCCGCACTGCATAACAAATCAGGCATTTCGATTTCTAGCCCAACATATTCTCTGCAAGCTCTGGAAGTGAAACTAACTAACTTATATTCACTCTGATCACAGGAGACAGCTGGTGACTGGTAAACTGCACATTTTCCCCTCCCAGGAGTTTTGAAACATTACCCGTCTATTACATTTCTTGCTACATATAGTTATTCCTAAAGGTATTAGGTTCGAGCAGATGACGTGTGTGGAGACGCAGCTTTTGTTCTGGACATTGTGCCATAAATTCTAACATGCATTGATTTTTACACAAAACCCAAAGATCGGTAATGCAAGTAGTATTTATCACGTTCATTGTCGAGCCCTCAGTCTCCAGGCTTGATTGAGTACGTGCTTTTTCCTGTCATCTTCTGCTGGGAGTGTCATAGTATCAGTATGAGACAATGAAACAAAGGACAGCTGACCTCTAAACTGGGAAAACAGATCTCAAACCAGCTGCTCACTATCTCTCCACGCTCCTTTATCAAGTATCAGAAATTAGTTGGGGCAAAGATCATATAGCCCCATGCGGTCAACACTTACATTGCTGATTACCTGATATGACAGGGTCCTCCCTGCACAGAAGTAATGTCAGTTTAGGAAAGAAATACCGGTGGTGACAAAGTGCGTTGGAAAGTCTCTATCAGCTGAGAGATGTCTGCATGCAACTCCTTAAGAAAAAAGCCACCGAGCTGAAAATGCAACTGATGAACCAATGATGTTGCAGATAATAATCATACATGTGGGGTATTCGGTGCAGATGGCTCATAATTTTTTCCGTAACTACTCAAATATATCCACATTTACAATCAAATCTTGTTTGCATAGTTTCAGTGGAAAATACTGTCTAAATTGGTCCAAGTAATTGAACACCTGAGAATGACTCAAAAGTAGTATTTACTTGCATATGTTAATACTTAGTGGGGCTCCTTTGGTCCCCATGTCATACTTTCTGCTAACATCTGATACACTTTAGCTGATATTTCCCTCCATTCATCCTGTAAATGTCTGGTAAGTTCTCTCAAAGATGATGCATTGGCCCACCTACAGTTGTGCAAGAAGCATCGTCATTGGACAGTTGAGAAATGGAAGAACGTTCTATGGAGTGATGAATCACATTACTCCATCTTCACATCAGATGGACGTACCTGGCTGTGGAGGACACCTGGAGAATATCCCCTGCCTGAGTGGGTTGTGCCAACAGTTAATTGCAGTGGAGGCTCCGTTATAGTCTGAGGATGTGTTACGTGGCATGGTCTTGGTCCGTTGGCTATATTGGTAAGAACCATGAACACGGTGGTGTACTCTGACATTCTAGACAGTAATGTGCTGCTGACAATGTGACAATACCCTGGGAATGGTCGGCCATACTTACAACGAGACAACGACCCTTGTCACAAATCTAACGCTGCTTTACATTGGTTTGAGGATATGGATGTTCCACGATTGGACCGGCTGCACAGAGTCCCGACCTGAACCCTACTGAATATCTCTGGGGCGAACTGGAACATCGGGTGAGGAAATATGAACAGCGTCCATCTTCTTTGAGAAAACTTGCCAGACGTTTGCAGGATGAATGTAGGGAAATACCAGCTGAAGTATATCAGATGTTAGTAGAAAGTATGCCACGGAGAGTATCCGATGTCTTTAGACCAAAGGAGCCCCTCTAAGTATTAACAAATGTAAATACATACTACTTTTGATTCATTCTCAGGTGCCAATTACTTTTGGTAGGATGGTGTACTGATATGATGGGTGAACAACCATGATTAGGACCTCCACCATCAGTAGATGACAACAAGGCAGTTTTTTTGGCCAAGAATTCTGTAATTACTATAACTTGACCAGATATGATCCCAAGAAATAATTTAGGTGTCAAGAGAATAGTTAAGCACTAGGAGAGCTAGAAAAAGAGTCTACACTTGGCCTTTGAAAGTTGATAGAACACCTAAATAAATGGCTACACAAGAGGTAACCTTGAGACATGTAATACTACCTAGGTCAGCTTTGTTATCCTTGCTGGAAAATACTATATGCTACTGAGCCCCTTTTCTAACAGCAATGTTATATTTCGGGATTCTATTTTTTTCTTTTTGTCTGTTCTCGACGGGGCAATCTCACATTCAGGGCTTATTCAGACGACTGTATATCGGCCGGGTTTTCACGCCTGGCCGATATACGGTGTCCCTCTCTGCAGGGGGAGGAGGCTGGAGAAGTCGGGAGCAGTGCACTGAGCTCCCGCTCAATTCCATGACTTAGCTCCTCCCCGCCCCTCCCATTACAAATAGTGCCTAGGGGCGGAGCTCTCAAATTGTATTATAATGTTGTCTCAATAAGCAAATAAATCTTGTTATTTGTATAGCGCCAACTTATTCCGCAGCGCTTCCAGGTAATTTATTTATTACCCTCCCACCAAACTGGGTACTCATTTTACCGACCTCGGACTGGTGGAAGGCTGAGTCAACCTTTAGGTGTTTAAAAAACACCTAAATAATGTGTATATAAGGTTCCACTATAATGATATTACTCATTGTGCATCACCTGCTCACAGACTATGCACATTCCATCTGACATAGGGATCAATAATCCCTATTCCGGTTCTTGCAAAGAGTCAAGTCCACCATGCAGAAAACACCTATAATGGGGATACTATAAAGCACTGCACAACGAGGACTACTCGCCACAAAGACAACAAGAAGCACAGAACACAGTCAACGTGAATGGTAAATGATAGCTTATGTGAAATCCAAACTGGCATGCCTGGTTCAAGGAATGCTGGGTGGCAGCCCACCGGCTACATTACAGCCTTCTGGACTTTGGCGGTGGATAGAGGAGAAGCTTCTTTACATTACAGCATCTGAAGTGATTATAAATGTGCTCCTCCAACTCTTGACATGTTCATAAGTATCTCCATGCTTGTTTACAGATACGGGCCTGTTGCCTGTACTTGCCCACACATCATTCTTCGCTGTGTTTATATCATATGTCGTAGAGGAATTACACACGTCAGTGAAAATTGCACGCCGGAATGGGCCGGCTTGAAAGCAATGGTTTGCCTCACCGTGTGCAGAAATTAAACTTTCTTCTGCAAAGCGAGAAGGAATTATGGACACAGTTAAATTGAGCTCATGTCAGGGAAAGAATTCGAGACAAGATGCAGACGCCGACATCCAGGCATTTTTGCATGAGAGGAACGTAACATTTTCCAGAGTTTGATGGGTAATTCAGTGCCATATTTGATAAATATGAGCTGAGCTAAGGAGATAATGCCATTTTAGAGGGAAAAAACCCTTGACTTGAGACTAGTGTAAACCATTTGAGAGATTAAGGGAGAAGGCTCGAGTCTCTTGACATACCTTCATACCAGCCTCGGTACGCTTGAAAATTATGATTATCTCCCCATTCACTGAACAAAGAAAAAAAAAGTACATGTACACAAATAGATAACGCACATAACATTTATATTTAAAGAGAACTGTTTGTACGACTACAAAAATAAATATCTCTGTAGAACATATTCTTCATCCGCATTCCCTTCTTCTGGATCAACGGTAAAAATAAAGCACAAATGATGGTTTTAATCGACTATCATGTCATTTTAACCATACAGGTAGGAATAGATAAGCGTGTACCAGCCGCCTAGTTGGTACAAGTTGGTGGTCTTCAGGGAGGTTTTCTGGCCACGATGTAGATGCTTGCTTAAAATACCTCTATATCACAATAACTGCATTAGTACCTCGTTTTCCTGAAAATAAGACCTATCCTGATTTTTCGAGAATTTGGAGGAGGCTTGAAATATAATCCCTACCCGAAAATAAGCCCTTGCTGCATGACATAATAATAAAAAAAAGAATACATTACCTAGAAATCTCTGACCAGGTCCCTCCCGCTTCTATACGATGTGCTTCTTGCAGTCCTCGGCCGCCCACAGAAAATCACTTCCTGGTTGTGGGATTCATAAATCCCACCTCCAGGAAGCGATGGCTCTGATTGGTTCTCAAACACTGTTCAACCAATCACTGTAGCGCTCGATGAAGCAATGTAATGGTTGTGATTGGTTCATCAAGCAATGCATTGATTGGCTAAGCGGCGATCGAAGAACCAATCACAGCCATCGAGTCGTGGAGGCAGGATTTATGAATTTGCCAATCAATGCTACAGCTCAGAGCGTCGGAGCTCCGGAGAGCAACTGGAGGGACCTGGACTGAGCCTGCTAGGTAAGTATAATAAGACACCCCTTGAAAATAAGACCTAACACCACTTTTGGGGCAAAACAGGGTCTTATTTTTGGGAAAGCACGGTAGCACTGTGTAGCACTATTTGTTCCCTGATTGCCATCCTTAGTTTCTAATGTCTTATGTCACATATATTTAGAAATATCTATCAGTAGCTTTAACGTGGTTTTCCAGGCAGCGCCCACTGTCAGTCCTGGAGTGCACCGGGTCGGAGTGGAAGCTATTGGTCCAGCTCCTGTATAGTGACCAAATATTATAATTGCAGGCTGGGTTCCCATTAATGTTAATGAGAACTGTTCCTGCAGTTATGAGTGCCGGCCATTACACGGGGGACAATGAAACGGCTTCCGCTCCGACCCCGGTGTATCCCAGCACTGCGAATGGGCACTGCCTGGAAAACTCCTTTAAACTTTGAGTTAGTGGCAAAAAAAACATTTATTTGAAAAATCCCTATTATGGATTATTCTTGTTGAACCTAATTCAAATCCAGTAACATTAACGTTTATTCATACAGATATAACACTTGGTAACTAAATACACATTTTTTCTTGTGATTAGGAATTGAACTCTAGTTTTGTGCTGCCCAGGTCACATGTAACTGGTAATGGGCTTTTTATTGAGTCACGGCTCTGGTTTTGTACCATTTAAGGTGGTATTATAGCTGGACCTATGCCCTTTACAGCATATCACTGCCCGCATCACAACCAATCATGGCGGTTGGTAAACCATTTTTAATTTACTTTATTCATTAATGTAGCACATAAATATTCTGCAGCACTGTACAACATAGGGTTTTGTCCCCACTGGGACGCGCAATTTAAATTCACCTATTAGTATGTTTTTTGGAGTGCAGAAGGAAACTGGAGTACCTGGAGGAAACCCACGCAAACATGAGAACATACAAACTTCATGCAGATGTTGTCTTTGGTCAGACTTGAACCCAGGACCCCAGCACTGCCCCTGTAAACAAACATGTACATGCATCTGTTTGTTTTTACAAGTCTGGAGTTGCCTGGAAATCTGAAGTATACTTTCTGTTGTTTGCAAGAAACAATAAGACAAATAAAGTATCCAAATTCATTTTCCCATGGCCTTGAGATGCTGTAAGTATATGTGTCACTTTTGTTTAGGGCGTGAGAACAGCAACCTACATGATTATAATATATTTATAGCTAGAGGGATGAATATACACTCAAGACTGGACACAGACAGAGAAAAAGGGAAGTCTGATCCTACACCACAGAAAAAGGGGGACCCTACCTAAAAGTGGGGCAATTGTCCCAATAAGGACGGCCTCAGACAGGAACCTAGGGTAAACCTGACTAATGTAATATAAAAAGATGAGTAAATGCTTAAAACTTCACCTTGCTGTCAAGAAACACAAATAATGCATATGGTTTTTGGTGCATTTTTGGTTCAATGGATTATCCAGACCTTTAAAAGCATTTTCCCATCAGCATATCAGTGGATGGAAATTTAAGGATCATACTTTTAGGCCTCATGTCCACGGGGACAGATCCCCAGCGGGTCACCCGCACACGTGATCCGCACCCCATAGGGATGCATTGGACACCCACAGGTATTTAAATACCTGCAGATGTCATTTAACCTTCAGGCGCGGATTGCGTGTGCGGGAAAACACCCGCAGCATGCTCCATTTTAGTGTGGGTCTCCCGCGGGGATGGCTCTCGCAGGCTTCTATGGAAGCCGTCCGGATCCGCAGCACACCCGCAGCTGAATTTCTGCTCTCCGTCGCTGGAGCGCAGGAAAGCAGGAGTTCAAAAACAAAAAAGAGTGCACGGCCCATGCGCGCAGCATGCTGACGGCGTGCCGAGTACATCCACCGGGCCGAGGAAAGAAGATCCAGCCGCGACGGAGGGCAGATCCGCAGCGTCCGGACAGGTAAGTAATTCTTCTTTTTAGGCCTTATGTCTGCGGGAAAGGAGAGACCCTCTGCGGAATTCTGCATGAAGAATCCTCGGCGGGCCTGATTTTCCCTGTAGACATGAGGCCTTAGGACTATGGATACTTTGAGCGGGCAATCTGTTGTACCTAAATGCATGTATTTTGCGCTGATAATCATTTTTGCAATAGGATTTCTTTAACAAATGTGTACAGTTTGTCTTCTGCAGCTTCTGCATATCACTGTATATAAAACTGCAGTCTAAGTCTCAATAGGAGATCTGTTAGTGAGGCTGGACCAATAGCTTAGTTCTCTCTGCTCTCTCCTCTCCTGCACCGTCTTATCAGCTAATTTAAAGTTTATCCTTATTGTGGTGGTAAATGAGCTGATAAGAAGTTCAGGAGAGAAGAGATAAGGGCTGAAAACTAAAGGCCCATTCAGACGGGGCGAGTGTCGGGCAAATGATGCCCAACACTCGTCCCCGCACATACTCGCTCTGGTGCTGCTGTTCAGGAGCTAGTATCACTGTCTCACAGCGGGGCGGCTGCAGGAGATTTCTTTCCTTGCTCCCCTATCCTTCTCCATTGACTTAACATAGTAGTTATTCAGTACTGAACAGCTGCTATTTACAATGAGCAATTAGCAATCAGCTGATCGTCCATTGTTTATACAGCATAAACGATGGACGATAAGCTGATCGCTCAGTGTAAATAGCAGTCGTTCAGTAGAACGGCCACTATGTTAAGGCAATGGAGAGGGGAAGGTAGGAGTGAGGAGAAAAATCTTCTGCAGTCTCCCTGCTGTGAGCCAGTGATTATAGCTCAAGTGCAGGTGCACGGGACCGAGTATGTGCGGGGACGAGTGTCGGGCATCATTTGCCTGACACTCATCCTGTCTAAATGGGCCTTAAGCTATCAGTCCAGCCTCACTGACAGATCTTCAACTGAGACTAAAGGCCCATTTACACACAAAGATAATCTTTCAAAGGATTGAAAGATTGAAAGTTTTATCATTTTTATTTGCATGTAAAAAAGCCTCCATGAGCTGTTTGCAGAGCCCAGCTTGGGATTAAACACATGCTGGGCTCTGCATACTGCTGCATTGTTTTAGTTGGGGCTACGGCATGAATACAATTTAATCTCCAGCTCCGTGGAGAACACAGAATGCGGTCTGTTGAAAGATACTTTATCTCTCTGTGGTTGAACAATGGATTTTAAGTTCACCTTAAAATCATTGTTCAGACAAAAGTACACAATGCCTGTGTTTACTTGTAATGATTATTGCTCATTTGCGGTCGTTTGAACCAATTTTGAGTGATAATCGTTGCGTGTAAATGGGCCTTAAGATTGCAATTTTTTATTTACAGTGATATGTAGTAGCTGCAGAAGACAAAAAGTGCAAACCTTTTAATTAAAACCCACTGAAAAAATGATTGTTAGTCTAAAATACATGCATTTAAGTCAAAAAGGATTTAGCCAAACCCCCCCCCCCTCTCCTCATCCCTCTCAAAGGTATCCATACCTTTTTTAATAGTGTGTCCCAAGAGAACTGGACCCATGGGAGACAATTGAGTTTAAAAGCATAGCATGATGCTCCTGGGCCCCAATATAACATCTTTACCCACGTACCATTTACCATTTATAGTATTAATGTCCTATGTGGAAGAGGGGCATTTGGACCCCTTAAGGCACCAGGGCACCAGTAACACTGCTAGATTTTTGTTCCCTATAGCTACATGCCTGGATGGGATGGGTTGTCTTCAGATACCTCTCCAAGCTAAAAGGACAGCACGACGTTGACTTATATAGAGTGAGTTAATATGTCACATGATTTTACCCAGCATTATTGATTGGCTGCTAAATATCTTAAATTGCTGCAAATCTCACCAATAATTTCATTATAAATTTGGTGGCCGGTAAAACTGGAAACTCATCTCTGATCAGAAACCCTGTAGTTCTAGGCAGACTAAAAAAAAATATAATCTGCTCTGCATTCAAAACTTAATGTCCCTAACACATTATGGCGATAACGGTTTTGCCTGTAGTACCAATCAACTGCTTCTTAACCCTTTCCAATCCAATTTGTATCCTGGTTTTCCTAGGGGGCTTACTCTTTTTCTGCCGTTATACAACGTCGCTATCTGCTGGCTAAAGCCAGTACTGCATGAGGTGACACGTTGGATAGGCTCCGACAGCAGAGAGGCTGGCAATATACAGTAAGAGAACCCAGACGGACGTCTTCCAACATCGGAGCTGTACAGCCTTAAATCATAATGTCTTCAGACGTCAGATAGTGGATTGGAAAGGGTTAATAGTCAGCAGATAGTGATATCCGTATTGCAGTGGCCTGGTTTGATACTGCAGGCTCGGCTCCCAATGAATTCAATACATTAGGACTTTTCCTATTGATGACCTAAAGGACAAGCCTTTTACTGAGGCCTAAGTTAAGTATTATCCATACCCATCCTAAGTATTACCCAGTTGTTCCGCAGCACCTGTATTTGCAGAAAGCAGGATCTCTTAATATCAAGTGACTGAAAGTTTTGGACTTGAAAAATCAGGATAGAATTTACAGTTTTTATTTAAAAAAAACAACATATTGACAAAAATCAAGAGAAAAAAAGAAAAAACTAAAAAGCGGCAGACTCTTTTACATGCACAGCCCTCTGGTGGATGTTTTCTATTACAGTCTGATTTCACATAGTCGCCCTTTTCTGTCCATGTGCTATTTAACGTTTTTCAATGTTTGCCATTCTTGGACTCTTGAAGTCTATACGTTGCCAATAAGAGAACCTCAAAGGATTTTTTCAGCATTTGCAGAAAAACATCATTTAGGACAACCCTTAATGCACATAAACATCACTAGGATCAACAGAAATCTAACTTAAAGGGGTTATCTGAGATAAAGAGTTTTTTTTAGAAAGGGGTCCCCAAACATAATAATGCCAGGATTGGGATGCTGCACACCATCAGTGACCACCAATTGTCTATTGTAGTAGGTAAGTACTGTGCTGGTTGTTTTTATTTTGTATTAATATAGCTTGTGTTTTAAAGGGATTTTCCCGACAATTGTTATTGATGACCTACTCTCAGGATAGGTCATCAATAGCTGATTGGCTGGGGTCCACTGCTTGGGACCCTGACCGATCAGCTGTTTGGGTGCCTGCTGTCAGATCCACAAAACACAGGGTATAGAGCGGACGCAGAACGCTCCAACCTTTCATGACTCACCGGCCGTATTGGGTCGGGATGGCTTCAGCACATGCTCACAACACTGGCCGGATGCTATCATGACCACTTCTATGCTAGGCGGTGGATAGATTGGTTGCATGGAGGCGTGTGTCCCAGTCGGCCAATCAACGCTAGTCTGTACACATTTATTCCAGCTCCTCCTTACAGAAGACGCCGGTTATACTTCTTGTTTGAAGGTTTTTTTGGTCCAGTTGGCTGCTCCTGTCCTGTTCCACAGTTTCGATAAGTCTGTTTGACTTATAGTGCGATCTGAGGCGTTATTACAGCTGTTTCCTGACTATTGGCTGTTTATGCATTTGTGTAACATCTGGTTCATTGTGTGCTTATATAACAGCTAACTTTGGCTATATGGTGGTGTATTCTTACAGCCAATATCCCTGTTCCCAAATAAGCAGAGTCAGGGTAGCTCTAGGTTCCTCATCAGTGCGGGTGCTTTGCTTTTAGGTAGGGTCTCCTCTTATTAGTAGGTTAGAGTCAGATTTCCACACTTTTTGGTTTCATTATATTCTTGTGTTATCCATGTTCATATTTTTTGTGTATGTGCATCATTTAGGACAGCATCTGATGTGAACAAAGCATTTTGTGTCCAGCTTGGATGCAATACAATCCCTTTGTAGTGGCTAGCGATGGCAATTGCAGGCGCAGCTCTCATTGACTTTAATGGAAGCTGCGCTTGCAATTACCAGCGACAGCCACTACACCTGGGTCGGAGCGATCTGATTCTGCTCCATAGCCTGTGTGATGTCGGTGACAGCAGGCACCAGAACAGCTGATTGGTTGGGATCCAGAGCAACATACCTCAGCCGATCAGCTATTGATGATCTATCCTGAAGATAAGTCATCAATAACAATTGCGTGGAAACCCCCTATTATGTTTTTTGCTGGTCAAACATAGTATTTATGCCTCTGAAATAGTTTATATACCTTTGAATGATATGTGCCCATACACATTTAGCTAGATTCACATTGTGTTAGTAAACTCGTCGATGGTTTTCGTCCAGATGAAACCATAGAGTGTCATTACTGCCCCTTTCAGCAGGTTTCTGTTCATTTTCGGCATTTTAGCAAGAAGTATAGGGTCCCGCTTTTACGCACATGGGGTGACTATTTTTCTGAAGACAGTCGGCCAATGTAAAAGTACCCTTAGCCTAGCATGCATGGCTATAGGTGAGCCAACAGCTATATCTATGGTGTGTAGGTGCCATTTTCATTTTGAAGCCTGCCATAAGAAAAGGAAACTGGAATGTGATTGGTTGTTAGTACTATAGGCAACCTTGACACTTCGCTTTCACGCACCAATGAAAAGGTCCTGCCCCCCCCGATTAGAAAATTGGGGGTGTTGACATTTTACATCCGAAAACAATTATTTACATCACAGTTCTTTTATGTAGTAGACCTTAAAGGGGTTGTCTCGCGAAAGCAAGTGGGGGTATACACTTCTGTATGGCCATATTAATGCACTTTGTAATATACATCGTGCATTAAATATGAGCCATACAGAAGTTATTCACTTACCTGCTCCGTTGCTAGCGTCCCCGTCTCCATGGCTCCGTCTAATTTCGGGGTCTTCTTGCTTTTTTAGACGCGCTTGCGCAGAAGGGTCTTCTCCCTTCTGGTCGGCCCGGGCACGAGCGGCGTTCTGGCTCCGCCCCTTCTATGCATCAGCACGTAGCTCCGCCCCATCACGTGTGCCGATTCCAGCCAATCAGGAGGCTGGAATCGGCAATGGACCGCACAGAGCCCACAGTGCACCATGGGAGAAGACCCGCGGTGCATCGTGGGTGAAGATCCCGGCGGCCATCTTGGAGAAGGAAGAAGTAGGAAGAAGGAAGAAGTCGCAGAGCGGTGATTCGGGTAAGTAATATATATTTTTTTTATTTTAACACATCCCTTGGGTTTGTCCTGCGCCGAACGGGGGGCCTATGCAAAAAAAAAAAAAAAACCCGTTTCGGCGCGAGACAACCCCTTTAAATCTTCATCAGATCTTGGACATCTATGACGTACGCTTTACAAGATGTATTTTTGTCCACCAAATTGGTTTTTCCCAAGTTATATAAGGCTAGTGTTAAATTTACCATAAGAGAGTTGCCTCTAGCATTTACCCTTTCACCCTTTCAGAAAATAGAAATTGTGATATCTAGTAATAAAAATAAATTATGCCAATGAAAATTACCAACGTATAAAAAGTATCATTTAAAATGTAACTAATTAGGATAAATAGTCTTTCTCAGCTGATCCAGTGATTCCTTATGGAGAACGGATAGAAATGATTTTTCAACCCTTTTTTTAATATAATATTTGTACATTTTATTTGTGAAAAAAACCTATCCCTCCCCCCCCAACTGCCGCGTTCTACTGACCTTTCTGACGCTTTGTCGCTAATGTCTTTTTTACTCTTGGTTGGGCTTCTGTGACGGATCAAATGGTTTCTTTATGCAGACAGTGAAATAAATCGAGATCATGTATTCATCGCCATCAGTGAGTCCTCTTCATCAGCTCTGGCTCTTCCATAAAACACACTTGATCTAATCAAAAAAAGATCATATTCCTTCAAAGTACTGCCGTTAATGAGTTCCCTCCCGCCCTCCCGAGATTAAAAAAAACTACAAAAAAAAAAAAATAACAATTTAATTAAAAAGATACATGTGTTCAGGAAAAAAGCAAATGTCCAAAAGTGTAAATATAAATTCTACACGTTCGAGCACATAAATTACTGAAATGTTCAGAAAAATTCCACATCAGATCAGAATATGCAAGGGATTTATGTGATTGAGACAGATTTTAATTGATTATCTGGGTGTTTGGAAGTGCAGATCAGAAGATTAATATTTGGCACAATAAATCAAAAAGAACTTCAATTCTCTGTTTTTTCTTGTTTGGAAGGATACAAGATTTTTTTTTCCCTTTTACTAAGGGCCATATTTTGCGAGCAATGCTTCTATATAAAAGTGATGAACCCTGCTGTGTTAGCACTGACAATATTGTTTGCTCGGTTGAAGATATGGTTAGAATCGTAATAGACTCTCATACAAACTGTTCGGGATCGGAATAAGGTTTGCTTTAATATCAGGTCATTTCATTATCTGTGTTGTTGCTTATCACTGGACTTCTGTGAGTTTACGTTAGATCTATCCATGTTCAAGCCATCAGACTATTAACGTGCCGGGTTAAACAAGCAGATCAATTACAAGTTTTAAAGTGTACTTGAGTTTTCTAGAATACACCAGGTTCTTCTTACTGTTTTTTCAGGTGGTCTTACCCATATTTCTGTTTTTCTGCTGTTTGCAATCCCCCTTCATGCAGCGGGAAGTGTAGCAAGCCTAGCATTCTACCAGTAGTTCCCTGTCCTGAATTTCTTGCCCTTACTTTCCATAATGTACTGTCTCTGGTCCGAACAGCAGGGTGGCAGTATCTGCTCTCCCAGGACCATCAGGCATTTAGAGGCATTCTGGCCAAATGGTTAGTAAAGTGCAAACACACATGCCGTGATGGCAAGAGAGGCAAATACTCTGGAGATTGTTACCACAGTGTCGGCAAAACTGTCAGACTGCAGCCTGTGAGTGCATCGGAGACACCTGTGAAGATAACCCCTGTATATGACCAGCTTAAAGGGGTTATCTCATGACAGCTTTTACCTGTCAGACTGACACCCCAGCCATGGCTCATCGGGAAATGTATGGCAGCAGATGGTCACACATGTGCAACCCTGCTCCATTCACTTTAATGGGACCACCAGAGTTATCCGACTCTCTATCTTTGGTGGGCTCATTGAAGTGAATGAGGTGGTGGTGCATTTGTGTGACCATCTGCAGCCGTACATTTTTGGTGCTTGCATGATAGGTAAAATCTGTTGTGAGACAACCCATTCAACTCTGGCCAGCTGTAATGCTCTACTTTTAACACAAAAGATTCTTCGAGTACATTCACACAAAGCTGAAAATGGTGTGGATTTTTCACGGTGGAAAATCTGCACCAAAATCATCATCATTTCCAGGTCAAAAACTGCGTCAAAATTGGCACCAAAATTTTTTTTATACTTTTTTTTTACACAGAAATGATGCAGATTTTGGTCCAGATTTGCCACCATGGAAAATTCACATCATCTTCCAGTACATGGGAATGTACCAAAGATGTTTTCTAGTCCAGTCTATTGATGACCTATTCCCAAGATGGGTCATCAATAGTAGATTAGGAAGATCCACTGCTCAGGACTAGAGATGAGCGAGTATACTCGCTAAGGCACTTTACGAGTAGTGCCTTAGCCGAGTATCTCCCCGCTTGTCTCTAAAGATTCGGGGGCCGCCGTGGGTGACAGGTGAGTTGCGGCGGGGAGCAGGGGGGAGCTGGGGGGAGCGAGGGAGAGAGAGATCTCCCCCCCTCGCTCGAGTAAAGTGCCTTAGCGAGTATACTCGCTCAACACTACTCAGGACCCTTGCCAATCAATTGATCTGAGTCAGCTACGGGCCAGCTGGAAGGCTCAAAATGCAGTGCATAGTGCAGTGTTCTTTTATGATAATGCAGTGCACTCTCAATTCACTTTAATGGAAGAGAGCTACAGTTCCATACTTGACCATTATAGGACGGCGGAGTTTTGAGAATTTCAGACAGCCTGCAGCTACCTCAAGTCAACTAATTAGTGAGAGTCCCAGGCAGCAGGCTGACACCAATCTGCTATTGATAACCTATCCTTTTCATAGCCGAGATGGGATACTGCTGCAATGGCTACTGGCCACCCAACTGGATACTATGGAAAGAGCTAAGTGCTGAGCTCAGTGCTGTTTCCGTAACTCTCATTGAAGTGAATGGAAGCTATGAAAACAGCATAGCTCAATGAGAACTAAGGAAACAGCACTGAGCTCAGCGCTCGAGTCTTTCTGATAGGTGGTTAGAATAGAGCAGTCGAGTTTTCCCATTTCAACCATAAATTGCCAAGATGGGAACGCCCTTTAAGGACCATCTGCATGAAGCAATTCACGTCCGACGATGAGAACTGATCAAAGAGATCAATGCTTGTCTGCCTGGCCTTCACATAGGCCATTTCAGACTCTATTAGGGGAAGAACGATCATTCATTTGATCATTCATCCTATAGACTTTCATCAGTTTTGGCGGCAGATCCTCCGTTTAATCTGGGAGATGTGTTGCTGACTGTGATGATTTCTTTGTGCCCCATATAAGATGCGAGCGCCCGATGAAAGAACTCGTTCATCGGCTAATCGGCAACACATTCACACAGGCCAACTTGGGACTGATAATGGAACCCTGTAAAAGGCCCTTTACAGATCAATGGATTTGTATGGTTTGGATAATCCCTTTTAGTTAGTGGTGTTTAATGATGACAAGCTTATCACAGGGCGCTCTTCAGGCCTGAGCCAATGGGTTATGATGACCTTTTGGGATTGGAACCAAGTTTTTCTTGCCAACAATGGTGGCGAAAATCCTTTGCTAAATTTACAGCAAACGCTTAGCGTTCATCCCGCCATTTCCAATTGGCTTCTTGAGTAATAGGAGCAGCCGAAACTCACAGCCTTATTCTTCCTTGATAATTTGCTTCTAATTTAGAATTATTAATTGAATAATCTATGTACGATAATGATGACTGCGTGCGCTATAATAGACGTACTAACTTTTCATGGGGAAGAATTTAATGAAATTCACTTAATTTCCACCTATTTCGAAGGCTGACATATACTGCTCATAATGAATATTTTTCCCAGCTGTATTGAGAGCAGAAAAAAAAAATAGTGCATTACCAATCGCCATAAAAAAAGGATCAGGTTTTAAAAGCCGCTATCTAAGAAATAGGGTGCAGCTTATTTTAGGCTTAACCCGGAAGCCCGTATTCCTTTATGATAAAACGTACACTTAGCTAATTTTGATCTACCCTTTATTGGGATCTCATAAATATAATAGCAGAGTGTTCCTAAGGTATAATTAAAGGTTTACCCAGATTTATGAGACTTTATCATTATCAATAAGGTTAAGGAAACCTAAGGGGAGACATTTCAGGCATGTTTAAGAGTGTACAAGGATTCTGCTCAGCACTTTTCAGCAACGCTCAGGATATTATTAAATCACTTTGGAAGCCGCCTGCAATTCTTCATTGCTATCCACTACAGTGGACATTACAAGATAGGTAACATTTAACACCATGGCCGAGCCATGCTGCTTTTAAGCTTTAACCCCTAGATGGCTCATAGAGCTCTTAGGATCAGTCAGGAGTGCAGATATACATTACTGAAGTGCTGACATTAGGATGGAAGAGAATCGCTTATATGGAATGTTAATGTGCCATCAAAATATAGACTGGACGGTGCCTATATATTCAAACATACTGTATTATTATACGGCTGATATAATGGCTCCAGCCGTGTGTTTTCTGGTAAGTGAAAGTCATAACAAGAACTTAAAAGTATATGAATTTCATTACAAATAGTATTACTTATTTAAGTGGTACATATATTAAATGGCCAATTTTATTAGAGACCCCAATCTAGTAGTGCAGGACACCCGTCCTTTGGCCGGTAATTATTTGTAGAGTCCATCCACTCTTATAAGAGGACCCACAGTGTGCCAGGAACACATTACCCAAACCGTTACTCCACCAGCAGTCAGACAGGAAGGGGTCAGCGATTCATGCTGCTTGAACCACATTCTGACCTCCCATCAGCACGGAGCAACAGAGATCTGGATCCATCTGACCCAGCGATGATTTACACCGCTCAGGGGTACAATTTTTATTTTATTATTTTAATTTTTTTTTTTTTTTACAAAATCATTCAAACTTTTTCCGGTGTAAAAGCACTTATACAAGAAAACCCCACATGGATGGCAGTGACATCCCGGCCGCGGCTAGTCCAGCACCGATGACCAGGCTTCAATGGGAAGTCGCTCAGATCGCTGGATCCATATTAAGAATTGATCCATGGAAAACTTGTCACATGATTTTCTAGCGCACCCATGGGGCGTGACTTTAATTTCCATACAAGGAAGCGCCAATTATGAAAGGGGGCTCTAATAAATTGGCCATCCGGTGTCGCTATTAGCGTTCCTAATAGATGTGGTGTGTTTTGCTGAAGGATTGGTGAAGGATTGACTGCCTGATACAGTGGGGAAAAAAAGTATTTAGTCAGATACCAATTGTACAAGTTCTCCCACTTAAAAAGATGAGAGAGGCCTGTAATTGACATCATAGGTAGACCTCAACTATGAGAGACAACATGAGAAAACACATCCAGAAAATCACATTGTCTGATTTTTAACAAATTTATTTGCAAATTATGGTGGAAAATAAGTATTTGGTCAATAACAAAAGTTCATCTCAATAGTTTGTTATATACCCTATATTGGCAATGACAGAGGTCAAACGTTTTCTGTAAGTCCTCACAAGGTTGGCACACACTGAGGCTGGTATGTTGGCCCATTCCTCCATGCAGATCTCCTCAAGAGCAGTGATGTTTTGGGGCTGTCACTGGGCAACACGGACTTTCAACTCCATCCAAAAATTTTCTATAGGGTTGAGATCTGGAGACTGGCTAGGCCACTCCAGGACCTTGAAATGCTTCTTACGAAGCCAGTCCTTCGTTGCCCTGGCAGTGTGCTTGGGATCATTGTCATGCTGAAAGACCCAGCCACGTTTCATCTTCAGTGCCCTTGCTGATGGAAGGAGGTTTGCACTCAAAATCTCACGATACATGGCCCCATTAATTTTTTCATGTATACGGATCAGTCGTCCTGGTCCCTTTGCAGAGAAACAGCCCCAAAGCATGATGTTGCCACCCCCATGCTTCACAGTAGGTATGGTGCTCTTTGGATGCAACTCAGCATTCTTTCTCCTCCAAACACGCTGAGTTATGTTTCTGCCAAACAGTTCTACTTTGGTTTCATCTGACCATATGACATTCTCCCAATACTCTTCTGGATCACCCAAATGCTCTCTAGCAAACTTCAGTTGGCCCCGGACATGTACTGGCTTAAGCAAGGGGACACGTCTGGCACTGCAGGATCTGAGTCCCTGGCGGCATAGTGTGTTACTGATGGTAGCCTTTGTTACGTTGGTCCCAGCTCTCTGCAGGTCATACACTAGGTTTCCCCGTGTGGTTCTGGGATTTTTGCTCACCGTTCTTGTGATCATTTTGATCCCACGGGGTGAGATCTTGCGTGGAGCCCCAGATCGAGGGAGATTATCAGTGGTCTTGTATCTCTTCCATTCTCTAATTATTGCTCCCACAGTTGATTTCTTCACACCAAGCTGCTTGCCTATTGCAGATTCAGTCTTCACAGTCTGGTGCAGGGCTACAATTTTGTTTCTGGTGTCCTTCGACAGCTCTTTGGTCTTCACCATAGTGGAGTTTGGAGTGACTGCTTGAGGTTGTGGACAGGTGTCTTTTATAGTCATACAAGCTCAAACAGGTGCCATTACTACAGGTAATGAGTGGAGGACAGAGGAACCTCTTAAGGAAGAAGTTACAGGTCTGTGAGACCCAGAAATCTTGCTTGTTTGTAGCTGACCAAATACTTATTTTCCACCATAATTTGCAAATAAATTCGTTAAAAATCAGACAATGTGATTTTCTGGATGTGTTTTCTCATGTTGTCTCTCATAGTTGGGGTCTACCTATGATGACAATTACAGGCCTCTCTCATCTTTGTAAGTGGGAGAACTTGTACAATTGGTATCTGATTAAATACTTTTTTCCCCCAGTGTACACACTGTGTATTAGTATGAATCATTAACCTAAGACACTACACCTGCTTTCATTGTCTAATGCTGCCCATGTGATCAGTGCTGGCCAGTAGGAGCAGCATGTAGTGTCTCAGACTACCAATGTATACTAATGTACAGAGTGCATCAGGTAGTCAGAGAAGTGGAATGACCATCTTTGTTCATCAAGGCCCGGAGGGTCGATTTTTATAAAGTGGCCATTCAGTACATATGTACCGGTATAATGATATTTTATATACAGTATATAAAGTTTTCTTTTCATGTACTATTTGTTACCTACAAGTGCAACCAGTTTACAATAATTGCCGTACACAAACCATATCAGCTATAAAGCATTGAAGATTAATCAGTTTGTGTTACAGCCCCCTGCTATTGGTGAGTCCCATCATCACTTAAAGAGGGAAGGGAGTGAGGAGCAGCTCACTGAGGAGGAAGGACAAACAGAAATTAGTGAGTCTGTGCAGATAAACTGCAATGTGAGGAGCTAGATATGCTCTTCTGTGTCTGTGCAGCTATGCCGAACTGTGGGGAGCTGGGGATGCTCCTCTGTGTCTGTGCAGCTATGCTGCAGCATGGGGAGATGTGTATGCTCCTCTGTGTCTGTGCAGCTATGCTGCAGCATGGGAAGCTGGGTATGCCCCTCTGTGTCTGTGCAGCTATGCTGCAGCATGGGGAGCTGTGGATGCTCCTCTGTGTCTGTGCAGCTATGCTGCAGCATGGGGAGCTGGGGATGCTCCTCTGTGTCTGTGCAGCTATGCTGCAGCATGGGGAGCTGGAGATGCTCCTCTGTGTCTGTGCGGTTATGCTGCAGTATGGGGAACTGGGGATGCTCATCTGTGTCTGTGCAGCTATGCTGTAGTGTGGGGTGCTGGGGTTACTCTTCCAAGTCTGTGCAGCCATGCTGTGGAGTGAGGAGCAAGGAGTACTCCCTGGTGTGAGAGAAACTATGCTGCGCAGGATTAGCATGAGCTCCTCGACGGGACAGATGTTTCTTTTGGATCAAGACTGAGCTGAATACAAGCATTGGAGAGACTTCTGCCTCCTCATTCCCTTTCTCCCTCCTGCTGACAATGTTGATGTGCTACAGAGCTGCCAGAGCCTACACTACTGTCAAGGACTTTTAAGAAACCCATCACATGAGGAAAAGAGGACATAGATTGAAACCCTGGTTACTGGGTAAGGAGTTTGTAGAAACCCAATATATGGGTACTGAACTCTTAACTCAATACCGCTTACACAGATCGTCTATATTAGCTTACCAGTACATGGTCATAAGTCAACCCGGATCTGTTTTCATTTTACATTTCATTAAAGTTTGTTAGTGAAAGCTTGCATGTCGGCTCCCGAACCCTATGTGAGCTATAACCTGCATGTTACCAATGCCATCCCAGATAGCCAGGGAAACTCCGAGCCAGATACCAGGGCCCCCCACACCAATGTGGGCAGGCCACTCTCTCTCTAAAGGCCAGTTTACATGCAATGATTATCGCTCAAAATTCGTTCAAACGATGGCATATGAGCAATAATCATTATGTGTATACGCAGCCATCGTGCACTCTTTGGCGGAACGATGATTTTAAGGTGAGCTTAAAATCCATTGTTCAGCTGGAGAAAGATAACACAGACCACATGCTGTGTTCTCAGCCCGTGCCAGGAAATTACATTGTACTCTGCTGACAGCCTGTGCGAGAACAAAGCAGCTGTGTCCAGAGCTCAGACCACATGCTGGGCTCTGCAAACAGCTACCAGAGGCCTTTTTTACACGCAAATAAACTTTATAAATTGTTAATGGCCATCAGTGTCCATTAACACTTTATGCAAAATGATCGCTAAAACTGTCAATCTTTCAATTGCTTGAAATTGAATTGTCTTTGCGTTTAAATGGGCCTTTAGTCTCAGTTGTAGATCTTTAGTATCTTAAGCATGCTAAAATAGCTACATTCTCTTCATCTACGACAGTGGTCCCCAACCTTTTTCCCTCCAGGGACCGGTCTCAAGCAAGATGATTTTTCCATGGCCCGGCGGGGTGGGGGTAGGGCTTTGGTCATATGGGGGCAGGGCTATGCAGCGCTATACACCTAACAGCGCTGTAGACCGGGGGTGCTGCTGGGACCACTCTGCTGCCCTGCTACACTCCCTGGCACCCTCAGATATGCGCTCACCGGATCCAAAGCACTGTCCGTGTGGCCATGTCCCCAGTGCGCTGCAAGAACTCTAGGGACCCCGTCAGTTCTGACGGCATGGTTTCTGAGGTCCCCGCTATGCTGTCCGCTCCCGCGCGCTTACTGCTATGCTGGCGAGCCGCCACCGGTAGCAGACAGCAGCACACGATGGAGCGTGTCCTCCCTGCCGCAGTACTAGCCAATTGGAAGCTAGGGGGCGTTCACTCCAAAGTCCGCTCAGCCCCTAGCTTCCAGTGACATGACATCAAGGTACAACAGTACCGTGCTGATCTGCGGCGCCGCGGACCGGCGAAGAAACCCTAACGGCCCGGTGGTTGGGGGACCCCTGATCTATGGCACGCATCCCCAGGTGCTCCGATCTCAACCCACAAGCAAAGAAAGGAGTAATATTTTATTGTGCTCATTCAACTTTCCCAGCAAATAGCATTAAGTTATAGTAAAAACAATTTCCAAGCTGCTGTTTACGGCCTAATAAGATGTATTAAAGCGAGCTAATAAGACATGCTGCATTGTTATATAGATATATAATGAAGTATCCGCTAAAGAACAGCTGTATGTCTGTGCCAGGGCAAAAAAAAAAAACATCTAAATCAAATTAGCGGCACAATCCTGAGCTAATAAGTTGCACATGAATTAAGACTAGATATAGTATCCTCCAATTTATTTACAAGCATCTGGCTTGTCCAAGACTTATATATAAGAGGCAGAAAAGGTCAGCTCTATACTGTGTGGTGTGGTTTTAATTAGAAGGATTTCCAGCATCAACAAGAAACATCTTGTCTACCTCCAACACGGCTTGACAGCTCAGCTTGGCGTAGCTGCTTAATAAAGTTCTTCGTGTGGAAATGGATCAGCGCACTTTAGACGTAATCCCGCGCAACTCAAAACTTTGCATATTAATTGAACATAGCAGGTTAACGGACACTTCAGCCACATCGAGCCCAAATTTTACTAATCCATTAAGAGACGCAATTTTAATTACAGCCCCTCTTTGGATGGATATAAAATGACGTCCTCGTCGGTTCGCTTTTTTTTTTCTTTTTTCTATTGAATCAAAATATGCCGCCTAGGTGTCAGTAATAGAGCGATAAAAGGTCATTTTGTGCGTTAACGAACAATTGCTTTAATTTAATACCCATTAAAATAGAATACCCAGATGGAGCTGGAATACGGGGGTTTGTTAAATAGTGCTAAGTGGCTCGGCTCAGTTGCTTCCGTAAGAGTGCGAAACGGCACAGAGATGCAGTCACATGGCCAATCGCTGTCATCTCTTTTACCTTAATGAGGAGCAAGAGATATTAACTAGTATATCTTTACTTGCCTTCATTATGGAACGTCTACATACACTTGAATTAGTAGCGCGGTTGACAAGGAGGTGACACCGCCTGACTTGATTTTTTAAATTGCCTAACTTTATCACTCTGTTTTACAGATTGTTAAAGTATTTATAGAATAATATTATGCAGCCGGTATGATCTACCATTAAGGGGGATTCAGTCACTTTAAATGACATGATCAAGCTGTTTAAAAATGAAATGACCTGAGACTGCCAGAAAAATACAACACCAGCATTGTAATTTATTTTAATTTTGAGACGTTACACTGGAAGAGGAAGTATGGATCTGCACGCCGGTTACAGCGCCGAGAACGCTGCCAAATTTTTTTCTTCTTCCAGTGTTTTTGTAATAAATAATGTATCTGTTGTAAGAAGGCGGCTCGGTTATAAAGAGAACACTGGGGCTATTTTTATTGCGCACAGATAGAAATGTTACACACATTGCTTGTATATTCATTTGCAATGCAGGTATCCACCATCTATAGGCATCTACCGGCTCCTGCACGCTGGCGAGAGCCATATCGGGATGTGATTGACGCCTGATATCGCTCTCGCAATTGTTATGAAGCCCTGGATGCGAGGCGTTTTCGCAGGGAAACTGCCTCCCATCCCTGCAGGGCTGGAGGAATCTCCTGCTGTGGCTGTCACTGCTGCGGCAGGAGATAGTGATCTTCTCCCATTGATTTCACTGGGGTCGGCAGCAGCAGCGACAGCCCCATTGAAAGCAATAGGAATTGATGGTCATGACCCTCTGCTATTGCTGTGACAGCAGTGGCAGGGGACTCCCCGCTGCAAGGATTTTCAAGGGAGGAGCTTGAAATATTAGCCCTACCCCAAAAATAGTCCATTAACTGCAGAGAAAAAAAAAATACATCACCTTAGAAGCGCTGTCATCTCCAGCGCGTGTTCTAGAAGGTCCCTGGCACTCTTCTTCTGCTTCTCTCTTGGCCGGGGATTGAAAAACCCCGCCTCCTGAAAGCACTGCCTCTGATTTGCCGAGCACTGTGACCAATGAGAGACCGCGCTCAGCCATTCATTAAATCAGGGGTCCTCAACTCCGGTCCTCAGGGACCACCAACAGGTCATGTTTTCAGGATATCCTATGGTAAGAACACCTGTGGCAATGTCTGAGGCACTGATGATAATTACATCACCTGTGCAACACTGAGGAAATCCTGAAAACATGACCTGTTGGTGGTTCCTGAGGACTGGAGTTGGTGAACACTGCATTAAATGACAGCTGAGCACTACCTCTGATTGGTCACAGCAGTGGCAGAGGATCGCAATCATCTCCCATTGATTTCAATGGGGCGGGAGCTTCTGCCGCCCACCCCATTGGAAAAAATGGGCGAGATCGCAAAAACAATGGACATGCTGCGATTTTGTTCTACCACTGCATCTCAAGTGTTAAAACATGGCACATGTGAATAGAGCCATTGGAAGCCATTGGCTTTATAATTTTGCGATTTCTCGCAGCGCTAGGAAATCGTGTGATTTTATCACCAGTGTGAAGGCGCTCTAAGGGTGTATTAACCACAGAGGCAGCCCAGCAGGATATGCACTAGTCCATTAGTTCAATCAGCTTCTCTCTGGCACTGGAGTCCATAGAGGACAGGGCACCACATAGCAAATATGAAAATTAGGCCTGTTCAGGTGCTGCTTGAAACCACCTAGGGGTGTAGCTAAAGTCGCATGGGCACTGGTGCAAAAGTTCAGCTCTGCTGTTTCCCCATGTGTAGCTTTTCTTCATCACCACGGCTCATTCACAACTCTCCGCTGCATCGCTGGGTCCACTAAATGGCCCATAATGCAGCACCAGCTGCAAATCATAACCCCCAAAAAGATTATATTATATATCAGGGATATCACAACTACTTTTACAACATGTCAGATTTAGATACAACGGCTCAGCTCTCTGTATAATACTATACCTGTAAATCATTAATAGTCAGATACCAGCTCTACACAATGATAGTGATTATAGTATAGTTACAACACCTTCCGTGATCTCTGATTATAATTGTCCATTTTCCCTATTCTTCTTTATCTAGGCCCAGACAGCCATAATGATTTCCTTCAGCCATTACTCCCTGCACACTCTCCCCATATTGCTGCTACCCCCAATGTCCATCTCAGTGTCCCCCTTTGTACTCTACAAATAATTCCCCCATAGTGCCCTCAAGAAAAAAACACCACGTACGCTGCACCTCCTTGCGTGCTCATAGTAGTCCCTTCCGTGCATGCCTCAGAAAACTTATAGTTCCCCCATGTGTGCACCAGCAAACTCACAGTGCCTCCCCTATGTGTGTCTCCATAAGTTCATAGTGGCCCCTTTGTGCATGCTCCTGCAAACTCACAATGCCTGCTCTGTGCCCCCACAAACATGCAGTGCCCGCTCTGTGCCTCCACAAACTAAAAGTGCCCAGTCAGTGACCCCTTGCAGTCCTGTAGTCCCTGAAACTGCATCCAACTCCTTCCTTGCATGCGAGTCGCGCTAACATACAGCACATCCTCCTCCAGTACGCATACATACTCTGCCCTCCTCCCCTGTCTCCTCTGCTCTGAAGTGGCGGTAGGAAGGGGAGGTCGAGTCTGTATGTACACTGAAGGAGGATATGTTGTATGCAGACTACCGCTCTGCAACTCACAAGTAAGGAAGGAATTAGATGCAATTTCGGGGGCTGGCAAGAGAGCACCATTACTGAGGCGAAGAGGACCTGGTTGCAATTGCGACTGCTGCAGGCCCCATAGTACGCTGTTGCCTCCATCACTTTTCATAACTTGAGTGCATTTTCCACTTCCTTGTTTGCAAACACTGCAGTACCTGTAAAGACCCCATCCATGGAAAGGTTCTCACCATCTATTAAAATGTGAACAACCTGGAATGGGTTTCTTGTCTCTAGGGGCCCCATAGTAACTACAGTATATGTGTTCCCTCTATGGTATATACGCAGTTGCTCCTATGGGTGTTTTAATCCTGCAAAGAGCTCCTATTTCCACAGTCACAACTCCTATAAGAGATGGAAATGAGTGATGGAATCATTTCTGCTGCACTACCTATTGGAAGGTAGCTGCCCTATAAGTCATTATTCCATTACTCATTTGCATAGCTTTTTCCTAGGGACCATTGCGTGGCCAATAAGACCCCCTACACCCTTGTAGTGCAAGGAGAAACACTACCCCACTGGACTCATGTTGGTGGCCTCTCACACAGCCAACCCAAACCTTACTGTGCACTGATGAGGGGCAAGAACCCCAAAACAGCTGTCTGTACATGGGGGCTCTGGTTTGGCTCACATCATGTTGGATTCAGTGCATGTTAAAAGATCAAAAATTGACTCATAGGGCAGCTATGTTCCAATCTGTGGCACTGTGGAGGATTATTCCATCACTCATTTGCATAGTTTTTTCTAGGCACCATTGCAAAGCCTTTAAGACCCCCTACACCCTTGGGGTGCTCTCCACCAGAATGAACAATACAAGGTATAGAGAAAGAACATCCTCTCCTATAGTCCTGAGATATGGGGGGGTTAATATTTCAAATCAACAGTAGGAGAGGTGTACCATTCTTCTTTTCTCCATTCTCTTTATACATTCCTGCCCTTTGGCATGGGCCGCACAACAAATAAAAACAATATTCAAAGTGATTCCAGAACAAAACAACATGGTATTATATGAAAGACATAAGATGAGCAACAGATTGCAGCATGACACGCTCAGACCTGCAGCATTTTGGACTATTTTCCTAGGATTAAGGACAATAGGATCTAAGACACATCACGCTATTGACTGCTGTGTTATGTTTTTAATTTAATGAAAGCAACTCTTTCCTACGGCCACTTGGAGCGTGGATTTTCGGGTTTCTTTTATTGCCAAAACTTACACTGAGTCACAGCAACTAATGACCTATTAGCCTTTACTTGTGTAGCACAATGAAAATCACATCAAAGTACTATTTCATTGGTTGCATTTAGTCCCGGAGGATTCAAGTACACAGTAAAACAGGATGGTTATCTATGCCATGCACTGGAGAAGTGTGTGTGTGCGGCATGTCTCCACCCTAGCCGAAGACTCTTCTCAATGGGGATACTAGGTTTAGTGTTTTAGAAGCAGAAACCGCCCTGGACCAACAGCAGTTATCTAACCCCACCATTTTGGACATCTTGGTTTATAATACTATGTATTCTCGAAGCATGAATGAAGTCTCTACTTGTATGCAGTTTTTAAGTGCAATGAGATACTGGTCATACGGCAGTGTATCTGATCCGAAAAATCGCTGGTTCCTTCAATATAAAGAAAAGTAGAAGTGGAGAGGAGCTGCTACCGTTAAAAAAATGTCATTCTTTATTGAGTAAAAAAAAGCATACAGCTCACAGGTTCGCGCTGAACGCGTTTCTGCTATAGTAGCGTATACCCGAAACGCGTTCAGCGCAAACCTGTGAGCTGTATGCTTTTTTTTTACTCAATAAAGAATGAAATTTTTTTAATGGTAGCAGCTCCTCTCCACTTCTACTTTTCTTTATATGGAATTTAGCCGTTTGCCGTCGGCTGCTTGAGGACGGAGCTCCTGTTGATTCTCAGATCTCCCTGCAACACTGGAAGATACTGCTGGTGAGGTGAGCCCATATTTCTTTTTTGGCTGGTTCCTTCAAGTCTCTTCATTTGTCACTATTTTGTCCCTTAGTTTGCAGGCCAGCAATCAAGATCTTTCTTGACCTGTAAATGGGAAGAATGAGAGTCCCAACCCTTAAACGAGGCTGAATGTTTTACAAAGTAGCGCAATTGGTAAACAGGTGATGTGCAGCTGACCTCTACTATCTATGCAGGTCCTTTCATTGTGCTATGATAAGGTAGTCACTGCCACCACAGTAGTTATTCATTATTTTGCTTTTTTCATATTGTCTCAACCCATAACACGGCTGCATCCACTATAGGCAGATATCATACAAACCTACATACTGATACAGTGGCTAGTTATGGCCGACCATGTACCCTACCTCTTTTTGCTATTAGTCATGGCCAGCACTATGTCCCCGTGTTGTCTGCAGTAGACACTTCATCTACTGTCAGTTTCTTGGTCCCCATAGAGTGCTTGGATTGCTAGCCTGGCTCCTAAAGGGCCAGCACACTTTCCAGTTTTTCCAGCTCGGCCAACTCCGACAAGCCTCTGGATTCTTTAGGCACCCTTCCTCACTAGTAGGTATTTGATAGATTAGTCCAATTTGGCATGCAAAGATGTTCATGAGTGTTGGCGGACTTCTGGTTTGATTTGTGCTTGTTCTACCCAGCTTTATTGATTTCTCCTCTCCTGGCCTTGGCTTGGTTTTGGATCTCATTATGTATGGCCTTCTCTATTGTTATGCAACAATACCACCTGTCCTGACCTTCACTCTGTTCCATGACCATGTCTCTGCCTGTTTCTCTGGTACTGCAACACAGTTATCTCCGAGCAGTTTATGTCAGCTGCTACAATACTGGAGCGTCTTGGGGATTGCTGTAGTTGTTACGACCAGTGAGTGTGGACCCACGGTGCCAACTAACTGGTTTGGCTTAGGGCTAAACCTGAGAGCATTATCCTGGCAGTTCCCCTTTAACTCCTGTACAGGGATATGGCCTTTTGCTGCGGGAAACCGACCAGGCTGCTGGAGTAGTCCCGATGTAGTTGGCAGCTGACCTATGGGGGTCAGCGACACTGGGGAAACACACTCCGATGTCGGGGCTGGTGGTGTTCAAGCAAGATTCGGGTTACAAGTCTGAGGATCGAAGACAGGCAGAGTTCAAGCAAGTCCAGTTCACAGTTCCAAGGGTCAAGGCAGGCAGAGTTCAAACAAATCCCAGAAAACAGGTCCAAGGGTCGGTGCATGGCAGATCAAAATCCGAATAGCTAGCAGGAACAAACAACACCAATACTCTGGCTAGGAGGAAGTTCCGCAGCCCAGCTTAAATAGGAGAGTAATCGCCTATTAACCCTGCAGCTGGGCTGAGATCATGGAGCATGGTTAACTCCTGCAGTGCTGATGGAAAGCACACAGCACTGCTGAGAATTAACTCCAGCAGTGCTGATAGAAAGTAAAAGAGCTTATTTATGCAGGAGGGGCATGACAATGCGCGCATCCACCTGCAATAGCAGAAGGGTGGCAAACTTAGGCAGCCGACCTGACAGCATTTAGGACCAGATCTTGATTGGTAGGGTTGAGCGATTAATACCAGGAGACACCAGGTACTGCCCTCGGAAGTAGCCCTTAGGTCAAATTGGTCCACTTCCGATGCTTGACACTAACAAACACTAGAGTTGATGTCATGCATGTTTTTGACACATCTGAAAAGGTTCTGGATCTGTTGCTCTAGGCTAAAATGTTACGTATATGACCCTGACCCTGGGTCTTCTTTGCTCCCTGGTTATCTAACATCATCTATGGATTCAAGAAATTTGTGGTTCTGCCAATTCTTAATGTCTTCTCCAACTGGCGTCTCACTAATAAGGCAAATCTAGTGGTGGGCAAACCTTAGAGCCCATGACTTGTGTGTGTTAAACATTCAAGTGCAATTACCTTTGCAGGCAAACTATATCTTCAACTACGGGACACAAAGAGTGGGGGAATGCCAATATCTTCCACTACTAATCCACAGATGGTACAGCTCTTTGCTGGTAAATCCACGAGGCATTACTTGTCCATAATCACTATCAACTTAGACTTTGTGGGTCAAGGGTGTCCATATATTCCATATCGGGCCCACAGAGCGCCCAGCTCCTTGTCGGTAACCCCATGAAGAATTAACTATCCAAAATCCCTGACTAATATTGAAAGATTTGACCCAGGGCCCTTCTGGGCACCATGCTCTGGAGAATGAGAAGTATTCTTTTCCTATGCGCCGGCTGTCAATAAATAAATTGGCTCTCTATACAACCCTTGTTTGAAACAAATCACTCATTATGTTACTGACGAAAATCAAATAGTAAAAACACACATTACCGAATAATCACTTTGATTTGAAGCTTGCGAAGAGCTTAAGAAAGAACGCAGTGTGTAGCTGTAATATGTTTGATAGCATAAGTACCCCATAATGTCCTAGTTGCTATGTTAACTATGCATTTTTATTGACTAGCAGAGTAAATAACTATGTAGAACATGAATAAATCGTCAGCACATAATTTACTGATATCCTAGGGCTGCCGTGCATTTCACACTCTGCTTTTTCGTGAATTACTCAGTGTGTTTGTTTGCCTTAAAATATGTGAAGCTGACATTACCAGACTCCCCTTAAGATGTGATTTGCTCCCTTTTCCGTTTGGCAGTCAGAACAGGCAGTCATGATTCAGGAGGTAGAGGTGTGAGAGGGAAAAAGAAATTTACTATTGACTTCACCCATTTCGTGCCGGAGCTCAGCACCTGTTTTAAAGTGTCTTTATTTGTATATTTGTTGGAAAAATATTTGTAACAGATAAATTGTCACTTGGAAGGAGATGGGACAAGTAAATGCCAGATGATAATAAACCATTTGGCCAGTTCATTAAATAACCTGCCTGCACTTGCCAGCCTTGGGTATTAAAGACTATGGACGCTTTTGCACAGCATTTTTATAAATTCTTCATTTGCTTTCTAATTGCAAAATTAAGCAACTTTCTAAATAGTCTTGATGAAACATTTTCTACCATAGTGTTGCTGTAGAGTCTGTGTAACTCCTTCACATAGCTGGCTGTCCTGCTGCTTCTCAAATAGATTTGGCTACACACTGATCTTGGCTTTGTCTTCTCTCTTTGCTCTCCCTTTCCCTTCTTTCAATGTTAGGCTAGAGGCAGACAGCCGTAATATAACTAGAGCCCGAGAAAATTGTGCTTAACTTACATTGGACATTACAGGGGCAGATGTCGGTGTGCCTTCTGATCTACATGTAACCTACACATTGCATGTTGTATTCTCGTCTATGAAAATGGATGGGAATAGAATATGGTGTGATTCATTTTAGGTAGACCTGAAATATTTTTTAGGCTTTACATTGGTTCATGTAAAAAATATCACTCGTGTATAGTTTAAGAGGCTTTACTGGGACTGTGTGCTGTCTGTGAAATTATATGGACAGTGCACAGCCCAAAATACAGCCATGGGCCTTAAGCATAAGAGATAGCAGCACGGAGAAAGAGTAGGTAGCACATGGCAGATTAGTGTGCAGAGGGTGGAAAGCATCCAAGTTATCAGGAAAGGCAGGTTACACAGACTGCACTGTATAATAGTGCAGATAGGGAGGAAAGGTTGTGTGCATGGGGAAGAGATGCATTAAACAAGTTTTTATTTAGTGTACAGAGAGAGAAGAAAACATAGAGCAGATTCTGTAGGGGAATCTGGAAATCAAACCTTCCCCGGCATCAGTGTCTATCAGCACATGGCAGAAGAGATCACTCATGAGCTGTAGATGGAGGAATCAGTCCAGTAAGGAAGCTGTGCTTGTATTTGAGGACTAGTGAAGGCAGCGACATCCTGAACACACAGACCTCACATCCAGCTTGTATTACTAGGAGGGACATGCACACGAGGAAAGTCTGAAACTAGGACCAGGATTGTAAACTGCATATCAGGGAGTCTGAAATGAATGAAGGGATGAAGATTGCCGCCTGAAACGTAGCCCTCCATTTTTTTTAACTTAAGATAATCACTAACATATGTAAAAATGAATCATTTTTCTATTTCAAGGGTGTTCATCGCCTTTAAAGAATTATGTCCCTGCACAATATGAGTCGCATCATACAATATCCAAATACAGTGCAAGCTCCAAATAAAGGAGTCCACATAATGCTGAAATATAATTCTCATGTAATATAGCAATGCAGTCCCCAATTAATACTACTGCACACCTCTAAACAATACTACTGCACACCCCTAAATAATACTACTGCACACACCTAAATAATATTAATGCATAGCCCTGAATAATACTACTGTAAACCCTGTAAATATTACTACTGCACACTCCTAAATAATGCTACCATAATCACTAAATAATATTACTGCACATCCCTAATTCTGCTTTCACACGGGCGACAAAACCATGCGATTTTCTTGCAATGCGACAGCCCTACAAATCACATGCATGTGAAGCCCATGCATTCCAATGGGTTCCTTCATATTTGCAATGTTTTCTCTGATGCTATCTTGCGAGGCAAAAAAAATCCCAGCATGCTAAATACTGCTGTGATTTGCTATGTTTTGTAGTCAATGTTTCCCTATTGAGCCTTCCTTTGTGTTGCATCGCACGAAAACTCGGTGTTTGTGTGATGCAGTTTTTACAGTAGGACATCCTACTATTTGAGCCCTAAAATAAGCCCTATTCAATGCAATGGCTGTGATTGGTTCATCGAGCGCTGTAGTGATTGGTTCTCGAGTGCTACGGCTCAGCCAATCAAAGCCAGTGCTTCCTGGAAGCAGGGTTTATGAACCCCTGACCATAAAGCGCTGGGAGAAAACTACAAGCAAGTGTGCTGAAGACCTGAGAGGAGAAGTGCGGCCGTGCAGGTAGCACCTGTTTGGTGATGTGTTTATTTTTTTATGCAGCCAGGGCTTATTTTTGGGGTAAAAAAAATAAAAAAGATAAATCTTCTTATTCGTTTAGCACCAACTTATTCGCAATGCTTTCAAGTAATTTATCTATTACCCCCCACTAAGCTGGGTACTCATTTTACCGACCTCGGAAGGATGGAAGGCTGAGTCAACCTTGAGCCGGCTACCTGAAGCATGCGGGGATTGAACTCACAACTGGGTGGTTTAAGGTTTGCTGCTGGATTTCTCTGTCCTTAAAGACTCCCTAGGAAGTGGGGTTCCTGAACTATTACCCCACCTGAAAACACCTAAAACCTGCCCTCTCTCCCTACTATGTAGTCAATCCATATAGAACAGGGAGGCACTTTTTGGACTTATGCTTCTGCTACTGTATCTCACTGTCTACTAGTAAATTAGGCTTAGTAAATCAAAATGAATAATGTGCAATTTATAAAATATAGGGAAACGAAGAATTGCCCTCCATGGGGCAGAATAGAAAAAATGTAAGCAAAAATGTACCTAGCTTTAAGAGATGATAGTATTTACAAAGCTGAAATCTTTGCAAAGAAGGCAGAACTGGAAAACAGGTGATGTGCAGTATGCTACGCTCCATTGGCCTAAAGGACACTGCCCTCTCCTGGTTCTCCTCCTACCTATCTGACCGCTCTTTCAGTGTCTCCTTTGCTGGCTCTACCTCCCCTCCTCTTCCCCTTGCTGTTGGGGTCCCCCAGGGCTCTGTCCTCGGCCCCCTTCTTTTCTCTATCTACACAGCCCCTATTGGACAAACCATCAGGAGATTTGGCCCCCAATACCACCTGTATGCTGATGACACCCAGCTATACACCTCTGCCCGTGACATCTCTGCACCTTTACTCCAAAACATCACAACTGTCTGTCCGCTGTCTCTAACACCATGTCCTCTGTCTACCTAAAACTAAACCTCTCTAAAACTGACTTACTGGTATTTCCACCCTCCACTAACCGACCTCCTCCTGACATCTCCATCTCAGTGTGTGGTGCCACCATAACTCCTGGACAACATGCCCGCTGCCTTGGGGTCATATTCGATTCTGATCTCTCTTTTACCCCCTACATCCAATCTCTGGCCCGAACCTGTCAGCTGCACCTCAAGAACATCGCAAGAATCTGCTCTTTTCTCACTGTGGAGACGTTAAAAACGCTTACTGTTGCCCTCATCCACTCACGGCTCGATTATTACAACCCACTGCTGATCGGCCTCCCCTGCACCAGACTCTACCCCCTCCAATCCATCCTGAATGCGGCAGCCAGGCTCATCTTCCTGTCCAGCCGCTACTCGGACGCCTCTGCCCTGTGCCGGTCACAGCACTGGCTGCCCGTTAAATACAGAATTCAATTTAAACTCGCCACCTTCATCCACAAAGCCCTCCACAGTGCAGCGCCCCCCCTATATCGCCTCCCTCATCTCAATCCATCACCCAGCCCGGGCTCTCCGCTCTGCTAACGAAACCAGACTGAGCGCCCCTTTAATTCGAACTTCTCATTCCCGCCTCCAAGACTTCTCCAGAGCAGCACCGGTCCTCTGGAACGCACTACCAAAGGCTACCCGAGCAATCCAGGACTCGCAGAACTTCAGGCGTGCTCTAAAAACGCACCTCTTCAGGGAGGCATACCGCATTCCCTAAATAAAGCCCTCTGTACTCTGCCTGATAACATGCTCCCTGACCTACTGACTGCAATCACTGCTAGCCATCATAAACCGCTCCTGCAGTCATACTGTTTCTGCCGTCACACGGCTATATGTCTGACCATTGTCTATTTGTATAGAATCCCTCACTCTCCACCCCGCCATACTGTGCACATCTCCAGCCCCTTTACCTTCTGTATCACCTCATTACTTGTAGTATGTAAGCCCGTTAGAGCAGGACCCTCACCCCTATTGTTTACATCAGCTGATTACTATGTAACCGTGGTTCTGTAATGTTTGTACGTTTGTCTTTCTGTATCCCCCCTGTCTATGTAAGCGCTGCGGAATATGATGGCGCTATACAAATAAAGTTTATTATTATTATTATGTGCAGCTGACCTCTGCTATCTATGCAGGTCCTTCCATCCTGCAGGTCCTTATGGTAAGGGAAGTGACTGCCACTGCACTAGACTATTCATGAATTAGCTTTGTTTTTTTGCTTTTTTTCATATTGTCTCCACCTACTGTATAACATGGCTGCCTCCACTATAGGCAGATGACAGGTTGATACATATGAGATACATATGAAGTAATCATCAGTTAAAGTCATGCAATCCATTCCTGCCTGTTCAGCACAGCGCTGGGATAAGCTAATATACAATGCAATCAACAGTCATCCAGTTGTTAATGATGTAGGTTGGAGATGCCAGATGATAACTGCACAGACCTCATAGTGAGGTATTAATATTAGTTTCCATGAGGACACTAAGTAAATAAGCGAAAGGTGAGCAGGAGGTTACCACGCAACAAAGTGACTTATTTGCATTGTAGGAAGGCGTGCAAAACTGCAAAGGAGTCAGCAAGGATCTCTTTGGTAAGGTCACATGACGGGACTTAGAAGAGCACATCTATACAAAACTTTAGTTTGACCCTTATTAGTAAATCAATGAGAAAACGACAGCGGAAGAAGCTCTCCAGTGAGAAAATGTCATTGAATTTGAGGATGTTTTATAAAGAAGAAGTTAAGTAAGGACAATGTGCCGAGTGGGTGAATCTAAGTTTACCATGTGTGATAATGTCTGCTGAGCCACTGGATCTAAAGGCCCATTTAGACGGGACGAATGTTGGGCAAACGATGTCCGACACTCGTTCTTGCACGTACTCGCTCTCATGCTGCTGCACAGGAGCTAGTATCGCTGGCTCACAGCGGGGCGACTGCAGGAGATTTCACTCCTCGCTCCCCCCGTCCCTCTCCATTCACTTAACATAGCGGCAGTTCAATACTGAATGGCTGCTATTTACACTGAATGATCAACTCATCATCCAGCGCCATATGCTGCATAAACGATGGACGAAGAGCTGATCGCTCATTGTAAATAGCAGCCGTTCAGTATTGAACGGCAGCTATGTCAAGTGAATGGAGAGAGGCGGGGGAGCGAGGAGTGAAATCTCCTGCAGCCTCACCACAGCCTGCTGGCCGCTCTGTGAGTGACTCAGCGATACTTGCTCCTTTGCAACAGCACGAGGATGAGTGTCGGGCATTGTTTCCTCGACATTCATCCAGTCTAAAGGGGCTTTAAGGTTGAGTTTAGGCTGAACGATTATCCAGTTATTGTTCAGAAAATTGTTAAAACAAGCCAAACTGAATGATAATCATTCGGTTTAAACGCGAGCTAACAACTGAATGACGAATGAGAATTGTGAGGTTCTCTTTCAGCATTCACTTTCAGACGGCATAAAGATTGACGTCAGCTTGTTCACCTTTTGGGCAGCTCCAACGCTGATCGTTCAGTGTTTCACATGGGAATATGGGTCGGGAAGAGTATCCTCTCTCCTTGAGGTGACCATCTAGAAGGTGAGTGAGGAGACTTATAAGGCCATTCATATTCCTCACACACCTTTTAGGTGCTCCTCCAGGAAATATGCAAATAAATTATTTCCCAGAAGAGCAACATGGCCTTATAAATCTCCTTAATCAAACACCTTCTAGCTGATACCCTTCCTGATCCTAAACAGTGCAGTCTAAACAGGCTGATGAAGATGTCACCAGCTGGTCCGCTTGTGCAAATGAGAAGTGTGAGATTCTCATTCTATCTAAAAGGGTCATATGCCAGTTTGGTTTAAAGGGGTTGCTCGGGACATTTCACCTCAGGATAGGTTACCAATAATTGATTGGTGGGAGTCTGCTTCTCAGGGTCACTGATGGTCAGCTGATCACTGAACCTGCTCTCAGCATGGCAGAGGCCTGATTTAGTAATACAGTCATAGCTACCATTGAATTCAATGAGAGCTGTGCCTGCAGTACCAAACTGGGCCACTGCAATACGGACAGTGCTATCTGCTTCCCGCACTGTTCACATTGACAATAGGCCCAGACATCAGCAGGACTCTGCTGATCAACTATTGAAGACTTACCCAAAGGATAGGTCATCAATAGTGAATCTCTCGGACAACCCCTTTAATACTGTCTGCTAGCTGCTATATTTATCATCTGTCATGGTTTGCTGAGCTATTGTATCTAAGCTTATCATTTAAATATTGCAGAAGGATCCTCAATGCTATAAAAAAATAATTCAGCAGTATTTCACGATGGGGAATATAGTGTGTGTGGTTCTTTGTACAGATTCACACACCCTTGATAGGCTTAGACGTACCAACTCTGCAGCGCAGTATCACACGATAGGCTTAGATACGCAAGCACTGATACTAGTCTGCTGAGTCAGTGTGTATAACCATATTGTGTTTGTTACTGCATGGCTGAGATGGCATATCTAAGCCTATTGTATGTGATACTGATTCCAATATCCGCAGAGCACTATATTCTCCATCGTGAATTGCTACTTGACTACTTTTGTTATTTTATGGTATTTTCTCCATTTAGTCAATTTTCTTATCACAGAAAACCCCTTTAATTGAGGGGAGTCCTCTGCTCAAAAGCTTCATCTTTTGGCCTGTGGAGTTCTGGAAGACCTGTCTTATATAACATATACAACATATTGCATGGTGGGTGTTGGCTATCTTTGACAGCCGACACACCCGCCTGCAATAGCCATGATGAGAGATACCTCCCATCACGTTAGCCCATTAAGTGCCGCTGTCAATCCAGACTGACTGAGATGTCCTGAACGGCCCCCACATGATGAGATTGCAGGGTACCATTAGATGCCACGGCAGCCGAGAGACTTCTGAGGGGCTCCAGGCTGACTGTCTATTAAGATGTGCCTGTAGCATTTCTTAATCGAATGCCAGTACAAATACAATAAAAGGCAATACCATGGTACTGCGTTATATGTATAAGTGATCAAAAGTTTGCAAGTTCAAGTCCCTTATGGCCTCATGCCCACGGCCAGGTCGGATTCTGACTGCGAAATCTCGCAGCAAAATCAGACCCGGAACCCCCCAGAGACCGTTCACTCACCTGTCCGGATCCGTCGCGAGAGCGTCGGTCAGTGCGCATGCACAGTGTAGTGCAAGACGTGCCGGCGCTGGGGCATGATGCGGATTTCCACGATACTTCCGCTGTTCCCACAGCGCGGAGTATCGCGGGATGGAGAGCTACCATTGACTGCAATAGCTGCAAAAGCTGTCCATGTGTTTTTCCACACAGAATAAGCTGATTTCCGCTCGTGGGCAGAGGAGAATCATTTTACACAGCATGTCTATGGACGGACATTGCTGCGGAAATTGCGGCGGGCGTCTGACCGCGATTTCCGCAGTGATAATCCATCTGTGGGCATTCAACCTATGGAGATTAAAAAAAACTAAAAATTAGGAAAATAAAGATTTTTTTAACTATAAGAAAAAATAAATATATGGAAAGCTTAAAAAACCTTTCCCAGTCATCATATAAAAAATAAAATTTTGTATCACCGAGTCCAGAGCGCAATTTCTCAAAACACGCAATGCCAGAAATGTGCTTTTTTGGTACCTCCGTCTCCCAGAAAAAACTGAATAAAAAGCCGTACGTACCACTAAATAGTACCAATAACAACTACCGGTCGCCTTGCAATAACCCAGCCTTCACACAGCTGCATTAACGAGAAAAAAAATCTATAATTTTTTTAAAGGGGGGGTCAAAAAATGAAAAAAGGGCTCCAGCGGGAAGCGTTTAATACCGTAATCTTGTGTTGCTTCCACATGACGCAATGTCATTACATATGGATCTTAAACCAAAAGGAGTGGGGAGAACTGCATTTTCAACCGAGCGGGAATGGCACAAAATTACCAAGGAAAGCATATTTTCACATTTTAGCCCTATTAAAAGTAATTTAAATATCTAAAACCTATTTAGGTTCATGTTCATTCATGAGCGTACCACAGCCACACCGCCACCCGTGGAACGCTCGACAGCCAAACGTCTGCAGTTGCAGTAAAAAAAATAGAAAATAAATATTTTTATGCCGCTTGTCATAAATTGACCATAAAATCTAACTACAAGTGTAATTTAAAAAGACTAAACTCTGTCAAAGTGTCATCTCACGATTGAAATAAGGATGAATTTCATTAAAGTGCAGACTGGAATTGTGTCAAAACTTTTCAAGGCTTAAGAGAAGACTAATTACATTGAAGAGGAATTTTTTAAGTGATGCATAATGTCCGAACGAGGATGACGAATTGCACTTCCTTGGCTGTAGGAGTGAACAAGAAAACTTAATTCTGAGTCTTTGAACTTTAATATAGTCTCAGATCAACATGATCTGTCTTTTATCACAGCAACCTTGAAAGATCGGCTCAGCTGCAGAATTGCAGATTGTCAGACGGGGGTGATAGGTGCTGACAAACATTCCGGAGATTAAACCTTGTGTTATTATCTCTCCATATTGCATACCTTGCGGGCAGGGGGCAGAACAGTGCTGGCGTCTCATAGGCTCTCCAAGGTGAGAGGTTCCTTTAATATTGGGCAAACATTGGGAACCCCAGACTTGGAGCAATTATTTTAAATTTAATAGAGTCTGTTTGGGACACTGCGTAACTATAGGGGATGCGGTTGCACCCGGGCCCAGGACCCTTAGGGGGCCCATAAGGCCTCTCTTCTCCATATAGGGAGCCCAGTACTATGAATAAAGCATTATAGTTGGTGGCCCCGTTACAGGTTTTGCATTGAGGCCCCATTGCTTCAAGTTATGCCTTTGCGTTAGGGGTTCAGAGAAGTTGGGGGCCCCAAGATAAACTTTTGAGCCTTTAACTGCACCCCTGGTTGGGGACATTTTTGATTTTATAGAGTTTTTTTTTTATAGTGTCCTCCTATAAAAAAAAACTAAAAACAAAAGCAACTGGAAGCCCTTCAGTCAATGTGTTCTATCCAGTTGTAAAGGGTCAGTGTTGAACAATATGGCTACCATCTTCATCCACTGTGAAGAATACACAGAAGGTTCATTTTAATGCCCATTATCACAATTGGTACAACCATTTTATTCTTCATAGTTTGGAGAACCGGCATTATGTCTTCTCTCTATATAGCAGACATGTCAACTAAAATATAGGGTTCAGGTGCAGTAAAAAAAAAACACCAAAAAGACGAAATCAGCCATTACTTATCAGATTAATTCCAAAAATAGCGGCCTGTATATTGACCCTCTCCTGACTCCTGGCTCTTTTTCAGCTCTGGGCACCGCTACATTGACTCATGATGACAAAGACAACACCCCAATGCTGGAGGGTGTCAAGAGCCAGTGCAGCAGCGCCCAAAGCTGAGCAAGAGGCAAGAGTGATGAGGGTCAGTAAATAGTCAGGTCTGGTGGCTGAATATTATTTTTCTTTGCCTAGTTTGGCCTCTGAATAAAGTTAAGCATTGGGTCTGGGGTCTGAAAGTAATAGTGCAGGGTCTCGGGTCTAAATATATTTAAGGGTCTGGTCAAGAGTTTGATATTCATATGGAGGGGTGGAATATATTTATCGCCACTCTTATGTGAGCCACACCCATTAGGAGGGCCAGTACAATTTTTGCCATGACCTGCTGCTCAAGTATCATCATATAGTAGGATGTCATTCATTGATCAGTCGTGGACCCAAGTCTAGTCTTGCACTGGTGCCTAGGAGATCCATATTATGTCTCTGGAGCGCTTGATTGTTAGCTTTACGCATAAACCTGGCAAGCTTCTATGATTCTCTGTAGACCATAGCTTGGAGAACTTGCATTATAAATGTTTCCTTCTCTTTACAGTGGGGTGGCATGTTATAGTTCAAGCAGTGGTGGACCATAGTAAAGTCTTGCATGAGGGAAGCATATAATGTAACTGATGGTTGCAAAATAGGAAAAACAATGAGGACGCTTCATGTGTGGGACTGTATAGTCAATTAGATAACTCAACCAAACATATTAGTGCTGACCTTGTTAATGTGAGTACCACACAACCCTAAACATGCAAGATAGTCGAAGGGTACAAGATTGCTGCCAGACGTGATCTTCCTTTAGCAGGATAGTCCTCCAGTAAAATAGACGTGGTATACGCACTCTGGACTGTACTTGGTGCTGGCAATGTGGTAAAGGGGTGAAGCCAGTTTCCACCAGAGGGTACAACTTTTTGTTTTATTATGTTTTTGTACCCTCAGACACTGGGAGTGGAGTAGTCGGATGGTGCTGTGGGTGGAAGGGCGGTACTGCAATTTTTAAGTGATGTCCTCTAGATATAGACGCAGCAATTCCCAATGTGGAGAGAAGCAGGTTCAGCCCGTGAACACGCTTGGTTAGAGACAATCGGAAGAAAGAAGAACTGGGGTCTTTGCACTGAAGCGCATTGCTTCTACTCCCACTTGGATTTCTGTCCAGCTCACCAATATCCCCTTGTTGCCCCTTCTTTTGATTGCTCCCTATGGAAGCTCTGCTGCTTATTGACTTGCACATTGTACCACTCTTTCAGGTAGTACTACTCCTCTTTTCCGTGCAGATGTCATTACTGCGGTTTCACACTATGGAGCTCGATAGGTGGTAGGAGATGAACACAACACCCATCCTGTGGGACAAAATGCCTTTATTGCCGACCACTGGCAGTGCCATTTGATTGTTCCTCCCAGTGCAAGAGAGACCCAGGCTGCATATACATTCGGAATAAAGGTTCCCTGTGTTTTTGCAATATAGTAGAGTCTTCCCACAACAACAGGGCAGGGCAAACCTTGTGGACCCAGTTGTGCCCCCTGGTTCCTGGTCACCGTGGAGCAAATATTGTTAATAAAGACACTATGAGATTGGTGAGTCCGGTATCCCCCTGGTCCCAGAAGTCGAAGCTGTGGGCCTGCTGCGAGAACGGCTTGCCGGTCTAATATTGCACTCTCATCAGAACGGGCACTCCAATTCAGAATTAAAATCTCTATTACCAAAAAATGATGTATTTCAGATTGGTACACAATGAAGTTCCTGATGAAGGATCATAAATGGATGCGAAACGCGTTGTTTTCATGGTAATAAGACAAAAGTTTTAATTCCTAATTGCTGGTTACAAGGTGGGTCTAGGTCTAGTTTTTCCACTGTTGGTCAAGCCTTGTACATCTGCCGAGCTCCTATGGTCTTCAAGATTAAGGTTTGGAAGATTAGCGATATATATGTATCCTCTCTTCGTAGTGTTATTGATGACCAACCTAACGGACGAACCGCAGCAATATGTTTGTTTGGGGAAGGCCGATTCATCCGGTAATAAGTCTTGGCCGGAGTTCTCCTTTAAGGAAAGCATTACTAGAATTTTTTCCAGACATGATGGATACTAATAGCAAAACATTAAAGTGGAGCCGCCTCTCTCGGCCCTTCCAGGATCCACGGTGAATACTGTGTCTTGTAATATCAACATCTGCAGGAAGACGCTGTGCATTATATCATAAAGATTATTATTACATTGATGCACTCACACACCCCGCTCTCACATCTGGAGGCAGTTTATACCAAGACTGTGCAAAAAAAACGAAAATCTCCCAGTTTGCACAGTAACAAATGCAACGCATTCATTTTCCCTTCTCTAATGCCATTTCCCTTTTAACGCAGCTTCTCTCGCCGATTCCTTGAAGGGTAATTTTTGGACAATATCAGATTGGTCATTTTCAGCGCATATGCTCAGACGAGATCCTTTTTTTTTTTTTTGCCTCAGCTGTAGCAGGAACGTAATGAAAATGACAGATATTACAGGATTCTGTGTGGCTGCCAAATGCACCTTATTTCCCAAGAGATGGCACCTGGTGAGTCAGAAATAGATAGTACACGGTTGTGATTGGCTGGTACGAACGCGTATTCATGTGTATTAAGTATTATCAAGTGCACGAGACCACCCCTCGCAGGGCAACGGCAACAATACCAAGTGTAAAAAATGACTGCGGCAGGGAAGGGAGAGATAGGGTGGATTAGATCAATTATGTCAATTATATGCTAGCACTTCCAACGCCACGGCTAAGAGGCTGGGAATAAAGCGGCGTAGACTCCTGCTCTCATTATCAGCATGCATATTCATTTTACACTTTGCATTTCTTATATGTATAAATCTACATTTGTATTTTCTTGCCAAGGAATAAGATATGCTTGCTTACAGTACAGACTTCAAGAGCAATTCCGACAGTGTTTATTCATGGATGTAGCCAGAATCTATGCATATATATAAAAAAAATACAACTAAATTACGGCCATTGTGAAAACACAGAACCTCCTCCTTTAAATACCTTTTTGGAATTGTGATGCTTTGTGGAACGGCAAAAATATCTCCCAGCCTGGCTGCAATGGCAATAGTGGGAATCTATGAAATGCTTCACTTGGATGAGGCTTCGTAAGTGATCAGATGGGCCAACCTGGAAGGAGTTGGCAACGGGGTCAACGGCTGTAGGACACGCTACCAGTATCCAAACCGTCTTGTAGGAACTTCCCGTAGAACTCTCAAGGGCATGGGTGAGGGGGTAACAATCGATAAGTGGGTAAAGTATTGGAGCCTGGCCACATTCTTGATTAGAACTAGAATTATAACAACTGGTACACTCTCAGCGGTACCGATGTCTGTCCCAAGTCAGCGGCAGCAGCTTATGGTGGTCCCAGCCAACACTCACGGGAGCAGTCCCTTAGACTATTTTCCTTTCACGCCAGCTCCATGGCTAGACGCTAGCCAAATCCTGGCACACTCCATGCTGACTTTTTTCACACACTATATCCTATCAGCTGATTTTCTCTTTCTGCTTCGTCACACACATGCAAAGCTTTGCAGTCTCTTTTTATGCTGCCCCTTCCGGCTGTCGCACCTACTGTTCCCGTGAATTTTCACCACCACAAACATGGCCGCCATCTCAGACACACTGAGCCTAGTAAAGTTTAATAAAGTGCTGTTTACAACTTTACTCCCCTTACATTTGTACCCCAGTGGACTCCTAGATAGCCAACGGCAGCAGAGCAGTCAACTGCATTTAGATGGCGCCCCTGTAATGCTGATGGAATTAGCTGCAAGCATTGTATGGGCCACAAGGAGAGAGTATTGAACCTTGACATAGGGGCGGGGACAGAAAGGTTTGGGCCCCTGTTCAAAAACAGAATGTGGCCCCTTTCTGCCAGCATAACTGCAACAAGCATATATCCTTGCCATGATGGTGGTCACTTGGGACCCCAACCGATCAGCTGAATGGGCGCATGCTGTCAGCGCCGCAAATATAGAGGTCACAGCAGAAGCCTCCATGCTGACCTCTTTGTAGTGGCCAGCACTTGTAACTGCAGGTTCGACTCCCTTTGATTTCAATGGGAGCCGTGTCTGCAGTTACAAGCGTCGGCCACTACAAGGAGGTCTGCACAGAGACTTCAGCTCCGACCACTTTATTTGTCCCCACTCAGCTGATCAGTCAGGGTCCCAAGTGGTGGACCACAGCCCATCACCTATTGATGACCTTTCCCGAGGGTAGATCATCAATAGTATTTCACTGGAAAACCCCTTTAATGATGACATCCGGGTGGTCTAGGGTAGCTCAGTAAAGGAGTTAAACAGAATGCGTTATCAAAAAAATGACCTATTATATAACTCACATTTTTTTGCGTTAAACACATGTTTTTGAAAAATTTTTGGTGTTTTTTTATATGCTCAGGAAAGATGGCTGGCCCCATAGTCATGTATAGACAATAGAATAAAAAATTCTACAATCAGAAAATAAAATCTGATTAGAAAAATAGAAAATGATTCTCTTTCTGGTTTTAATTAATCAAAAATAATTTGGTGATATAGTCCATTTATAGCCTCTCTTCCTAGATTTCCTCTTACTACCTTATCTGTGATGTCATAGACAATACTACATCACCAGTCAACAACCAATTGCAGAGCATTGATAAAGGCTCATTGATTGGCTGATGAACTGCCTGTATAATGTATGGGAGACCCGGGGGCAGGGGCGTAACTATAGAGGGTGCAGAGGATGCGGTTGCACCCGGGCCCAGGAGCCTTAGGGGGCCCATAAGGCCTCTCTTCTCCATATAGGGAGCCCAGTACTATGAATAAAGCATTATAGTTGGGGGCCCGTTACGGGTTTTGCATTGGGGCCCAGAAGCTTCAAGTTTTGTCTCTGTGCAGCATGGTTTAGGTATGGGTACGGGTACAGATACAGATAGAGGGGGGGCCCCAGCTCACGTTTTGCATCAGGGCCCCTGAGCCTTTAGTTACGCCCCTGCCCGGGGGGAAGGTGAGCGGGTGAGGGGGATGCTGTATAGTGCACATTTGCCAACAGTCCCAGGAAATGACTGCAAACGGGATACAATTTGTGCCAATTTACCACAAGCAGGGTGGTTTGTGGGTATTTTAGGAGATTTGGGGCATGATGGGGAGGGGCTTAAATGTATCAAATTATGTTTGCAACTATGCTAATGCTGGTTATAAACTATGGTTGTAACCATAGTGACTGATTATTATTGCTGCAATAGTAGTATTTATAGTAAGCAACCTTCCCATGCTGTTATGTTTCTTTCTAGGACTCTTGTAGGCCCATCTATAGTGGGACCTTGGTGGGTTTTGAGGCCTCTAAAAGTCTCCATACACATTACACTAAATTGATGAAAATGGACGATTTCAATCGAAACGATTGTCCATCAGGGGAAAATTAACAATTGTTTCAGCCAACTGATGACAGTGATCATATGGAAATTTTCATCTACTAGTCGGACAAACGATCTTTCAACCAGAAGCGATCTATCTTTTTAAGAATGTTCTCAGAAAGATCTTCCTTCATCGGCTGATGCCACCTAAGTTCCTGGCGCTCAAGCAGAACTCATGGGTCAGGAAGGATTCCTAAGATCATGGAGGAAGTAAAATCTAGAACCCTTCATTTGAAGCTCCAACACGTGTATAACCCGTCACTTTCTCTGGATGTGAAGACTTTTCTCATACAGATGCTTGGGCTAGATGCAAATTCCTGTAGACCAGGAACAGCACATTATCAAGTCCCTGTGGGTCAAGTTCAGATGCTTCAAGGTTTAACCCAAAGCTGATAACTTGCTGCAAAAAGTTATCTTAAAGAGGTTTTCCAGGGAAATAGTTGATCGGCTGGAGTCTCCCGCTCCGGAACCGGGTTGATCAGCTGATCGGGCAGCCACTGTTAGTGCTGCAATATACAAGATTACAAAGTGAAAGCTGCTGCTCCGACCCCTGTGTAGTGGCTGGCACTTGTAATTGTAGGCACACCTATCTGCTTCCACTCTGACCCATGTGGCTTGTGGTGCTGACAGTGGGCACCTGATCAGCTGATCAGCCAGGGTCCTGATTGACGGACCCCAGCTGATCAACTATTGATGACCTAACCTCAGGATAGATCATCAGTATCAGATTGGTGGAAGACTGCTACTCAGGATCCCTGGCAATGAGCTCGTTTGAAGAGGTCATGGTGCTTAGATGAGCACCGCAGCCTCTTCTCAGGCCAGTGACATGATGCTCATGGGTCACATGGCCTGAGAGCTACTTACACCAGGTACAGCCCTTTGACATGCATGGTGCTGTGCCTAGTATGCAATGAGGTGGCCACAGCACTCACTGAAGTGCCGCAGTCACTTCAATCAGCTGATCGGTGAGTTTCCCAAGTGGCAACAAAAGTCATTCAAAAACTATTGAAAAAAGTTCCGTGCCACAGTTTATTTAACACATTAAGTTCCAGGTTAGAAGTCACCACATCTGTAAGAGTATGGGAGTGGCGAACGGGGCATACAAAGGGATTTTTTTTTTTTTTATAACTAGTTAGTATCTTCCCAAAAATTCAGCAGGGTTCACAATTCCAATCCGTTTCCTTGCAATCGCTGGAGGTCTGTAAGCTAACATGTACTGTATATAGATCATCTCTGGATGGTCACTTCCATTAATTGAAAAAAAAATTCAGGTTTCTTGAATCAGCAATATTTATATAACATTCCGACATGTTTCTTCTTCGTTCTCAGACTCATTTGACTGTCATCTACCTTCTGCAAAAAATAGTGGTGAAAAAAATGCTAAAAAAACTGCCGGCAGCCCGAAGCGCTGTCTAGTAAGGATGACAGCACTTACAGCACCGAGCTCTGTACAAGAATAACTTAGTTACAGAAAAAGCTGTTGGCACTGTAATAAAGAGTTTAATGGACAGGCAGCCTCTTTTACCTTCCTTGGGGTAACACTAAATCCCTTTTTATTGTAGTTTGCACAGATGTTAGTGAGTTATCCATTTTTCTAATCATACTAGAAGCTGGCGCATCAATCTACAATAAGAAGACCGACCCACTCGATTGCACACAGTCCTTTTTTTATGTAATAGACTTGTGTCAGTTCTAGGTCAGTTTTACCAATACAAACACAATTCAAACAAATAAAAACTATATTGCCTCTTAAGATTTACAGTTTACAGCTTGCCTTAAAGGCGATGCGGCCGCACCAAATGAGAGTCACGTGGCCTACAAGCTTTTGCTATTCAAGTCTCTTCACGCTATTGGAAAATGTTGGAAGTGTAAGTACGTTAATTATGGATCTACTTTGCAGAATGTACTCTAGGATTACTTAAAGGGCTTTTCCAGGCACAAAATGGAAATTCTGAAAATGCTATAATCTAGGAGGTACAGCTAAGTAGCGGCAAGCTGGACATTTTATCTTCTGCTCTGGACCCTCTTTTTCACCCTGTGTAGCCGCCGATCTGCCGCTGTGTTTGCATGCATCACTTCTGCGGCAACAGAGTGTTTCCTGCGACTCCCAGCATGCATAGAGCTCGCTTACCCGACAGAGCTGTAGCCCTGCCCCCAGCTTGCAGGTCCTACAACTTACCAGCACCAACCTCCCTCCCACTCAGAGTGCCAAGTACTTTAACTGGCTCAAAAGAGCCGGCTGACATAGTGTAGCAGCACTAGCTGCTGCTAAACTCCCTCCCCCCTCCCTTTGCTGGCAGCTTCCATATGCTTCTACTGCTGGCTGATCACGGCCGAAATATAGGGCAAGACATCGCCGCCCAGGCGTTTGTACGCACCTAATAATCAGCCATGTGAATGAATGCATTGGAATCCATTTTTTATCACGACTAAATTAGCCGCGTAAAAACGATTAAGGCTCAAAAGGCCATTGTGGAGGCCTGATGTTCAGATCCCCATTGATCGGCATTGGATAAAATATCCTAGTGATAAACCATAACTTAATAAGGTGGGATAATCCATTTAAATAGTAGCAGGTTGCACCCGGGCCCAGGAGCCTTAGAGGGCCCATAAGGCTTCTCTTCCCCATATAGGGAGCCCAGTACTATGAATAAAGCATTATAGTTGGGGCCCCGTTACAGATTTTGCATTGGGGCCTAGGAGCTTCAGGTTACACCTCTGGCTGTTGCAAAATATCCTTGCATGAATGTAGTTAAGGCCCCCTTCAGACAGGTGACACGGCATCGCCGTGAGAAAATCGCTGCGCCTTCTCACGGCAATACCGTGGCACCACATGCGATTTTGTAGCACTACAAAGTCGCATGTGGTGCTACGAAGTTGCGCGACTTTGTAGCACCACATGCGAGGATTTTTAGGGGAGGCTTGAAATATAAGCCCTTCCCCGAAAATAAGCTATAGCTGAAGAAAAGAAAAAAAAAGTACACATGCATGACGTCTCCTGCACCGTCAGCCCGGCCGCATCTTCTCCCCAGGTCCCGGCACTGATCATCATCTTCTCTTCTGGCTGGGGATTCAAAAATCCCCGCCTCCTGGAGTGCTGGCTGTGATTGGCTGACGCTTAGCCAGTCACAGCCAGCACTCGATGAATGGCTTCAATCACAGGCAGCGCTTCCAGGAGGCGGGGATTCTTGAATCCCTGGTCAGAAGAGAAGAAGATGATCACTGTCGGGACGTGAGGAGAAGATGCGGCCAGGCTGACAGCGCGGGAGAGGTGATGTATGTGTATTTTTTTATTTTTGCCTGCAGTTAGGGCTTTAGTTATTGCTATAACAATAGGATTTCCTACTGTCAACGTTGCATCGTGCGATGTGATGCAACAGAGAGGAAGGCTCCGTAGATAAACATGGGCTACAAAACCTCACGAGGTGCCGGCATATCGCCGGACCTGCGATGTTTTTGTGTCGGGTTGTTGCATGCTACAAAATATCGTATGTGTGAAGGAACCCATAGGAAAGCATGGGCTTCACATACATGCAATTTTTTAGCATTGTAGCAATGCTACAAAATCGCGCGACTTTGTCGCCCGTGTGAACGAGGCCTAAAGCTGATCTGGTTATCGAGTTAATGATTGGACTGTGTAGGGGTTGGTTTGCTGAAGCAGTTGCCAATCAATAAGTAGTTCATATCAATAAGCAATTATTTATTTTTCTTAGACAAAACAAAAAGATCTGAAAAAGTCAGCAAAGCTGAGATTCCATGGATGAGAAGATGTCTCACCGACAGTCAGTCATCTACACTGAATGGCCCCTTTCTTAGAGCCCCGACCCTCTCACAATTGGCGCTTCCATGTATGGAAATTCTCCCCATGACCCCGGAGCATAAAATCATGTGACAAGTTTTCTACTTATCAGTTTCATTGTGAATCCATATAGAATGGGAAAATCCAGTAATCTGAGCAACTTCCAAACCAGGGTCTCACTGCCAACCGTGGGAGGCGGGGTGGGGGTTGTCATGCAATAGTGTGGAGAATATACAGAGAATGGTGTGATGAAGGAACAACATTCAGTGAAAGGCAATCTTACGGACAGATACAACCTGACACCAAAAGGGGTCAGAAGAGAATGTAAAGAATTCTTCTGACAAACAGGCGCTCCACAGTTAAGCAAATTGCAGCCGAACACAACGCTGGTGCTCTAACTAATGTGTTTCAACGCACAACACATCCTTCCTTAACATGGATGGTCCATAACAGCGGGATAACAAGTTCCAGCGCCATTGTGTTTAAGAGAAACAGAAAGTTGAGACTCCAGGGGGGCAAAAGAGCTCAAAACTTGTATCACTGAGCAGCGGGAAAACATCCCCTGGTCAGATGGATGCAGATTTCTGTTGCCCCTTGCTGATGGGAGGTCAGAATTTGGCGCAAGCAGCATGAATCGATGAACCCCTCTTGTCAGGTGTCAACAGTTTAGGATGATGGAGGTGGAGTAATAGTGTGGGGAAGATTTTCTTGGCAAACCCTGGGTCATCTGATACTTGTAGATGGACACCATGATGTATTCCTGTCGTTCCAAGGAGGTCCAACACACCAATAGATAGGTGTGTCTAATTAAGTGGACATTCAATGTATGTCCAGCTTAAAGAGAACCCGTCAGCTCTCCTGACATGTCTGTTTTAGTAAATATAGGTAGTCATCATGAAAGAACGATTTTGGAGCATATTTTCTTAGAAATTTGGCATTGTTCCATTTCTCTGCTATTCCTGCTGGAAAAGTTTGATAAGTGGGTGTTACCATTTCTCATGTCCATAGGGTGAGTGCCTATGCAATCTGACACTATATGGTTGCACTTGACAAGGTGAATAGTAATGCCAAGTTGTCAATTTAATCCCTTAATGACACGGCCCCCTTTTTCGAACATTTTGGGTTTTTTCCTCCCTACTTCCCCAAAATTTTTTTGCTGTGCTACTTTTAAAAAATATCTTTGGAAAAAAATAAATTATTTTCTGCCGCCATCTTCTGACAGTCATAACTTTTTTAGTTTTCTGTCCATATGGTTGTATGTGGCTCGTTTTCAGCAGGATGTCTATTGGCACCATTTTGGACCACATAAGACTTTTTGATCACTTTTTATAAAAATTTTCCTTGGAGACGGGGTGACCAAAAAAAGCGCAGTTCTGACATCGTGTATTTTTCTTTTCTGACGGCATTCACTTTGTGGGATAAAAACTGCGTTACTTTGATAGACCAGACTTTTACGGATGCAGCGATACCGAATATATTTTTTAATTTTTTTTATTATAAATATGAGGAACGGGTTTTTGGTATATTTTGTTACCGCTTATTTTATCTAATAATTAATACGTTTTTCAACTGAATTTTCACATTTTTTTAGACCTTAGGCGGGACTTGCACTTGCAATCGTTTGATTGCTCATACAGCATAACGCAATACTATAGTATTGCATTATACCGTGCTCTGACAGGCAGTCTATCAAGACATGCCACGGGCAATCAGGCAATCAGTAATAGCAGCCCCAGGGCTCTTTAAAAAGCCTCAGGCTGCTGTAGTAACTGAACTGCATCTCCAAATCACCCCCTGAACACCGGTCTGGGAATTGACACGGTTAACAGCTACGTGCAACAAGCTTTCACACTGATTGCAGCTGTTAAGGGTGGGTGTCGGCTGTCAAAGACAGCCTGCACCCACCGTGTTTGGAGGGGGGTCCGCTGGTGATCCTACCCTATACGAAACCCTGACGCATGAATCATACATTGACCCTTTCCAATTCACTGTCTGACGTCTGAAGACATTATGATTTAAGGCTGTACAGCTCTGATGTTGGAAGACGTCCATCAGGGTTCTCTTACTGTATATTGCCAGTCTCTCTGCTGTCGGAGCCTATCCAACATGTCACCTCATGCAGTACTGGCTTTAGCCACCATATAGCGCCGTTGTATAACAGCAGAAAAAGAGTAAGCCCCCTAGGAAAACCAGAATACAAATTGGATTGGAAAGGGTTAATCAATCATACATTTCTGAGGCGAATAACAGAGAAATAGGACAAATAAAGAAATAATTCTCTAGTATGATATTATGAGGAATGTAGTTACTAATAAGACGGCAGGTCCTCTCTAAACGATGTAGAGTGTAATAATGAACAAGTATTGATACATTCATCTTTTTGGGGGGGCTTTCTCTAATAAATGCTTAGCTTTTCCCATTCAGACTTCAATCCTATGTAACAAGGTGATATATATCATAATAATTCAATATCTGGGGCGCGCAAATTAATAAAATAAGCAAGGCATTAAATTTCGTAAGGAGTTTCCATCTCTTCCCGTAGTAACAAGGGGGTCGCTCGCAACGTAAAGCTATTAAATCGGCAGCCTATTCTTTCTGTTCTGTGACGTCAGGCCGTATATCAGCGCATCTGCAGGCGTTCATTACCCGGAGTAATTAAAAGAATACGTCATGTCATCTGTTAAAGATAAAGCTGTAGAGATGGAAATTATCCTCGGTCACATTAAATTTTACTACGGCTGTATGAAATCTCCAGTGTTCAAATCTAAACAGTTTCAGGTGTGGTGCAACACCAAGACGCAGAAAGGCGAGAAAAAGACAGAGATGGGTTGTCTTTCCTTCTCCATAAGTTTTTGCATCCATGTAAAGGTCATTGGAAGTTCAAGAAGAGGTGAAAAGTTGCTCTTCTGGGGAGTTCGTGGTCGGGGGCATTCCTAGGGCTGTCTTGCATACTCTTATTTTTGCACTCGGTTGATAGTTTCCCAGCAGTAGCTGAATTGTGATAGATGGGTTAGACACGAAAAGGCTGGAGGAACCTCTGGGACTTGAACTGGCTTTATTTTCTTGCAAAAAGGTCAAAGGGCAGATTGCAGAGGGTGAAGGTTTAAGGGCAGGACATGGTATGACCAGGTCATCTGTGGCTACCAGGCTTGTTTGTGGCCTTTTCCTCCCTTGTAATACCTGGAACTTGCTAACAAAAGAGAGCCAACTGCAGGGAGTCCTATCATAACCACCATCAAAGGTTCAGGAGGTCAGCGGCCCTTTGTGTATGTAGATTAACAGCTCTCTGGGGTCTCCCTGTAACTTAGAAGCGTTTGCTAGTGTTGTGTTTCCTGGTAGTGGAGATATTATTCATAAATCAAAGGCCTCGAGTCGTTAACTACTTGACTCCTTGTGAAAATAAAAAAAAAGCTAAATAAAAAAAGATGATTAATTGATATGTCCCGGGGTAAGCTGGTGGCTTCATGACTCAAAGGGCAAATTCATTTAGCTGGCCCGGCTCTCATTATACTCTCAGAGCGGCTATTATCATTACTTTTCGTATTATTTTATTTGGGAGAACTCATGGGTTTATGGATTATTTTCTTATATATAGGTTTTATTAGTGCGATAATGACAGAAACTATGTGTCTATTGCTTTATTTACTCTCCTCTCCGTCCTCAGATGCACCCGGTAAGTGCCGAGTTGATTTGCCTCGCTTCTTCCGGCTGTGTCATTTCCCCCTGCCTTCTTCAGATGCTGGCGCGGTCATCATATTTATTATTCTTATATACTGTGACATCATTGTTTATTATCTCTGTATACTATGACATCACCATATGCAATATCTCTGTATACTGTGACATCACTGTTTATTATCTCTGTATACTATGACATCACCATATGCATTATCTCTGTATACTGTGACATCACTGTTTATTATCTCTGTATACTGTGCCATCACTGTGTGTATTATCCCTGTACTATGACATCACTGTGTTTCCTATCCCTATATACTGTGACATCACTGTGTGTATATCCCTGTACTGTGACATCACTGTGTTTACTATCTCTGTATACTGTGACATCTCTATGTTTACTATCTCTGTATACTGTGACATCACTGTTTATTATCTCTGTATACTATGACATCACCATATGCATTATCTCTGTATACTGTGACATCACTGTTTATTATCTCTGTATACTGTGACATCACTGTGTGTATTATCCCTGTACTATGACATCACTGTGTTTCCTATCCCTATATACTGTGACATCACTGTGTGTATATCCCTGTACTGTGACATCACTGTGTTTACTATCTCTGTATACTGTGACATCTCTATGTTTACTATCTTTGTATACTGTGACATCACTGTTTATTATCTCTGTATACTGTGACATCGCTGTTTATTATCTCTGTATACTGTGACATCGCTGTTTATTATCTCTGTATACTGTGACATCGCTGTTTATTATCTCTGTGTACTGTCACATCAACGTATTTATTATCTCTGTTCTGTGACATCACTATGTTTATAATCCTTGTATACTGTGACATCGCCATATTTATTGTCCCCATATGCTACATATATGATAACTATTGTTATCTTGAATATGTATGTATAACCCTGCGACAAAAGTATATAACAAGTAGCTGCCACTACTCCAGCCTACCAGAATAAGTGAGATGCAAAACTTAATGAATGTGCCTATATTAGTACAACCAAGAAAAGAGGCATATAAACTGCAGCAGGATGGAGTACCAAAAGGCAATCTAAAGAAAAAAGTGTCAGTAATTATAAAAAACAACAATATAGCAATGTAAAAAAAAAACACCTCACCCCGCAGCAAGTGGAGAACGGGAGCAGAAGGCAATAACCAAAAGCACAGAGCACAAGTGTGAGCTGCGTACACAAATACTGCGGGCCGGGGTGATGTCACCTAGCCTCACTATGGAAGCTCCAATGGCATCTCTCTCTGAGGAAGAGACCAGTGTTTAGGTCTCAATACGCGTTGGAGTGCTTTGAGCTTGTTTTAGCTTCCATAGTGAGTCTAGGTGATGTCACCCCCAGCCCGCGGTATTTGTATATGCAGACGCTACCGGCCGGAGTGCCACTATTGTTATCTTATTGTGTTTCACTAAATACTGTTCACCTTGGTTACTCCATCTGCTGCATCACATCCTGAATCCTCTGTCGCTGCACCACCATCCGCGACATTATTACACACTCTAGACCTGTGTCTTTCCTCCCTGGTTAACCGACGGACCATCGATCGGCCGCATCCCAGATGATCACTGTTTTAGATGTTTGGCCAGTTTGGCTCAGGACAAGTTTTCATCCTATTTCTGCCCCCTCGTACTTTATAGTATATTAGCTTTTTTTTTTTTTTTTTTTAAAGTATAGATACTTACAAATATCTATCTTGGTAAAGACGCATAAAAAGTAATTTCAATAAGCACAGAAGACGGGTATCAGCGGGGAGGGGGGAGGGGATGAAGAAGATGATAAAACGTCACACGGCATAAACTTTTTTTCTTACCTGTGTGAATAATGAAGTAATTGGCACCAGTTTAAATTATCATCTATTGTTAATTTACATCATTAAACCGTGCAGCAGAATAATGCAAAAAGGCACTTAATTAGCAGGCGCTGGAGCTGCGGGCCATGTATAACACACTTCTCAGACTGAATTTCACAAGTGTGTGTGTTTGTTCCTTGGTTTAAAAAAAGAAAATGCTTATTTAGTCACCAGGCATTAATAATGTTGTAAGCGCAGCACATCGCTCACACAATCTGCCGCAAGCACTGTTAGTAATGGACGGGTGAATGTAGAGCGAAGGTTGGCGCTGGGGGTGGAGCTTAAAGGAGATATAGTACTTAAAAGAACGTACCAATGCATCGGTCTTTGAGTCATCCATCATGTTGTCAAAACTTTAAGATTTACATATTACTGGAAAGGCAAGATGATAACTCTAATGGCCATAGTTAAAGGGGTATTCCCGAGAATTGGAGACCTCCCCCCCCTCCTATTCCACAGTTCACAATCCATTCTCCCATGTCTGTAGTGTAGTGGCTAATGGACCGCTGGTCACATATGTGCGGCAACCGCTCCATTCCTCTCAACGGCGCAGACAGATGGCCGTTTGTTGGCCCCATTGAAATGAATAGAGAGGTAGGGCGCTTGGCTATTTCGGTCCCTTCCATTGCAATGAATGAAGCTGCACCATCTGGTGGATGAAAAAAAACACAACTACAGCTTTCGGGTAGTGCTTTGAGCCAAATTAAATGTGCAGTACGTCAATTATAGCAACGGATTTTCGGAGTTCATTCCACCTCTTCAAAAGACGGTGTGAATTCCGTATCAAAAACAATGTCAAAATCCACACCTAATGGTGCAGTTTTTGCTGTGGATTTAGCACTGTGGATCTGCTGCGGAAACTCTACAGCAAATCCGCCCCATCTGGACATATCCAAAATCTGCATAGTTATAGCTTAATACACCATGTTCAGTATAACTGGAGCCTAAGAAAGGTGGATGACAACTCCTTGGAGCTATTTGCTATGTTCACTAGTGATGAGTGATTAGTGGAATAATCAGTTTGTGTTGGTATCGGGTTAATCGCACGTAGACCAATTTGAGTCAGGATGGTTGATTCTGACTCCAATTAAAGTCAATGGGAGTAAAAATTGGGTCCACTAAATTTGCCCTCCAGTAGATCGCCAATTCATCCAAAGCCCCCCAAATTGCCTTGGAATATAGCCGCCACACATCTGGGGAACACTCTTCTCAAAAATTGGTCAACGTAGTGTATAGTGGTGTTGGGGGTCAATCACAGCACATGGGTGTCACTAAAAACAAAAGAAGGCCCACATAGGGTCCCCTCAATCAAAAATTAAACCAAGGAAGAGAGCAGGTGTGCTGCTTGTTTTAAAAGCAAAGTCATACATTTTACAAGGAGAAATTCTGGCAGGTGAAAACAACACTCAAAGCTGTAGAGGTACCAAATATAACATTAGACGGTAGGGGTGCTGCGAAGAACAAAACAGCCAAACACGGACCTTCTCCAAAGAACAGCTGTAGAGGTACCAAATATAACACTAGACGGTAGGGGCGCTCCGAAGAACAAACCAGGTGAACAGAACAGCCAAACACGGACCTTCTCCAAAGAACAGCTGTAGAGGTACCAAATATAACACTAGACGGTAGGGGCGCTCCGAAGAACAAACCAGGTGAACAGAACAGCCAAACACGGACCTTCTCCAAGGAAAAGCTGTAGAGCTACAGATGTTTCTTGTGCTTTTGAAAAAGGAGGAGGAGAAACATGGCGGAAGCAGGAGAAGAGTGCGCTCCTCATGGAAACATGAGAACTGCTGCTCCGTATTTCCATGTGAGTAAAACTTGCCAGCGTGCCAACTAATTGGTGGAATCTGCCATGGGGTGCAGAAGTCAGGTGAAATCCATGCTGGTTCATTTTTATAAACATCAGGTGATCTACATTATCTGTGGACAGGTGGATTATTGGTCCATTATCACACTGGCAGCGGGACAGGCAAGCACCTCTAAAGCATGTTGTGCAAGCTCTGGCCACTCATCCAGCTTAGACACCCAGAAGTCAAAGGGGCCAACGCCATGTCTGAGCACATCCACATGGGAGCTGATATACTCTTGGACCATCAGGGATAAGTGCTGCCTGTGACTGTCAGTCCAACTCTGTGGTTTTACTGTAGGGTGTGATGGGCTGAAAAAACTATGCCACACCTCTGCTGCTGGCTTAGCCTCGCCAACATATGCAACGTGGAATTCCACCATGTGGACACGTCACAGATGAGACGGCTGGGTGGTAGCCGAACTCTCACTGCAACGCTGACAGATGAGAGGCGGATGGGTGTGAACCTCAAAAGTGTGAGAATAGTTTCTTGGCCTTGGCCAGCACTGGATGTAAACCTGGGTAATTGTTTAGGAAGCGCTGAATTTGGCATAGGGTGACGTAGATGGGGATGTTCTTGGCTGACTGGTGCAGACTGTCTGTTGTGTGCCTGCGACTGGGAGGAAGTGATGGTATTTGAGGCATGCTGTGTCATCCACTCCATGACCTGTTCTGCAAGCTGCGGATGTAATGCACGGGCAGAACCCCCTCTAAGGAATGGCAGTGGGCTTGCCTCGTCTCCTGCAGAACATGAAGCTGTTGTTTCAGTGGCTTTATATTGTGCATTTTAAAGGTATCTTCACAAGCTGAAGATTTGCAGCAGATTTTCTACAGTGGAAAATACACAGCAATCCATGGATATTAGTGTGGATTTGCAGAGGATTTCATCATTTGAAGAAGTGAAATCTGTGGTGAAAATCCACACCATAAATTGACATGCTGAGGATTTAAAATCCACAATGAGGACAGTTTATGCTGTGGATTTTCTCCTCAGCTCATGGATGGGATTCCTAAAATCTCATCAACAACATACTGTAAATGCTGAGGATTTTCCACAGAAAATCCACAGCATTTCATACCTATTGGACCCTACCGTGTAATGGGGGTGTCGTAACCCTTATTATAGTCTATCAAGTTTGTTCAGATAGTTTTGTGGTTTGGTTTCCCTTTAAGCACTCAAGAAGCTGGTTCCCAAATTACGGGTGAGACCACTAGGTAGGAGGTAATAAAAGAAGGCCTTCTGGGGAGCTGCTGGACCATTGGCTAGAGGAGAGTGATCAGCGAGGGTGCCTCCAACATCTAATCAAGACTTAGTGAAAGAAGCAGCCCCTACAGGGTAAGGATTACTCTCCGCACGGTAGAAGATGACTTCTTCCAGCCATTCCCATTACAAGGATAGAAAAATGCATCGCATCTCTGCATGACATTGTCACACATGTTTTTCATGCACATAAGAATCGCATGTTATTTCAATAGAAAACATTTAAATTCGCATCTGCACGTTAATTTTTTCTCCCAAAGACAATAATGGGCGATATCACCCAAAAATAGGTGATGCTGCATCTCTGGGAGAGAAAAATCACCCATGTAAATATGCAGATTGTAAATAATGGGTTAATAGGACGCACAGATTTTGTGCGTCTCGCAATCGTACAGGACTCTCGTGTTTTTCTCACTTATGTAAATGCAGCCTTATTGACTTTATATACATTTTTTGAGGGAATGACGGCGGGGACAGTCTTTAATTGTTGATTTGTTTCGCTTTACGCTGCAATCTACATGGCTGAGGCTTGTTATTTCGCCTTCTGTTAATCTCCCGTGTTGTTTCGATTAAAGAGGTGATATATTTTTTTCGCCTTGATATTGTTGAGGAGCCTTGCTAGCATTGTAACGAATGTGCTACAGCCTTCACATGAAATAAGGCCAATCAACGCAATAATGAAGAACGTAATATCTCCCTTGAGAGTCTGATTGGGTTTTCATCAAATCAGCCAACCTTTTCCAGTCATTTACACCAGTGTTCACTCTGTGCGGGTGTTACAGTATCTCAAAGCCTTTCTCCTTTTTTTTTAATCCCCAGTGATCATTACTGATAACAGAATAATTGGAAGGAAGCAATTGATGCATTCTCTGGCGTTGCCATCATACCGCCTCGTCCTCCTGTCTGTGTCGACACGTCTTTGTGACGCTGAAGTCCCGCTTCTTCTGATCAAGGGGGATGTTAATAAGTGTTTTAAACCCTTCAATGCCTTGTGGACATATGTGGAGTGTCGGGGGGATGGCTCTATTGGGCCTGAAAAGTAAGGGGCTATGCAGGCGTGTGCGGAAGATGTTACCGTGTGCATTTAGCAGGGGGGAAAGAGAGCGATCAGGGCTAAAATAATCTCCTACACTCGAAATGCAGCTCTTATGATGTAAAACCTCTCTCTCTAAGACTCGTGAACATAACAAAATATCAGTGTCTCCCAACCTTTCCAGCCGTGGGTACCTATGGGAATAAATTTTTTACTGTGAGGCACCTGTACCCAAAAGAGGGAGTGGTCAGGGGGCATGACTGGGTGCGTAGCTTAACATGACGTATGATTTTACCTCTTTTATTCCAGTGGCCCCCATATTAATAGCACCCCCTCTCAGTGGCTCCAGCAGTAATATTGCAACCCTTCACGACCCCTGTAGAAATAGCATATGACTCTGGCTTTAAGGCCTCATGTCCACGGGGAAAATCAGATCCGCTGCAGATTCTCCATAGAGAATCTGCAGCGGGTCCCTCCTGCCCCGCGGACATGAGCGCTGAAAATAGCAATAAATGAGAATAAACTCACCTCCCATCCGCTCCGTTTCTTCTCTTCGCTGCGGCGTCATCTTCTCTGCGTCGCGGCCGGATCTTCTTTCTTCGACTCGGCGGAAGCGCATGATGACGTCGGTGACGTGCCCGCGCATACGCCGTCCCGAAGAAAAAAGATCTGGCCGCGACAGAGAGAAGATGGCGCCGCGCGAAGAGAAGAAACGGAGCGTGTGAGTAAATCCCGATTTTTGTCTCCCGCGGATCCGGACGGCTTCCATAGGCTTCAATAGAAGCCTGCGGGAGCCGTCCCCGCGGGAGACCCGCATGAAAATGGAGCATGGTCCAGATTTTTTCATGCTCCATTTTTTTTAAAATCCCTTTTATTGACCATCCGCGGGTATTTATCTACCCCGCGGGTGGTCAATGCATCCCTATGGGGTGCGGATCCGCGGGCAGGAGAAGAGTTAAAATCCGCTGCGGATTTTAATTCTTATTTTGCCCGTGGACATGAGGCCTAAGGCTTCCAATGCCTCATAGTGCCAACACCAGACACCCACATCTACTTTTGCATGCTCCCATAGTGCCTCGCTACCTTGGATGCCCCTAAAAGGCCTCAAAGACAGATTCCCACAAAGTGCCTGCCTCAGATTTTCTGATAGTGACAATCTCAGATGCCCCCATAATGTGCAGTGTCACTTCCCCCCTTCTTAAACAGTAATGTGTGGTGCCACTGTACCTCTCCAAATACCAGTGTGCAACCTCACTATGCCCCTTCCCCTCCTTTAACAACACGGAGCAGCCTCACTATGCCCCTCCCCCTATCCTTCCCAACCAACAATGTGCCCCCTCACTATGCCCTTTCCCCCCTCCCCAAACAACACTCTGCAGTTTCACTGCCTCTTTTCTGCCCCCTCCCCCAACAATGAGCAGCCTCACTTTGGCCCTTCCCTAACTCCCCAAACAACAATATGCAGCCTCACTGCTCCTTTTCCGCTTCCCTTACTCAACAACAATGAGCGCCCTCACTTTGGCTCTTCCCCATCTCCCCAAGGAATATTGTGGGACCTCATTATGCCACCCCCCCCAAAACAAAAATATATAGCCTCACTGCCCCTTTTCTGCCCCCCTCCCACAACATAGAAATATAGTAACATAATATGTTAGGGCAAAAAAAATACATGTCCAACTAGTTCCCCCCCCCCCCCAAAAAAAAAAAGTTTGATCCAGAGAAAGGCCAAAAACTCCTATGATGTAGAAACCAATTTTCACTATTTAAAGGAAAAAATTCCACTTCCCGACTCCAATCTGGCAATCAGGAATGGCCTTACTATGCACCTTATCCCCCTCCCCAAACAACAGCAGGTAATAGATTTCTTTTAACAAAAGACAATCAATTATCTCCCGCCACAAGATTCCCCACGGCCACTTCATTCATTGCCATGGCCACTTCCAGATTCATTCATGGCCATGGCCATGGCCACTTCTTGATTCATTCATGTCCACTGCCACCAGGGAACAGTAACATGCAGCCTCTCTGCAAATATTGCGTCATGCCATCTTGCCAGCGGTGCTTTCCTCAGGCGCCCTCAGCTGTCATTGGAGGACAGAAGACGCCTCCTGCTTCTATTAGACCAAAGTCCACCATGGACGGAACTTCCACACGTCAACGATCAGCTAAAGGGGGGAAGCAGGGAAATCTCAATGGCAGCTGACTTATAGCCGCAGCACCCTGGTTGGGAATTACTACAATGTATCAATTTATATACATTTGTAGGTAAAATCATTTACTGCTCTATGATTGGCTCGTGTGGGGTAACGTGACCACCGGGCAGCAGCAGGTTTGTTACAGTAGTTATCAGAGATCTGTCTTCTGCACTTGTGTCCTCGTCTCCTGACCTTTATGAATGAGTTTACACAAGGATGATTCCCATTCAGTGACTGGAAGATTGTGAGGACTTGATACATGAAACAGTTTTTCGTTGTACAAGGAATAATCTTTCTTTGCTGAGACTAGAATACCCCTTTAAGACGCCTGATGTAATACAAGTCGCTGATGCAAGGATCTGTAGCTGCCGGTAACTTCTTCCAGCTGTCACACTCATTGGTATCTTTGGTAAACTGTCAACACATTAGCACCTCTCTGTAAGGCTATTTTCACACGTTGCGGCTGAGGTGCGCCAGCGATGAGGCCGAAACTGTGCCAACATGGAGATCGGTGGAGTTTACACCATAGTTACACGGGTGATTGTGATATCAGTCCAAGAAACTCACAGAGGCATCACACTTGTAAACCCACAATTTTGCCTGCAAGTGTGACCCACTTGCAAAATGCATTGTGATTGGGATGCATGCGCTTTTCACACATGTGAAAATTGCATGTTTTTTCAATAGGAAAATTTTAAAACTGCATGGCACTGACATGTACGTGCGAGTGCAATGTGATTTTTTAAATCGCCAATAGGAAATAATGGGAGAGTTTTCTGCGGAATCACAGAAAAATAGGACATTTTGCAATTTTTCTAGCTTGCAGTATCGTTGCGAGATAAAAAAATGAACGTGTACATAGACCTATTGAGAATAATGGGTTCTGCTTTCGTGCAAGCTTTAGTCGTCTTGCAGCATACAAGACTCGCACAAGAAAATTGCCCAAGTAAATGCAGCCTTAAAGGGGTTGTCCCGCGCTGAAACGGGGTTTTTTTTTTCAATAGGCCCCCCGTTCGGCGCGAGACAAACCCAATGCATGAGTTAAAAAAAACAAACGTTTAGTACTTACCCGAATCCCCGCGCTGCGGCGACTTCTTCCTTACCTTAGCAAGATGGCCTCCGGGATCTTCACCCACGATGCACCGCGGGTCTTTTCCCATGGTGCACCGTGGGCTCTGTGCGGTCCATTGCCGATTCCAGCCTCCTGATTGGCTGGAATCGGCACACGTGACGGGGCGGAGCTACGAGGACCAGCGGCCCCATTCACCAGGGAGAAGACCGGACTGCGCAAGCGCGTCTAATCAGGCGATTAGACGCTGAAATTAGATGGCACCATGGAGACGGGGACGCTAGCAACGGAACAGGTAAGTGAATAACTTCTGTATGGCTCATAATTAATGCACGATGTATATTACAAAGTGCATTAATATGGCCATACAGAAGTGTATATAAGTGTTATAACCCCACTTTCTTTTGCGGGACAACCCCTTTAATGCGACCCTCCAATTTCGGGTCACAATTCTGTCCAGGTATTGGAGGGTGGGGGGGTATTTTACTTGTACTTTATCTTCTCTTCCTGGCCCCTCCGTTCCACTGGGTTGGTGCTTCATTTTCAGGCTGCCATTATGTAATTGGCTAGCAGTGATTATGTGAGCAGAGCTGGCCAATCACAGAGCAGATACAGTTCATTGGTAGTCCTAACATTACCAATGCACTATAGATAGTCGGTCAGACTAAAGATGGCGGCCTGCAAAACACAACTGGAACCATCGGAACAAAGAAAAGATCAAGTACACATAAGATACCCCTCCACCTTCTTGTCCCAGGATAGAGTTTTGTCTTAAAAAAGGAGGGTCGCTATTAAAGGGGTTATCCAACTCGTGGAAAAATTTTTTAAATTGCTACAAATGTTGTCACACAATAAGAGTGGCTACTTACCTGTTCTTTCTCCTAGTGACCCAGCTCTGTAGATCCCATGGTCCTTCTAGTCTTTGTTACAAATGGCAGACAATCAGTAACTGCAGTGGTCGCGGGTCACAGTCCTGGCATCACAGCTCAGATGATGGGAGCTGCAATGGCAAGAGTATGGCAAATGACCGCTGTAGTCACCGATTCACTACAGGAGTCACATGGTAGCAGTTTGTAAGCAAAGACTGGGAGGTCTGCAGGAGCTGCAGCGAGGGAAAGATCAGGTGGGCAGCGCTGCTTTTATTGTGAAGTTGGATAAGCCCTTTAAAGTAGTTTCATTGTTAGCATTCATGTGGTAAATTGCTCAACCAATGACACCTCTTAACGGCAGACAATTTGAATACCGCGCCAATCTTCACGGCGGTGCTAATTGAGGATTTTGATGCAGAACTGCAGTCAGGATTCTGCTATTTACAAATCCGCACGTTATCAGTGCAGATTTTGGTGCTGGATTTCCCGCAGGAGGACATATTCTGCAACACTGTTACTGGATATTCCTTCCTGTATGAAAGGTCTCTGAACCACCGTGGTGCATCCTACACACTTTACATGGAAAGTTCACTGTGGAAGAGCCTCTGAGAAGACATATTACCAGTGAAGACAGTGGTTGTATTGTATCTAACCTCTTAAAGGGGTTCTGTCATAAAAAAAAAAATCTATACTTACCTATTTCTCCCCTGTCAGTCTACCTGCCAGATCTTCACCTCACCTATCTTTTCCAGTCTCCTGCAGTCCAGGGGGGTCACCTCACCTCCAGCTGGCTGATTCTTCTGCTTCCTGTGAGGTTACGTACATTGCTGGCAGTCTCCTTCCTGCCAGCCAATGTACATTATGTCACAGTTCACAGGCCAGCAGGGGGAGTGTCGATCTACTTCAGAGACTGCTCAGGTGAGCTGTCTCTGAAATAGATTAGCATTCCTTCCTAGCCAGTGAACAACGCGACCTTCACTGACCGGCCAGAAGAAGAATGTGAGGAATGTTGCCTTCATAACAAGCTGGCCAGTGTGCGGTGAGGTGACTCGGAGACACTGCAGATGCTCAGCGAGGAGAAGATCTGGTAAGGAGGCTGCCGAGGGAGGAATAGGTGAGTATAGAATTTTCTTTATGACAAAACTCCTTTAAGGGGTATTCTTGAGAATGTCTGGCAGGATCAGCTCATTCTGGAGGCAGACTGCTAACCTTATTCCGAGGTATTGCATAAGACTTTCCTGCTCACCTCCTCAGCTGCTCTATTGACAGATAGATCACATGGGTTTAACAATTAGTGCTAATTATATGCATTGCAGTCAAAATCCATGTTGTTTCTTAATGGCTCTCTCTAACCCTCTCTTTTCAAGCGGTTTCGATGAGAGTTTCCTTAAGGATGGTCTGTGAAAGATTAGCTGCTATTGGGAAGTTGTTTCTTGAGGCTGTATTCACATGGGCAATTTTCATGTGAACATTTTGTCTGATTGGGGACAGAACGCACACGTAAAAAGAACCTATACACGCAAAAAGAACCTATACACGCAAAAAGAACCTATACACGCAATGGCAAAATACACACGAGCGATTTTTCTCTTGGATCGATAGTTCGAAATAGAAAAATTGTAGCAGGTCTTATTCTTGGGCAATTCTTGTTCAAGTATTGCCCATTACTTGCCAAGACAGTAAGGAAAAAGCATTGCACTTACATGCCATGCGATTTACATTACGAGTGCGATGTCTTTTTTACCATTTTGGCAATTTAGAACCCCGTGCGATTTTTTTCATGCACGTGAAAAATGCAAGTACATCATCATGAATGACGCATTTTTAATGTCAAAATGCAAGATACATGTTTGAAAATCACTGAAAATTTGCTGGCAAACGAGGGCGATGTAGATCAGCTTTTCACTGACCTATACTGCACCCACCAGTGTGAATACAGCCCAGGACTGGGATACTATGTGCCACACATCCTGAAATTCCAGGGCTGCCCTATCTGCTCTGCATAAATACCTACCGAGAGCCGAGGAACTACTATCAGAAGGGTTAGCACGCTAATTTTTACCTTTACTCATTTACTTGATTAACTTGATACTCTGTTTCTTACGGAGATATGCCCGTCCATAGTCACTCCTGGTTTTCTTTCTCTTTACCATATTCTTTCTTTCTCCTTGTTTCATTCTTCGTCAACTTTTGTACCCCCTGCGCCGGGATTTATTAGGCATTTCAGCCTTTCTTTATTTCTTTGACAACCCAAGTTCTTGAAGTTAAAAAGGGGTATTCCAACTTCAAAAAACAATCTAATTCCTCATAAAATGATGGGTTATGTAGTTTGTAGAGCATGTATGTAGTGTCACATGATGCAAGCAGTCTAGTCCATTTTTGCTGTCCTCAAATGTCTGTCATAAATGCTATCTTTTCTCCTTAGGGAGACGGTGAGTGAGGAGACTCAAAAGGCCATCCATGCTCCTCTGGGTAATATGCAAATAAGGGAGATGGAATAATACCTCCACAGTGCCACCTATTGGAAGGCAGTATTCCTTCAAGTCAAAGTTAGACTCTTTATACAAGTCTGTGTCATGCTCCGGCCCCTCAGGCCCTTAGTCATACCGCAATGTAGGAATTGTATCCAAATTGTTGCATTAAAATCTAGTTTAGACCCACTTTACATTTTATATTAGGGGAATGCATTGCCAAAATCACTGACTCTCCTTGCAAAAAGGAGCCTTTCTGATGGTAACCCTGCAGAACGTCTTCTTCACTAAGAGCGCTGCAGTCAGGTTACAACTTTGACCTCCTATTCTTAAAACCTGTCCCATATACTAATTTCCTCCTATGCATTCGAAGCATCGTCCATTCCATTGCTTGGCATTGCACATGCAGTGAAAAAAATGAAAGCAGTTTCCCAGCCCTGCTGCTCTTCCTCCTCGTCACACACATTAGCAGTATGGCACGAAGTAAGATGTTACCAGCTCATCTTCACACTATGAAGAATATACCCATAAATACTTGTTGATGGGAGCACCTGACAACGCGATTGCCGAGCTTCAGTTCACTATATGCTGGCAATGCACTCTTAAAGGTCAAATGCCAGGGTAATGTATCCAGTCAATGAGAAATGCTTTGCTAACACATATGCAAATGCCTGGCAAGTGATTGGCTCCTGGGACCGCAATCACATAAAACTAATTCAGTAGTTTATTTTAAAGATGTGAAACAGCAAAATGTCCAAACTGAGCTGTAAAAGAACAGAGAACCCGAGGAAAATACCAAACCGGCCTGGCAGTGCCATAAGTACAAATGCAGGTTGTCCTCAAACAGCAAGATAATCCACAGTATTATAGTAGTTATATACCTGTACATAGGGGCAGTATTATAGTAGTTATATTCTTGTACATAGAGGGCAGTATTATAGTAGTTATATACCTGTACATGGGGGGCAGTATTATAGTAGTTATATTCTTGTACATAGGGGGCAGTATTATAGTAGTTATATACCTGTACATGGGGGGCAGTATTATAGTAGTTATATTCTTGTACATAAGGGGGCAGTATTATAGTAGTTATATTCTTGTACATAGGGGGCAGTATTATAGTAGTTATATTCTTGTGCATAGGGGGCAGAATTATAGTAGTTATATACCTGTACATGGGGGGCAGTATTATAGTAGTTATATTTTTGTATGAAGGAGCAGTATTATAGTAGCTATATTCTTGTACATAGAGGGCAGTATTATAGTATCCATATTCTTGTATGTAGGAGCAGTATTATAGTAGTTATATTCTTGTACATAGGGAGCAGTATTATAGTAATTATATTCTTGTACATAGGGGGCAGTATTATAGTATTTATATTCTTGCACATAGGAGGCAGTATTATAGTAGTTATATTCTTGTACATAGGGGGCAGTATTATAGTAGTTATATTCTTGTACATAAGGGGTAGTATTATAGTAGCTATATTCTTGTACATAGGAGGCAGTATTATAGTAGTTATATTCTTGTACATAGGGGGCAGTATTATAGTAGTTATATTCTTGTACATAGGGGGGGCAGTATTATAGTAGTTATATTCTTGTACATAGGAGGCAGTATTATAGTAGTTATATTCTTGTACATAGGGGGGCAGTATTATAGTAGCTATATTCTTGTACATAGGAGGCAGTATTATAGTAGTTATATTCTTGCACATAGGGGGCAGTGTTATAGAAGTTATATTCTTGTACATAGGGGGCAGTATTATAGTAGTTATATTCTTGTACATAGGGGGCAGTATTATAGTAGTTATATTCTTGTACATAGCAGGCAGTATTATAGTAGTTATATTCTTGTACATAGGAGCAGTATTATAGTAGTTATATTCTTATACATAGGGGGCAGTATTATAGCAGTTATATTATTGTACATAGGGAGCAGTATTATAGTAGTTATATTCTTGTACATAGGAGCAGTATTACAGTAGTTATATTCTTGTACATAGCAGGCAGTATTATAGTAGTTATATTCTTGTACATAGCGGGCAGTATTATAGTAGTTATATTCTTGTACATAGCGGGCAGTATTATAGTAGTTATATTCTTGTACATAGGAGTTATATTATAGTAGTTATATTCTTGTACATAGGAGGCGGTATTATAGTAGTTATATTCTTGTACGTAGGAGCAGTATTATAGTAGCTATATTCTTGTACATAGGAGGCAGTATTATAGTAGTTATATTCTTGTACATAGGAGGCAGTATTATACTAGTTATATTCTTGTACATAGCAGGCAGTATTATAGTAGTTATATTCTTGTACATAGGGGGCAGTGTTATAGAAGTTATATTCTTGTACATAGGGGGCAGTATTATAGTAGTTATATTCTTGTACATAGGAGCAGTATTATAGTAGTTATTTTCTTGTACATTGGAGGCAGTATTATAGTAGTTATATTCTTGTACATAGGAGGCAGTATTATAGTAGTTATATTCTTGTACACAGGGAGCAGTATTGTAGTAGTTATATTCTTGTACATAGGGGGCAGTATTATAGTAGTTATATTCTTGTACATAGGGAGCAGTATTATAGTAGTTATATACCTGTACATGGGGGGCAGTATTATAGTAGTTATATTTTTGTATGAAGGAGCAGTATTATAGTAGCTATATTCTTGTACATAGAGGGCAGTATTATAGTATCCATATTCTTGTATGTAGGAGCAGTATTATAGTAGTTATATTCTTGTACATAGGGAGCAGTATTATAGTAATTATATTCTTGTACATAGGGGGCAGTATTATAGTATTTATATTCTTGCACATAGGAGGCAGTATTATAGTAGTTATATTCTTGTACATAGGGGGCAGTATTATAGTAGTTATATTCTTGTACATAGGGGGCAGTATTATAGTAGTTATATTCTTGTACATAGGGGGGGCAGTATTATAGTAGTTATATTCTTGTACATAGGAGGCAGTATTATAGTAGTTATATTCTTGTACATAGGGGGGCAGTATTATAGTAGCTATATTCTTGTACATAGGAGGCAGTATTATAGTAGTTATATTCTTGCACATAGGGGGCAGTGTTATAGAAGTTATATTCTTGTACATAGGGGGCAGTATTATAGTAGTTATATTCTTGTACATAGGGGGCAGTATTATAGTAGTTATATTCTTGTACATAGCAGGCAGTATTATAGTAGTTATATTCTTGTACATAGGAGCAGTATTATAGTAGTTATATTCTTGTACATAGGAGCAGTATTATAGTAGTTATATTCTTATACATAGGGGGCAGTATTATAGTAGTTATATTATTGTACATAGGGAGCAGTATTATAGTAGTTATATTCTTGTACATAGGAGCAGTATTATAGTAGTTATATTCTTGTACATAGCAGGCAGTATTATAGTAGTTATATTCTTGTACATAGCGGGCAGTATTATAGTAGTTATATTCTTGTACATAGCGGGCAGTATTATAGTAGTTATATTCTTGTACATAGGAGTTATATTATAGTAGTTATATTCTTGTACATAGGAGGCGGTATTATAGTAGTTATATTCTTGTACGTAGGAGCAGTATTATAGTAGTTATATTCTTGTACATAGGAGGCAGTATTATAGTAGTTATATTCTTGTACATAGGAGGCAGTATTATAGTAGTTATATTCTTGTACATAGGAGGCAGTATTATAGTAGTTATATTCTTGTACATAGCAGGCAGTATTATAGTAGTTATATTCTTGTACATAGGGGGCAGTGTTATAGAAGTTATATTCTTGTACATAGGGGGCAGTATTATAGTAGTTATATTCTTGTACATAGGAGCAATATTATAGTAGTTATTTTCTTGTACATTGGAGGCAGTATTATAGTAGTTATATTCTTGTACATAGGAGGCAGTATTATAGTAGTTATATTCTTGTACATAGGAGGCTGTATTATAGTAGTTATATTATTGTACATAGGTGACAGTATTATAGTAGTTATATTCTTGTACATAGGAGGCAGTATTATAGTAGTTATATTGTTGTACATAGGAGCAGTATTATAGTAGTTATATTCTTGTACATAGGAGGCAGTATTATAGTAGTTATATTCTTGTACATAGCGGGCAGTACTATAGTATTTATATTCTTGTACATAGGGGGGAGTATTATAGTAGTTATATTCTTGTACATAGGGGGGAGTATTATAGTAGTTATATTCTTGTACATAGGGGGCAGTATTATAGTAGTTATATTCTTGTACATAGGAGGCAGTATTATAGTAGTTATATTCTTGTACATAGGAGCAGTATTATAGTAGTTATATTCTTGTACATAGAGGGCAGTATTATAGTAGTTATATTCTTGTATATAGGGGGCAGTATTATAGTAGTTATATTCTTGTATATAGGGGGGCAGTATTATAGTAGTTATATTCTTGTACATAGGAGACAGTGTTATAGTAGTTATATTCTTCTACATAGGAGCAGTATTATAGTAGTTATATTCTTGTACATAGGGTGCAGTATTATAGTAGTTATATTCTTGTACATAGGAGACAGTATTATAGTAGTTATTTTCTTGTACATAGGGGGCAGTATTGTAGTAGTTATATTCTTGTACATAGGGTGCAGTATTATAGTAGTTATATTCTTGTACATAGGAGACAGTATTATAGTAGTTATATTCTTGTACATAGCGGGCAGTATTATAGTATTTATATTCTTGTACATAGGGGGGAGTATTATAGTAGTTATATTCTTGTACATAGCAGGCAGTATTATATTAGTTATATTCTTGTACATAGGGGGCAGTATTATAGTAGTTATATTCTTGTACATAGGAGGCAGTAATATAGTAGTTATATTCTTGTACATAGGAGCAGTATTATAGTAGTTATATTCTTGTACATAGGGGGCAGTATTATAGTAGTTATATTCTTGTATATAGGGGGCAGTATTATAGTAGTTATATTCTTGTATATAGGGGGGCAGTATTATAGTAGTTATATTCTTGTACATAGGAGACAGTATCATAGTAGTTATATTCTTCTACATAGGAGCAGTATTATAGTAGTTATATTCTTGTACATAGGAGACAGTATCATAGTAGTTATATTCTTCTACATAGGAGCAGTATTATAGTAGTTATATTCTTGTACATAGAAGGCAGTATTATAGTAGTTATATTCTTGTACATAGGAGGCAGTATTATAGTAGTTATATTCTTGTACATAGGAGGCACTATTATAGTAGTTATATTCTTGTACATAGAAGCAGTATTATAGTAGTTATATCCTTGTACATAGGAGGCAGTATTATAGTAGTTATATTCTTGTACATAGGGGGCAGTATTATAGTAGTTATATTCTAGTACATAGGGGGCAGTAATATAGTAGTTATATTATTGTGCATAGGGGGCAGTATTATAGTAGTTATATTCTTCTATATAGTGGGGCAGTATTATAGTAGCTATTTTCTTGTACGTAGGGGCAATATTATAGTAGTTATATTCCTGTCAGTAGGAGACAGTATTTTCGACATTATATTCTTTTTCTTAGGGCCAGTATAGTAAAGTATTTATATTGCTATAATTAAAATTCATTCCAAAGTAGACAGTAAATACATGATCCATCATGACGTGTGATGGAGTACAAATTGATAAAGAAGATTAGGTTTGCACATTTTTTTTTGTAAATATTGTCGGAATTTCATTAATGATAATGTATCTGAAGTATAATGAAGATTTTTAAGGGTATTTATATAACTTTTCCGGAAAAGTCTAGATTATTGGCCTTACATACAATAGAAACGGACTATTCTAACATTTTCACTTGACAATCCTGCTTCATGTATACAGTAGTCTGAAACTACTTGTGATAAACAAAAAGTGTCCAGATGTTTATGGCCAGCTGTAATCCTACCCAATCATGCCTCGTTTATTTGATCAGGCACTGAATTTCAAGCTTTGCATTTTCTTTTGCACAGGCAAGGCCCTCTACTCCCAAAGCCATTCCACCTAATATAATGCCACACCCCCTTACCTTTAAACATCCTGCAATCCTTCAAAGCCCCACCCATATTTTAATATACCACACCCATTCATACTTATATGATAAGTTGATATCCTCTAAAATATCATCTGGGATCATTCTAACCGTAAGAGGTAGATCATCGAGAAGGCGGGGGAGGGGAGTGTACACCATGTTTGACATGAGGATTTTTTTTTTTAAAACTAAGCAAGTTTTATTCGCAAGTCCTCCCACACCGCTCAGCAAATGATTCAAAGCCTTCAGTGTGATTTCATCTGTGCAGACTCTAATCCACTTACTTAATGAAATACATAATTAACATATTATAATTGCAGTAAAGATGGTTTTGACAGGAATCATTTCCCGTATCTAATACCATGGTAATTTAATCTGTTTCCCACTCCCTAACACGACCCTTTGTGATTAAGTTTCATAAGGTTTTTTTTCCCCTTCTTGATTGATTGATTCATTTGACGTGTTCAGGCTTTGCAAGAAGTTGTCAGTTTACGCAGAGCTTTGCAATGTTGTGGCAGATGGTATCAGGAAGGAGAACTCTCTGTGTGGTCCGGCTTTTTTTTTTGGGTTTGTTTCTAAATGCCCGGATAATCCAAATACAGTCAGCCTGATCTACTGCATTGTTTCACATTTTATGGGCTGTCGGTGGGCCACGAGGATTATTACTGGACTTGAGAAAACAGGATGTACAATATGAAACGGAGCCTTTAGACTGACAGCTTCTCTAGTAATAAAACCCACATGCATATACTATAACTTAAGTTTAGAGCCGGCGTTGTGGTTCCTGCGCTCTGTCGCTCTCGTTTATAGTGGAACTTAATAGTTTCCAACAAGTTCTGGTCATTGAGATCATTTGCAAAAAGTGGGGGATTGAAAAAGTTCACAGCTGCCATTGTGCAAAAAAAAATAAAAAATTGTAAGTGTTTTTCATAACTGGTCTCGAACGACAGCCTGCACAAGTTTTAGAAGTTCCTGGAAAGTTCTTCTTGCTGAACTCACCATGTTTGCCAAAGTTTTCGTACCTCTAAAGAGCCTTTTAGAACAATGGGGCAAAAACATTCAGAAAAAACATTGCTTGCCCAATCATTGGGCTGTGTGAAAGTGCCGCCAATCACACAACAAATGAGCAAATGGTGATCACAACTTTCATGCGGCACCAAAAATCAACGTTGTCTGCAGCACACCTCCCTTTGTAAATGTGGAATGTGCTGCCAACAGTAATGAAACAGTATTGATGATGAAGAATCATTTGTTCCCCATACTGCCTGAATCAGCCTGTGTGAAGGCCAGGTAGAAGACCGCCAATTTGTTCGATCAGCCCTTGTTATATGGCACCAGAGAGAGTTCCGAATAGCTTTATCTATGACATAAGTAGAGTCAGTCAACCCTCAGCCTTTCCCTGAATCAAGCAGGGTTCCTACCATATCTCACCTTGCTTCAGATACAGTGTTAGTTAGAACATGAAAAAAATGGCATTTCCTAAAAATGTAAGCACTACCCCTATTGGTCCCTCCCTCTAAAAATATGATAAAGTAATATAAACATATCTATATATATATAAAGACGAAAGCCCTCACTGACTGACTGACTCACTGACTGACTTGCCACTAATTCTCCAACTTCCCGATGTCGTAGAAACATGAAATTTGGCGCAAGCATAGATTATGTCCAAAATAGGAAAAGCTAATAGGTCCCAACTCGATTATTCAATTTTAGCACAAAAGAACTAGCGTCCAAATTTTACATATGGAATCTAATTCTCTCATTTCCCGATGTCGTAGAAACTTGAAATTTGGCACAAGCATAGATTATGTCCAAAATAGGAAAAGGTAATGGGTCCCAACTCGATTATTCAATTCTAGCGCAAAAGAACTAGCGTCCAAATTTTACATACAGAATCTAATTCTCTCACTTCCTGATGTCGTAGAAACATGAAATTTGGCACAAGCATAGATTATGTCCAAAATAGGAAAAGTTAATAGGTCCCAACTCGATTATTCAATTCTAGCGCAAAAGAATTAGCGTCCAAATTTTACGTACAGAATCTAATTCTCTTACTTCTCGATGTCATAGAAACTTGAAATTTGGCATGAGCATTGATTATGTCATGAATAGGAAAAGTTAATGGGTCCCAACTCGATTATTTAATTCTAAGCGCAAAAGAATTAGCGTCCAAATTTTATGTACGGAATCTAATTCTCTCACTTCCCGATATCATTTTATATAAAGGAAACGTTGCATGGTTACCTCCCCGTGGTGTTTCCTGGGTAACGCAAAGAACCATGCAAAATAGTGAACATATTTTTTTCCTCTGTATCTCTAAAGTAACCACGACTTCATAAGATTTTCCGTGTGAACACCAGATAAACACCAGTACCAAATTAACTCGGGCGAAGCCGGGTATATCAGCTAGTATACTTATATATTTACAGAAGTTTTCTGGGACTGAAAAAAGGTTAAATGAGCTTAAAATGAAGAAAAATTTAGTACTTGCCTATGCCGGCCACTCGACAACCAATGCTGCAGTCCCAGTGTCCACTGCACGGAACCTGGAAGAAGCAGCGGCTAGTCGCCTGCCGTTCATTGTGCACATGACCGCTCAACCAATTACTGGCTTCAACGGTAATTCTTCCATGGCCGCTGAAGCGTGTGAGTTGCTGAGCGGTCACGTGCACAATCAAGAAGCTCCCCGCTTCTTCCAGGTTGCCTGTAACGGGCATCAGGCCTGCACCACTGGATGGGGCGCGTCCAAGATAGGTTAGTATTCAGTTTTTCCTAATTTTAAGCCTGTTTAATTTTTTTATGCCCCAGAAAACCCCTTTAACTGTAGATCACGCACAGGAAAACTATGGATTCATATAACGGCACCTACATACTATACCCTTTTCATACAGAGTGATGTGACCTATAGAATGTGGGGCATGTCCCATTACATGCCATCGTACAGCAGTTTATTTCGGCTAGAGGCATTTCCAGGAGACAGAGGCACTGTAGTTCCCTAATCGGAGCAGGCTCGGTGCACACGGCTTTACCTTGCACATGAGGCCTAAATTACTGGAGTATTAATCGTCACCCCATTCATGAGCGCAGTAACTTGAGTAGAATTCATGGGCTGCAAGAAAGTTTGATTTACATCAAGAGTTAAGAAAAGTGAGAAGCAGATATTTAAGGCGGCTCTACTTAGGGAATGAGCGCTGCAAATCAGTTATTACCCAACCTAAATTCCAACTTCAAACAGAAGATCAAGGCTTGGAGTTTAGCCCAGTTTTGAACTTGGTAAAGAAAAGACAAAGAAAAAGAAAAAAAAAACGGAGGATTTTAGCATGACTCACTGTAAATACATTAACGGAACAGGAACAATCGTGGTATAACTGTTCCACGGACAATGAGGATCATTCATAAAATACAAAATGGGCATAACTAAAATATTACCCTGTGCATGCGGAACTGTCAGGCGCAACAATGCTAACAGGCAAAGACTACAATAGTTCAACCTAATAGGTACAAAAGCACCCAAGAACGTCCCTCCATACAATAGCACAGAAGGGGGTACAGGGCCGGGCTCAGACAACCGTATGGTAAAACGCTGCATATATCATCACATTTGTGATCGCGTATTCCTGCGCATTAGAGCGTATCTCACGCACTCTGTCATACGCTGGCTTCCTGGTTTCCGTTTTTTCCATGTTTTCTAGCAACATGTATAAAGAACGCCATAAATACGCGATATAATTGCATAAGTACAGTGTTTTCAGGCACCCATAGAGAACAATAGGGTCCTATCACGTGCGGTAAAATAGAACATGCTGCGTTCTCTTTTACGTGCAGATTATACACCATCAATATACTCAAGTGTGAATGGATCGATGACAATCAATGTACTTTCATTGACTCCATTTACCACGTATTACGCTTTTACATCCAAAGTAGTTTGTGGTGGTGTAGATTCCACGCGGTGTTGAAATTGTTCTACAAGAATATCGGCCCCTGCGGACAAGATAGTCTCCTGCAATTGTTGCATATTAGATGGAGGTGCTGACATGTTCTGACCAGCTGACTGGAAGGGGTCAGCAGCGATTCATGCTGCTTGTGCCAAATTCTGACCCCCATCAGTACAGGGAGACCGAAATCTGCATCCATCTGACCAGGAGACGATTTTCCGCTGCTCAGTGATACACGTTTTGCGCTCTTTTACCTGCTGGAGTCATCCTGCTGTTATAGCCCATCCGTGCTGAGGAACGGAGAGTTGTGCATTCGAACACATTAGTTGGAGCACCATCGCTGTATTTGGCTGCTCTTGACTGTGCAGCGCCTGTTGGTCAGAAAGATTCCTGACATCTTCCTCTGACCCCTTTAGGTGACAAGTTGTTTCCATTCTTTTGCCCCTTGGAGTCTCACCTTTCTGTTTCTCTTACACACAATGGCACTAGGACTGGTCGTCTGCTGTTATAACCCATCCATGCTAAGGAATGGAGAGTTGTGCATTTGGACACGTTAGTTGGAGCTTCAGCATTGTATTCGGCTGCTCTTGACTGTGCAGCCTGTTGGTCAGAATGATTCCTGACATCCTCCTCTGACCCCTCTCAGTGAGGAGTTGTTTCCATCCACAGGATCTTTTGCTGGATGCTTTTTCTCAATCACGCCATTTTCGGTATACTCTCCACAGCGTTATACGAGAAAACCCCACGTGGTCGGCAGTGAAGTCCTGGCCCCGGCTAGTCTAGCACCGATGACCCGGCTTCGTTGGAAGTCGCTCCGATCACTGGAATTTCCCACCTAATGTAGATTCATACTGCAATTGATCCACAGAAAACTTGTCACGTGATTTTATGCTGCACTCCAGGGTCACGGGGAGAATGTCCACAAAAGGCAGCATAAATCGTGAGAGGGCCGGGGCGTTAATAAAGGGCCATTCAGTGCAGTTATTAGGCCACCAGCTGTAAATGCTGTGGACTGTCCACAAGTGATTCTGCTGCAGAAATGACACTACAAGTCACGTGGAAGAGAGGTAAACAATCTTGTCCACGCGGAGCAGAACATTTCTGCGCAGAATCCACGGTGTATCGATCTGTGCTGCCGATTTTGACTGCAGATTTCAACCTTTGAAATACAAAGTTTGCAACAAATCCACAACAAAATTTGGGGCAAATTCGGCCTCTTTTACGTGTTGATTTAGTCCCTGCGGATTCGCTGAATTCGTGACGCCGAATTTCCATTGCAAAAATTCGACAGCAAATGTGGTGCATGTGAAGGCAGCCTTAGAGCTTCTAAAGGATGTGGGGGGTTTTGGTGAAGGATCCTTAGCTAGTTTGCAAAGAAGGCAAACTAACAGGTGCTGCTGTACCCGCTGAGTGGGTCCGTAATATACCGATTGGGGTGCGGCTGTGTCCCGAACCCACAGTGGAGGCGACTGATCTAATGTACAGTACCCCGTCCGCTCACATTAGTAAGAGTAGCGCTACTTGTATCATGAGTAATGTCATGTGAGGGTTAGAATGGAGAACAGTGTAAGGTCACAAACTGATAGGGACGGGAGGAGAATGTGCTGATGTCATCTGATATATTGCTTGTAATTACTTTGATTCTTGAAACATTTGTAATAAATCTAACTTTCTTGTGTGAGAAATCTTCCCTTTTCCTCACATTCCTGTGTCACTACACCGCACCAATGTTTCCTCTCTTAGGGGCTCTCCCTAAAGGGTTAAAAGGTGCTTTGTAAATGAACTGTAAGGTGCGCCAAAATCAGAGTATGCGCCAAAATTTGGTGCAAATTTTGGCGCAGTAGAACTGAGCATGCTCAATGGATGCTTATTGGTTGTATGAGGCTCTCACATAAAAAGGACAATTTTTGCTGCACAAGAAAAGAGTGCAGGAACTAAGAGTGAGCTAGAAGAGCGTCTGCTGCGAGACTGAGAGGGGAGACGACGCTATAACAAAGAGAGCCAAGAGACTGCTGACCACAGACTACAGAGGAAGGAGGAGCAAGTTCATGGTAACCTGGGAGAGAGGAACTAGACCAGAACCAACCAGAGGAGTGAGACTGGAGGTGGAGAGGAGGGCTCCCAAACCCCAGATAATGCTGTGGATCCCTGGGGCTGGTAGAAGCTGCAGTCTTTGCATAACGAACCGTAAGTGAGGCCAGACTCCTTACAGACACTAGGTGTACACACCAGTAGGGACATAAACAGTTAGTCAGTAGGCCTGCTGCTGGACATAGGACGTATACCTACGACACAGCATTGTTACCAAGATTCTGATGCTTGAGTCTCTGTTCATGGACTACTTTATTTGTTGGCCTGAGGAGAGGCAAACATTACCTGGAGTATCAAGCAAGCCTTAAAGGGATAATGCATGGGTAAACTGTAATCAGACTTACTATTGGACGATACCAAAGCAATATCCCTGCAGGGGAAAATGTGTATTATATTTTGTTCGTTATACTTTTGTGAGATGGCACCGCTGTTCACAAAGTGTTATTAAATATTGTTTCCGAGTATCAGTGTTGTTAAAGGTTGTTCACAAGGCATTACTATTCCTGCATTTTAGTAAGCAGTAGGTAATGCCTAGGTGCTTTATGATAAAGGTCCAATTGCTTAATCTTTACCAATGCATAATTTAGGGGTTGTACCAAGATTGCAATAGGATAGGGGATAACTTGCTGATCAGTGGTGGAGACCCCTGCCGTTCTTCAGAATGCGACTCCCGTGCCTGTCACTATGGGGGTCCCTTCTCCCCTCGCAGTGATGTCATCATGAAGAGAGTGCTGGCCGAGCATGCACATTCAGTGCTATATTTATATCAATGGGGCTGATGGAAATACCCAAGCTGGTGCCACTTGGATATTCAGCGGTCCCATTGAAAGTCAACGGAGTGCCAGTGCAATTAGCGCTCCATTCAATCTCCTCCTCACAGCAGGGGGTGCAGTAGCCCGGAAGTGAGTAGAATGAGGGACCCAGTGCCCCAATTCTTGAGATCAATAGGAGCCTCAATGGTGAGACCGGCACTGATCAGCAATTTATCCCCTATCCTATAGGGAACAACTTGCCATCTTGGTCCAATCCCTTTAAATAAATATTGTCCATCTTGGTTACCCCATCTGCTGCCCCAATCCTGCTTTGTTACACCTCCACCCGCGACACATCCCTCCGACCCAGCATGGGTATTATTAGGGCATGATACAGCCACAGCCCACAGACACTTTGCAACATTGTTGCAATTAGTTACATTCTTTATTTTCACTCTTCTAGATACAAATGCCAGGCGAGGAGTATTTCATTCACTGCGGTGCTGTATCACCCTGTAATACACCCTCTTCCACACACCTCTTAACATGTGAAACGTACAGAGCTCAGAATATGTTTTTCCTTATCTTCTCCTGCACAACCCTGACTGTAATATATGGCTGCAGCAGAACTGAAAAAGCCTTCTTAAGTGGATTGGTGCATGTTAATAGTATACTTAAATATGCATTTGGATAGGAGACACTTAAGAAGTAAAAAAACATTAGCTCTTGCTGCCTCCAGATTTCTCCTGGATGGGAGGGGGGCGCAGGCATCGCTTTTGAGTGGCAAGTGTACAAGTAACGTGCTCCACATCAACTGCCAATATGTTAGTAGGGCTTGGTAACAATCTGTGGTCTCGAGGGAAACCTGCAGCAGTTGAAGTGAATATCAGAGAGGAGAGAAAACAATTTCTGGTGCCAATAATGGAGCAGGGATGAAAAATGTTTTAATATTTGAGGCTTCTTTATGGCAGGAGCGGTGACAGTGATTGAGTCAATGTCAGCTTTTTTTCCCTTTTAAATGTCATCTATCGCCTGCGAGTTTCCTCTGCTCGGGAGGCACACACGCTTGATGTGGGCCGTTTGCAACCATTGATCAGTGATTTTATTCTAAACGGAACACTTGCCACAAGACGAGGAATTGGAGAATTTATAAGGGCGCTGCTCTAACAGCCACTTTGAGTCTACAATTCTTATTACTGGCCTTAAAATCTTACTTCTTTTTTTTTTCCCCCCTCTTCTATGCATGTAATGGGATTTGCAGAGACTGGCGCTGGCACCCGCAGTAACGGGATAATATCGAGCCGTTTTGCGCAGAGAAATTAAGCGTTTACAGAATGGACACTTTTAAGGTTCTACAGGGTAATGCTGCTATTGAATTTTGCAGAAAAGAATCATCATTTATTTTTAATGCTTTCGGTGAGAGGGTACGGTTAACGTAGAGCGAGGCGATTGCAACAGATATGAATGGACTCAGCGTTAACCCCTTCACTCCCCAGGACATATATTTACATCATGGGGGGTACAGGGTTTGTATAGAGTGGGATCAGGAGCCGATCCTGCTCCCTACACGGCAGATGCCGGCTGTCTTTGACAGCGGACACCCGTCGACAACAGCCGTGATCAGCGTGAACGCTGATCACAGCTGTTAACTCTTTCAATGCTTCGAGTGATATTCAGGGGTCCCAAACAGACCCCCACAAAAAGACAGAGAGGTGCCAATCGGTGGCATCTTGGAGCCTTCTTAGGAACCCCAGGACTGCCATGGCTGATTGCCTATCAAGTCATGCCTGTGCACACCAGACTGCCTGTCAGAATGTGGTATAATGCTTTAAGTTCTGACCAGCATTTAAATGCCTCATTTAGTAATCAGAGGTCCCGAATGGCCCCCTCGCAATAAGATGGCAAGGTGCCGATTGGTTGTAATGAAGCCTGGGGCTTTCTTAAAGCCCCTAGGGCTGCATTGGCTGATTGCCTATCAAGCCATGCCTATTATATGGTTTTGTAGACTGCCTGTCAGAACTCAGTGTAATGCAATACTATGATATTGCATTATACTCTGTGAGCAACAGAACAATCGCAAGTTCAAGTCCCCAATGGGTACTAAAAAAATATGGAAAAATACGTTTTAAAATGTTTTATTAATTATTAGAAAAAATTAAAAGGTAATACAAGTTTAAAAGAAAACCCCTTTTCCCATATTTATAATGAAACAATCAAAACACACACAAAAAATACTTGGCATTGCTGTGTCCGTAAAAGTCTCATCTAGCAAAGTAACACATTGTTTATCCCGCACAATGAATGTCATCAGAAAAAAAAAATACACAACGTCAGAATTGTGCTTTTTTGGTCACCCGGTCCCCAAGAAAAATTGTAATAAAAAGCGATCAGAAAGTCATAAGTGCTCCAAAACGGTACAAATAGAAACTACAGAAAGTCACGCAAAAAAAAAAGAGCCCTGAAACAACAACATCGATGGAAAAATAAACACGTTATGGTTGTCACAAGATGGCGGCAGAAAATAATAAAAAAAATTTTTTAAAGATTTTTTTTTTTTTAAGTAGTGAAGCAGAAAAAAAAAGCAAATGTAGTTGGTATCACGGTAATTGTGCTGACCCATAGAATAAAGTTATCATGTCATTTTAGTCGCAGCGTGTACGTGATAAAACAAGATCCCTCTAGGATAGCGGAATTGCATTTTTTTTCCATTTCACCTTACTTAGAAATTTTTAAAAGTTTTTCACTACACTAAGTAGGACCAATGAAAAATACAACTCGTCCCGCCAAAAAAAAGTGGGGAAGAAAAAACAGAAATGAAAGAAAAAAAAAAAGGGCCGCGCCATTAAAGGGTTAAATCTGCCAATTAAAGTTATAAGAATTACTAAATAAAAAGCTGCGTAACATCACATGGTAAGAGATAAAAACGAGCTCCGGCTTGGAGGCGCTCGGGGACAAGATGGCTGCTGCCCTAATAACGTGACGTTACGGTGACATTTCTCTAAATGTAACGAGCAGAAGTGGTTAAAGGTTACATTACATATTAACATTTAATGTATTCCCAAGTTTCCCTGCATGTCATTAGTTCCCAATGAGTTAAAAAAGAAGCCATTTACAATTATTCGGAAGGCTAAATGTTTGCCGTTTTTGCGCCGTGTTGCTGTTGGCTTGAATGTAATTTTGCAGAAAAGTATGTTAGCTTTTACCCGAGATGTCTGACATTCAAACTTTATTACTGAATCCTACGCCCTGGGACTGTGAATTATAGCGAGGATCAGCCTTGGTCTAGTAAAAGCATCATTCAGCCTTGTTGATTATGGAGCGTACCTTACCGGTGGACCTGCAGACGTATTCGTGCAACCGATAATGTTTATATATGTAGTCAGAAATATATTGCTGACCGGACAAAGAGAAAGCCCAGGAGGGAAGAGGGGGGACGAAGATAAATGATCTCAAAACCTAAATGCTCCATACTCAGGCTCCAGAAATGAGAACCTAAGCTTCCTTGGTCAACGGAGAAGACCTCACCCAATATACCCGGAGAGCGCTTAGAGGTCTGATTCAGGGGTATTCCGGTTACCCAACGTTGCTGTCAAATAAAAGCTAATCAAAAGTTATTAAAGTTTGCAACATAGTTCTGCTTTGGATTTTGTGTCTGCAGCTCTATAAGCCATGACTTCTCTCCGGCACTTCAGAAGTGTTTATTCCCAGGTTGCTCTAGATACAACCTGTCCGAATTCCACTGCTACATATCGAGCTTGATCAGTAGGATTGACCGGGGACGGCTTTTTTTGTATTGAGGATCGGATTGCTGACCAATAGAAGAGCAGCGCCCAGTGGGGGCATGTACAGGCAGGAGGTACGGAGCAGGGAATTGGCGTGAATGTACTCACAAGTCGCATGTCAGGAGGGATGTGGTGGGCTTCTTGGAAAAGAGCAATGTGGGGAAATATCGGAAATGGAGGACAGGATAAGAAGGTGACAGCTGCATAATGTATACCCATAAACAGCTCCTCTTAAACACGGTGCACTCACTTTTCATATACAGAACGTTTGAAAATTTGCGTCCACACTGGATTACCCCTTTAAGCTAAAGGCATTTGCTGCCTTAATCCTTTCCAATCCGCTGTCTGACCTCTGAAGAGATTAGGATTTAAGGCTGTGCAGCTCTTATGTTGGAAGACGTCTGTCGGGGTTCTCTTACTGTATATTGCCAGCCTCTCTGCTGTTGGAGCCTATCCAACGTGTCACCTCATGCAGTACTGGTGTTAGCCAGCATAGAGCGCTGTTGTATAACAGCAGAAAAAAGTAAGCCCCCTAGGAAACCAGGAAAGAAATGGGATTGGAAAGGGTTAAAGAGCAAATCTAGTCAGAATTAATGTTAATAATCAAGAAAAGTAGCTGGAAGAGATGATCCATCATCATATGTCTCCACTGCACATGTAATGCATTGCGGTCTCCTGTGTGGTAGGGTTGCAGCCAAGACTGTAACTTCTGCACCATCTATAGCTATGCAATGTTATTCCGCCTCAGGTTGGAGAGCGACTTTCACTCTACATGTACCCTTAGAAGAGGTTTTCTCTGTGCTCATTGTTGCCCCATACTCTGTAACAAATTAAGGCCTCCTTCCCACGAACGGATTTACGCCGCGTAAATCCGCGGCAAAAATCCGCTGCGTTGCCCGCAGCTATTAGGTTCTATTGAACCTAATAGCACAATGCTCACGATGCGTAATTCCACCGCGGAATTACGCACCGTGAAATCTCCCGTCCTCACCCGCAGCATGCTCTATTTGCCGCGGGTGTACGCGCTGACGGCTTCCATTGCAGTCAATGGAAGCCGTCCGTTCACGCTATCTCCCGCTGCAACCAGCGTAAGATAGCGTGAAAAAACGCTTCCCCGCCTACCGCCGCGCGTCATATGACGCGGCCGGCCGCGTCATGTGACGCGGTGGGCGTGTCACATGACGCGACGGCGGTGGGCGGGGAAGCGTCTTCACGCTATCTTCCGCTGGTAAGTATGGGGTCTCTGGGGGCCGCCGTGACGGGCTTCACTGCGGAATATTACGCGGCGGAGCCTGTCACGCTCGTGGGAAGGAGGCCTAAGTGTTAGCTATCAAAACGGGCGGAAGATGAAACTTACAATACATTTGTGTCTGCCCAAAGCGTTTGCCACTTTTTTAAGCCTATTCAAACTTTGGCCTAATAAATTAAGCCCAATATCTACAACCACCAAGTACTACAGCTCCGAATCATACAGTATGGGTAAGAATATACCTAGTGTAATACTTCCCAGTACTCGGCACCTGTAATTCAGGTACAGCCAACACATTATAGAATCAGTACTGGACTTACCAAACTGCTCCTAACCCACTGCTTCTGTCAGTACTCAGCGCTTTTAATCAGGTGGCGACATTACATTACGGAACCAGTATTGGGCCTTGATCATGTCGACAATAAGGTGATTAAACCTTTGTTGCCACTGCTGTAATACCAAAAAGCAGTGTCCTCAGCCTGTCATGAACCAATTGTGACTCGTATAGTTAGCAACCTATGTCTGTCTTCATAATTGGGCTCTTGCATCTCCTGAAGATCCGCCATATTGGCGGTGAAACGTGTCAAGCCTGAAAAGCTTAAATTTCATAGTTGGCAGAATGGGATATTAAAACCCATCTATCACCGACTAACTGAGTCAATACTGTAAGACCCATACTTATTGTCCAATTCATGGACATATGGTTTAGATTGGGTTACTCTAAGCCCAATATACAGGGTCATTCTTTTATCTTGGCCTGAGTTCTGTGCTATATCCAGTCTGTTACTCGGGTGTTAAGGCCCATTTATGTGTGCACGGGTTTCACGCCACAGCTGTCTAGGCCTACTATGCACAAGAATATAACTACTATAATACTGCCCCCTATGTACAAGAATATAACTACTATAATACTGCCCCCTATGTACAAGAATATAACTACTATAATACTGCCTCCTATGTACAGGAATATAACTACTATAATACTGCCCCCTATGTACAAGAATATAACTACTATAATACTGCCCCTATGTACAGGAATATAACTACTATAATACTGCCCCCTATGTACAAGAATATAACTACTCTAATACTACCCCCTATGTACAAGAATATAACTACTATAATACTGCTCCCTATGTACAAGAATATAACTACTATAATACTGCTCGTATGTACAAGAATATAACTACTATAATACTGCTCCCTATGTACAAGAATATAACTACTATAATACTGCTCCTATGTACAAGAATATAACTACTATAATACTGCCCCCTATGTACAAGAATATAACTACTATAATACTGCTCTTATGTACAAGAATATAACTACTATAATACTGCCCCCTATGTACAAGAATATAACTACTATAATACTGCCCCTATGTACAAGAATATAACTACTATAATACTGCCTGCTATGTACAAGAATATAACTACTATAATACTGCTCCTATGTACAAGAATATAACTACTATAATACTGCCCCCTATGTACAAGAATATAACTACTATAATACTGCTCCCTATGTACAAGAATATAACTACTATAATACTGCCCCCTATGTACAAGAATATAACTACTATAATACTGCCCCCTATGTACAAGAATATAACTACTATAATACTGCCCACTATGTACAAGAATATAACTACTATAATACTGCCCCCTATGTACAAGAATATAACTACTATAATACTGCCTCCTATGTACAAGAATATAACTACTATAATACTGCCCCCTATGTACAAGAATATAACTACTATAATACTGCCCTTATGTACAAGCATATAACTACTATAATACTGCCTCCTATGTACAAGAATATAACTACTATAATACTGCCCACTATGTACAAGAATATAACTACTATAATACTGCCCCCTATGTACAAGAATATAACTAGTATAATACTGCCCCTATGTACAAGAATATAACTACTATAATACTGCCCCCCTATGTACAAGAATATAGCTTCTATAATACTGCCCCCCTATGTACAAGAATATAGCTTCTATAATACTGCCCCCTATGTACAAGAATATAACTACTATAATACTGCCCCCTATGTACAAGAATATAACTACTATAATACTGCCCCCTATGTACAAGAATGTAAGTACTATAATACTGCCCCCTATAGACAAGATTATGTATAGAATAGTTTCCATATCTAACTGGAATTGCGCTTTATAAGTATGATATCTTGAGTTTCTGGGATTTGTCTACTTTGCATATTATTACCGGGGTGTCTCTGAATCACTACTGATGATTGAGCAACATAATGTTTGTTAAAAACTGTCACTAGAAATGTGTCTTCCGCTTCTATTGAATGTCAAGGATATGTTAAGGCTGTCAGCTCATAATCATTTATTTACAAAGTTCCATTAATCACATGTCAGATGGAGATGCATTTTATCTCCATGTCTCCACTCTTCTGATTAATGGTTCTTATCATATTGTTGGAGTGACCTATCTCCCCATATGACAGAGAACATCACAAGTCCTGACATGCCAGCACAGCTGTTTCTGAGACATTGAGAGGGTTAAGTTGAAGCTGCACTTTAGAGCCACCTTGCAGAGAGCATCAGAAAAGCGCTTTATTACCAATTTCCCATATACTTTCATTATTATGTCTGTATCCTCAAAGCTGGAGGAGGATAAATATGGCCACCGTTACCACCACACAGAGGCTGCCCCATAAAGCTCTACATCTTCCATGGTATGCTGTTTGGAGAACACTAGATAACATTTTGGAACCTGTTGTATAACTATCATATTTGTTTTCACCCAGCTTTCCCGAAAACAATAGTTGTTCCTTATTGGCTTCAATACGGGAAAAAAAAAACTATGGAATTTTAAAAGAACTCTGTCACCAAGTTCATGACGTTTGACTCAGAGCTGACTCCGAATCAGGGAGGTGGGCCGTGCCGGCCTCTGCCTGCGCATGCAGAGTGATAGCACAAAAAAGGAGAAAGATGTCAATCTGCATGATGTGGGCGGGGAGAAGCCAACACCTCCCACCTCTGAGTCAAACTTCATGAACCTGTTGACACAATCCTTTTAACTTTAGTGGCACACCCCGAAAATCTCCGGGGCTTGCTGCACTGACCATGCAGTTAAAATTGTTATAGTGTATTCTTTCATTACATTATGATTGTTGCATTCTTTAATACATACTTGCGAGATTAAATTGCATTGAGGCATGACATGGTAATAATAAACCTGCCACTGAAGGGGTTAAGCCACTCTTACTACAATCCCCATTTTCTACAGGCGCACGAACTCTAGATATAACTTCGCCTTCACTATCTCAGTCCCACAATGATGGCGTCGGCCCTGGACTCACTGTGGAACAGCTCCATGCATGTATCATAGCAGGAGGTGCCACTTCCAGTATGCTTTCCGTACTTCAGTCACCGCAGCCGTCCCACCGGACTTGGAGAGACGCGGTAAGCAGATTTCTGCCTCTCACGTGCTGCTCTTTAACTTTGCGATTGGGTTTAACTCTCTATCTCTTACAGGGGCCACAACCTAAAATTGCAACCCATGACCCCCAGTGGCTGGAGTGCCGTCCCGTCACCAGTATTGTGATCTAGTGCCGGACCCGTCGGTTCTAACTTCGCCTGTATTGTTTGTTTTCTTTAATACTATTTATGTCAAGAAATTAGATGAAAAGAAACAATGTTTCCAATTTTTTCTTCTACCCCCATTCTGCAAGCAATATGTTTCTAAGGGCCGTGCTCACACGAACGTATGCGTAAAACACTGTATATATAAGGCCGAATGCCCGCGATGGATTATCGCTGCGGAATTCGTGATCTATCCATGGTAGAGTTGGAAGAGACCTCCAGGGTCATCAGGTCCAACCCCCTGCCCAACGCCCAATGTCCACAGGCAGGTTTAAACTGCGGCACCTGTGGGGACGATCCGCAGTTCAAGCTGCCCATAGGGAAACATGGCGTCCGCATCTGAATTAAAGCATGCGGATTTGATTAGTGGATTTTTAGATGCAGAAATCAAATCGCAGCATGCGCCATTTCAGTGCAGACGGGCCGCGGATTCCATGAGAAAACAGGAGTTTGAAGTAAAAAAAAAACTCCACTGTGCATGCGCAACGGCGCTTCCACACACATGCAGGGTAAAGAAAAAAGAAGCCCCGGACAGGTGCGCACGGTCCTCAGCCGCGGCCAGGGTCGGAATCCGACCCGCCCGTGGACATGAGTCCTAACACAGTGTTTGACCGCTGTGTGACCCGGCGGTGTGCAGCCATATTGTTGCGTAGAGCAGCCATTCTTTTGCACCGTGTATCTCACGCACGCTGCCATGCGCAGTCTGGCCTGTTTTTTCTTTCCTGCTCTGTTGCTTAGGGGCGCTGCGTATAAACGCGGCACATATACAATGTAATTGCGTATGTACAGCTTTTATTACATGCCTATAGAGAACAATAGGGCTCTGTTGCGCGCAATACGCTACAAAATAGAACATGCTGCCTCCTTTTTTCTGCACGTATTATAGTGTGAGTGGGTCCATGTATTCTCATTGACTCCCTTCACCACATAATATGCAATGAGATTACACTCGCTCTCACCGGTGTGAATATGGCCTTCCATGAAGGAAGACCCCAGACGCCACCAAAATTTAATCTGGGATGTCATAGGGTAGCTGTTAATCCCCCTCTGATACTGATTGCAACAGTTAACAGGTTAAATGGTGGATAGCAGAGTGTTTAGTGATCTCCACGGTTGTGGTGACACTTTGGCGGTATGTGACAATCCTGGGATGTGCCGATGTGGCGGTCGTCAGTAGGATGCATAGTGATAACTTCACGTATTATAGTTCGCTGTAGTTATCACAACGCGCTCAGTTTAAAGTTCATGTTTGCTAGATCTGTATTAATCCGTATATGTAGGAAGGGGTTAATGACTCGACCCGAAAGACAATTTATTGCAATAAAGATTTTTTGTTTTTTGTTAATAAAACAGGTCAAAAAACTGAGTGAATAATACAGATTTTGCACTGGGACGAGGATCTTCAAGTTATAATTCTGCTCCTCCGCTGACTGGCCCCTTTATCAGAGCCCCCGCCCCTCTCATGATTGGCGCTCCCCTGTATGGTAATTCTCCCCGTGACCCCGGAGTGCGGCATTAAATCACGTGACAAGTTTTCCGTGGATCAGCTTCAGTGTGAATCCACATTAGATGGAAGAACCAGCGATCGGAGCGACTTCCAGCGAGGCCGGTCATCGGTGCTAGACTAGTGGGGGCTCACTGCCAGCTGAGTGGAGTTTTCTCCTGTAACGATGTGGAGAGTATACTGAGAATGGCGTGAGTGAAGAAAAACATCCTGTGGATGCAAGCAATTAGTGTCTGAAAGGGGTCGGAGGAGGATGTCAGGAATCATTCTGATGAACAGGTGTTGCACAGTCAAGAGCAGCCGAATACAATGATGGTGCTCTAACTAATGTGTCCGAATGCGCAACTTGTCGTCCCTCAGCGCAGATGGACTATAGAAGAAGATAACCAGTTCCAGCACTATTGTGTCTAAGGCCTCTGACTTGCCATGTGCCTGATTTGTGCCCAATCCACTTCAGACACCATAGGGACTCCTGTCCAAGTGCTGCTGGATACAAGAGCTGCATAAGGGTGGACACTCACTAGCGATATTTTCTTTCTTGAGCTGCGAGAGCACGAGAAAACTCTCGCCTCGCAGCGCAAGAAAGAGGCCGGTATGGAACCGGCATATCGCTAGTGCTCTCAATGGTGCCAGCGGCAGCAGCGCTAGGCCCATTGAAAACATAGGGAGAATGCTGCGGACTTCTGCCACAGCTGTGACAGCTGTGGCAGGAGTTTCCTTCATCCCCGCGGGGATGAAGGAATCCTTTGCCACAGCTGTGACAGCTGTGGCAGAAGTCCGCGGCATTCTATCCCATTGCTTTCAATGGGATCGGCACTGCTGCCGCTGGCCCCATTGAAAGCACTGCTTTGTCAAGCCCCGCGGAATGATTATTGGGGAAGGGCTTGAAATATAAGCCCTTCCCCGATAATCAGCAAAAAGTGTGTAAAAAAATAAAATAAAAATTTACTCACCTCTCCGGCGCTCAGACGTGTCCTCCTGGTGCCTCCCCTGCACTGCTATTAAGCTCTTTCAGCAGTCGGGGATTTGAAAATCCCCGCCTCCTGAAAGGGCTGTGCAGATTGGCTGAGGGCTCAGCCAATAGCAGCTACTGCTTAGCTATTGGCTGAGCACTCAGGCAATGACACATAGCCCTTAGCTATTCATTTTTTAAAAGTTTTTTACACACTTTTTGCTGATTATCGGGGAAGGGCTTATATTTCAAGCCCTTCCCCGATAATCTTACTGCGGGGCTTGGCACTGCTGCCGATCCCATTGAAAGCAAAGGGATAGAATGCCGGGGACTTCTGCCACAGCTGTCACAGCTGTGGCAGAGGATTCCTTCATCCCCGCTGTCCCCGTAGGGATGAAGGAAACTCCTGCCAAAGCTGTCACAGCTGTGGCAGTAGTCCCCGACATTCTGCATCTCTTTTCAATGGGGCTAGCACTGCTGCCGCTGGCCCCATTGAAAAGACTGGCGATATGCCGGCATCATGCCGATATCCCGGAGTGATGTCGGCTTTTTTCTCGCACTGCGATGTGAGACTTTAACTTTACTCTCGCAGCGCTGTGGGGAAAAAAACGCCAGTGAGAGTCCACCCTAAAACGGACATGAATAGGCGATGCGATGAGTTTATTCATGCAGCCTGTGAATGCATGAAAACACTTGTCAGTGTGTGCTGCCCCATTGAATACTATGGGTTTGTATGCTCTCTGTATGCTCTCCATCTTTTTCAAGTCTGACATATGGATTAAAATAATAAAACCATAGTGTGTCGGAGGCCTAAAGCTGGGATCCAAAGGGTAGAAGAGCGCAGAAGATTGTATCACCGAGCGGCGGAAAAACATCACCTGCTCAAAAAGACCCAGGTTTTGGTTTCGCCGTGCTTATGGGAGGTCAGAATTTGCTGCGAGCAGCATGAACTGATGACCCCTTCCTGTCAGCTGGTCAGAACATGTCAGGACCTCCAAGTAATTAGCAGCAATTACTAGAATTTTCCTGTCCGCAGGGGCCGATATTCCTGTGAACGAATTAATCACTTGGTGGACTCTATAGATGAATTACTGCAGTTCTGGAGGTCGGACGCCCTACTAGATGTATGTCTCTAATAAAGTGGCCATTCAGTGTGTATTTTTGTACTTCTTCATACGTGTAGAGAAATCTCCGAGACGTTTCTTGATGGCTGACAGTTGGGTCTAGCAGAAGACCCTGCCGGACAACTGTCAGCCAGGCTGAGGGATATTAAGTGAACTTGATCGAATGTCATCACACTTCAAACTACACTTAGAACACATCAGAAAAGTGATATGTCTGTCAAAGCAAGGTATTCAACATTTGGCAGGACAAGCTACGTTCGCAAACAAAACTGTCCAATTAGATTAGGGGCCGTGAACTTCAGGTATTCGGGGCCGCGGCAGTCCTCGCTCCTAACAATGACTCTTTATGAGCCATATGGTAAGTGTGGGCCGCGCCGCAAACATTGTCCGGGTTTGTCTCTCTTTTTTTTCTTCTGCTTCATGGATTAGGAATTAATTTTGAACTATCACAAATATAAATCGCAGCTTTGAACTTCTAACTGTGTTATCTTTCCTCTTACTTCAGTCAAAGCTGCCAAGATTAACTTATTTCAACAGACACTAGAGAATTTATAGTGTTTGATTTAGCTGGATGATAAAGAAAGAGGAGGAACTTCAAGAAGAAAAGTCACTTTTGTTAGGAGTGAAAAAAAAAGCCACTTTTAATCATTTTAGTAGAATTATAAGTTGATTAAACGGACGATTCATGTTCTTAGAAAGAGCGGTGGATTATACCGATATGAAGGGAGACGTTCGCGCGATGTCTCGCTTTGTAGCAGAAACACCCATGGTGTCTTTGATGGGAGCGTTTGAAGCGGCCATGTTGGAGACACTAATGGTCATCTCTATGGTGGATGGTATGGCGAATCAAACCAGATGCTGATTATTCTTATTTGTGTAGCTTTAAAGGAGTGTTCTGGACATTTACTATCAATGACCTATCCCCACCGATCAGCTGATCCTCCTGCCCGCTGTCAGTGCAGCATGCCCGGTCATCCGCATTGATGGGCGCAATGCCTTGTATTACACTTCCAGCTCTGAGTACAATGAGAAGTTGGAAACGTATTAGTAGGTATCGCTTCCATTGATTTCAATGGGAGTGAAGATGTCTGTTACACACTTCCGGCTCCGCTGCACTGACCGTGGGCCAGGTGATTTATAGATCGGTGGGGATTCTGAGCGGTAGACCCCGCTGATCAACTTTTAAATGCCCGGAATACCCTTTTATAGAGGTTGTACTGCAATTTCAAGTTATCCCATATCCATTAGATAGTGGATAACTTGGTGATCGGTGTGGGTCTCGCTGCTGAGATCATCACTTATCCAAGAATGGGGGTCCTGTGTTCCCCATCTTCCTCACTGTGGGGTTACTGAACCCCCACAGAGAGGAGGGGACTGAATAGAGCACTGGTCGTGCAGAGAAACCTGAGCAGCACCCACTTGGGTATTTACCTTAGCCCCATTGAAATGAATTGAGAACTGACTGCACATGGTCAGCCGGCGCTCCCTTCATGCTGATATCACTACAGTAGGGAGAAGCAACCCAACAGTGACAGGCAGACACTGGAGTACCATTCTTGATATCCGTGTGGGTCTCAATGGTAAGACCCCTACCGATCAGTAAGTTATCCCTTATCCTGTTTATAGGGAATAGCCTGCAACTGTGGTGCAACCCTTTTAAGATTTCATTCACTTAAGTGAATGTAACATAAGTGGACAGAAGGTACAGATGTAGCAATCATTAACATGACAGAAACGTCGTGACAGAATGTCAAGTTGACCTTTGCTACATCTGTATCTATAATCGTCTTATGGTGAGAGCAGATAGGTTCACATATATAGGCTAAATATTAATAATGTTTTTAAAGTAATAAGTGGATATACATAAAAGATATCAAAAGGAACCGAGATATAAGACGTCCAAGGCATCAAGAAAGATATGATCAAAAGAGAAAACAAAAGGTCAACGGATACAAACCAAATATACCAATAGTATATGAGCGAGATATGGAAAAGCAAAGCAATATTATAGGTATTATTTTGGATATGTGACAAGTCAATCTGGAGGTGGAAAGTCACATTGATTTTCATCAACCCCAGAGGGTGAGAGTAGACTTCACCAACACCATTCCATGGTGGACTCCACCCTCCCTTATGTAATTAAACGTATATACCATGGATGACGCTACAAGGTATTTCCATTGAGGCATTTCACAGCCATTCTCCCATCAGTTACATGGTAAAGCTTTCTTCTGCACAGGTCCAAAATATTTTGTTCTCAAGGAATGTGGATAATGTTCAATTAGGATATTGAATGGGGCATCATATGGTTGTTGGAGCATATTCAGGAAGACGACTAGCAAGTTGGTTTCTACTGAGTCACTGAAGACACTGCAGGAGATCAGAAGAAGGGATCAACAAAGACAAATCAAAATGACTCATAGGATTCCTTCAAATGGAGGGTAAGGAAGCGTGTATTACTGTATACTATTGTGGTGTCCCATCAGTGTTAGGCCTTTATAAAGATTTATGGGGTTGAGTGATGCGCCACATCCACAGCCACTGCCCAGGACCCAACAAGGACTTGGTGATGGAGACTTCATAAGCTTCCAGCACCAGAGAGAAAGGCCCCTCTGCCAGCCAGAGTCATAGCTGGGAGAAGGAAGGGAAGTGAAGGCTCATCAGGCGCCATGTATAGAGTGCTCACAGAGTGCTATGGAAAGAAAGCTGAATCCGCTATCTCAGGCCAGGCAAGCGTAGAGCAGAGGGATACAGAGCACTGGCCGAGCAGCAGAAAAAGGCGCATAGCAGGAGGATTTAGGCATAGAATGTGCCAGAAAGTTGCAACACTTTCTGGCACTGGAGAGGATGCCCATCCCTGGAGGAAGATTCCTCGAGAATGTTCAAGGTGCCAATGAAAGTTAAAAAGCTGTGCCACAATAGAGAGACTGATACAGCAGCATCACAAAACGGGCAGAGTGTGTGAGACAGCCAGGAGCATCAGAGAAGCCACTTGTAGTGGTGGGAGCTGTGTCATTGAGAGCTGCCCAAGGTCTGAAAAAAGCGACAAAGAAAAGTGTGAGAGGGCCCTGATGACTTCGGGATCGAAAGAATGAAGAAGCAGTGCCAGAAGACAGAGCAACTAGATCACTGGGTCAAAGTATCCCAAACCCCGTGGGAGGAGAAGGAGTCTCCCTCCCCACAACTGCCTGACATTGCAATGGCAGCATTGAAAGCAATGACGCTGCACAGTAGACATTGGAGTTTGATGCTGGAGATCATAGAATGGTAGAGTTGGAAGGGTCCTCCGAGGTCATCGGGTCCAACCCCTGCTCAGTGCAGGATTTACTAAATCCTTCCAGACAGATGTCTATCCAGCCTTTGTTTGAACACTTCCATTGAAGGAGAACTCACCACCTCCCGTGGTAACCTGTTCCACTCATTGATCCCCCTCACTGTCTAATATCTAATCTGTGTCTCCTCCCTTTCAGTTTTTATCCCATTGCTTCTAGTCTTTCCTTGTGCAGATGAGAATAGGGCTGATCCCTCTGCACCGTGACAACCCTTCAGATATTTGTAGACAGCTATTAAGCTCGATATGATGCGGGAATTGATACACGATTATGGCATGACGACCTCTGGAAATTTATGTCTATGACGGATGCAGCGCCCATGGAGCAGGAGAGGTCCAGTGAACATATGAAGATGTTTCATCAAAGGGTTATACCGCAGTCGAGAGAGCATCGATAGTCATGTGGAATTGTCAAGTGTCTTACTGCTGCCAGTTTGAGGAGATATAAAAGTCAATGTAGGTGTCGGTGTGAGACGCCAGGTTATGAAGGCGACATCTCCAGTGATTGGTTACTGTCGCTTTAAGAATACCGCCACGTGATGTTATGACGAGTTATTACATAATGTTTACGTACAGTACATGAACCCTCCTATGGAGGCCTATTGCTGTTCAGTAATGTTTCTCCGTCTGTCACCGCCGCACCATCACATGTACCACCGTCTACTGTCAAAGATGACCGCTCTTAGCTGACTTCTGATGGGGCCCTGGAACTTCTCAGTAGGCTATTGCTGCTTATGAGTGACTACTGAGTCCCATCTATATGTATACTGAATGGAAACCTTATGAGAAACACACATTTAATAGCACGTTGGACTTCTTTGGCCTTCAGGACCGTAGAAATTCGTTGTGGCGTAGATTCCACTAGGTGGTGATTCATTCTGCACCAGCCTGGCAGGAAGGGGTCATCGATTCATGCTGCTTTTTCCTGATTGTCATTGTTTTCAGTACCCAATGCAGCCTGAATGGCGGGACTTCAGACAGCTACTTTCCGTGGCTTTATCAACAGACGGCAGCCACAGTGCACAGAGGTAATGGGGCTGTTTTAATCATCATTCAGTCGCTCATGCGTCGGTATATTGAAATTAATAGGCAAAAATTAGCCATTAGACCCCTTTTAGGACTGTATAGCTTTTTTTTATGTCCCGGAAAACTCCTTTAAGGATTAGTACATCTATACAAACAGTGAAGAACTAATAAAAGTAACTCCTATTATGTTTCTCTCCCTTCTCTCCGCGTATCGATGCTCACTCTCATTTATCCGGCCGGCCGGCCAGCCTCGCTGCCACTCTCATTTTTTGGTCAAACAGGAAACAGATTTGGCTTTATTTCCCTAATATAAGAGTGCGTTTAGTGCTGGTTAATCCAGTAAGCATTGTTTTGTGCATATCTGGAAGTGGTAAGTTATTATATGTCATCTGTGCTCTAGCAAGTTCAAGACAAGACCGTATATCTCGCCCCTGCTATAGTCCCTCGCATTATCATTTCATTCCGAATAAATATAGATTATTCAGTCTCGGGACAGATTTAATGTCCACTTTCATCCTGCAGTAAAACAGATCATGATCTATAATATAAACTTTAACGAAGGAAAGATATTTTGGTAGGAACTAGATAAACTGGATTTCTTCTTTGTACGCCGGTTAATAAATAGGAGTCTCCTCTGTTCATCACATCTGATTAGAAGAATAAAGTAGGAATTGCAAATAGTTTGTGGACCGGACTAAAATACTGCCAGCGATACACTAATACATGAAGAGGCCTCCCATAAGGGCAACACATACCTGAAATACTCTGTGCTGCCGGGACCCCCATTCCACCATGTAACTCCCAGTCTGTGATCTGACGCTTGTCTCTATTCCTCTCCTCGTCCTGACACTGGCCAAGTTACATGCAACCAGGGGCGTAACTATAAGGGGTGCAGAGGTAGCAGTCGCTACTGGGCCCAGGAGCCTAGGGGGCCCAAAGGCCCCCCCTGTTAGATGTTACGGTATTATAAATGGCACATGGTAGATAGGGGGCCCTGTTACAGATTTTGCATTGGGGCCCAAGGGCTCCTAGTTACGTCTGCATGCAACCCTGTCCTCACCAACATCATCCCATGACTGGAAAGCAGAGGCAGATTAAAGGGGTCTTCCAGCCAGTGCCGGCCTACTCTGGGGTTTGAGTGGAAACAACTGATCCAACCCCTGTGTAGTCACTGTCGCTTGTAACAGCAGGGGCAGCTCTCATCGCAGGGGCAGCCTTAATTGAAATCAATGGTAGCTGTGGCTGCAGTTACGAGCACCGGCCACTACACAGGGGACGGATCAGCTTTTTCCATTCGGACCCCAGTGTAGCCCGGCACTGATAGCCAACACTGCCTGGAAAACCCCTGTAATGCTACCAAGGGCCCAGGATTGGGCTCCCCAATGAGTCTAAAGTTTTAAAATAATCGAAAAAAAAAAAAAACCTCTCTGAATTTTTTGTGACCTGTGGGTCATGACAACTTGTGAGTTTCACCGTGAACCCATTCATTTCAGTAAGAGTGTGAGGAAGCATGGCCACGCGACCAGGGTTGTGGCCAGGAGTTGCCACGTAGCTCTAGCTCAATATGTCCACTAAAAGAATAAAAAAACAAGAAAAACAGATCCATCAAAAACAGCATACAAGTGACATACAGTTGTGTCTCTCTCTGCAGTCTAAAGAAAGTGTGCCGAAGATCGCTCCGGACGGCGGCTGTTCATAGATGAGCCTGTTTACACATTGGATTTTTAAGCCTGCAGAAACTGAATGTCGAACCGTATTATCGCCGGGTGACGGTCGTGATGTATTACACGGCGAGGGGGAGCGCTGTACCTGCTAAAATCAGCTGTGGATATGCAGCTGCTTCCTGGTCAAAACCTGCACCAACGGTTTGGACTTTGACACGTTCTTTATTTGGAAATGCCATTTAATTTGCTGCAGAATTTCCGCTCCTTGTGAATGTACCCTAGGGCAGGGTTTTGCAAGCTGGCAGGGCCAATCAGAGGCTTCCGTGTTAAGATTTTGGCGGATTGGGAGGGAGAAATAATGTTTTTAAGATTCTGTCACTTACAGGACTCAAATGGGATTTTAGCAGGGGTGCATTAGCAACCAACAAGCACAGAGCCTCTATAACACATCCTCGTACAGGGATTTTGAGTGCATCCATATACACTGAATACCCTCCTTTATTAGTGCCCCGGCCCTCTTACAATTGGCGCTTCCCTGTATGGAAATCAGAGCCGTCCCCCCGGAGTGCAGCATAAAATCACGTGACAAGTATCTGTGTGAATCCAAGGATTTCAGTGTGAATCCACATTACATAGAAAAATCCAATAAGGCCCGATCATCGGTGCTAGCCTCGCCCAGGCCAGGAATTCACTGCCGACTACGTGGGGTTTTCTTGTGTAACGGTGTGGAGAGTATACCGAAAATGGCGTGATTGAGAAAAAACATCCAGCGAAAGGGGATTCTATTGAAAGAAACAACTCAGTGCAAAAAGGGGTCGGAGGAGGATGTCGGGAATCATTCTGACCAACGGGCAGCACAGTCAGTTGAATACAACGCTGGAGCTCCAACTAACGCGTCCAAGCCCACAACTCACCATTCCTCCGCACGGATGGACTATAACAGCAGCCAACCAGTGCTGTTGGGAGGTCAGAATTTGGCACAAGCAGCACGAATCGATCACCCCTTCCTATCAGCCGGCCTGAACATGTCAGCACCGCCATCTAAATATGGCCACTGCAAGAAACTTCCTGTCCGCAGGGGCCGATATCGTTGCAGATCTGAAGGCCAAAGGAATCTAACGCTCTACCAGATGGGTGACTCTAATAAAGTGGCCATTCGGTGTAGATCCAGAGTGAAATTCTACAAGAAAATTCTAACTTGCTCTTAAAAAACCTCCCACATCGCTTTGTTATATATCTCAAGTATCATTATTTGGGGAAAAAAAAGAAAATCTCTCTGCAATGTTAGAACGCGCAATTTTTACCAATTTGCATTTTAGAGCAGGAATCGCAGCTTCAATTGACTCGCAGCCATTGTCTCCATCATCTCACAGTTAATATGCCAGGTTCTAAATAGAATTTTTCTATGCAAAACGGTTAAAACAATATAAAATGCCCTCGGTTCCACGAGATGAAAAAAAAAGGATCCCATTATCTTCATTCATCTGCATAGAGCTCCTGCTAAATTCCTATTTTTTTTCCCTTTTTTGTCTACTTGGCAGCGTTCAACCATTTTTTCTTGTTCAAAAGGAACTCACCCTACTTAAATGCAATAATAAATTATGCCCCATTAGATCAAACGCAACTCCAGTCGATGGCCCTGCCTTACTTTAGGGAGCTGGTTGCAGTCTATTTTATTCTAATACTGTAAGGCTGTTTTGATCTCGCTTCTCAGAGGCCCCACAAATCACGCACAAGCCGCGTTCTCACTAACTTGTCTGTATTATGTTCATTTTCTGGGGTGGCAGTAAATATTGGAATAAAATAAACTGCAGGCCTCTCGCTGGGGTTCTGCTGGAAATCTTTACGATATTCTCGGCAGCTGAATGACATCTCCGGCTGGAAGCAGGCGGTTACGCCTTTTTTTTTTTTTTTTTTCGCCAAGTAAATTTAGCCTTGGGAAGGATGAACATCATCTGACTCCTGAGCTGTGATGCCTGCTGCCAGTCAGTAAATCAGTCAGATTTTAATTATCGGACACATGACAAGGAGCAGTGACAGGCTGCAGTCCACTAGAGAGCCCTTCTTTCAAAGTAGCTTAGAGAAAGGCAAAAAATAAGCAGACTAGCATCGGAGGAGAAGACAGCGAGAACACAATACGGCTACGGCTGAACTGAATGGATTTAACGGCACGATCGAATTTCTAGCCTAATACATTTTAACCCCTTTGTCGAACGGCTTTGTCATCATTTCGCTCGCTGTTTAAAGGGAGTCTACCAACTTTTTGGAGCCCCATAAACTTATGGGTTCATAAGAGTTGACATGCTGAGTCTGGGGATGTGAGTCTTATACTTACCTCCCCGGCTAATCCCTGGCCGTGCGCTAACAACGCTGTGGCTGCAATGTAACCTGCAGGCTAAAACCTTAATTCCAAAAAAGTTGAGAAGTCGTGTAAAATTTAAATAAATGTTAAGAAAAAAAGAATGGAATGATTTGTAAATCTCATCTAATCCTATTTTATTCAGAATGGAGCATAGAACAGATTTGAAGGGGGAAGGGAGACATTTTTTTCCAGTTTATTTAGAAATTGATGGCAGCAACACATCTCACAAAAGTTGGGATGGGTAGCAAAAGGTTGGAAAAGTAAATAGTACTAATTAAACACAGCTGGAGGGTCAATTTTCTACAAAGTCACATGATTGTTATGTTAGAGAGGCAGAGTCTCTCAAAATCAAAGATGGTCAGAGGTTCGCCAATCCGGGACAAAATTGCATTTAAACATTTTTGGAACAATTACAGAAAAATGTTCCTCAATGTAAAATTGTGAGGATTTGTATATCCAACCATCTATAGTATATTATATCATCAAAAGATTGAAAGAATCTGCAGGAATTTATATGCACAAGAGACAAGGCCGACAATCAATATTGGATGCTGGAGATCTACGGGCCCTCAGGCGGCGCTGCGTTAAACACAGACATGATTCTGTAAGGCAAATCACTGCATGGGCTCAGGAATACTTCCAGAAATCATTGTCTGTGAACACAGTTCTCCCTGTGATCCATAAATACAAGTTACAGCTGTATCATGTAAAGAAGAAGCCACATATCAACACAACCCAGAAACACCGGCGTCTTCTCTGGGCCAAAGGTCATTTAAAACTGCAAAACTGTTCTGTGGTCAGATGAATCAAAATGTGAAATTCTTTTTGGAAACCACGGATGACGTGTCCTGTGGCCTGAAGAGGAGAGGGAACATCCAGCTTGTTATCAACGTTCTGCATCTCTGATGGTATGGGGTTGCATTAGTGCCTATGGCATGGGCAGCTTACACATCCTGAGAGGCACTATAAATGCTGAGCAGTATATAGAGGTTGTAGAACAACATATGCCCCATCCAGACCACGTCTCCTACAGGGAAGGCCTTGTATATTACAGAAGGACAACGCTAAACCACATCCTGCATCCATCACAACAGCATGGCTGCACAGAAGAAGAGTCCGGGGGCTGAACATCACCTGCAGTCCGGACCTTTCACCAATGGAGAACATTTGGCGAATTGTGAAACAGAAAATCCGGCAAAGAAGACCGAGGACTGCGGAGCAGCTAGAGTCCACCATCAGACAAGAATGGGACAACAACGGTAGACACGGCCCCGCCCAACTTTTGTGAAATGTGTTGCTGCCATCAATTTCTAAATGAGTTCATTTTTTTAAATGAGGTAGACCAATGTCTCCCCTCCCCCCTCTGATATGTTCTATTGTGAATAAAATATGGTTGGATGAGATTTCCAAATTATTAAATTCTTTTTTTCTTTAGATTAAGGCTGCCTGTAGATGGGCGGAAATTCCGCGGCGGGATTTCCCGCGGAATGTCCGCCCATGGAAGCTGCCATAGGATTGCGTTAGCAAATACACAGATTTATTGACTCCAGAGACCTTTTTCAGCGCAATTTACTCACCGAAAGTCACATGGAAAATATGCATATGTAAAGAAGCCCAATGGGCTCTATTCACTGCAAAATACGCGACGTAAAACTCTCCATATGAACAAGCCATAAGACTCATCTCATGTATATAGGAGCCAGTCACCTCCTATATGCCCATAAGTTTAACTTTGGGGCTTACGGGAGCAAAAAGACTCCCTTTAAAGGATTGCACCTTACATTTTAAAATACACGATTATGAGGGGTACTAAACCTACAATCTCTCTCAATGTCATGGCCAGCCCTAAATATGTTTGACCCGCATGCTTGCACACGATCCTGGCCCCCCTGTGTTGCTCCTCCGTCGTCCCTGGTTACCACAAGAATCTTCTCTTCTTGTTGGCCCAGCTCTTGTCGGCGCGGGAACGAGCCCCTTCTCATCCGCGCATGCGCAGTTCTTCTCTCTGCAGCCGGGACTGATATACGATCTTCTTGTTTGCAGGGGGGGAGGATGGAAGAGCCTCAGAGCAGGAACTGAGCTCCCGCCCCCCCTCTGCCTCCTCTCCGCCCCTCTGCACTATTTGCAATGGGGAGAGCCGAGACGGGGGCGGGGCTAATTCTCGGACCTTAGCCCCGCCCCCGTCCCGCCTCTCCTCATTGAAAATAGTGCAGAGGGGCGGAGAGGAGGCAGAGAGGGGGCGGGAGCTCAGTTCCTGCTCTGAGGCTCTTCCATCCTCCCCCCCTGCAAACAAGAAGATCGTATATCAGTCCCGGCTGCAGAGAGAAGAACTGCGCATGCGCGGATGAGAAGGGGCTCGTTCCCGCGCCGACAAGAGCTGCTGCGGCCCGACAAGAAGGTAAGATTCTTGTGGTAACCAGGGACGACGGAGGAGCAACACAGGGGGGGGCATCCCTTCAGGTAAGTCCAAAACTTCTGTTTGCTTCATTTTCCATGCACAATGTATATTACAAAGTGCATGGAAATGGGCAAACAGAAGTAATGAGACCTAATGTTTATGGCCGGACAACCCCTTTAAGTGTTTGCAAGAAACTGGGAGATGCTTGCAAATGTATCAATTTGTGTCCTGTCATGTGGTATGTGAGAGATTATAAGTATGAGTGATTTGGGTGTGGTAGCCAGTCTATTCTAGTCTAGTCTGGAGTTGGAAAGAGTTTTGCATTATCTTCTTAGCTCGACTAAGAGTGCCAGCCACATGGAGGCACCTTCAACTTCCATGTGGTAAAGAATGGAGGAGAAAGAGCGGTTCCTGAGTATCTGTATGCCAGTGACCGTGGAGGAGTGAGCCCCAAAAGAGAGAGCATGAGCGTGTTGGTGGCGAGTTAAGGCCAAATCCCCGTGCAGAGGTACTTTAATCCTGCTGTTCCTACACGGCTGTCCTGTGCCTAGCGATCACTGTGTAGAGGTACTATAATATTGTTGTTTGCCTACACGTCCGTTCTGTGTAAACTGTGACTTTCACCTATTGTTTAGACAAAGTAAAGTTTTGCCAGGCCCTGACCATTCCCAGGTACCTGGGGTATGCTATTCCAGTCTGCGGCTCAATTATTTATCGCCGAGGGTCTTTCCAGTGGGTAACGGAACGGTGGCGTCACCCGTGACAACCCCTATACCTGTTAAAGTTATTGGGCATCCCTTTCCAAAGGGGTGTCCAGAAGAGGCCCAGCGTTGCCCTGGCCAAGGCTACGTGCATTTCTCCGAGAGGGAACGTGGTAAGTGCCACCATGACCAGTGGCCATCTTGCCCTCTCAGATCCTCAACGTATGCCTTGTGTCTGCGGTCACCCTACGGCAGTGTTCCCCAACTCCAGTCCTCAGGGACCGCCAACAGGTCATGTTTTCAGGATTTCTTCAGTGTTGCACAGGTGATGTAATTATTGTTGGTGCCTCGGACGTTGCCACAGGAGTTCTTACCATAGCATATCCTGAAAACCTGACCTGTTGGGGGTTCCTGAGGACTGGAGTTGGGGACCCCTGCCCTACGGGATGCTGCAAATGCAATGTCTTTTATAGGACTTTAGAGCAATTTCCTAGAATAAGGAGGAATTGCACAATGGAATCAGACTTTTGAGCGCATGATTCTTTTTTAACCTTTTCTATCCTGTAGCTACGGATGGTTCTGGTATTGATGTTCTAATGGCCTGTGAGGCCTCCTGAGCAAGGGCAGACGATGCAGTTTCATCTTAGACAGATATGTAAATGATTAGAGTTCTGGTGTGAATAGATTAACAGTCTTGCCATCTGAGACCCTAAAAGTGGTCCCCCTTAGCCTATAAAAGGCTCTCGGAGGCTCCCTGTTTGTAGTGACCTCTCCTTCCGCTTGTGTAGAGCTTGTTGACCACTAGACGCCTCTACGGTGCAGAGAAGAGATTTCACCCCGTTACCAGAGTCTGAGAGGGGCGCATTATTAGGATGGGAGAAGCTGGATGGTCATATCAATGAATTGTCCTCCACAGGCCGTTCTGACCAGACTGTTAGGAGGTGTTAGGACCAGTGGATGTGTGAGGGCACACAAGGTGACCGGGCTCAGGATGCCCTCTACAGACCACCAGTAGAGAGGCGCGTCTGACCAGACTGTTAGGGGGTGTTGGGACCAGTGGATGGGGGCACACAAGGTGACTGGGCTCAGGACGCCCAACAGACCACCAGTAGAGAGGACCATCTGATCATCCGACAAGCACCGGAAGCTCCAACTGTTTCATTGTCTGCCATCCAGAGACAGGGGGCGCCATTGTTACATCGCTGTCCATCATCCAGAGACCAGTTGCAGTATCATTTCAGACTCCTGTGTCAGTCGGAACCCTTTCTAGAGGCTTAGCTGAAGGACATTTGGTCTCACAGTGCCCAATACATGTAATGTCTTTGATGCCTATCCTCTGTCGCTTCCATTTGCAGTCCTGTCATCAACAACAAAATTGGACTGCTATGGAGTTGAACTGGATTGTCTTCAGCAACAAATCCAGGTTGAGTTTGGGCACTACTGACAGCTATATTCATATTTGAAGAACTCGGGGTGAGCGCTTCAATCCTGCCTTTGCTGTGGAACGGCACACTGTCCCCTGCTGGTGTGATGGTCTGGGGGGGGGGGGGGGCATCACATACAACAGTCAATCCCCCCTAGTAGTGGTACGAGGGACAATGACAGCTCAGCAATATGTTCAGGGCATTTTGCAGCCGCATGTGTTCCTCTCATGGCGGCTTCCAGCAGGATAATGCTCGGCCGCACACACAGGGGGTCACAGGAAGCCCCCACAACATTGTCACACTTCCATGGCTGCCAGGTCACCAGATTTATCATTCATAGAACATGTATGGGACCATCTGGGATGCCAATTTTCGAGAGTCTACGAGTTTGCACGATATAAAGGTTTAGTTACAGCAAATGCGTAGCAATATACTGCAGGATACCAAACAGAACCTGTATGCATTCATGCCGGCCCGTATCACATCTTGTATCCATGCTAGAGGCAATACAACAGGAAACTACAGCATCCATGCCTGCCCGTATCATATCTTGTATCCAAGCTAGAGGCGGTACAACAGGGTACTAGAGCCTCCATGCCCACCCATATCACATCTTGTATCCAAGCTAGAGGCGGTACAACAGGGTCTAGAGCTTCCATGCCCACCAATATCACATCTTGTATCTAAGCTAGAGGCGGTACAACAGGGTACTAGAGCCTCCATGCCTGCCCGTATCACATCTTGTATCCAAGCTAGAGGTGGTACAACAGGGTACTAGAGCCTCCATGGCCCCCTGTATCACATCTTGTATCCAAGCTAGAGGCGGTACAACAGGGTACTAGAGCCTCCATGCCCACCAATATCACATCTTGTATCTAAGCTAGAGGCGGTACAACAGGGTACTAGAGCCTCCATGCCCACCCATATCACATCTTGTATCCAAGCTAGAGGTGGTACAACAGGGTACTAGAGCCTCCATGGCCCCCTGTATCACATCTTGTATCCAAGCTAGAGGCGGTACAACAGGGTGCTAGAGCCTCCATGTCCGTCCGTATCACACTCTATATCCAAGCTAGAGGCAGTACAACAGGGTACTAGAGCCTCCATGTCCGTCCGTATCACACTCTATATCCAAGCTAGAGGCGGTACAACAGGGTACTAGAGCCTCCCTACAAGGGTCGGTTCTCCACAATAAATGAGCCTTTTGCTCTGATATTATAATCACAGAGAGGAAGTTTCATTGTTTCATTCAATTCTGACAACTTCTCCTAGGTGTCTGATTTTTTTTACAGTGTGTGTGTGTATATATATATATATATATATAATGATGTCAGCAGCGTTTCCTGGAAGCCTTTCTTCAAATACCTTTATACATTAAGTTTACTATGGCCTGCCAGTTAGACACACCACCAAGGGGCGACGGTTTTTAATATGGTGAAGGTCAGTAATGTATGAGTGGAGTCATTGTGGCAATTAAGGATTATTTTTTTTTCTTTTTAAGTTCCAACTGATGATACTTGTCTTCCCAAGAGAATAATTTAGGTTTAATTATCAGAATCAGCAACGAAGCCTGAATAAAAGGCATTAAGACTTGTTTAATAAAGGTGCAAAATTGCAGTTAAGGAGCCTTTTTGGTGACACTTTCCAATTATTTTTGTGCAAATGTACCTGGTTCTTCAGCGAAGGAAACATTTATATGTCCGTTGTTGGGGGCAGTCATGTTCAATAAAAGTTAGGTGCGTGTACTGTAATGCAGTCTTATATAGAAGCTCAACTATACCTGAAATAAAGGGGATCATTAACATTTGGGAGAAGCTTTGTAACTTTATATTATGAGGGACCTCAGCAAGGGGTCATTCCGTGAAAACAGACATCTCTTTTGTCCTCCATTGACAGTAAAGAATATTAAAGGTCTATAATATTGATGACATCCTCAGAATAGGTCATCAAGATCCAATCATTAGGGGTCGCCACTTGGGCCCCCCAGCTAAAGCTGTTTGAAGACGCTGTGGTGGTTGGGTGAGAGCCGCAGCCTCGTCTCAGGCCTGTGATGTCATATTCATTGATCACATGGCCTTTCAGCAGCTCAGTCCTATTCAAGAGAATGGGATTGAGCTGCTTTACTGGGCACAGCCACTATGAAATGTACAGTGCTGTGCCTGGTTTACAGTGAACAGGCCAGCACACTCACCCAAGCACCATGGCCTCTTCAAACAGCCATGTGGTCGGGGTCCTGAGCGGCACTTATCAGTTATTGATGACTTAGCTTGAGGGTAAGTAGTCAGTATCCAACACACGGAAAACCGCCTTAAGTTTCTTTGTTTTATTGCCCTTTGAGTAGTAATGCTTTAAAATACTATATTAGAGCATTCCTCGATAACAATGTGGAGTCCCTTATTTGTAAGAATGGTAAGTGACTACAAAAGATTTTCCTTTCTCTAGACAACTCAGCATATGCACGCATTACATGGAGAGAATACTTTAGAGAAAGCTTTATGCAATGCTTCACTTCTCCTGTGGGGGCACTGCAGGGGAATTGAATACCTGCTGTTGTTCCCTGGCTGATCAAAGGGAGTTCCAGGAGCGGAGCACCATGTAATCAGCTTATTTTTAGAGCCTTTTCCAAGAAACAAAATGAAGTGTCCGCAGTGAACCATGTCTAGAAGACATAGGAACCAATTAATGCCAGAAAATTCTCATAGATCTTTAATAGAGATGAGCGAACTTACTCATCCGAGCTTGATGCTCGTTCGAGTATTAGCGTGTTCGAGATGCTCGTTACTCGTGACGAGTACCACGCGATGTTCGAGTTACTTTCACTTTAATCTCTGAGACGTTAGCGCGCTTTTCTGGCCAATAGAAAGACAGGAAAGGCATTACAACTTCCCCCTGCGACGTTCAAGCCCTATACTACCCCCCTGCAGTGAGTGGCTGGCGAGATCAGGTGTCACCCGAGTATATAAATCGGCCCCTCCTGCGGCTCGCCACAGATGCGTTCTGACAGAGATCAGGGACAGTGCTGCTGGTGCCGCAGCTGCTATAGGGAGAGTGTTAGGAGTGATTTTAGGCTTCAAGAAACCCAACGGTCCTTCTTAGGGCCACATCTGACTGTGTGCAGTACTGTTGAGGCTGCTTTTTGCAGTGTTGCACATTTTCTTTTTTTTTGTATATCGGCCGTGCAGAGCATTGCGTCCAGAGCATTGCGTCCTGCAGTAATTTTACATACTCCAGGGCCAGTAGTGGTGAGGCAGGGACAGAAGACATATACAGTCAATATAGGCAGTGGGCTTTTCCAAAAACATTTGGGAAAAAAAATCTATTTGGGCTGCCTGTGACCGTCCTCAGTGTACTGCGTCTCTGCTGGGGGTAGTTGTCCTAATTCATACGCAGCCAGCTAAGTGTTACAGCAGGCTTGCGCAAAATTCTTTCGTGGCTCTGTGTTGCCTGTTACATCACCGCTGTATTCCTGTCCACAGTGAAACAGTCTGCAGTAATTTTACATAGTCCAGGGCCAGTAGTTGTGAGGCAGGGACAGAAGACATATACAGTCTATATAGGCAGTGGGCTTTTCCAAAAACATTTGGGAGAAAAAATCTATTTGGGCTGCCTGTGACGGTCCTCAGTGTACTGCGTCTCTGCTGGGGGTAGTTGTCCTAATTCATACGCAGCCAGCTAAGTGTTACAGCAGGCTTGCGCAAAATTCTTTCCTGGCTCTGCTGTGCGTTCCGTAAGCGAAGTCAGCCTCCAACCACAGGCCAATAAGCGGCACATTTAATTACAGCGTTCTGTTTCTGCACTACTGGTAATACAGCATGCTGAGGGGTAGGGGTAGGCCTAGAGGACGTGGACGCGGGCGAGGACGCGGAGGCCCAAGTCAGGGTGTGGGCACAGGCCGAGCTCCTTATCCAGGTGTATCGTAGCCGACTGCTGCGGGATTAAGAGAGAGGCACGTTTCTGGCGTCCCCACATTCATCTCACAATGAATGGGTCCACGCGGTAGACCTTTATTAGAAAATGAGCAGTGTAAGCAGGTCCTGTCGTGGATGGCAGAAAGTGCATCCAGCAATCTATCGACCACCCAGAGTTCTGCGCCGTCCACTGCTGCAACTTTGAATCCTCTGGCTGCTGCTCCTCCTTCCTCCCAGCCTCCTCACTCCAGACTCCCAGGAACTGTTCTCGGGCCCCTGCCCAGAATGGGCAGCAATGGTTCCGAATCCTCTCCCACTGGAGGAGTTTGTCGTGACCGATGCCCAACCTTTGGAAAGTTCCCGGGGTCCGGAGGATGAGGCTGGGGATTTCCGGCAACTGTCCAAGAGCTTTCAGTGGGTGAGGAGGATGATGACGATGAGACACAGTTGTCTATCAGTGAGGTAGTAGTAAAGGCAGTAAGTCCGAGGGAGGAGCACACAGAGGATTCGGAGGAAGAGCAGCAGGACGAGGAGGTGACTGACCCCACCTGGTTTGCTACGCCTACTGAGGACAGGTCTTCAGAGGGGGAGGCAAGGGCAGCAGCAGGGCAGGTTGGAAGAGGCAGTGCGGTGGCCAGGGGTAGAGGCAGGGCCAGACCGAATAATCCACCAACTGTTTCCCAAAGCGCCCCCTCGCGCCATGCCACCCTGCAGAGGCCGAGATGCTCAAAGGTCTGTCAGTTTTCACTGAGAGTGCAGACGACCGACGAACAGTGGTGTGCAACCTGTGTTGCGCCAAGATCAGCCGGGGAGCCACCACCACCAGCATGCGCAGACATATGATGGCCAAGCACCCCACAAGGTGGGACGAAGGCCGTTCACCACTTCCGGTTTGCACCGCTGCCTCTCCCCCTGTGCCCCAACCTGCCACTAAGATCCAACCCCCCTCTCAGGACACAGGCACTACCGGTTTGCACCCACACCCTCACCTCCGCTGTCCTCGGCCCCATCCACCAATGTCTGTCAGCGCACCGTCCAGCCGTCGCTAGCGCAAGTGTTGGAGCGCAAGCACAAGTACGCCGCCACGCACCCGCACGCTCAAGCGTTAAACGTGCACATAGCCAAATTTATCAGCCTGGAGATGCTGCCGTATAGGGTTGTGGAAACGGAGTCCTTCAAAGGTATGATGGTGGCGGCGGCCCCGCGCTACTCAGTTCCCAGTCGCCACTACTTTTCCCGATGTGCCGTCCCAGCCCTGCACGACCACGTCTCCCGCAACATTGTACGCGCCCTCACCAACGCGGTTACTGCCAAGGTCCACTTAACAACGGACACGTGGACAAGCACAGGCGGGCAGGGCCACTATATCTCCCTGACGGCACATTGGGTGAATTTAGTGGAGGCAGGGACAGAGTCAGAGCCTGGGACCGCTCACGTCCTACCCACCCCCAGAATTGCGGGCCCCAGCTCGGTGGTGGTATCTGCGGCGGTCTATGCTTCCTCCACTAAACCACCCTCCTCCTCCTCCTACTCCGCAACCTCTGTCTCGCAATCAAGATGTGTTAGCAGCAGCACGTCGGCAGCAGTCGGTGTCGCGCGGCGTGGCAGCACAGCGGTGGGCAAGCGTCAGCAGGCCGTGCTGAAACTACTCAGCTTAGGAGAGAAGAGGCACACGGCCCACAAACTGCTGCAGGGTCTGACAGAGCAGACCGACCGCTGGCTTGCGCCGCTGAGCCTCCAACCGGGCATGGTCGTGTGTGACAACGGCCGTAACCTGGTGGCGGCTCTGCAGCTCGGCAGCCTCACGCACGTGCCATGCCTGGCCCACGTCTTTAATTTGGTGGTTCAGCGGTTTCTGAAAAGCTACCCACGCTTGTCAGACCTGCTCGGAAAGGTGTGCCGGCTCTGCGCACATTTCCGCAAGTCCCACACGGACGCTGCAACCCTGCGCACCCTGCAACATCGGCTTAATCTGCCAGCGCACCGACTGCTGTGCGACGTGCCCACACGGTGGAACTCTACGCTTCACATGTTGGCCAGGCTCTATGAGCAGCGTAGAGCTATAGTGGAATACCAACTCCAACATGGGCGGCGCAGTGGGAGTCAGCCTCCTCAATTCTTTACAGAAGAGTGGGCCTGGTTGGCAGACATCTGCCAGGTCCTTGGAAACTTTGAGGAGTCTACCCAGATGGTGAGCGGCGATGCTGCAATCATTAGCGTCACCATTCCTCTGCTATGCCTCTTGAGAAGTTCCCTGCAAAGCATAAAGGCAGACGCTTTGCGCTCGGAAACAGAGCCGGGGGAAGACAGTATGTCGCTGGATAGTCAGAGCACCCTCCTGTCTATATCTCAGCGCATTGAGGAGGAGGAGGAGCATGAGGAGGATGAGGAGGAGGGGGAAGAGACAGCTTGGCCCACTGCTGAGGGTACCCATGCTGCTTGCCTGTCATCCTTTCAGCGTGTATGGCCTGAGGAGGAGGAGGAGGAGGGTCCTGAAAGTGATCTTACTAGTGAGGACAGCTATGTGTTGCGTACAGGTACCCTGGCACACATGGCGGACTTCATGTTAGGATGCCTTTCTCGTGACCCTCGCGTTACACGCATTCTGGCCACTACGGATTACTGGGTGTACACACTGCTCGACCCACGGTATAAGGAGGAAAGGGGTTCGAGAGTGATGCTATACCACAGGACCCTGGCGGACAAACTGATGGTAAAATTCCCATCCGACAGCGCTAGTGGCAGAAGGCGCAGTTCCGAGGGCCAGGTAGCAGGGGAGGCGCGGAGATCAGGCAGCATGTACAGCACAGGCAGGGGAACACTCGCCAAGGCCTTTGACAGCTTTCTGGCTCCCCAGCAAGACTGTGTCACCGCTCCCCAGTCAAGGCTGAGTCGGCGGGAGCACTGTAAAAGGATGGTGAGGGAGTACGTGGCCGATCGCACGACCGTCCTCGGTGACGCCTCTGCCCCCTACAACTACTGGGTGTCGAAGCTGGACACGTGGCCTGAACTCGCGCTGTATGCCCTGGAGGTGCTTGCTTGTCCTGCGGCTAGCGTCTTGTCAGAGAGGGTGTTTAGTGCGGCTGGGGGAATCATCACAGATAAGCGTACCCGCCTGTCAACCGACAGTGCTGACAGGCTTACACTCATCAAGATGAACAAAGCCTAGATTTCCCCAGACTTCTCTTCTCCACCAGCGGACAGCAGCGATACCTAAGCAATACGTAGGCTGCACCCGCGGATGGAAGCATCGTTCTCTATCACCATCACAAAAAGGGGACCTTTTTGCTTCATCAATCTGTGTATTCTATTCATCCTCCTCCTCCTCCTGCTCCTCCTCCTGAAACCTCACGTAATCACGCCGAATGGGCAATTTTTCTTAGGCCCACAAGGCTTAGTCATATAATTTTTGTGACTATTAGTCACTATTTTTATACGTTTCAATGCTCATTAAAGCGTTGAAACTTGCACCTGAACCAATTTTTATTTTAACTGGGCTGCCTCCAGGCCTAATTAGAAATTAAGCCACATTAACCAAAGCGATTAATGGGTTTCAGCTGCCCTCTTGGTTGGGCATGGGCAATTTTTCTGAGGTACATTAGTACTGTTGGTACACCAATTTTTGGGGGCCCTCGCCTACAGTGTAATCCAATTAATTTTTTGCCCACCTGCATTAAAGCTGACGTTACATCAGCTGTGCTGGGCACTGCAATGGGATATATTTATGTACCGCCGGTGGGTTCCAGGGAGCCACCCATGCTGTCGGTCCACACGGAGTTGTAACTGCATGTGTCCACTTCTAAAGAACCCCAGTCTGACTGGGGCATGCAGTGTGGGCCTAAGCCCACCTGCATTAAACATGACATTACCTCAGCTGTGATGGGCAATGCAATGGGATATATTTATGTACCGCCGGTGGCTTCCTGGCACCCACCCATGCTGTCGGTCCACACGGAGTTGTAACTGCATGTGTCCACTTCTAAAGAACCCCAGTCTGACTGGGGCATGCAGTGTGGGCCGAAGCCCACCTGCATTAAACATGACATTACCTCAGCTGTGATGGGCAATGCAATGGGATATATTTATGTGCCGCCGGTGGCTTCCTGGCACCCACCCATGCTGTCGGTCCACAGGGACTTCACAATAGAGAGTTGTACCTGCCTGTGTCTATGAATTAAAAACCCCGGTCAGGTTGGGGCATGCAGTGTGGGCCGAAGCCCACCTGCATTTAATCTGACGTTAGCTCTGCTGTCCAGGGCACTGCAATGGGATACATTTATGTACAGCTGGTGGGTTCCAGGGAGCCACCCATGCTGTGGGTGCACACGGAATTCCCATTGCGGAGTTGTACCTGCCTGTGACTATTTATAAAAAAACGCGGTCTGACTGGGGCATGCAGACACCTTGACAGAATGAATAGTGTGTGGCACATAGGTTCCCCATTGCTATGCCCACTTGTGCAGCTCCTGATGGCGGTGGCACAGGATTATATTTCTCATTGCTTCTGTACAGCATTGTGGGCTATCGTCCTGCCCCTTTTAAAGAGGGTCGCTGCCTAGCCGTGCCAACCCTCTGCAGTGTGTGCCTGCGGTTCCTCCTCATGGCAGACGCACTTATAAATAGACATGAGTGTGGCGTGGCATGAGGGCAGCTGAAGGCTGCACAGGGACACTTTGGTGTGTGCTGTGGACACTGGGTCGTGCGGGGGGGGGGGGTTGGGCAGTATGTAACCCAGGAGAAGTGGAAGCGGAGTGTCATGCAGGCAGTGATTGTGCTTTGTTGGAGGTAGTGTGGTGCTTAGCTAAGGTATGCATTGCTAATGAGGGCTTTTCAGAAGTAAAAATTGTTGGGAGGGGGGGGGGCCCACTCTTGCCGCTATTGTGGCTTAATAGTGGGACCTGGGAACTTGAAATGCAGCCCAACATGTAGCCCCTCGCCTGCCCTAGCTGTTGCTGTGTCGCTCCCATCACTTTCTTGAATTGCCCAGATTTTCACAAATGGAAACCTTAGCGAGCATCGGCGATATACAAAAATGCTCGGGTCGCCCATTGACTTCAATGGGGTTCGTTATTCGAAACGAACCCTCGAGCATCGCGAAATTTTCATCCCGAGTAACGAGCACCCGAGCATTTTGGTGCTCGCTCATCTCTAATCTTTAACCTTCAGGGAGTTTTCAAGATCTTTGTGATGCCAGAGGTTTTTTCCCCCCCTATGCCTTGTTTTAACCGAAGGGGATCGCTGCTTGTAAAATATTTAGACCTGGATGCGACCAGCAGCACTGCTGCCTAGAAGAACAACGGTTAGCAATTCTTGGGCATTTCCAAGTCCTCCAATGTCAGCAGTGAGCAGCATGAAGTATGGGAGTCTTTAGGGTTAATTAAATCTTCATTTCCCATCTTCACACTTGTGTAAACTTCCTCTTCTCTCAAAGCATACATACATTTGAATATTCTTCGCACCTAAATGCAATCTGTATTGAAATGACTGAATTCATTTAGTGCGCCATGCTGGATCGGTATGCAGCCTTCTTTAATCAGGAGTATCTTACTGAATGAACTTTACACAAATATATTCCTCTCTCAATCTTCCCCCATCTGTGGCATTAAAAACCTTACATTTTGGGACATGTCCACGTAAGGGACAGTCTAGAGCTGCCCACAGACATTCAACAACTGGCGGACAAAAAACTGTAACCCCCGGCTGCACCACACACACCAATGTCTGGCTTGGCCGAGCTATCTGGGGCCATGGTAAGCAAGCTGCAGTCAGATGGCTCTGGCGCCACCTTGTCTCCTGGGGGACAAAAGGATTGGGGGTTAAAATTCAGCATCCCCAAGCTTTCTTTCCTGGACATTATCTATTGGGGGGGATGTTGAGTCACACATCTCATCCATTATTGGTGGGTTCAGATGACCAAAGTCTAATGTGTATGGGGACTCCCACATGGCCAGCTTGACAATGGACTAGTGGTTTTATAAAAGGGTTACGTTGCTATGCAGATAAATGTGCCAAAAACTGCACCGAATTTTGGAGCAACGGAACTGAGCATGCCTGCTGGACTTGAACTGATTGCCTGAAGCCTTGAGATTAAAAGGGTAATTTCTGCTGCACAACAGACTGCCCAGGGGAACTGTGAGCAAGGCAGGGAGGAGAACAGAGTGCGGCAGGAGGATGGGGCTGTGCAGCCTAGGAACAAGAGGAAGCACCACTGACACCTAGAGAGAGATTAATAAAGCTTCTGTGTCTGTTGCCAAAAGGGAGAGAGGCTGCGTTAGGACCCCTACCTGCTGGGCGCAACAGGATTGTGACAAAGATAAGCTGGGTTATTAGTAGCTGTGATACCAATGCAGCAAACTGTAAGTGAGGCTGGCCTCATAGAAGACATTGGGTGTGCACCCCAAGCAGGGGTTAAAATCTGTTAGTCAGCAGGCCTGCTGCAGAAGATCGAGTCTACAGTAGGGACAGTGGATCACTCAATAAACTCCTGTTACTCGCGCCTCCATCTGTAGACTGAATTATTGTCATAGGTGAAAGTGCGCAAGCTTGAGATCATAGAGTCATACTGAGGGGGGGTTCTGTAGCTGTAATGGCCCAGTGGGTCCTACAGAACACTCACGGTACACTTGTCCTGTCTCACCTGTCTGGATGCCATCCCTGGCAGCTGTCTAGATGCCATCCCTCTGCGGGAGATACCCTGTGTTTCCCCTTCTGCTCTAAGCATAGAGCTCAGTCCTGATGTCAGCTGGTCTCTCATTGGCTGACAGGTTTAATCTTACTGGTGCACAGCCCAAGGGCAGGAATGAGATATACAAATCCCTAAGCAAGAGTGCGGGAGAGAGAGGCTATAAAGGGAAGTGACGCAGAGCAGTTAGGCAGGAGTGAGTGAGGAGAGTTTGCAGTTTCCGCAGTCGGCGAGGAGGAGTATTTCAGCAGGTATCGTTTCCCAAGGAAGAGTGTGGTGATCTAACCCGCTCCCTTGGCATCTTATAGCAGAGAACACAGAAGATTCTTTCCAAGGTCCATCTTCATCTATCAGTGAGTCATAGCTACCCGGTGAAGTTAAAGCCAGGATTAGCCTTACAGCCACTTGTCCCTCTGCTTCATCAATTCCTACAGTTTAATCCAACTCAATTGTTCATCTGAATTCAATAGTGGGGAAATTGTCTGTTAAATCAAATCTTTAAGAATATAAGAGAGAGCGTTGAAGTTAGAGTGTCATCAAATCAATATGACTGCATTCTTGAATATCTGTTATAAATACGTTGTCTAAGGATTGCAAAGTTAACCCATTGTTGCAAAGTTAGTAAATCTGTTCACTCTCGGATTGCTAAACTAAACTGGACTGGTCTCCGTTATTTCTGCGTCATCATCCGGAGTGTCCAACTAGAGTGTGGCGTCACCGTGACAAAGTCTAGGCCTCCAGCCGTACCTACAGTAGGTTCATTTGGGGCATTACATAAGCGGGATAGATATTAGAGATGAGCGAGTATACTCGCTAAGGCACATTACTCGAGCGAGTAGTGCCTTAGCTGAGTATCTCCCCGCTCGTCTCTAAAGATTCGGGGGCCGGCGGGGAGCGGCGGGGGAGAGCGGGGAGGAACGGAGGGGAGATCTCTCTCTCTCTCCCTCTCGCTCCTCGCCGCAACTCACCTGTCACCCGCGCCGGCCCCCGAATCTTTAGAGACGAGCGGGGAGATACTTGGCTAAGGCACTACTCGCTCGAGTAATGTGCCTTAGCGAGTATACTCGCTCATCTCTAATAGATATGAATCCGTTTAATAGTATGTTGTGAATCAAAGGTACAAGTTCAGTTGCTTATCCTCACCATTCCATTGTTTCCTTTTACTAATTAAATATTGTACATTTTGGTTATTCCATCTTCTGCATCATATTTTTATTCCTGCATCACTACACCACCACCCATGACTGTTAGGTTGAAGCTACTGTACTAGGTGACTACCAAGAAGGTCTGAGATCTAACCCTGTCCCCGATATCTGTTCTATAGGGTTCAGCAGACGGGAACTCAACAATCATCCATACGTCTTGCATATTTCTTTGACATTCTTGTATTGCCTGAGCCTTTATTGTCAGAGGAACATCAGTGGCTTTTATCAGTTTAATCCATTAAAATCTCCTTTTATTTATGCTGGGTTCTTCACAACATTCCAATTTTTTGACCATTTTTGGAAATTTTAAGATGCTGTAAAAAAGTAGCGCTAAAGATCCTTGGCAATGACATGCTCCTGTAGAGTGTTCTGTGCCGGCAGAGAGTGAAGGGTTGGAGAGGCTACTTTATAGGATGATAAATCTTTTGTGTTGTTGATACCGTGAAACACTTAAAACTCTGTTAATCCTGAATTTCGTCTCTTACAGTGTCTGTAGGAAATCGTCCCACAATATGTATCCACAAGATGGATTACTATAGAGTCTCTCATCATAGGCAGTGATGGACGGAGATGTTGGGCAACAGGATTCCAGACCTGGCTCTTCCTCCACATACCTCAATGACTATACTATGTTGAATGATCGTCAGCTCACTTGGTGCTGTGATATCACCAACAACACGGCATGGCATAGCTTTGGTTTCTCAAGTCGTGGCCCGTATGGAAAGTCATAAATGGCATATTAACCTGTAAGAGACATGGCGTACTTTGGACCTAAAGACGCAATGATTTTTGGGGGATTTTCATCTCCACTTTCCAAAAGTCATAACCTTTTTATTTTTCCATCGACATGGCGATATAAGCCTTTTTTGGGTACACATACTGCATTGTATAACATTTATTCATTTTTTAATAAGGCAAGGAGAAAAAAAACGCATAATTTTTTCAGTTTTTTTTTTTTTTTTTACAGTGTTATGTCATTCATGCTATATGATTAATTGTTTTCTACTAGTTGGTACGATTACAACAATACCAAAATTATATATATATATATATATTTTTTTTTTTTTTAAGGTTTTTCTACTTATGTACAATAAAATCCCTTTTGGGGCGGATTTTTTTCTTTTCTGCATCGCTACATTCAAAGTCCAATAACGTTTTCAGTTTTCCATCTGTGAGAACTTGTTTTTTTCGTGACAAAATAGTTTTTAGTGGTGCCATTTTGGGGCATTTTAGCTCCATTTTGCCATGGCAACCCATCGGTCTTCCATGGTTCCATAGTGGAAGGCTGATGATGTCACAGATGATGTCACCTCCCTCTGCGAGCCCTTTACATGCCACGATCATAATTGATCGTGGCGGTATTTATAGTGTTGACAGCAGGGATTGGTGTTCTCACCAATCCATGCTGTTGCAGTTGAAGGCCGGCTGTCAGTCACCGTCCGCTCCCACTGCACATGGCATGGGCTCAACTTCTGAGTCCATGCCATATATAGGATGTAAGCTTACATCCTAGGGTGTGAGGGGGGTTAAAAGGTTTTTTTTGGCACTAAACTATTGATGACCCATCCATACCTTAATGGTAAGAGTCCTCTGCTTGGAATTCCCATCGATCAGCTGATTGAAGAGGCCACTGTGTTCGGGTGAGTCCCATGGCTGGAAGCAACTCAATCCCATTCACGTGAATGGGACTAAGCGTCTATGCCAAGCACTACTGCTGTTTGATGTACAGCGCTGTGCCAGGTATTGGCTGAGGTGGCAGCGGTGCTCACACAAGTACAGCTGTCACTTCAGTCAGCTGATCTGTGAAGATCTCAAGAAGTAAACCCCAGCCAATCAACTATTGATGATCCTGAAGATAGGTCATCAATACTTTAGTCTCAGAAAACTTCTTTAACTCAAAATGTGTGACCAGTTCAGAGCCTCCTGACAGTCGAGGTGTGTGGATAAGTGGCAGCAGGTCAAGAGCAAGCGTGCCATATGCTATACTCAACTTGTATAATTGTAGACTGGCCCAGTAGGTAAGGGGCCACTGCTACCTTGAAAGAAGCTCCCTACTACCTGTGACCAGAGACATAACTTAAGGACCCTGGGCCCCAGTACAAAATCATTAACAGGACCTTCCACCTATTTACTCGCAATTTATGATAATGGTGTCTTCTTTTTCAGAAGGGCTATTGAACAGAGTTTTAAGGCAGCAGAACCTCAGTCCTAAGCTCTCGCTCACAACCAGATGGTTATGAGTTCAATCCCCGCATAGTTCAGGTAGCCGGCTCAAGGTTGACTCAGCCTTCCATTCTTCCAAAGTCGCTAAAATGAGAACCCAGCTTGCTGGGGTGGTAATAAATAAAATTACCCGAAAGCGCTGCGGAATAAGTTGGCGCTGTACAAATATTTCCTGCTGAAGAATAAACTTGGAGTCAGACGACTTCTGTTTTTGAAAATAAAAATCTTACTTTGTAGCATTTTTTCCACACCTGCCTACAACTTTTACCTGCACCGTACACCGATGAAAGCATCTTAGTGCATCAAACATATCCACAGGGCTTCATTTACCTGACAGACGCCCAAAGAGTGTGCTTCTGGCCGATACCGCACAGGACTGTTCTGCACAGGGGCCCTCTGCTGTACGTAGCAGGGTTGTCAGAAGGAACAGGATACAGATGTGGATATCGTGTGCATTCATCTAGGACCAGTAATATAAGCCAAGATCTCTTCAGTTACTACCAATAGGAAGATCCATTCATCCAGCATGAAAATTTGAATATGCCCATCAAAATTATATATATACATGCTTGTATCTACCAAAACTGTATGGGCTTTTATTACTGTATCTATGTGGTATGCCAACCAGTTGTCAGATCAGCAAACTCAAGAAATCACATTAATTGTTCCAGTCTTACAAAGGATGCTGGCTACGCAGGAGAATTCCCAGTCTTCTGAGGGAGTAAATAACAATCTCTTAATGACCTGGTATGGGCACTACTATGTATATACCCTATGGTAATCAGCCCACCCTGGCCAGCGACAATAATCCACTGAATCCAGAATAAAGTTGGAGGGCGCCTTTAAGACAAGTATCAATAGCAGGAATAGGCTTTTTCACTTAGAAGTAGTCGCTATCCTTAAAGTGATATATATCACAACACATTTGGCAGAAGACTGATTTCCAGGGGTAACCCTCTGTATAAAGAATTGGGTGTCTGAGGGTGCAAAGTTACTCACGAAAACCCATCAATGAGGTTCTTGTCCAGATGCTTCCTTGGTTGGTTAATTTGGTTTCCACAGCTGTTGTCTGTCGCACTTTAATTGTCCTAGGATGTCAGTCTCTGCATCTCTGGTGATGGTACGCGATGCTGGAAGATTCAGTCCAGACCTACCCACAGCATGCTAGGTGGAAGGACAACCCCAGCTCCTGTTTCTCCTGTGCAGTTGGGGGATAAGCTGGTCCCTCTCTTGGGTACACAAGTCAAATTGCGGGTCAGCTCTGCTGCAGCTAACCTGAGGCTTTCCCTTTCAGTTACTCCCAAAGTCCAACTGCAGGTCAGCTCTGCTGCAGCTCACCCGGGGCTTTCCCTTTCAGGTACTCCCAAAGTCCAACTGCAGGTCAGCTCTGCTGCAGCTCACCCGGGGCTTTCCCTTTCAGGTACTCCCAAAGTCCAACTGCAGTAAGAAATACAGATTGTATCCGCAGCACCAATATCCTCCCAAATTAGGTCAGGCCACTATATGTAAAGCCAGTTAAGGAGCCTCAAACCTCCATAGGAATCCAGTAGTCACGAAGTATTGAACTGGCAGTATGTAAGGATACAGTAAAATAGTAGTTTTATTCCCCATCACACATCAGCTGCTATTTTTTGTGTGATGGGAAAATAAAACTACTATTTTACTGCATCCTTACATGCTGCCGGTCCAATACTTCATGACTACTAAAGTCCAACTGCAGGTCAGCTCTGCTGCAGCACCATCAGCGGAGTCTCTTTTCCGTGTGCTCTCTAAAATTGCTGAGTCACCCCAGAACCCATGAACAAGTCTTCCTTTTTATACCTAGCCCTTCAGCCAATCAGTGTGCAGCTCAGATTCTGTCAGTCCATAGCAACAAAATCAGAGGGAACATGAAGGTCCTAGCAAGGCCATAAAACAAGGTACAACAGTAATACATACAAGACTACAAATAAATTATACATATTACATATATTGTATGTAATTAACCCTTTACACATCTGTTGCATTAGCACTCCCTGTGAGTGGTACTCCAGACCGATGTAGCAGCCGGCCCCCTTTATGCAGGGTTATCATGTGAACTCTCAATAGTATCGTGTGTATTTAGAGCAAACTCTCCAGGTTTGTGTCAGTAGACCTAATACCCCTGGTCCTGGTTCAAAAACATTATTGCGGTAGGACTTGTCACTCTCTTTTTTTCTTTTTAACCTTTTTCTATGCATTCATAGCAAGAGCAGTCGAATTTAAGAAAAGCCCATATGGTGGAATGGGGGTGAGGGTTAACAATAGAAAGACATTGCAGCTAGTCCCACTGACATGAGGACATGACACCTCCGCTATAACGTTGCATTGGCCATTGCTGATAGTTCATATGTTTAGTATCGTTTGCTTGGTTATATAAAAAGTGATAAACTCTAGAGATGAGCGAATGTACTCGTTTAGGGCGATTTCGCTCTTTTCGAGTAACTGACTACTCAGGCGAAAAGATTCGGGGGGCGGTGTGGTGGAGCGGGGGGTAGCAGTGGGGAACAGGGAGGACCTCTCTTGCTCTCTCTCCCCCGCCACTCCCCTCTGCAACCCCCCGCTCACCCCCGGCGCCCCCCGAATCTTTTTGCCCAAGTAGTCAGTTACTCGAAAAAAGCGGTGCTCGATTGCGAAATCGCCCTAAACGAGTACGTTCGCTCATCTCTAATAAACCCCCTTTAAATCTCCCCGATTTCAGTCCTTCGAGGGCAAGACTTCCACCGCCGTCGAATAATTTCCGGATTGTGAATGCAGCGTGACGCCTCTAAAACAAACACTTACACGTGTTTACACTCCGTCCGGATTTTTTTTTTTTTTAGCAGAACGCGACGCCGAAATATTACACGGCCCTTCCGCTGTAAAGAGTTAATGAACTGAGCTCTTCGGTAAACATCGGCAAAGTAAATGAAGAGACAGGTTTACTAAATGCGAAGGGACAAGGGAGGGAAAAAGAGCTAATTTTATACAATTGACTTTCTAACCTTTTTGGATCAGTGAAATCAGACGCTAATTAATAATCTGCAATTAGCATTTCTTGAGGCGTGCGAAACAGGCGTAGATTATTGTCTTCTCTCCCCGAAAATCTGCCTTCCTCCTCCTCCCCCTCAAACGTCTCCGGTTAATGGTTTAATATACATTTAGGAGCTCGGCCCATCAATCTGACAGGGTCATATCTCTCCTTTATGGTCCTTTAAAATTAATAACAGACAGTTTTTATTTTGACGTGCCCTCGCCTCGGCTGCAGGATGTGCCTGTTTAATTGTAGGGGTGGCCTCTGGTGGCCAAGTGTTCCTAATGTTTAGCAAGGTCTGGAAATATGGATGTTAAGAGAAAAACTGGCAGATGGCTGACAATGCAGTTTTACTCTTAACAGACCAGTAAAACTTTAACGGAGAAGATTTAGTGCGAGGACGTTGCAGTCAGCAAGCTGCAGTCATATGCAGGTTCCATTTTTTCAAACTTCTAAACTGATGGTTTTGCAAAGTATGCATAAGCAGGCGTTATTGATTATGATGTTAAAAATTTAAAGCGTCAGTATCATTTAGCTTGAGACAGTATCAGAGGAAGAGGGGAAAAAAACGAACATTCATTTTCATTATAGAAGGCTAAAAGGGCCATTCAGCAGAGCGCACCATGGCCTCGGATTCGCAGCGGGCGCTCGCGCTTTCCGTTCCGTTGCACCAGTGGTTAAAAATTTTCCACGTCATCCTGACTTTGCTGCGGTAATGTACGGCTTTCATCCGCGTGCAATAGTTAAGTACCCAATTATAAGACCGTAATGCAAGTGGATTTTAAACCATAATATTCTTGAAAGTAATACTTGGGCAAATTCATAGTTGTAATAATACTTCTTATATTGTTATTGTCAATTGTTTCTAGTTAAATATCCAATGGAAAATTGAAATTCGCCTTGGATCGGTTCAGCGGGGAATGCTTTGTAACTCCGGAGAGAGGCGGCTTTCAGCTCACAATGGTGCAAAAGCGGGATGTTGCTGATAGCGCTTTATCGACATATATCGTTCAGTTGTCGTGTCTGCTGCCTCCGTGGGACCGAACAGGAGGGCATCACAACACGCTTACATTGTTAATGAGGAACTTGATTTGCAGATTTGATTAATTTATCATGAGGTGGTATTATCTTTAGTGCTTGTTTGGTATGTCTTTGTGGTATATTTATGTGCTGGGGAGTGTTAAGGCCCATTTAGACACAATGATTATCGCTCAAAATTTGCTCAAAAGCATGTAAATGTGCCCATATTTCAGTTTTCTGCCGAACGACGGTTTTCAGTTCTGCTTGAAAACCATTGTTCGGCAGAACAGCTGATAAGCAGGACCGCATGCTGTGTTCTGCCCGGGGAGTGCTGATTACAGCTGATTGCATTCTCTCAGCTGTCAGCCCCGTGGCGGAGCAAAGGGAATGTAATCAGGGAACAGCGGGTGATCTGTTCCTTGAATACAGCTCACACGCGGCTCACACGCTTCTAATTGGTACTAATAGACATTAGTACCAATTAATAGTTTATGCAAAATGATCACTCAAAAGCCATCTTTTGAGCGTCCATCTTTGCAGTGTAAATGCACCTTTACTGCTACTAGCTATACATGACAATTATACAGCAAAGAATAAATTAGAATATAGACTAGATAACGAGTGTTGCAGCCATGGTTGGGGATCCATTGTGCCTCCTAACTGATTTGACTCAGGGCTAGATCCAGGGACAGCAGCTGGGGTTCCCAGGTTTCCACGCTTTCACCCTACCAAACTGTTAGAAATAGTCTCTAGTTTAAGAGGCAGCTGATGCACGAGGTCAGGGTTTCCATAACGTGGTAATGGAGGGTGCAGACAGGGACCTAGTTGTAGCACAGAGTCAGGGCAGGTGGAATACTTTTACAACATAGATCAGGCCAAGAGTCAGGGCAATTTCCAAAAAAATTGCCAAAGGCAAAAAGATTATATCCTCCCAAAGAGAGTAATATAAAATTATATACTTTATTGACATATATGTGCACAAAACAGACACTTTAAAATTAAGCAATATGTGGCTTCCTTTCTATACAAAAAGAGGCAGGGCAGGCAGCAGAGAAGGAAAGCATAGTAGTCAAAGAACGAGTTGAGGTCTGGATTACAGAGGTCAGGAAAGCTGGATGGTTCAGACAAGGATCAAACGCCAGAAGATCAGACAAAAACAAATTTGCACCTTCATACGGTATACTGGCTAATTGGTCAGTCACCTGCTGATAGGTGGAGTGGCCCGAAGTAGCCTAGGACCTGTCAGGATTACTGTGGGCCTGAAAAGCTGGGTGTGTGAACTGGTCCTATAAGAGGCATATTGGGCGAGTGCTCACACTCTATGGAAACCAGGAAACTGAAAAGAGTTGTGGAGTCTGCCACAGCAACACAGGAGAACCGGCGCTGGTCACGCCCGCCGTCAAGAGGAGTTAGGGTACATTGCTGGCCTTAACCAGCAATCAAGACAGCTACTTTATTAGAGCCCCCCCCCCCCCCCCCATCTAGTAACATTTGGCTTTCAGAACCGCAGCAATTTGCCCTGGCGTAGATTCCACTCAGTGATGAAATCGTCCCCTGTGAACGGGAAGCTTCTTGTAGTGACCCCAAATTAGTTGAGGGTCCTGTTATGTTGTGAACTACTGACAGGAAGGGGTCAGCGATTCATGCTGCTTGTGCTAAATTCTGACTTCCCATCAGCATGGTGCAACAGGAATCTGGATTCATCTGATTGGATAATGTTTTTCTGCTGCTCAGTGATACAATTTTTACTCTCATTTGCCCCCTAGAGTCTCGTCTTTCTGTTTCTCTTAGACACAATGACGCTGCAATTAGTCGTCTGCTATTGTAAGCTATCAGTGCAAGGAATGGTGAGTTGTGTATTCGGCCATGTTAGTTGTAGCACCAGCATTGAATTCAGCTGCTCCTGACTGTGCAGCCTGTTGGTCAGAATGATTCCTGACATCCTCTTCTGACCCCTTTCCGTGATGAGTTTTTTTTGTTCACAGAATCTTCTTTCGCTGGATGTTTTTCCTCGATCGCGCCATTCTTGGTATACTCTGCACACTGTTACATGAAAAAAAACAACAAGGTTGGCAATGAAATCCTGTCCCCGGCTAGTCCAGCACCGATGACCGGGCCGGATTGTAATTCATTCAGATCGCTGGATTTTCCCATCTAATATGGATTCACACTGAAACTGATCCATGGAAAACTTGTCATGTGACTTTATTCTGCACTTTGGGGGTCACGGGGGGGAATTTTCATAAAGGGAAGCTCAAATCCTGAGAGGGTCAGGGGTTCTAATAAAGGGACCATTCAGTGTACAGTATATCCTATAGAACCCTACAGGCCAAGACACAAGATTTAAGTAAATAATGCTTTTTTTGCAAGTCAGACTCGCATATTAGCGATGCCAGCTAAATGTTACAAATCATCTTCTTATAGATATATGCTATTGGTTTGGTTCCCTTGTATACATTGAACGTCTCCCTTATTTTATCTGTATTTTCACTGCTCTATAAACATGGCCATCCTGTACCAGATCCTCCATCTATCCGCTATCACTCAGAAATTTCCTAGACACTAAAGTGTCAAGTTGATTTAAATAATGTGGACAGCAGTCACTGCATAAGGTTAGCGGACCCCTCAGGCTCCCGTATAGGTCATAGTGTGGGAACTCATCACACAACTAACTAGTATTTAAACCACTAATAATAACTGAATACATGCTCTTTTTATTGAATTACTTGGGATTTGCAATATCTCAGGTCATCACCTTCCCTTGACTGCTCTGCAAGGCACTTATTAAACCTACAGGAGCCAATATCACACAAATCAAACAAGGTATGTTACAGGTCAGAACAAGATACTGGAGCTGTGGGAAGACAGCTGGAGAAGTCACGGACTCATCACAAACCCACCATGGTTTTAAAGGAATGGAATAGTTATCGATGTATAAATAATGAAACTTTTCCTAGTCTTAAAGGGGTCATACTGCAGCAAGCAGGAGTTGGCAGGTATAGCTCGAGTGGGTGCGCTAACTTTGTCACGGTGGTTGCTAGTTTGCCTAAAACGGTGGCTCGTGCAGTAGATGGGATTCTAATAGGACTCTGGAGGAGTTTACTTGGTAATTAGTGTAAGTTCGGTGTGACGCCAGTGCCTTTGAATCCGTTGTGCCAGTGAAATAAAGAGACAGGTCCAAAGAGCTTTAGTAAAACTAAAGGCACACAGTTTGCTTTACTTTTGGACTAGTACAAGGGAAAGGGATTTGTTATTTGTATACAAATATAGCGTTGGCGTTTTTAGGTAATTAATTTTTTACCCCCCAGCAAGCTGGGTACTCATTTTACCAACGTCGGAAGGATGGAAGGCTGAGTCAACTTTGAGCCGGCTACCTGAACCATGCAAGGATTGAACTCGCAACTTTCAGTTCTCGTGAGTGAGAGCTTAACACTCAGTGCCACACGAGGCCCCTAGTATAAGGTTCACAGTTTCAATTTGCAGGCAGCAAATTATCTAACAACTTCCTAAACATTTGCAATGTTGTGCATTTACTCCTGGATTCTCTCCTGACGAATGAGGTTACCAGACTGAGTTGAGTGGGCGCTGTACTTGGAGGTTATTTGTGGTGGAATAGAGGAAACGGTGCAGGCTCTACTGTAGACACACTGACTACTGACTGTGCATGGACAAGTTAACGCACTGTTGCGATGTCTGCTTGATTGCCAACCTCTGCGGGGTCTGCCCTGTCTCAGATGCCTTCTGGCAGTGTTGAAAAAAACTCCTCTCTGGCCTCCTGCACTCCACGACTTGGCTTCTTCCATGACTGGGATCTGAGACTAGCCTAGCCCAGCCTGGATTAGACTTGCCCACATCCTCTCTAGACTCCAATAGACTACTGTGTTGAACTCTCTAAACTAAACTCGCTCCTCTCTCCTCTTAACCCCACCCACGCCCTGTCTTTTATACTCTCCCCACTAACCAATCCTGAGCTAAGGGGAATCCTTGCACCCAATCGCAGTCTTAGCTAGAGGTGATTGACAAGTAACGGAGCAGGTTAGGGTGAGTTCTGCATAGTCATGCATTGTTAGGTAGTGAGGGCACCAGATGGTAACCCTCTAGTGACCATTCAAGGCCAATACACATAACTAAATATTAGTAGACATACACATACACACTCCACATGAGGTAGCTATAAAAGTGTTGCAAGACCCCAACTCTGGGGGACTATAGTACCAAGATACACTTTCTCACCTATCCTCAGAATAGGCAATAAAAGCCTGATCGATCGGGGTCTCACAGCTGAAACCCCTACCAATCATGAGAATGAGGGTCCCATTTCCCCTGTCCTTCTCACTGCAGGCTCACTGCACCTCTCACAGTGAGGAGGAGACTAAAGGAAGTGAAGGCTGTGCATGCTTTGTGCCACTCCATCCATTTTCAGTGGGATTGCTGGAGAAAGCTGAGTAGAAGCTCACGGCTATTTCCATCAGTCCCACTGAAATTAATGGAGCAGTAGCATTAGCTCCATTCATTCTGACGCCTGCGGGTGGGAGAAGCATATATGCAGTGACTAGAAAAGGGGGATATGTAACCCTCTTTCTCGGGATCAGAGGCGGTCTCAGTGGTGAGACCCCCCCCACACCAATCGGACTTATCACCTATGGATAGGTGATAACAGTGTATCTTGGTACAACAATGATGTTAGTCATTAGGTTGTTAAAGGGGTTGTCCAGGGTTATAAAAACATGGCTGCTTTCTTCCAAACACAGCACCACCCTTGTCCATAGGATTGTGTGTGGTATTGCAGTTTAGCTCCATTGAAGTGAATGGGAGCTGAGTTGCAATACCAGAACAAGGGTGGTGCTGTGTTTGGAAGAAAGCAGACATGTTTTTATAACCCTAGGCAACGCCTTTAAGCTGCCTATTTACTTTAGATGGCTTTTGCTGAGGCAATGGTACATACACATTCTTGGATTGCCAAATGATACATGTTTAATGTCATAAGGAGATGGGATAAGAGGCTGTCAGACACATCTGGCACCACTTGTCTGCTTGTGAACATTGGTTTACTGCCCCTTAAAGCCACCCTCTAGGATCCTCTTTACTAAAAATTATTTGCCTAAGTATATGTGCTGCAATTTCCTGACAATCATCGTTATCTTACTGCTTCAGTAATCCATACTTTATAATTATTCTGCCCTTGCTGTATTAGGTATTAGCTCTTCCTGCATTGACTTCCTTTGAACTTGTGCTGGGTTTGCAGCCAATCAGAAGAGGCAAAGCTGCAGGAGGGGGTGGAAAGGAGCAGCCTGAGCCAATGCTCGGGCAGGGGGTGTGTCTCAGACTATCTGTGACTCTTGCAGGCACTGTAGGTTAAGGTCCATTTACATGAAGGATCGCTTAAAAAAAAAAAAAGGCGATCGTTTTAGTGATAATCGTTGCGTCGAAATGTGCGCCCATCGTGCATGTTTCGTGCACTACTAGCTGATCATTAAATTCAGTCCAACCTAAAAATCGTCTTTTGGCCTTATTAGCAGTTCTCCATGGGGAGTGCTGATAGCATTGTTTCCCCTTGGAGAACAAAGGATCTGAATGCAGATAAGAGCCCTAGGGCTCAGGGAAGGCTTCATTTGCATACTTAATTGCTATTAAGTGGCTGAGTAGCTACTTAAAAGTTTTTGCAAAATAATCACTCAAAGCTGTCACTGCTGTTTGAGCGATCTTTGAGCAATCATCGGGCCTTGTAAATGGGCCTTAAGCTGGAGTCACAGATAAAAGCTCTTCTCTAATGGAGATGAGCTAAAATGCTTTAAGAATATTAAATCATAACATCATAAATACTGGACTATTGGAAGTTTACTTACATTAAAGGGTTCTTCGGGACTAGGATATTGATGATCTATCCTCCATTGGTCATCAATATTTGATCAGTGGGTTGCTGCCGCCTGGCACCCATCCTGATCAGCTGTTCGAAAAGTTTGCTGCACCTTTTCAGGTTAATTTGTTAAGTGGCCTTTCAGCACCCTGTGCCATTCAAGTGCATGGTATTGAGTTGCTATACCAAATACAGCCACTACAAAACGCAGAGTGCTGTGCTCAGCCTAATATGCAGTGAAGAGACCGCGGTGCTCAAGTGCTTCAAATAGCTGATCACCAGGGGTCATGGGTGGTGGTTCCCCATCTATCAGTTATTGATGACCTATGCTGGGGAGAGGTCATCAGTATACAACACCGGTAACACTTCCCTAATGGGGTTGTACAGTTGCAAACTATTGATGGGCCCATCCATGAGATAGGCCATCAATAGCAGATCAACAGGTGACTGCTGCACAGGGTTCTTGTCAATCAGTATTTTTTGGGCCAGTGTGTTTGTGTACTGGACTGATTTCTGCAGGTAGAAGACAGCTCCATTCTCACTATAGTGGTGAAGCTTGGTATTACAGGTGAAGTTCACATTGAAGTGAATGGGTGTAATGCCATGTCTGGCCCCTGCAATGAGAACGGAGCAGTGTGCTTTCTGCAGAAATCTGTTCCACGTACAAGTGCACCTGCCCAGCAAACAGCTGATCAGTGGGGGTCCCAGGCAGCGGATACTTGCTGATCTACTATTGAATGCCTATTCTAATGATATGCTATTAGCAGTTTACAAGTGGACAACCCCTTTAACTCCTTACATGATTTACAATGCCATGCTCATATAGTTATGTATGAAGGACTTCAGTAAGCACACAGAGCGTCCTCTCCAATAGGAATGCTAATTAACCTCCATGTATATCCTGTAGGAGATCAGACAAACCCCATACTAGCTACTGTGCTACAGAGAATGAATTCCGTCAGTCCATCAGTGACTCATAGGAGTCAAATGTCACTACCGCTGACGAAGAACTCGTCCACTTTCATGAAAAGTCAATTACTAGACCATAATGGCTTTGCGGGCTGCATGAGTTTTACATACATTTAGATACACCCACTCACACAAGAACATAAAACAATCCCATTTGTACAGATGTAGCAAACTTTAGCTTGACATTTGCCACTTTACATACCATTCATTTCATGTAAACGCGTTAAATGTCAAGCGTCTGCCTTAGTCACAATGTAACCCACGGCCCCCGATGTTACAAGGCAGCAGTGTTCAGCGCCGTGCCACTCAAACATTATCATTTCGCTTTTCAAAGTTTTTTTCATTCTCTACGGCTGAAGAATTATTTAACGGCCTTAAAAAGCCTGTTTTATTTTACGGTCTTTTATGAATCTTTTATATTCATACCATGCTTTGTATATTAGTTAGCAGGCAAGAGCCGTTACCAAGAAATCATCCCAAATTTACCCAGAGACCATATTGCTCTGCAGGTATCCAAGTATCAATTTCGTTTCAGACTTTGACGATCAAACAAAGGCTTTTTTTTTTATAGAATGCTGTGCATTATTTTAAGCTAAACTCTTCATTAAAATGGATTCCAATGCCCTCCAATAAAAAAAACAACAAGAAATAAAATACGGAGAAAAAAAAGATTTTCACCAAAAAACTCAACTGGCAGATTCCCAGGTTCGCCGTTTAGTTCCCTATCAAGAATTAATGCAGTCTCATGCACACGCTATTACCGAACATTTCCATGCCGTTTTTTTGCCAAGTGTTCCTATATAACAGTTTTATCACGAGGCTGACAGCCACCATAAAACTACCAGGCATTCTAGATCAACAACCCTCTTTTGTACTAAGTTATTAAACATTAAATTTGTATTCATCATTTGTATCCTGTTATGCAAAATAAGTTTCTTGATAAGATGTGTCTTCTTAATTGGGCCCTTGATGCTTCTTGGATGGGAGATGTCAGATTATCTGGAAAAGGAGACTCTGTGTTGAGCCAGCTCGCTACCAAGAGACCAATAGCTTTGTAACAACGATATTAAGTTAGTGGGGCCAAGTGTAGGGCAATCGTAGGCTCAGGTGAGACTCTACATCTGTGCTTGTCTTATGTTCCGGCACTTTTCGCATGGCATCAGCAGGGCTGATGGAAATAGATTTGTTTGCTGTTTACAGTGTGCAGCTGTGGATGGCGGTGCATGGGAGTTGTAGAAGATTGAAGTAAATTTGTACTGAGACTAAAATATTGTTCTTTTCTGCAGTCAGCAGTCTCTAAAATCTTATTGTGGAAAACTTTATCTAGTTCTAACCATCCCCTTGGGTCATTTTTATTTACAGCTGCTCAGCTTTGTCATTCATTCTTTCCAATCTTCTTTTACAGCTATTACTTAGCGAGAAAATATACAGAGAACAGGTATACAAAAGGAGAAAAAAGTTTTACGGATTTATTTGATTTGAGATCTGAAACACTTATGGGGCCTTGGTGCTAGGGTTTGGGAGCTAGCGGGAGGGCTGAGGAGCTATTTTGCCATCGTTAGAGATAAAACATTCTAATTAAAATAGCATTTGTTTGACTATTTACTGGAGGTTTAAAATGGAAATCATGATTTAAAGGGGTTGTCCGTTTTGTATACCCGAGTAGTGAATTGTGAGGTACCTCTTCCAGGTCTTCATCTCTTGGCCTGAATGGTAAGTGGTTACGAAGAGCGTCTCTCACTCTGGAGGACTTGACCTGTTTGGCATTACGCAGACAACTCACTGATATGAAAGGGGAACAGTGTAATACTTCATTTCTCCTATGGGAGTGCTGCAATGAAACTGAACACTTACTATGAGGTTTACCCACAGATTTTAGATAATTGTTGGGGATCACAAGAAGGGGACGCTTTGTGATCAGCTTATCATCAAGTGACCCTTCCAGCAAGTAGGGATTGTCCAAAGTGTATGCCATTTAAGAAGTTAGAATTTGTTTGTCTTCTTCCAACCTTACACAGTCAAATATGAACTATCTAGTCCTCACTGGTCATCCTGCTTGGACATATCTAATACTAACAAGACCATCCCTATACAAGTTATATGCTGCTAAAAAAAAAATCTTGGGAACATTTATACATCACAGTATAATTCCAAGGGTCGGGAGGGGTGTTGTCTATTTTTAAGGAGAGCATCCAGAAGGTGTGGGGAGACACCTAAGAGGTGAGTGGGTCAGGAGGGGCATCATTTCTTCCCAAGGAGAGCACCCAAAAGGGGTGTGGAGACAACTAGGAGATGGGTGAGGAGACTTATAAGGTCATGCACGCTGCTTTGAGTAATATATGCAAATAAGGAAGATCAAACAATACCTATTTGATGGCAGCATTCCTCTCCTGACCCACGTCACAGGCCTCTCACTAGCTAAGCCAGAAACCTACTGTACACTGATGAGGGGCAAACACCCCGAAACAGCTCTCTGTGTATGGTTTTCTGCCTTGGTTTCCTATTCCCAATCATTGTTTTAAAGACTTGTTTAAAGAGTCGTACATTGATTTGAAGGAATGCTAATCCCAAGTTACTTAGACTTCAGGGATAACGATCTGTTCAGTTAGGAAGCAGATACGATTGTGAATCCATTTCACCTGCTTTGGTGTAAGTGAAAGTCACAACAGGAGTGCCGGAGAGGCGACAGCAAGGCACCCCAAAAAAGAGACTGGAGACAATTTCCTGTCTCTTTCTCCTTGATTCCTCTCAAGTTCTGTGTTTTGCTGGTGTCCTTGTCTCTACTGAAGGCGCTACCAGTAGCCCAATCAGGCTGTAGAAGTGGTCCTACTCCTCCAGGATGGCGTATCCATATGAGCCATCGTAAGAAGGTTTGCTGTGTCTCACCACACAGTCTCAAGAGCATGGAGCAGATCCCAAGACACGGACCATTACATGAGGAGAGCTGAACCGGCATCAAACTGGTATCAGAACTGGAGGAGTACTGCCAGAGCCCTACAAAATGACCTCCAGTGGTTACTGACCAAACTGTCATATACAGACTCCATGAGGACCCGACATCCTGTAGTGGTAGCGGTGCCCACAGCCCCTCACTCAGCAGCTCAATTGGCATTCATCAGAGAAAACAGGAATTGGCAGATTCACCATTGGCTTCCCGTTCTCTTCACAGATTATAGTAGGTTCACACTGAGCACATGTGACATAAATGGTCTGGAGACAATGGAGATCACTTAGATGTGATGTGTGATTTAAATGTGCCCTTAATTTTTTGGAAAGTGTATATCCAATGGTAGTTTTATTGAGGACATAAGCAGTTGAAAGTAAAACCCTTTAGAAGGGTCAGCCATTCTTATCTGCGACAACTTTAAGAAAACTCAACTAAATGCTACAGTCGCACATGGGTCAGCCTTAAAGAAGCACTCTGGGAAATACATTTTTCTATGACACAGTTTGTAAAGCATAATAATGCAGAGAACTCAACTCTCTTACCTGATGCTTTATTTCAGTATTCTATATCACAGAATTCAAGAGATTTCAACCCCTTGTAGGTAAGATAGTTAGTTATGCAGCAAAACTTAATCATGAATCACAGAAGTTACTGCTATACGTTATCAGAATGAAACATGAATTAAATAATTTAAAAAGATATTCAGGAGGGAGAAAACATAGAAAAAGATTTATAAAGAAAAGCGGAGGGCCCTAAAAAACATCCTATATTGTCCTATTGTATGCTCTAACAACACGGAGCACCCCTCCCGAAAAGGGCGACTCTGTGCTGGAACCCTATATATCCGTAATAAACCCTTAAGGGAGAAGAAGAAAAAAAGACAAAACAAAAATAGAATAAAACAAGCAAAGAGGACTTGAAATAAAGAAATAATATTAATAGTCTTATTAAATATACCATAAGAGGATAAATGAAAATATACACAGTAGACAGGAACAGTATTCACCTATAACTATATTACTCTTCATATGATACTCTATGACTAGAGATGAGCGAGTATACTCGCTAAAGGCAATTGCTCGAGCGAGCATTGCCTTTAGCGAGTACCTGCGCGCTCGAGACCAAAGGTTCGGGTGCCGGCGGCGGGCAGGGAGCTGCGGGGGAGAGCGGGGAGGAACGGAGGGGAGATCTCTCTCTCCCTCTCTCCCCCCCTGCTCCCTCCTGCTGACTGCCGCCACTCACCGCTCCCCCGCATCGGCACCCGAACCTTTCGTCTCGAGCGGGGAGATACTCGCTAAAGGCAATGCTCGCTCGAGCAATAGCCTTTAGCGAGTATACTCGCTCATCTCTATCTATGACACTCATATGTAGTCCAATTATCAGAAATCCTTCACCAAACAATTACTTTGGCTCATCTTGGACCCAAGCAGTAGGGCATTGTCACCGTAACTAAATGCAGTCACTTATACACAAATCACAATGCTACCTAAAGTAGATATTACTATCTATGGCGGTAACATTGAAGTTAATGGAGGAGCAGTGTGCATGTGCAACTGCCGCTGTCTTCATTGTGGGAGGCTCCGGACCCGTGGACATTCCATCAGTTGGCCCCCCACTAATCAGCAAAGTATCCACTGCCTATAAATTGGGGATAACTTTCATTCATGGAACAACTCTTTTTTGGCACTGATACTCATGAAGGACATATCAGAGCATGAGTGAGTTCAAAGGTGAGCAACTGAATTATTAAATGGAATGGATGGAATGAATGGATGGATAGAAAAAAGACGGCTGAGGGATGACCTAATAACTATGTATAACTATATCAGGGGTCAGTACAGAGATCTCTCCCGTCATCTATTTATACCCTGGACTGTAAAAAGGGGGCGCTCTAATAACTATGTATAACTATATCAGGGGTCAGTACAGAGATCTCTCCTGTCATCTATTTATATCCTGGACTGTAACAAGGGAGCGCTCTAATAACTATGTATAGATATATCAGGGGTCATTACAGAGATCTCTTCCATCATTTGTTTATACCCAGCCCAAAACTGTGACTATAACAAAGGGGCGCTCTAATAACTATGTATAGATATATCAAGGGTCAGTACAGAGATCTCTCCCATCATCTGTTTATACCCAGGAGTGTAACAAGGGGGCACTCTAATAACTAAGTATAACTATATCAGGGGTCAATACAGAGATCTCTTCCATCATCTATTTATACCCAGGACTGTAACAAGGGGGCGCTCTAATAACTATGTATAAAATATCAGGGGTCAGTACAGAGATCTCTCCCATCACCTATTATACCCAGGACTGTAACAAGGGGGCGCTCTAATAACTATGTATAACTACATCAGGGGTCAGTACAGAGATCTCTTCCATCATCTGTTTATACCCAGGCCAAAACTGTGACTATAACAAGGGGGCGCTCTAATAACTATGTATAGATATATCAGGAGTCAGTACAGAGATCTCTCCCATCACCTATTATACCCAGGACTGTAACAAGGGGGCGCTCTAATAACTATGTATAACTACATCAGGGGTCAGTACAGAGATCTCTTCCATCATCTGTTTATACCCAGGCCAAAACTGTGACTATAACAAGGGGGCGCTCTAATAACTATGTATAGATATATCAGGGGTCAGTACAGAGATCTCTCCCATCATCTGTTTATACCCAGGCCAGGACTGTGACTGTAACAAGGTGACATCCTCTACATCTAGAGAAAGGAAAACTTCTACACCAACATTGCAGGAGGTTCTTTAAAAGACTTATTTTTCACACGCATTAAATACGCAGTATACAGCAAATACACATGCCTATGCTTATTTGCTGCATATGTTAAATCCCCATAGCCTATATTGGGGCGTAATACACAGGATATGCTGTGATTTTTCCATGCGTGTAATATGTGCGTGAAAAAAAAATGTAGATGTGAGAGGCACAATAGAAATAAATGGGCTTTGGTATGTGCCTGAAAAATATGCGTGTAATACATGGGGCACATACACCCTTGTGAATGAGCCATTACTGTAAGAGCAGAACTGTCTGCCTGAGGACTTGGTGATGGGGAACTCACTAAGAGTTCAAGAGGGCTCTGATCGCCTTTCTGGAGTGTAATAATATTACATGTTATATTACTGATTACTCAGAAGGGTCGGTGATCCATGGATTGTTCTGATTGCCAGACTTGGAGTCGGGAAGGAATTTGTTTCCCTAAAACGTGGAAAATTGGCTTCTACCTAAGGGGAGTTTTTTTTCTTCTTCTGGATCAACATTACAGAAAAATAGGCGGAAGTAGATGGACATAAAAATACTATGTTACTACTATGTAGGCAGATAACTGGGCCAGTCTATGGGCTATCACAAGAATTTCTGAGTCTGTTCAATGGTGGCCTCCTGCCATACCGACGGGTGATGTACATATTGCAGTTTGTTGTACAGTTAGCTAATTTGAAGTGCTGAAGTGAGCAAACTATAAAGTAGGCGAGACACGATAGACAACCGGTTGGGTTGACCAAAAGTCTGTCTCTGTACATCAATAAAACTTTCCCCTGTTACCATTATTATAACTGCAGATAGCTATTTCACGCTGCAAACAAATCTTTAAATATTGCTCTCTCCAACCAATTCATTGTCCAATGCAAATTTATTATTAATGATCTCATGGCTTTTGTTCAGCATATTTAAGACGGCAGTAAATCCCTCATTATGTGTATAAATCTAAAGCCTATACCAGCATTATTTTTTACTCCGGCACATTGATTAACACGCTTTGCTTTAAGTCAGCCGCTGTAAGGTACAGAACGTATCATCGAGTCCTTGCAGATATATATCCGGACGCCTTAAAACTGGCTGTGGACAAAGAATAATTGAACAACACCCGGGATAGGAACTGCTATGGTCAAGTTAGCTCTTAAGGTTTATCAACTTGTATTAACATGATGGAAATATGAATACTTATATCTTATCTCAGGTATACTTTATAACTGCATTAATCATTTAGGCCAATATATATTTTTCATGTCAGCGAGATTCTAAGGGAGAGATTTCATTTCGAGAGGAGAGCTAGCGTCTGGGAGATAAGTGAGAGGTAGTACAGTATACAGATGCTGTTTGGGGAGATACAGAATCTCGATGATTAATATATATCACTGATTAAAAACATCCATGTACTTTGAGAAGTGAATAACTTTTCAGAAATGTCAGTTATTATTTGCGCAGGGCGAGATAAATACGGCTACATTACCATAGATAGTTACATTGTCTAGTAGAAAGATACTGCGCTTTGCCTTAGATCTTATATCAATGTCGAGGAAGGGGTAAAGGTCACCAGCCAAGAAGGAAATAGTTTGTTGTACTTAAAGATAAGTTGAACGTACTTTGCTTTATGAAACTATTATCCTTCCAGAGCCCTGAGATTGGAAACAAGGTCCCCACAACTGGAGCTCAGTGTCATGGTTTCAGGTGGGCATTGTCCAGGTCTAAATAGGGTCCCGGGCAGGGTATTGGGTTCACTTGTATAACCACCTGCATCACATCTTGTATCCAAGCTAGAGGCGGTACAACAGGGTACTAGAGCCTCCATGCCCACCTGTATCACATCTTGTATCCAAGCTAGAGGTGGTACAACAGGTACTAGAGCCTCCATGCCCACCCGTATCATCTCTTGTATCCACGCTAGAGGCGGCCCAACAGGGTACTAGAACCTCCATGCCTGCCTGCATCACATCTTGTATCCAAGCTAGAGGCGGTACAACAGTGTACTAGAACCTCCATGCCCACCCGTATCATATCTTGTATCCAAGCTAGAGGTGGTACAACAGTGTACTAGAGCCTCCATGCCCCCCCTATCACATCTTGTATCCAAGCTAGAGGCGGCCCAACAGTGTACTAGAGCCTCCATGCCCACCCGTATCATCTCTTGTATCCAAGCTAGAGGCAGTACAACAGGGTACTAGAGCCTCCATGCCCACCCGTATCATCTCTTGTATCCAAGCTAGAGGCGGCCCAACAGTGTACTAAAACCTCCATGCCCGCCTCTATCACATCTTGTATCCAAGCTAGAGGTGGTACAACAGGGTACTAGAGCCTCCATGCCCACCCGTATCATATCGTGTATCGAAGCTAGAGGTGGTACAACAGGGTACTAGAGCCTCCATGCTCACCTGTATCACATCTTGTATCCAATCTAGAGGTGGTACAACAGGGTACTAGAGCCTCCATGCCCACCCGTATCATATCGTGTATCCAATCTAGAGGTGGTACAACAGGGTACTAGAGCCTGTTTGAGCTTGACAAAGGCCAACATGGCCGAAACGTTGCCTGTTCTTTTGTGATGGGGAAATAAAGTTTTGGATACTAAATTTGCACCCTGGATGCTGCCGAAGTTTTCCTTTCTATTGTATACAAGCTAGAGGTGGTACAACAGGGTACTGGAGTCTCCATGCCCACCCGTATCATATCTTGTATACAAGCTAGAGGTGGTACAACAGGGTACTAGAGTCTCCATGCCCACCCGTATCATATCTTGTATACAAGCTAGAGGTGGTACAACAGGGTACTAGAGCCTCCATGCCCGCTCATATCACATCTTGTATCCAAGCTAGAGGCAGTACAACAGGGTACTAGAGCCTCCATGCCTGCCTGTATCATGTCTTGTATCCAAGCTACAGGTGGTATAACAGGGTACTAGAGCCTCCCTTCAAGGGGTCAGCTCTCCGTAGTAAATGATGCTTTTGCTCTAATGTTGTAATCACTTACTTATATCTACATTACAATCACGCAGAGAAAGTTGGCTTTCACTCCGACAACTACTGGGGGGGGGGGGATTTTTTTTTTACAATAAGCATTAATACATTCAACCCTAACTCTCTATATCCTATACGGTAACAATTTTGTAAAATCATCTATGAGCAGTAATAACACTCGCAGTTAACCAAGCCAACTCCAGCAGGGCGACAACATGCCAGACTTGTTAAAAAGGTAGCACCTGATCGTAACCTAGTCAAAGCCAATGTGCTTTCAAACCAAATGGTGTAGCCTTCACTCTATACGTGCATCAATGAGACTTGGACACCCAGAACCCAGCCACCACTTCCCCGACTGTAACATAGTATGTTAGGCTGAATGAAGACAATGTCCATCTAGTTTAGCCTGTTTCAACTCCCCCCTTGTTGGTCCATAAGAATAAAAAAAGAGCCAATTTAGGTCATTTGGAGGAGAAAAATTCCTTCCAGATTCCATAATGGCAGCCAGAGTAATCCCTGGATCAACATTTGAGATCAACAACCCCTAATGTCCAAATCCTGTAATATCACAGCGCTCTAGAAAGATGTCTAGTTCCTCTTAAACTCTGCTATGGATTTTGCCATCACCACATCCTCAGGCAGAGAGTTCCACAGTCTCACTGCTCTTACAGTAAAGAACCCCCTTCTATGTTAGAGATGAACCTGCTTTCTTCTAGACGTAGAGGATGCTCTCTTGTTACAGTCGCAGTCCTGGGTCTAAACAGATAAGGGAGATGGAATAAATCCTCCACAGTGCCACCTATTGAAAGGCAGCATTTCTTCAAGTCAAAGGCAGACTTTTTATACAAGCCTTGTTACAATGACCGGGAATTAAAAGAAAAGCCAGACTCCATGTACATACAGCTGTTTCAATGTTTTTGCCTTTCAACAGCTGTATGTACATGGAGTCTGTCTTTGCTTTTAATTCCCGGTCATTGTAACAAGGCTTGTATAAAAAGTCTGACTTTGGCTTGAAGGAATGCTGCCTTTCAATAGGTGGCACTGTGGAGGATTTATTCCATCTCCCTTATTTGCATATTACCCAGAGGAGCGTGCTTGGCCATTTGAGTATCCTCACTTAGTTTATAGTATAGTTGCTCTCCCTAAGGAGAAAAGGTTATAAACAAATCATGGGAGAGATCCTTGTATTATCCCCTCATGTATTTATACATAATTATTTGGTCGCCCCTTAGCCGTCTTTTTTCCAGGGTGAACAATCCTAATTTTGATGCCCCTCTGGATATTCCAGTCCTCTGATTCCGTTTATTAGTATAGTTGCCCGTCTTTGAACCCCCTCAAGCACTGCAATATCTTTCCTGAGCACTGGTGACCAGAACTGTACGCAGTATTCCATGTGGGGCCTGACAAGTGCCTTATATAGAGGGAGGATAATGTTCTTGTCCCTCTCCCCTATACCTCTTTTAATGCACTCCAAGACTCTATTAGCTTTTGCAGCAGCTGACTGGCATTGGTTACTCCAGTTTAGTCTACAATCCACTAGTACCCCCATGTCTTTTTCCATATCACTTTTCCCTAGCAGTGCGCCATTAAGTGTATATTGGTGACATCCGTTTCTCCTGCCCATGTGCATAACCTTACATTTATCGATATTGAACTTCATTTCCCATTTTTTGGCCAAGCCCCCAGCTTATCTCGCTTATCTTTTGTAGCCGCACATTGTCCTCTGTTGTATTAATTATCTTGCATAATTTTGTATCATCTGCAAATATTGATATTTTACTGTGCAGCCCCTCTATCAGGTCATTGATAAATATATTGAACAGAATGGGCCTAATACTGAACCCTGTGGCCCCCCACTAGCAACGGTGGCCCAATCAGAGTATGAACCATTTATTACCCCCCTCTGCTTTCTATGTCGGAGCCAGTTCTTTACCCAGATACACACGTTTTCGCCCAGTCCGAGCTGCCTCATTTTATATATCAGCCTATTATGCGGCACGGTGTCAAATGCTTTAGAGGAATCCAGATATATGAGATTAATAGACTCTCCCAGGTCCAGCCGAGAACTTACTTCATTGTAGAAGCTGATCAAATTGGTCTGACATGATCGACCCCTCATGAATCCATGCTGGTAAGGAGTTATACCATTGTTTTTCTTGAGGTAATCTAGGATGGCGTCTCTCAGAAACCACTCGAATATTTTTCTAATTATTGAAGTGAGACTTACTAGCCTGTAGTTACCAGGCTCTCTTTTAGACCCCTTTTTGTATACACATTGGCAATACGCCAATCCAGTGGTACAACCCCGATCTCAATACTGTCCATAAATGTAAGAAATAGCGGTCTAGCTATCATGTCACTTAGTTCCCTTAGAACCCTTGGGTGTATTCCATCTGGGCCTGGCGATTTATCGATTTTAATCCTCTTTAACCGGCTCTCCATCCTTCTGTGTTAGGCATGCAATATTTAGCAGGGGGGTTGTTTTATTCCCCTGCATCTCGTGTGACATTTCTTTTTCATTCGTGAATACACTTGAAAAAACCTATTTAATAGATTTGCCTGCCCCCCACCCCCATCATCTTCTATGGTTTCTCCTGCATTATTTGTTAAAGGGCCAGTGCTCTCAGTGCAAATCCTTTTACTGTTAATATAACTGAAGAATAGTTTAGGGTTATTTTTGCTCTCTTTGGCGATCAGTCTTTCTGCTTTAGCAATTTTGATCTTTTCTTTACATATTTTTGTTTTTTTTTCCCTTTATGATTTTAGCACTTCTTCGCTGCCTTCTTGCTTTAGTAATTTAAATGCTTTCTTTTTTCCATTTATTGCCTCTCTTACCGTCTTGTCGAACCCCATTGGTTTCCTTCTACGTGTAGATTAGAGATGAGCAAGTATACTCGCTAAAGGCAATTGCTCGAGCGAGCATTGCCTTTAGCGAGTACCTGCCCGCTCGAGACTGAAGGTTCGGGTGCCGGCGCGGGGGGGCGGTGAGTAGCGGCTGTCAGCAGGAGGGTGCGGGGGGGGGGAGAGAGGGAGAGAGAGATCTCCCCTCCGTTCCTCCCCGCTCTCCCCCGCAGCTCCCTGCCCACCGCTGGCACCCGAACCTTCAGTCTCGAGCGGGCAGGTACTCGCTAAAGGCAATGCTCGCTCGAGCAATTGCCTTTAGCGAGTATACTCGCTCATCTCTATTGAAGATCTTTTTTTTTAAATGTTATGAACTGTTCACATGAGGTAATTAGGATGTACTGATATTTTTGAGGATGTTGTCCCAATTAATGTTACCAATAATAGTTCTAAGCTGATCAAATTTTGCTTTACCAAAGTTTAGTTTTTTTGTAGCTCCCTGGTAAGGTTCTTTATTGAATGACAGCTGGAAGTTGATTATATTGTGGTCACTGTTCCCCAAGTGCCTCTCAACCTGCACCCCCATTATTCGGTCCGGTTAGTTAGTACTAAGTCTAGAGTGGCCATCCCTCTAGTTGGCTCCCGCATAAGTTGGGAAAGGTAGTTATCTTTAACTGTTCTCGAGAACTTATTACCTTTGTGAAATTTGCAGGTTTTGTCTTCCCATATTATATCCGGATAAATAATTACTTCACTGCGGTTTGACACCTCTTCTATTTGCCTTAATAATAAGATTTACGTTTATTCTGTTATTTTTCTTGGCCTATAGAAAACCTCTATCAGTATTTTGTTATTTTTCTCTCCCTGTATTTCTACCCACAGAGATTCCACGCTTTCATCTCTTGCACCTATATGTTCTCGTAACCTTGGCATTAAGTACGATTTAACATACAGATATACCACTCCCCCTTTCTGGTTTCCACGGTCTCTTCTGAAGAGATTATAACCCTGTAAATTCACCGCCCAATCGCACTTATCATCAAGCCATGTTTCCGTTCTTCCCACTATATCATATTTGTCATCAGTCATTCTCGCTTTAAACTCACTCACTTTACTGATGAGACTTTTTGCATTCATTGCCATACAACTTATATGGTTGTTGTTGTTCTTTAAATTCATTGTGCTACTAATGGTTCTATTAGCTGTTCTGTCAGTTCTAACTGTACTAAACCCACCCCGGGCTCAACCCCATTCACATTACTTTGTCCCAGGTCGCTATATACACTTTCTACCGCCCTTTTTCTCTTTTTGCCCTCCCCCAATCCCTAGTTTAAACACTCCTCCAGTCTTCTAGCATCTTCCCCACCAGCACAGCTGCACCCTCCCCATTGAGATGCAGCCCATCCCTATGGTAGAGCCTGTAGCTGACAGCAACGTCAGCCCAGTTCTCCAGGAAACTGAACCCTTTCTTCTTATACCAACTGCAGAGCCCTTTGTTTACCTCCCTAAGGTCCTGCTGCCTTTTTAGTGTGGCTTGTGGGGCTAGTGTTTCAGAGGTGTTCTTCCTTGCACCACCTTTGTTTGGTAATAGCCACTACATACTGATAAATAATGAATCATTTATTATTTTAGCACATATCCCCAATAGTGCAGATTGTGATGATCTACCTTGTGGGAATGTACCTTAAGGGTATGTTCACATTGTGGATTCTGCTGTGGAATTTTCCATGCTGAATCAGTGGCTATTCTGCCATAAATACACACATGGATTTAGCCCTGTTAATAGACGAATAATAAACCACACACAGTATCACTGTAATCATCATGGCCTGTATAATTACCTCCATACTGCCACTTAACAAAATCCAATATGCCAAGATCAACATTACCAATAACACTACAGGATGGCAAAATAATACCCCCAGGCTGTGACCACATAATGCCACCATAGTATTACTGAAAAAAAACACTATAAAAAAAACAGCTATACTCACTTGTGCAGCTCCTTCTGCTCCTGGCCTTTGCATCCTGTGCTGCGCTCATTTCCAGATAGAGCGATCATGTGATCATTTAGGCCAGTTCCTGGCTGCAGTGATCACGTGCGTGTGTCACATAAACGCTGTACCAAGAACTTAGCGTGTGAACAGTGCGGGCAGCATGGACTGAAGAGGTCAAGAGTGGGAGGAGCAGTGCAAGCGAGCATAACTTTTTATCTTTACATTTCACTAGTGGCAGATTATCAATAAGGGTAATTTAAGTGGCCATGGGCCCCCTGGAGCCTCGGGCCTGGGGTGGCTGCCCCTATCATCCCTATTATAATCCACTATTGATTGTAACCGATTTCACATGAACAGATCAGGCTTTCTTATGTGTCGTGAAGACACAGTAACTGTTTGTAAAGGGTTAACAAACACCGGCACATTTTATCCTTTCCTTTCTTTCTTCCATGGGCAGAAATTGCAGCACAGCTTGTCTCCATCCTTTCATTACTTCGTTATTTGTAGAATCTGGGTTGCAATGGCCCCTGCTAATAGGCACAAAGCCTTGCATCATTTGTCTGCAAACAAATCTGCTTTATGGAGCCCATGAAAAATAAATCACTGACTTGAGAATTCAGATCAATCTGGCTGGAAACTATCCTTCCCCTGAAATATTCCTTGTCTGCTCGGTTTAAATATATTCCAGCCTTCTCTGCTCTCCGGTTTCTTCTCTGCTGATAATTGTAATCTTAGGTTCCTGATTTCACAAGATGTCAGGGATTATTTCTTAAATCGCCATCCCGTTTATTGCCACAAAAAGAAACATTTTGGAGGAGGTGCCGGTGGCGTACATGTGTCTACCAGACACAATATGTCATCTCTGCAGCTTTGTGTCTACATGTTACTTTGTGTCAGCTGGATGATTTGTGTCATTCAGCAAATTAAAACAAGTTGCTTATGTAAAGGAGGGTTTTTTTTTTCCTTAAACGGAAATTATTTGTAGACCGTTACATAAAAATGTCCATCTCTAAAAAGTCACAGTGATGAGAATGTAAAAGCCTTTCATAGATCCTTGATATAAGTTACTTCTTTACCTCCAAGGTAACTTCTCTGAAGATTGCGGCAGTGTCTTCCCAACAGACGTACTCCTTCCAGTATAGCGGTCTTCATGTAGTAAACATACAGTGACCATTGTGAAAACTAAAAAGTGCACAGACCAAGGCCAAAGTGACCGCCAGGTAATCTGGACAGATGTCTTTGACCATTCTAACATAAAGTCTGAGTATTGCTACATAGTATCAGATAATAGCAATAAGGCTATGTGCCGTGTTTAAATCACCTGGCAGTATGAAATTATATATGTGGAGCTGGTATACATTATACATCTTATATATAGTGACATGCAGCATGCTGGTATAACCTGGGTATCTCCTTTGTATAATTAAACACTCTTTGTCAAAAACAATCCAACCCATAGAAGAAGTTGTTGTTTTACTGCAAAGCTAGACATTTAGTACCATCTCAGGCAGATCTGTAAATGATGAGACTTGTGGTGCTTAGATGAACGGTCTTGTCACCTGAGGTCCTAAAAATGGTTCCCCCATTGGCCTATAAAAGGCTTGTAGGCTCCTTGTGTGTAGTGACCTCTACTTCCGCTTGTGTAGAGCTTGTTGGCCACAAGACGCCTCTATGACGCAGAGAAGAGATTTCACCCGTTACCAGAGTCTGAGAGGGGCGCATTATTGGGATGTGAGAAGCTGGATGGTCGTATTGATGAATTGTCCCCCACCAGCCGAATGATCAGATTGTTAGGAGATGTTGGGACCAGTGGATGTGTGAGGGCATGCAAGACGACCAGGCTAAGGATGCCCCCTACAGACCACCAGTAGAGAGGACCGTCTGATGGTCCAACAAGCACAAGCAGCTATAACTGTTTCATTATCCGCCATCCAGCGACAGGTGTCGTCATTGTTACACCCCTGTGTCTGTTGGAACCATGTCTAGGCGCTTGGCTGAAGAATATTTGGCCTCACTGCCCCCATTACATGTACGGCCTCTGACACCTGCCATCACCTCAGTTTACAGTGGTGTCATAAACAACGAAACTGGACGCTACGGAGTGGAATTGTTTTGTCTTCAGTGATGAATCCAAGCTTAGTTTGGGCACTGATGACAGCTATATTCATACCTGGGGACCTCGGGGTAAGCACCTCAATCCTGCCTTTGCTGTGGAGTGGCACACTGCCCCCTTCTGGTGTGATGGTTTGGAGGGCCATCGCATACGACAGTCGGTCACCCTTAGTAGTTTTAGGAGGGACAATGACAGCTCAGCGATATGTTCAGGACATCCTGTATCCACATGTGTTCCTATCATGGCGGTTTCCAAGAGGCAGCAGGATAATGCTCAGCCGCACAAACAAGGGGGTCACAGGAAGCCCCCACAACATTGTCACACTTCCGTGGCTGCCCGGTCACTAGATTTATCACCAATGGAACATGTATGGGACCATCTGAGATTCTAACTTTGACAGCCTATGAGTTTTCACGATCTATAGGTTCAGTTACAGCAAATGTGGAGTCATATGCCGCAGGATACCATATGCAAGCTGTATGTCTGCATGCCCACCCATATCACATCTTGTATCCAAGTTAGAGGTGGTACAACAGGGTACTAGAGCCTCCATCCCCGCCTGAATCACATCTTGTATCCAAGCTAGAAGTGGCCAAACAGGGTACTAGAGCCTCCAGGCCATCCGTATCAAATCTTGTATCTAAGCTAGAGGCAGTATAACAGGGTACTAGAGCCTCTCTGTCCCCCGTATTACATCTTGTATCCAAGCTAGAGGCAGTACAACAGGGTACTAGAGCCTCCATGTCCCCTGTATAACATCTTGTATTCAAGTTAGAGGCGGTACAACAGGGTACTAGAGCCTCCATCTTCCCCGTATCACATCTTGTATCCAAGCTAGAGGTGGCCCAACAGGGTACTAGAGCCTCCATGCTCCCCCATATCACATCTTATATCCAAGCTAGAGGCGATACAACAGGTACTAGGGCCTCCATGCTTCTTGTATCACATCTTGTATCCAAGCTAGAGGCAGTCCAGCAGGGTACTAGAGCCTCCATGCCCACACATATCACATCTTGTATCCAAGCTAGAGGTGGTACAACAGGGTACTAGAGCCTACATCCCTGCCTGTATCACATCTTGTATCCAAGCAAGAAGTGGCCCAACAGAGTATTAGAGCCTCCATGCCTATCCGTATCACATTTTGTATACAAGCTAGAGGCAGCCCAACAGGGTACAAGGCAGTGGTAGGAAAAAGAGGGGAGGTTGAACCACCCAGATAAGAAAATTGTGCATGCGGACTATATCTTCAGTGACTGTGTGTGACTTAGATCTATATTGGGAGGACGTTCTCTGTACTACAAGTGCAGCCAATCCCCCAAAAAACCGTCACAACCTTCAAGGTGGACGTGTGAGCTGGAAATGATAGAATTAATCATGGGAAATTGTGCCTAACTTCTCTGGTTATTAAAACCAGCATACATATGAGTTTCAAAGCCAGTAAGACTCTTCCTCAATATTTGCTGGGGAGATGTGTCGGTAGTGGTGAGCAGGTGAGAAGGTATAATATGTGGACTAGCACTTCAACTGCAGGGTATACCCGGAAGATGGCAATAGAGAGATAAGTATATGAGGAGAGAATGTGACGTCCGTCACAGAGCGGGTGTCCACATGATCGGCTTGAAGAGCAATAGTCCCTAAATGTTAGGGAAAGCATCAGGGAAGAAACCCGTAGGTGGTGACCTCGGTGATATCAAGTTAACAAAAAGAAAAAGGAAAAAGACCCCGCGCTACTGTACTCGTAGGGTAATGTGGAGGATATAGGTGACGTGAAGAGGGACACTTACTTTGTAGAGGAGCCCTAGGAATTCAACCGGGCTCCCCTAAATCCAAGGAAGTCCTTAAACGACCAACAGACGTTCCTGGTAGTCTTCAATTGTTTATTGACAAGTGGATGGGAGAACTTCTCCTGCTCCTGCCCTGGCTGACCCTCACTACACAGGCAAACAGGATCTCATTATTAACCCTTTTTGGGACCCACCAATTAGCATCACACTGCAAGGATTGAAGTCAACTAAGGTGCATGAAACCAAAAAGATCTGTGCTTGAAAAAGGAACTTGTTGCTCCAAAATGCGTTGCACTCTACTGACCCACTCTACTGACAAACGCAACACTGGGGCCACAATTCACCTCGGTCCAGATGTCTATCAGCTAGCCAATCCAGAGCTGTGGGTATTCCCTGTAGCTCCACCCGCGCAGCCTATGTCTTCACCCATAACTCTGGTGGAGACAAGATGCACCAGTACCAATCTCCTGCATAAAGTGATAGTAGTAATTATTAGGAAATTATGGTACCAGTGTTTCTGGTGTGCTACATGAACGTCACACACACAGCACTGATACATACATTGTTCATCCCATACAACATGGATCAGAAGCAGCACAGCACTGGAGATGAAGGACCTGTGATGACGTCACCGTCATGCTCCGCCACTGATCACATGACTGGGATGCTCTTCCCAAGTGAATGACTTACATGAGCCTCCCTGATCACATGACAGGAACGTCATCACATGTCCTTCATCCCCAGTGAGGGAGTTACATGCCCCGCCCCTTATCACATAACGGTGACGTCATCACAGGTCCTGCATTGTTGTGCAGATTACGGTAAGACTACAAACTGCTTGCGGTCTCAGTTTCTATGGAATACTAATGAACACCTAGCTGGACAGCAACCATCTGCGTACAGGACCTGTGATGATGTCACCATCATGTGATCAGGGGCGGAGCATGTTAATCACTCACAAACCCACTCACTACTCACTCACATATAGATGAACAGGTTGTCGTTAGTATTTTGATTGACCATGCTGGTATAACCTGGGTGTCTCCTGTATATAATTATATATATACATCTGGTATTAGCTATACATCTCCCTATATATAGTGATATGGAGCATCCTGGTATAACCTGGGTATCTCCTGTATATAATTATATATGTACAGCTGGTATAAGTTATACATCCTGTATATAGTGATATGGAGCATGCTGGTATAACCTGGGTATCTCCTGTATATAGTTATATATGTACAGCTGGTATAAGTTATACATCTCCTATATATAGTGATATGGAGCATCCTGGTATAACCTGGGTATCTCCTGTATATAATTATATATGTACAGCTGGTATAAGTTATACATCTCCTGTATATAGTGATATGGAGCACGCTGGTATAACCTGGGTGTCTCCTGTATATAATTATATATGTACAGCTGGTATAAGTTATACATCTTCTGTATATATTGATACGGGCCATGCAGGTATAACCTGGGTGTCTCCTGTATATAATTATATATGTACAGCTGGTATAAGTTATACATCTCCTGTATATAGTGATACGGACCATGCTGGTATAACCTGGGTATCTCCTGTATATAATTATATATGTACAGCTGGTATAAGTTATACATCTCCTGTATATAGTGATACGGACCATGCTGGTATAACCAATGTGTCAGAACATACTTGTCTCCTGCCTCTCGCTGGGTTTGTAACACCGTCAATTTATCAGATAATCTGTCTTGTAATCTCGATAGCTGATTTCCTTCAGTCTAAAAACCAACATGAACAATGTTTGTGTGTTCTGCTGACATAACAGGAAATGCCACCGGTCCACGCAGCCTCAAAACTTTGCCAAATGACAAGTAAACCAACTTCCTAATTTACAACAAAATATGAAAAATTGAGACTAAGCAAATGAATGGGGGGGGGGGGGGGGGGGGGGCGCGAAGAAAGTATGAGACTGATAAATAACAGGCAAGTGGTACAATTCAGCTTACTACAGAATATTTATTAATTTATGTGATCAGCCTTGAGGGTTTCTGTCTTGGCATGTACACCGCGCATTTACATGGAACCGAGCCTGGCTGAGTGCCTTGTAAAGGCACTAAATGGTCTAATGTACTGAAAACTAATAAATATGGAATGTACTCCACAGTCACTTCCTCCCGGTATCACAGAGGGGAAACTTCACATCACAAGAGTGCTGCAAAAAATTATACAGGGTGTAGTCAAAAAGTCTGGTCTAGCGCTAGATCTCAGTACCGCTGTCCTATATTGACATAACAATAGCGTACTTGATTGGAAGGACTGGGTCATTTTTTGGGGCTCCATCCTGTATATAGCTGTACATACATAAAAATACATATAGGGGGTAGACAAAAATCTGGAAACACCATACGAAATGCATGCCTTAAAATGGGTCTCTACATGTCTTACTGAAATGTGATTTATAATCTCATGTAATTTAAGTGGAGGTAATATGACACAGATGCTGCCAGGCAGGACTGAATATCTACCTGAGCAGCAAGATTTCCATTGGTTTGAGCCACTCAGCTGCTGTTACCAGTTGCTCCCCAAACCACCCAGAGCAAGGCAAGAGGTGAAGTAAACAGAAATTTGGCGGGAAAGCTCTCAGCCAAGCAGTGGTCAAAAGGGCAACTCAGTGCTAATGATTAAAATCCCATGGTATTTCCATACGTTTGTCCACCCCCTGTATATAGATGATTCATGGCTTGTCCAGACATTCAGTATTTTTCTGTGCACTGATATGAATGTTTTGCTTAAAGGGGTTGTCCCGCGCCGAAACGTTTTTTGTTTTTTTTTCAATAGTCCCCCCATTCGGCGCGAGACAAACCCGATGCAGGGGTTTAAAAAAAAAACGGATAGTACTTACTCGAATCCCCGCGCTCCGGTGACTTCTTACTTACCTTGTGAAGATGGCCACCGGGATCTTCACCCACGGTGGACCGCAGGTCTTCTCCCATGGTGCACCGTGGGCTCTGTGCGTTCCATTGCCGATTCCAGCCTCCTGATTGGCTGGAATCGGCACACGTGACGGGGCGGAGCTACGAGGAGCAGCTCTCCGGCACAAGCGGCCCCATTCAGAAGGGAGAAGACCGGACTGCGCAAGCGCGTCTAATTGGGCGATTAGACGCTGAAATTAGACGGCTCCATGGAGACGAGGACGCCAGCAACGGAACAGGTAAGTGAATAACTTCTGTATAATTAATGCACGATGTATATTACAAAGTGCATTAATATGGCCATACAGAAGTGCTGAACCCCACTTGCTTTCGCGGGACAACCCCTTTAAGGCAAAAACCTTATAATATATCAATGATGATAATAATATATCATCATGATTTGTAGAAGCTCCCCATACTGATCAATACATTCCCAGACATAACGCAGGTACTGTATGCAGCCCTCCTCTCTAAAGTTAGGGCCTGTTTACATCTAGCTTTCTCCACCGCTGATGGGTTCAATCACATGTTTTGTTCTGGGTTGCCAAAAACAGCATCAAGATGTAAATCTGGATGGAGCCGTTGGCTTCAGCCAATGAGACCTGCTCAAACAATGCCAGAAGCAAATGGCAAGATGCTGAATCAGAGACCTGCTGGTACCATTTGGGCAGGTTTCATCAATGGAACTCTAAGGTTTTGCCCAGGTTTCCAACTGAATACAGTTTTTGGTGATCCGGACTCAAACCTGACAGAATACAGCAGAAAAGAAGAAAACGAGATGTGAACAGACCTTAAGCCAGGGGCGTAGCTAAAGGCTCATGGGCCCGGGTGCAAACGTTTATGTTGGGGCCCCTAACTTCTCTTAACCCCTTAACGCAGAGAAATAACTTGAAGCTCCTGAGCCTCAGTGCAAAACCTGTAACAGGGCCCTCATCTATATGGTTTATTCATAGTACTTTGGGCTAAGGATTCTGGGCCCAGTTACAACCACATACCCCTATAGTTACATCAGTGCCTTAAGCCTAATGCAAATGGCGGTATTATGACTTCAAACAACTCCAGAGTTGCACAGGGCTTTTGAAAAGGCACCCTAGAAGTCTATGGGCCTGTATTATACCCCTATATGCTCAGAATTCATACCAGGGTGGTTACAGTTTTAGATTTCTAATGGCGTCATGCGGACTCCAACAGAAAATAAGTAATGGCATGCTCCACCGGACGTCGGGTGACTAAGGTATTCTCCGCTAATTGCATTGCTTCCCCAATACTGTGCTGAATGGAGGTATTGAGTGCCGGCCGCTGCATAGAGTGACAGCCCCAATAGTGCCATAATGATGGCAGAACAAGCTGATACATGACCTGCATCCTGATGGTCCTTGGTAATTATCATTATTTTTCAGGTCCATCTGATCTATAGACGTATTTAGAGATGAGCGAGTATACTCGCTAAAGGCAATTGCTCGAGCGAGCATTGCCTTTAGCGAGTACCTGCCCGCTCAAGACCAAAGGTTCGGGTGCCGGCGGCGGGGGAGCGGTGAGTAGCGGCAGTCAGCAGGAGGGAGCGGGGGGGAGAGAGAAAGATCTCCCCTCCGTTCTGCCCCGCTCTCCCCCGCAGCTCCCTGCCCGCCGCCGGCACCCGAACCTTTGGTCTCGAGCGCGCAGGTACTCGCTAAAGGCAATGCTCGCTCGAGCAATTGCCTTTAGCTAGTATACTCGCTTATCTCTAGACGTATTACTAACAATCTTGGTCATTCAGTATGATTTTCCGTAAAAAATGTTGACTGTCTGTGATTTTTGGATAACTTGTCCAGGAGAACTAAACATTCCGGTTGGCAATCTTGTATAGATGTCAGTACAGAAGTGTACAAGTCGTGGCATTGGCGAGCAGAAGGTCTTACCAATGACTGTACCCTTCACTGTGTAACTATAGGGAAGAAGCTCTAGGATCAGGGACCGCCATCGGGAAGACCTGCTGATTGTTGACTTGTACAATGGATATGCTAATCTCTGTAGGCTTTTTGCATTGATGGTTTTAGTGGAATGGTAGCCTTTAGAGATGAGCGAACCTACTCATTTTGAGTAATTACTCGATCGAGCACCGCGATTTTCGAGTACTTCCGTACTCAGGTGAAAAGATTCGGGGGGCGCCGGGGGGCGGGGGGAGGCGTGGCAGAGTGGGGGGTAGCAGCGGGGAACAGGGGGGAGCCCTCTCTCCCTCTCCCCCCCACTCCCTGCTGCAACCCCCCACTTACCCACGGCGCCCCCCGAATCTTTTCGCCCGAGTACGGAAGTACTCGAAAATCGCGGCGCTCGGGCGAAAAAGGGGCGTGGCCGAGTAGGTTCGCTCATCTCTAGTGGCCTTACTGCAGATATGGAGAGTCTTATAACGCTATTCTTATCTGACGACTGAGCCAAGTCTACTAGTATTCCTCCGTGAAATAGAACCGCCTGATTGATCCATTATATGGTGGATTTATGTGCTTTACCACAAAGGTATAAACATGTCCTTCTCCAGCTAGAGGTATCCCAGGGCTTGGGTTGACGCTCGCGCTCGTATGGGTGATGGAGGCCAAGTGTGTGCCAGGCTAACCTGCGGGGACATAAACAACTATCCACTTTGGAGCGTTTCACTTTTTATGTCTTCCTGACTTTATTTTTTATGGGAATAATGCAAATACGCCTGAAACCTTGATTTTATATTATATTGATTTCTTATCACATTTACAAAACCCATGTTAAAATTATTTATGTTAATATAAAATTGTCTTTGGAAAATTAATTGGCCGGCTGAACGCAGATGCAATTTAAAAGAATGTTTTAATTGTACTGTCAGCGCCGGTATATACGAGTCGCACGCTGAAGTCAGATGTACACATGGAGGTCGTTTGGCTTCATCTTTAAAATTAGAAGAGTATAGAAGTAGCGTTCAGGATTCACAGTCAGAAAACGAGTTGTAAATCTGGGCGAATATCACCTTATAATGTCCAGCAGTCAGGTGATTCCTGCAACCAATCACTGCAGAGAACTACACTGTTCAGAAAAATGTCGCAAACTCTTAAAGAGAACCTGCACTTTAACCCTTTCCAATCCAATTTGTATCCTGGTTTTCCTAGGGGGCTTACTCTTTTTCTGCCATTATACAACGTCGCTATCTGCTGGCTAAAGCCAGTACTGCATGAGGTGACACGTTGGATAGGCTCCGACAGCAGAGAGGCTGGCAATATACAGTAAGAGAACCCTGATGGATGTCTTCCAACATCGGAGCTGTACAGCCTTAAATCATAATGTCTTCACAGGTCAGACAGTGGATTGGGAAGGGTTAACTCCGGAGCGCTCCTGCTCTGTCGGCCATTTTCGTCTCCTTCCGGCAACTGAAGATGGACCCATATAGCACTATATAAGCTATACGGGGCTGTCTTTAGCTGCCAGAAGGAGCCGACGCTGGCCGATGGAGCAGGAGCGCTCCGAAGTTAAAGTGCAAGTACTCTATAAAGCGAACCTCCGGGCCCGGACAAACAAAGATGGCCGCACCACTTCTCTGACTACCTGATGCACACTGTATATTAGTAGTATACATTGGTAGTCTAAGACACTACATGCTGCTCTGACTGGTCAGTACTGATCACATGGGCAGCACTGGTTAATCAAAGCAGGTGTAGCGTCTTAGACTAATGATGAATACTAAGGAACAATGTACAGCGGGACCTCAGAGACGTTGGTGCGGCCATCTTTGTCCAGACCCCAAGTCACTGACACTTCAGGGTTAACAAAATCTTAAGCAGGTTGAAATGGAAAAAATTAATTGCGCCATTTTGGGGGACAGGGAGTGTCATTTTCACAGCGTTCATCGTGCAATTAAAATTGGATATGAACTTTCTTCCGTGTCTTTGTACAATTACAGCAATGCCAAATTTATGGAACATTTTTAGCGCTGTTACTATTTTTAAAAGTTAAAGAAACTTTTATAAAAAAAACCCAAAAATTGCTTTCCGCCACCACATTGTGGGACCCAGAGCTTTGGTATTTTTTGGCTGTACCCTTTTGTAATACAGACGTTTTGATCTCTCTTTATAATTTTTTTTAGGAGCTGAAGTACCAAAAATAAGGCAGTTCTGATATTCAGTCCTTTTTTCACCATGCAGGATAAATAGTGCAATATTTTAATAGCTCAAAGTTTTACAGACACGGTGATACAAAATATGTTGTTTTTTTTTTATTGTTTACATTTTTTTTACAGAAAGGGGGTTATTTTTTCAAATTTTTTTTGCTTTTTAAAAAATTTTTATTAAACCCTTATGTAATTTTTTTTAGTTAATCCCCATAGGAAACTTGAACTTGTAATCACTTGATTGCTTGTACTATAGTCTATACTGTAGTACTTCAGTATTGCAGTATATAATAATCGTTTTTAACGTTGCCTATTACACCCTTTCACAGGCATGGCTTATTATGTATCTAAGCCTGGCAGCCTTGCTGCGATTCTTCAATAGGCTTTAGGCTGCCATGCTAACCTATTTGCACCCCGTGATTGCATGCATCGAGGGTGTTGATTGTGCCTCAAAAGCCGCACCCCAGGATGGCTGTTTAGACACTCTGTTAATTTTGACTGCATCATCTAAGTAGTTAACCGCCAATGGCTGTCAGCTGTCAAGAACAGTTGACAGCTGCCAGGTACAGCACAGAGTTCCTAAGCCTGGTCCATTTACCCTCTGTATTAAGTGTTATGGTCGAGAAAGGGTTAATACAACAGCAAGGACAGTTCTGAAAGGAAACAGAGTTCGCATTGTGACAAATCTTATTCATGAAAGGAATTAAGTTTCTTGCAAAAAGCCATTTCGTACAAATTAGCTGCTTTTGGATTCTTTTAAAGGGGTATTCCCATTTATCACTAGGATACACCATCACTTTCTGATCGGCGGGGAGCCTACATCTGGGACCATCACTGATCCTGAGAATGAAGGAACTGCAGCACTTAGTTAAAGCTACGTCCCCTTCTAAGTTTTCCCTGCACAGCGGTGTTCTCTGCTACCCGACTGTGCAGACAAATGCAGCTGACCCTTCTTAGTTCCTGGCACAGCGGGTGGCTGGGCACGGCTGTGCAGGGAAAGCACCGCTCTAAAGCAAGGCTGCTACCTTCATTCTCAGGACTGGTTGGTCTCTCAGCACAGTGCTGATACAAATATACATATTACGCACATACATGAAGATCCCGTGCTGCATGGCAACATTTGCCTCTCCCTCTTAACTAGCATGCAAATGGAAAGTGGAAAAATACCTCCAAGCGCCACCTATTGGAAAGTGACTTTCCTACAAGTCAGTGTCCAACCTTTTACCCGGCTTTACAACATGACTAGAGATGTAAGCCAGACCAGAGTACAGCTGTTTCGGGATTCTTGCCCCTCATCAGAGTAGTGGAGGATTCCCATTGGCTGGGTGAGAGGCCATTGATGTCAGTCATGGGGGGGGGGGGGGTTACTGTTTCTCCTTATGAAGCAAAGGGTATGCAAATAGAAAATTGTAAAATGCCCCCACAGTGCCACCTATTGGAACATAGCTTCTGTAGAGGTAACAGTAATGTTTGACCTTCTAACAGGTCTTGGCTATATAAGTTAAGCCAGACTCTTCTCCATAAACACTCCTATCTACAGACATCTGTATCAGTTTTTGGATTCTTGCTCCTCATCGGTGTACAGTAGGGTTTTGGTTAATTGGGTGTGAGCACCAAGTAGGCAAAAGGAGACTTATAGGCCATGCACAACTCCCCTGGTAAATTTGGTATGCAAATAGGAGATGGTGTAATGCCTCTGCAGCGCCGCCTATTGGAAAGTAACTTCCCTATAAGTTAATGTTTAATCTTCTAATAGGCCTTGCTCTGCACCAGGGGCGTAACTATAGAGGGTGCAGGGGATGCGGTTGCACCCGGGCCCAGGAGCCTTAGGGGGCCCATAAGGCCTCTCTTCTCCATATAGGGAGCCCAGTACTATGAATAAAGCATTACAGTTGGGGGCCCTGTTACAGGTTTTGCATTGGGGCCCAGAAGCTTCAAGTTATGCCTCTGCATGGTTTAGGTATGGGTACGGGTACAGATACAGATAGAGGGGGGGGGGCCCCAGTTCACCTTTTGCATCAGGGCCCCTAAGCCTTTAGTTACGCCCCTGCTCTGCATGTTGAATGTGGCTTCAAGTTACAACTGCCCAAGAAAAAACAATGTAAAAACAAAAATATTGCAACCTCCATTGCAATATCCTCGACTGCCACTCCAATCGGTCTCCTCACCACTGCGGGGGATACAGTCAACCTGTAGTAAGGAGGAGGGTTGGACACGGGACCTGCATTTTCAGGATTGGTGGCGACTCAACAGACCTCACCGATAAGACTTTTATCACCTTAGCTATAGATAGGTGATAAAAGTCAATTTTGGGAGAACCCCTTTAACTAGAGGGTCCACTGTTCTCACCGGTGACCTTGAAGGGGATATTGCAATAATATGGGACTTGGCGATGTGTCTTTGTAAGTAGTTGATGATTCGAGTTCTTCGCTGTTCACTTCATATACAGGTATTGAGGGTTAAAAACTAGGAGGTGCATGACCTTTACCCTGTAACCCCTTTTATCAGGCATTACAGCCCTAATTACTACTAATGTCTCCACCAAGAATGACGCGGTGCCATGAGGGTTTCCTCCTCACTCCTACGAAGAGTCAAAAGTATCCCAATTGTTTCTCTTTATTTGAGATATAAAAGCTTTTTGTGTTTTTTTCCCCCTTGGTAAATCTTTTCATCTCATATTCCTCCGACGTCTCTCCCTACGTGATTCATTTCTTTAAGATCTTGTTTTATTTTTAAGTCATCAATTACTCAAACTATGTTGGCCTATCTTTCCTCTGCCATCTGGACCCCATACCTTATTTTAAAACATGTTCAAGTAATGACAACCTTCTTTTCACAATTAATTTATGGGCTGTGGGGACCATTTTTCATTTTTTATCATACGCTTCTATTTGATCTCTCATATCTTTCTTCTGCATCTGCGACCATAGTATATAAATCTTTCGCTCCGGCATTGTCACAGAGCCTAAGATATATAGGCCTAACTCCCTATTAGTTCCACAAAACTGACCTTAATTTTTTTTAAAATGGTACAGATGTGAATAAAAGTTTAGCAGGAAGATTCCTTTTGATTTACTTCCCATTTTTTTTGCTTGTATGTAGCTAATTTACAGCGTTCTCCATGTTCTCACAATAGGGGTTTTGTGTATCCTGCTACATGCCAGAGAATTAGAAAACATCGAAGAGCAACGAAAGCCAATTATGTCATTTACACTGTACAAACTAGAGCGCAATTTGGGTGGAGGACCTCAGAATTCATGGGGTAACAGACAGGACATACAAAAGTGACAATTGATGTACAGTACGGCGCCTATGATGGATGTTACTTTGTTTATAGGAGTTACTGTCACAAACTGACGTCGCCGCATTCCACCCGGCAGTCCTTGTTTTAGTCGGCGCATGTGACAGTCGTACGGTCTAGCAACCATCTGAGCCCTGTGACCTATTCAGTTCTGCTGTTCTATTACTGCTTGACACTACTATGTGCTCACGCCCAGCAGTTGCGATTTAGGGCGAGCGGGATATCGGTCTGAGAAACGTGGATTTATAAAGTTGTGAGGCTCACTGCAAATTCGTTGCGAACTGCAAGAAGATCACATCACATCGTGAACATACGTTTTTCAATCGCATGTATTTTCAATAGGAAAAATTGGAAATTGCACGGCACTCGCATTAAACTCGCTCGTGCGAACGCGCCCTCAATACGTCCCTCTAGTTCTGGCCTGAGAAGTCATACAGCAGCTCCTGATTAGCTCGTTAAAATATATTAGGCCAGATGTACACGGGCTATAGTGTGTTTCGTCCGAGGATCTTGGGCGCAACTTGCATCGCACAGCATACAGACCGCCCGTGTGCCGAGTGATGTGCGAGACACCATATATTGCAAGTGCTATTCTCCCGCGTTAATCAAACGAAAATAAGACCTGCTTCAGTTTTTCCGCCTCATCCTATCAGTGCAAGATGGAAAAAGCCTGTGTAAATCATCCCAAAACCAATGGGTTAATACAACAAGCGAGGTCATGTGATTGCACCACAGACCGTGTAAATAAGCCCTAACTCAGCTTTCTCAGGATCCTCCTGCAAATGTTTGTCTCCTCTTGGGCTCTGTTCACACATGGTCGTTTTTTCTGCGGGTTTCAAGTGCAATTGTTGCGCAATTAAAAAACACAGAAAAAAATTATGAGGTTTTCAAAGACTGCAAGCATTTTTTTTCAAAACCGCATGTATTGTTAAAATGGACATGCGGTTCCATCTCAGGCAGATCTGTAAATGATGAGCGTTGATTAGATGAATGGTCTTGGCACCGGAGGCCCTAAAAGTGGTTCCCCCCCTTGGCCTATAAGAGGCTCTCGGAGGCTCCTTGTGTGCAGTGACCTCTTCTTCCACTTGTAGAGCTTGTTGACCACTAGACGCCTCTACGACGCAGAGAAGAGATTTCACCCCGTTACCAGAGGGGGCGCATTATTGGGATGTGAGAAGCTGGATGGTCATATCCATGAATTGTCCCCCACCGGGCCGTTCTGACCAGACTGTTAGGAGGTGTTGGGACCAGTAGATGAGGGCACACTAGGTGATCTGGCTCAGGACGCCCCCTACAGACCACCAGTAGAGAGGAGCATCTGAACAGACTGTTAGGGGGTGTTGGGACCAGTGGATGTGTGAGGGCACACAAGGTGACCAGGCTCAGGACGCTTCCTACAGACCACCAGTAGAGAGGAGCATCTGAACAGACTGTTAGGGGGTGTTGGGACCAGTGGATGTGTGAGGGCACACAAGGTAACCGGGCTCAGGACGCCCCCGACAGACCATCAGTAGAGAGGAGCATCTGACCAGACTGTTAGGGGGTGTTGGGACCAGTGGATGGGGGCATACAAGGTGACTGGGCTCAGGACCTTCGACAGACCACCAGTAGAGAAGAGCGTCTGTTCATCCAACAAGCATCAGAAGCTCCAACTATTTCATTGTCCACCATCCAGAGACAGGGGGCACCATTGTTACACCCTGGTGTCTGTTGAAACTATTTCCAGGCGTTTGGCTAGAGTACATTTGGCCTTATAGCGCCCATTGCATGAACTTCTCTGACACAATGTTTGTGTCTGAAGACCTCGGGGTGAGCGCTCCAATCCTCCTTTGCTGTGGAACGGCACACTACCCACGGCTGGTGTGATGGTCTGGGGGCCATCGCATACGACAGTAGGTCACCACTAGTAGTGCTACAAGGGCCAATGACAGCTCAGCGATATGTTCAGTGCTTCCTGCAGCCACATGTGTTCCTCTCATGGCGGCTTCCCAGAAGCAACAGGATAATGCTCGGCTGCACACACAAGGGGGTCACAGGAAGCCCCCACAACATTGTCACACTTCTATCGTCCAGTGTGCGACCATCTGGGATGCCGACTTCAACAGCCTATGATTTTGAATGATCTAGAAGCTCAGTTACAACAAATGTGGGTCGATATGCTGCATGAGACCATACAGAACTTGTTTGCCTCCATGTCCCCCCACCTTAAATCGTGTGTCAAAGCTAAAGGTGACCCATTTGGGTATTAGAGCCTCCATGCCCGCCCGTATCACATCTTGTATCCAAGTTAGAGGTGGCTCAACAGGGTACTACAGCCTCCATGCCTGCCTGGATCACAGCTTTTGTACAAGCTAGAGCCGGTACAACAGGGTACTAGAACCTCCATATCACATCTTGGATACAAGCTAGAGGTGGTACAACAGGGTACTACAGCCTCCATGCCTGCCTGGATCACATCTTTTGTACAAGCTAGAGGCGGTACAACAGGGTACTAGAGCCTCCATGCCCCCCGTATAACATCTTGTATCCAAGCTAGAGGCGGTACAACAGGGTACTAGAGCTTCCATGCCCCCCGTATCACATCATGTATTCATGCTAGAGCCGGTACAGCAGATTACTAGAGCCGCCATGCCCGCCCGTATCACATCTTGTATCCAAGCTAGAGGCAGTTTCATTCGATGCAGACAACTTCTTCTAGGTGATTTTTTTTACAATGAGTGTATAAATACAACTTTGTTGTTAAGGATTTGTTTCTTTCATATCTCCAGAGGAGTAAAAGACGGGAACCTTTAAACTGTTACTTTATTAAAAGTATAAATCTTTTGGTATTGCAGTTCCTTCCATCAGGAGCGGAGTCAGGTGGCCCTGCTGTGATGCTTGTCCAACAGTTTAAAAGATCAAGAAAACCACAATTTGACAGTAAATACTTGATGTTCGCAGAACAACTTTTTAACTTGGGCAGGCAAGTGCTTCGTCCTACAGTCGGCTTATTTTATGGTGTTCAGATTTAAGAGGTGGGAATATTTGGATAGAGATGCAGAAATGAAGGGACTCCAGAGAGGTTATAGTTACCCGCTGCAGCCGGATTGTGGCTGTGTGTGTAAACACAAAGGATACAAAATATCAGGGGCCAAAATAAGCGCTATTGTTTCTATTTCCCTAATTTTTATTACATGTTGTCACATTCACACTTCTAGCTGACACACAATGGCTAAAACCATAAACTGATGAGTTGTATGCAAGGACGCCGGACGCTAAATGGCAGAAGTTGGCTTCAGATTTAATAGTCCCCTTTCCTGGGTATGACTAGTGTCTCCGTGTATTCAGGTACCTCCAGGACTTGCAGTAGAGTCAAATAGTGTAACAACCGAATTTTTCAAGAAAACATGAATTCAACTAGGGGCTAACTAAAGGTTGACAGGAGCAGGGGTCAAAGGTAGCTGGATGATGATGATGTGTATAACTGGCTGTTGAGGCTGGACAAGATGGTACCTGAAATAAGAAATGTTGACCATAGCATGGACTATCCCTAATCTTTCCCTGACACTGTCCCCCAGTACCAGACTTCACTGTCCCTAAACAGATCTATGTTGTCCCTATGGTTGACCCCGACTAAAACACTATCCCTGAGAACAGGAGGGCACTAGGGCCCAGACAAAAGGCTAAAGAAGCAAGTGCTGGAAAGTCCCAAAAGGCAGCCAGAAACAAAGAAGGAAAGATTAGACAAACCACAAACTAAGAAACACAGCCTGCTGGACTGACTAGATAAGACTGGACTGGACTAGAGAACCAAGGCGCAAGACACACTGGACTAAAATAAGATTTGGAACTAAAACAATGAATACTGTAAAGAATACAAGTTATCAAGGCTAGAAACCACATTGCAATGCAGAAAGAATGAGTTCTTAAAGGGGTTGTCCAAAAATGCTACAAAATAGCTGCCGTCTGTCAAGCCTGTAGCAACCTTTCCTGGGAATAGAATGCATGTGCAGAACAGAGGGGTCAGACCCATTAGTTTAGCATTAGGCTCCAATTTGCACATGCATTCTCCTGTCTAAGGCCTTTCAGCACCACGCTAATTGCAGTAAAATGCTCCCATTGCTTTCAATAGGACCGCTCAGACAGCCGCCCGATCACAGCGCTTTTTTAACCTCAAACTATTTTTGAGCGTTCAGCGCTCCTCATCAATGATGAAGAATGCTAAAATTTCGGCGTTGGCCGAAAATAAAACATGGCGAAGCGCCGCGATTTGAATTGCGGCACTTCCCACAACACCTGCGTGAGAGAGGCTTTAGGATGGGTTGCCAAAGATTGCACAGACTGGACAACTCATTTAAAGAGAGGCTAACCAATCAAGTCTGCTGTTCCCCTTCAACGACAGCAACTTACCCAACAACAACTCAGAAAACAGGAGATGACAGGATCCTCCGAGGTCTCCTGCTGCTACAACATCAACTATAGTGAAAACAATCCAAAGCCCTGGTATATATTCCAACAGTTTTACAATATTCTCATGTGAGCGCGCCATTAGTCAAGGTAGAAAAAGAAAATATTGCGATTGCACAGTAACTGAAATAACCCAAAATAGATTTTTTTTTCTCCTTTTGAGTCTTTGTTTTAGCCTTTTTGCAGATGTACCAGTCCCACATCATACAATGTTATCTCCTACCTCCAAAAATAACGGCTCGCTATCTGTGTCCCAATTATCGGTCAGCCTTCTAAATACTAAACAAACATGAAACTCTGGGACTTTAGCGGCGATTTAGTTCACAAAACAAAATTAATGTTTTTTTGTAACCGTTGTTTTAAATAAACCGTCTCAAGTCGAAAGAACTGGAATTGCCAATTAAGCAAAACCATGACCAGCTGTTTATTAACACCCCCAAGGTTCATGGGATTTGGAAAGTATGCAGTTTGCATTGTACTCATTTAAACATGGAAACACCTTTATTGATATAATGGCCAGTTATAATTACTTAAGCTATTTTTCCCTTTATCTGCAGTCACGGGCACCGAGAAGCTCGTCGTTCAACAAAACCTTGGAAAATTAGACTTAATTCAAGGTTTTGTGTTTTCTGCTGTGTGGAAGATTACATCTGCAAATTGTTTGGAGGAGGAAAATATTCAGACCTAAGAAAGAGCTTCGGGGCCGAAAAATAAAAAAAGGAGCGCAAACAAAAATAATAAAATAATGAGATGAAATTAATTTCATGTCGGAGCGTTTCGTCTTCTCTCACAGTGCCGAGCTTTTATCTCTGACCTCTGAATCCTGAACTCGGGTCATTAGACAGTGAGGTAGAAAAAAGACGCAAGTTCATGAACAAAATGTGTCAAAATGTGATCAAAATATCCCGAGATGAGAAGCGTGAGACGAGCGGCTTTGAAAAAAACATGATTTTGTGATGTGCTGATGTTGTGTTGAATTCGTATCGTGAGAAATTGGCGTCCTTAAATGGTCATTAATGTTACAACAAACTTGTGCTAATGTTGGAGCCAATGTGATGTAACTAGCAAAAGTGCAAACCACTTTACCTAGATTGCCATTTTTGTGCTGGCCACTAGGGTTCTCATTTCCTTCTAATTTGCTGTCCACTGCCTGTTGTCAAGTGAAGTCTGTCTCTAGTAACGGAGACACCGAGATGGATTACAATGAAGTGGAGGAGGGTGTTGTCTCATGCTTCACTAGATTTCAATGGAGTGTGCAATCCATTTGGTCCAATCCTTGGATCCTACAAAGAAATGGCTTGTGGCTGGCAATCTGATCAAAACATGCACTAAGAGCCATATATGTATATATTCAACACACAGTGCAGTAAATTATCAGTAATGAAATTAAAAATTCATATATTCAATGGTGGCATACTTCTTGGCACTGGTAGCATGCTTACATCCTTTTTTCCCTTTTGCAGTACATAACTCACAGTGTTCACATCAGCACTGGTGGTTCATCCAACTGTTGAACTCTGTTAAAACACAGGACAGAATAGTGCAGCATGCTGTGATGTTTCATCCTGTAAAATACCAGAGGACTGTCTGGAAACTGAATGAAGCCCATTATAGTCTGTGGTATCCATTTGAAGCCGGTTGGATTTATTTTGCTACTGGGTGCTGTTTTGCTGCTACATAATGGAGCAGGAAAACGGCACCCAGAAGTGTGCAGGTGAACAAGCCATAATGTGCACCAGCTTACATTTATTTCACTGTGTTTTGGATGTGCCTTTTTTCAACCCAATTACACAGCCATTGACAATAAAATCAAGCAGCAAGAAGAAGTTGTTGGAATTGGATGACACTGTCTATGTGTGACTGCAATGGTGAGATACATAAGTAATCACAATGTTACACTGAAAGGATAGGTTTATAGGGTAAAGCTGTACAATTCAAAGGAGGCTCTAGGACCCCGTTGGGCTGCCTTTAGCCTGGATGCATGATCAGATTTGGTCATGCATGGAGGCCTACAGGTTCCATATGTTATTCTGCTGCACATTCACCCTTAGATAATGTTGCAACTGGGTCTCCAGTTCCTGCTCACTTGTTGGCTGCTGAAGTTGGCGTCCCAGCTGGTTCCATAAATGCAGCGTTCGATTTGAGTGTGGACAACGAGGGCACAGCAGGGGAATGATAGGGAGAGTAAATATAACACTTCCTTCCTCGGACTTTGCGTGTCAGCTACTTTGAACCCATAAGCTTAGCTTATAGGGCTCAAAGCAACTAACAGAGTCTCTTTAAAGGGGTTGTCAGTTATAAAATATTGATGGCCTAGCCTCAGGATCTACAACAGTAGATTGGTGTTAGTATGTCGCCTGGAAAACCTCCTGATCAGCTGTTTGCCAGGCCAATGCACTTGTGTACTGAACTGCTTTCTGCTGGAAGCAGACAGCTCCATTCTTTACTGCAGTGGTCAGACTTAGTATTGCAGGTTACATTCCCATTGAAATGTATGGGAACGTTAGCTGCAATACCAAACCTGGCCACTGCAGTCAGAATGGAGCTGTTTGCTTCCTGCAGAAAGCAGCTTAGTGCATGAAGACACAGACCTGGGGTCCCTGGGTAAAAGACCTGCGCTGGTCTATTATTGATGACCTATCCTGAGGATTTGCTATCAATAATGTCCAATCAGACAACTCCTTTAGGTTTATTATGCATCCACTATTTTGGCCATTGTTTTACCATTTAATATATAGTGCTTTCACCCTCAGAAAATTGAGTTTTTAGTCTTGTAATTCCAAGTGTTTGTCTCAGAGGGCGGCACTGAGCCAACGTCCCTGAGATTTATCAGGACTTCGGTGCGGACCACTTGCAGTAACTTTAGAGAATTCTCTTGAGACTTTGGTGTCCAACTCTATTTCAGGGACTCCTCTGCACAACATCCCCGATCCGCACAATAATTCTAGCTGGTGGGGAGCATCTCCATGTCTTGTCATTCTTTACGTCCGTGCCAAGAAATGTGTGTTAGCCATATAAAGCTCCATGTTTCATAAGACAAATATTGCTCTTTGCATCCCCGTTCCTTGCACTGTGTTAACTGCAGCAAGAAATGAAACGTAGTTTTAGTGACCCCCCTGGGAACTATAAAGGCTATTTCTGTGTCTGAATCTTGCTGTTTAATTTAATCATTTATTATATTAATATTCAAATGGGCTGCATCTTATTAGCTACTGCAAAGATGCCAGTACGTTTGAAATAAATAGCTAATTATGCTTTTGATGAGATGGTTTCTAAAGACTTTTGTACATTTTTGCTAATGGAGCAGCTCATTTAAACATTTTTTAGATATATTTATTTATTTTTGCCCTAATCAGCACTTTTCTTGTAATACCCTGAACGACATAGCGACTAGGTGTGTGGACAAAGTGTGAAAGATCCGTAAGCATGGAATTAGCATGTCGGAGAAAATGTGTAAATGTGCTGTTGCAATAATATGCAGGGTGAGGCAAAAGTCTGGGCACACCCATTTAACTGATGTAATAATGAGAAAATTGACTTCCAATGTGTGAAAGTATTAATTGGGAGGGAGACTGCGTTTTTTGGTGAAGGAGACACTTTTGGTGGCCATTTTGAACCAGTCTTGATCGTTTAGGCCAAGATTCCACTCGGTGATGAAATCTTTCTGCAGGAATATCGGCCCCTGCGGACAGGAAGTTTCTTGTAGTTGCTGCAAATTAGATGGAGCTGCTGACATATTCTGACCAGCTGGCAGGAAGGGGTCATCAGTTCATGCTGCTTGTGCCAAATTCTGATCTCCCAGCACCCCGTCGCTACAAAATCTGGATTCATCTTGGCAGGAGATGCTTCTCCACTGACCAGTGATACAAATTTTGAGCGTTCAGCTCTCCTCATTAAAGGGGTTGTCCCGCGCCGAAATTGTTTTTTTTTTTTTTCAACCCCCCCCCCCCCCCCGTTCGGCGCGAGACAACCCCGATGCAGGGACTTAAAAAAAAAACCGCTCAGCGCTTACCTTAATCCCCGCGCTCCCGTGACTTCTATACTTACCGGCTGAAGATGGCCGCCGGGATCCTCTTCCTCCGTGGACCGCAGCTCTTCTGTGCGGTCCATTGCCGATTCCAGCCTCCTGATTGGCTGGAATCGGCACGTGACGGGGTGGAGCTACACGGAGCTACACGGAGCCCCATTGAAGAAAGCAGAAGACCCGGACTGCGCAAGCGCGTCTAATTTGGCCATTCGACCATTTTAGACGGCGAAAATTAGACGGCAACCATGGAGACGAGGACGCCAGCAGCGGAGCAGGTAAGTGAAAAACTTTTTATAACTTCTGTATGGCTCATAATTAATGCACAATGTACATTACAAAGTGCATTATTATGGCCATACAGAAGTGTATAACCCCACTTGCTGCCGCGGGACAACCCCTTTAATGATGAAGAATGTTAAATTTCGGCGTTGGGAGGGAGACTGCATTTTTTGGTGAAGGAGACACTTTTGGCGGCCATTTTGAACTCTGCCGTATTGCGTTCAGCTCAAAGAAGGGGGTCATGTGATATATCAGTCTTGGCTAGTATTTCCTCAGAAACACACTGAATGTGTCAGTTGTTCCCTATCCTTACTTGACTAGACGTTAAGGAAGGCCAAGGCTGGTAAATTGTGTGACATCCGGTGTCCTTCTCCATTAACGGATCACATAATGATGAGAAGTACCTCCAGAGGTTACAGGATACCACATTCCCACCCAGATGACTTTTAACAGGATGGCGTACCTTTGCATATTTTCTGTGGCTGGATGCTGATGGCTGGATGTGCAGTTCCCTGGCCACTAGATTGGGTGTAGAGATCCAGTAGAATGGCCAGCAAGGTTGCCGGACCTATTGCCTGTGGACTCTCTAGGGCCATGTAAAGTCCCTTGTGTATGCAGAATAAATACGCAATATGGTTCACTTCAGGTCAGGGTTGTTCACCCTACTGAGAAAGCGACATAAATCCATATTTCTCTTGCCCTGTGCTGATGGGAGGATCAGAGTTTGGAGCAAGCAGCATGAATCGCTGACCCCTTCCTGTTGTGTAGAGCAAGTCAATACCTCCATTATGTTTGTGGCTTCCACCGAAAGATCTGCTGTCCGCAGGGGCCGATATCCTTGCAGAACAATTTACCTGGTGGAATCTACACTATAATGGACTGCTGCAATTCCAAAGGAAGCTCAACCTACTACCAGATGGGGGTCTCTAATAAAGCAGCCTTTCAATGTATGACTGCAGATGGGTGGATTGTGTAAAAATAGTCCCGGGTATTTATTTTCTTCCCCTTTAATTTCTGTCTTCAGTACTTTAGAAATCCCCATTCCCTTTGCCGCAGATCTGGCAGCGCAGGACATGCAGTTTTGCCTTTGGGCGTTTATTTTATGATGTGACGTGTTGCGATGTGCTGTTATTAGTGTCATTTAAATTGATATAAAAGGTTGACATTCATGGTGATATAATAGAATCTATTGTGTTATTAAAGGGTAATAAAGTGTACTATATATCGCTCAGAGCAGCGCTCGCTTCCCTGTATGAAAACCATTAAAACGGAGAGATTTTGGAAAAAAAAAGGTCTAATTTTCCTGTTATTCCACAGATTCTGGAGATCTACAAGACATACTATCATTCATCAGGTTTCCCTGATAGTGGAAGCGCTGGGATTAGCACCTGCAGGATCTACCCAGTGCCTCCTGAGGACTACATCCCTTTAAACAGGGCTGGACAGGCCCTCAGAGCATTCTGTGGTGGGACGAAGATCCAGCAGAAGATAACCCATTTGGAGCCGGTCATTGCCGACTAGGGTATATTGCTAATGGACAAATTCACCAAAGACCTGTAAGATCCTATTGGTGCGTGTAATGATGACAGCCAGGTCTATTATGTAAAATTTGGCATGTAGATGGAAGGTGGGCTCAAGTGATCCAGCTCTTACAAGGTCTTCAGATATGTTCTCGTGGTCATTTAGGCCAAGATTCCACTAGGTGATGAAATCTTTCTGCAGGAATATCGGCCCCTGTGGACAGGAAGTTGCTTGTAGTTGCTGCAGATTAAATGGAGCTGCTGACATGTTCTGACTGGCTGACAGGAAGGGGTCCTCAGTTCATGCTGCTTGTGCCAAATTCTGATCTCCTCAGCACCCTGGCGCTACAAAAATCTGGATTCATCTGGGCAGGAGATGTTTCTCCACTGACCAGTGATACAATTTTTGGTCTTTTTTGCCCCCTGGAGTCTCGCTTTTCTTTTTCTTTTAAGCCCCATTTACATGCAAAGACAATCTTTCAAACGATTGAAAGATTGACAGTCTTAGCAATCGCTTTGCATAAAGTGTTAATGGACACTAATGTCCATTAACACTTTATCAGCTTCACTTGCGTGTAAATGGGCATGCAAGAGCTGTTTGCAGAGCATAGCATGTGGTCTGAGCTCTGAAATCAGCTCCATTGTTTTCGCATGGGCTGCTGAAAGAATACAATGTAATCTCCAGCTCCCATGGAGAACACAGTGTGAGGTCTGAACAGTGGGTTTTAAACTCAACTAAAAATCATCGTTTAGACAAAAAAAAGTGTACGATGGCAGCGTTTACACACAATGATTATCGCTCATTTCAGGTCGTTTGAACGAATTTTGAGCGATAATCGTTGCGTGTAAATGGACCTGGAACTGGTTGTCTGCAGTACAGTGAATGATAAAGATTGGACTAAACAAGGCAGGTGGGTGGGCACTATAAAAATAAACGCATCAGGATTGGTCGCCTACTAACAATATATCAGTAAATGACCTGTAGACCTTTTTACTGCACATTTTGAAAAATAATGCAGAATTTTTTTGTCACATCCAGGAGTTTCACCTTGTGGTCAACGGGGCTGGCTGCGGCAGCGCCGACCACATTAAGAACATCCAAAGAAGATTGTGATCCTCAGTGACAGCTGTGGCAGAGGATTTCTTCATCTCTGCGGGGAATCCCCTCATCACTGAACACTGTGACAGCATTGTCACAGTGTTCAGTGACAAAGAGACTCCCCACAGGGAGTAAAGAATCCCCTGTCACAGCTGTGGCACAGGAGTGCGATGTTCTCCCATTGCTTTCAATGGGGCTGCATATCACTGTTGCCCGTGTGAAAGAGGCCTACATGGAAGCTTCACTGTGTGTGCTTTTCTGCCTCTTTGTCCAACAGCTTCATCCTCCTCCTCATCATCGCCCCTTTCCTCTCCATAGCCTTCTAGGAGCAGCAGTTGTTATCAGGATCCGCAGGGAGCTAGCTGATCCGTCTCTCAGAATGGGTTTCAGCAGTGTTTCTCCAATAAGATACATTTTAACGTCTCTTATCTTCACTTGTATCAATTCAACACATTAACCCTTTACGGCCTGCAGAGCTGATGATCTGCGTGAAAAAACTCATGGACAAGAATTAGAACATGCAAATGCATGTCGATGCGTTCATCCGTATATCGGACAGGTGTCTGTGTGGTTTTCAACGAGAGTTGTCGTGCCCAAACCTCTCGGGCGCAATTCACACATGCGGCAAGTGTGCGCCTGGCCTTATGCAAACCTTTAGAAACGATGGTGTCTAATTAGAGGGGTTTTTGAATTAAAAAAAAAATCTACTGGCCAGACAATGGGTTAAAATAAAAAAAATGACCCATACTTACCAGCCATAGGTCCCGCGGGCCAGCACAGCGGCAGCGATCCCTGCAGACCCTGGAGAAGCTACATGCCGGTCTTTGTGCACGTGATGACTCAGCCAATCCCAGGCTTCGGCGGTCACGTGCCATTGCTGACGGTATCTCCGTATGTGTGTGTGTATATAGGGGTATATATGTATCCATAGGAGTATATGTGTCACAAGCTATTTCGTTCTGTGGCCAGAAAATGCTGAATATTCATTAAAGCAGCTCGATACTTTCTGTCATGGCTCCCTTCCTTCTCATTTCTTGATAAATGTCCCCCCCATCCTCCGCACCGAGGGTTTGGCTTTTTTTTCCCACCATATGCCGCCTTAACAAAATTACTAAAGATTTCCTTTCCCAATCCTCGCCATTTTCTCGCTGACCTCCGATTGCCCTCTTTTTCACGAAATAATCATGAGAAATCTACGGCAATTAGATTTTGTCCAAAGGCAACGAGTGTATTTTTCACCCAAACGAGATGATGTTGATGTATCAGCGGAGAGCCGGAGCCGTTGTGGAGGCAGGAGCGCGGCGCCCGGCCACCTATACCGCCGCGCGGCTTTACATTTCAGATAAAGGAATGGGAAACCCTGTGTGTATCATCCCCTCATTATGTGGATGTTGTGTGATCAGTGATTCGGCGCGCACGATTCATCAAGGAGACATTTGCGCGGCAGACATGTAAGCTGCTGTCTGCCTCTTCAATCTCACTGACAGGGCAAAAATACTGATTTATAGTAAATCATTAAAATCTGCTTATTATTGCATTGCTTGTTCCACTTGAATCCCGCATCCGATCTGCATCGTGTCTCAGACAATTTTATACCAAACCAAGCAGTGATCTCCATCATCGCGGAGAGGTAACGCGCCTTCTCTCTTTATTAAGGAATGTCACTTCCCTTAAAGGAGACTAATTAAACACGCCGGCAATATTTCGCTGGACAGCTCTTATTAAAAGATTAACAGACAGCGGGAGAAATGGGAGCACTTAGCGGTAAGACAACACAGATGTAGATGCAGCCTCTAGAATGGGCTGTACGGTTTTATGGTCATCGCTGTAATAAGTCGCCGCACGCTCTTTTCTCTCAATTCGTTGTGCAGCTCCATGTGATCTACTGCTCCCTGCTATCAGCCATTTCAGGGTGGGGAGAGGTTGGCTGCAGTGTTGGTCTTTGGGATGAGTGCAAAGAATGCACTACTGTAAAAGGGGTGAATGGTGCGCCGCACCCCCTTACACATACAGCTGCTATGACTAGAAGTAAATGGTCGCGGTAAGCTTCCCCTTCTCTGGCCTGAGATTCAACAAGGCAGAGGGGGAAGCTGTCATAGGTGCTCAGGGCACTTGGTTGAGGCCTCGCTCCCCTGTCATCGGGCACATATCTCCCACCTTTTACAACCTGTCCGAGTCGGCATGATTCCAGTCACAGTGGTGGCAGAGGGCGTTAAACCCCGCTATGCACAAAGGTGCCCAACTGCCTGGCGATTGGGCAGTGTTTAAGCAGGGGTATATGTAAGGGGGGTGAATAGTATCCCGCAGTCCCTTACACAGGGCAGTGGCAGTCTGCCGGTGGCGAATGTCTGCACTAAGCTCCGCCCACTTTGGCCCGATATCCACCTAGGCAGAGAGGGGCACCTGGTTGAGGCCTCCCTCCCCTGCCACTGGGCACATACCAGCCATACCACCACTACTCCTGTGATCGCTTCCTTATGTCACTTATTTCCAGGGCTGAGACCCTGATGGAAAATGTAGAAATATACACTATATGGACAAAATATTTTGACACTGCATGTTTTTCAGAAAAAGGGCTTTATTCTTCTATTTAGTAACGTGTCGGCCGTCCTTTTGCTTGTATCGCAGCGGCAGCACGTCAAGGCATACTTTCCACAAGTTCTTAGGTCGCCATTTCTCGTGCGAGGCTGTGAGAAGAGATTGTTGTGAGGATGGGTGTGGGTGGCGGGGTCGTACCCGGCCCTCCAGTTCGCCCAACAAGGGCTCCATCGGATGAATGAATAGTTATTACTAAATGAGCAGCTTTTTATTTTACCCATGCCCTTCCCAGCATGCTGTGCGGTAAACTCAGTATTTGCATACTTGCTGATTTTCTGCAGTGTCCACATACTTTTGTCCATATGGTGTAGATTTAATGACATGTCTGACGCCATTTTCGCCCCCAATACAGTGCAGAAAGCACAACTATATTGCCCACTGCTCCATATTTCGACTACTCACTTCTAAGCAGTTCATTTTATTTTTTGTCTAGAAGTGCTGACCCCAAGGAAGGACACATCGATATGATCCTGCGATTTGTCTTTTGTCAGTGGAATGTCTTTGCAATTCTATGTAAATGGGAGATATTATATAGAGCCTCTGCAGCGCCACCTACTGAAAGGAAGCTTCCTTATAAAGGAGGCACTGCTGAGGCAATTTACTATCTCTAATTTGCATACAAAATTTCCCAGGGTAGCACTGCATTACTGACGAGTCTCCCTGCATCTACTTGGTGCTCTCCACAAGGAGAAACAGTACCCCTGCAGCAGAGGCGTAACGTGAAGCTCCTGGGCCCCAATGCAATATATGTAACAGGGCCCCCAAATATAATGCTTTATTCATAGTACTGGGCTCCCTATATAGAGAAACAGAAAGTCACTGATGATCGGAGTCACATCACATGACTCTCCATGGATATCCATTTTCAGGACAGAGTGGCGGAATTGTGAAGGGTGGTAGAGAGCTGATATTTACGAGGGTCTCCCCAAAACCAAAGCCTCCTACATTATGTTGGCATACGATGTCAAAGGTGGATAGTATGGCAATAGAGTTTGAACCTTTCCGCCAGTAGCCATTGACATTCATTGATGCTTGCTGAACCTTTACACAGAGACCGAACGGCGGATCTTAGCGCAGTGCGGCGCTGCATTTAAACAGTGGCAACAGCAACATGAAAGACAAGCCACGTTTTGAACGGCCACGCATGGCTGTCATACCACGAAATAAAGAGCTCACCTGTGCGAATCAGCGGGTCATCATTTCCAATACATGGAAGTCAATCTTCAACTGCTTATACAGTCCCCTGGTAGTAATCCGCCAATGTACTGATCGAGACGCTCTTCATTTAATGGTGTGACAGCTGGGCCGCCTGGAGTGTGGCTTCTCTTACGCATCGGCGTCACCACTGTTCAAACAGGCCATCCACCGCTTCACCGTGCTAACATCCACCGATGGTCTCCAAACATGTTCAGCAAGTGTGTCAATGGGTTGATTTTTTTCCGCATGGAAGAATTTAGTTGCATACCCTTGTATGTCCTTTCATGTAAGACGCCATTTTGTCAGTCTGCCCCCCTGCTGCCATCTGGTGTATGGCAACAACATTTACCAAATATTGGTGGGAAGGTTCAAACTGTATTGTCATACTACCAGGGGCGTAACTATAGAGGAGGCAGGGGATGCGGTTGCACCCGGGCGCAGGAGACTTGGGGGGCCCATAAGGCCTCTCTTCTACATATAGGGAACCCAGTACTATGAATAAAGCATTATAGTTGGGGGCCCCCATTCCAGATTTTGCATTGGGGCCCAGGAGCTTCAAGTTACACCTCTGCATACTACCAATGTCCGCTTCTGGCATTGTGTGCCAACATAATAAGATAGAAGTCATTAGTTACAGAGCCAACCTTGTACATGCATGCACTTACACCCCTCAACACTGAAATTTCAACACCTGAAAGGATAAGTTGTAAGTTTGTGCAAATTGAGGAAATAAAAGGTATTGCTAAAATATGCAAATGATCAAATTTTCAAGCACATGGCTCCAATCTGTGGCATATGGGAGGGTCTTCAATGGTATGATTGTGTGATGCCTCCTGTTTGTCGACGTGCCAGTTATCGCCATTTGCTGGAAGCTGAGAGGGACAGAAACCTTAAACTGAGAGACCTTGGTTAATCGCTACGCATATAGGCTGTAATAAAAAATAAAAATAAATAAAAGCAAATCTTGCTCTTTGTATAACACCAATATATTCTGCAGCGCTTTCAGGTCATTTATTTATTACCCCCTACCAAGCTGGGTACTCATTTTACCGACCTTGGAAGGATGGAAGGCTGAGTCAACCTTAAGCCAGCTACCTGAGCCATGCAGGGATTGAACTCACAATCTTCAAGTCGTGAGAGAGCTGAGGACTGCATTTCTGCTGCCTTAACACTCTGCAGCACACGAGGCTCTGATGATGTCAGCATTGTTCAATGTTGTGTGTCCCAGTGGTTGGGACAACAATGACAGACTGGAATGACAGCAAGAGGTACACAGAGGCCAACCTCCGCACGAATGGCTTGTCAGCTTAAAAGAAAGGTGCGTAGTGATCCCTCCTGCATTGTAATTGGACGCCACATCGAAGCCTAGAGCGTTGAACAGTGTCTACACAAATCTTGAGAAGGCACTTGCTTGATATTGGACTACAAGACAGACATCCAGCAACAAGTATTCCATTGACCTCACGCCATCGCTCTCAAAGGGTAGCATGATGCAGAGCTGAAGCTGGAATGGAGGTCTGTCCTCGTCAGCGATGAATCCCACTTTAGTCTCAGTAGTAATGATAGCCATAGCTTGGTCTGGAGACCACGTGGGCAATGCCACGATGAGGCCTTCATGAGGGACTATCACACCGTTCCTAACCCCCGAGATTATAGTGTGGGGTGGCATAATATACAATATGCGGACCCATCCACTCTTCATTCGAGGTACACTAATAGCTCAGCCTTATGTTGAGTTGGTCGTGGAACCAGCGGTACGACCAATTCTCCGAAGTGTCCCAGTAGTTGTTTTTAAACACTACAACGCCAGGCCGCATGGTGCTTGTGAACTGTGAGCAGCCTACAAGGTCTACTAAATGTGCTACCATGGACTGCAGCGTCTCCGGACTCTTCTCCCGTCAAGCACATCTGTCATTGGCTGGCAAATGCATAGAGAGCTGCCAGCAGCACATCTTAATGATTTGCATACCCAAGTGCATTCAGCATGGCAGAACATTCCTCAGACAATCATTAATAACCTCAGTGATAGCATGCCAAGGCGTGTAAGTGTGTATAGGTCTGCGCGTGATGCTCATACTCAATACTGAATCAGTCGGGATGTTTTGAATATTTTATTTCAACTTTTTTACGATTTGCATATTATTAACACGTCTATTGATTGTGTAATTTCCATAATTCCACAACTCTCCCCTCTTGGTGTATTATAGTTATATATGAGCTGGCTGACCCCATTAAATCAGAACAGGGACCTTTAATTACCCCATTCCTGAACGTGTCCCCAATCACGAGCCGCCCCTACAGTACACCAACTACCCTTTCCGCCGGACTCGCACCCCGGCTCTAGCAGAGAGGGAACCAGCTGTTCCGGATGGTATAAATTCTCAGTAACACCATTTTATTTTACATAATGGAAGCACTTGGCCTTTTCATTTGGTTTTCCTTCTTGCAGAATACTTTTCTATCAGCTTAAATAACAACAATGTTACCACAAGCAGAGCGCGGCCTAATGCAGGCTAATGCGGGAGATTGTATAAATAAGATATTGATACTGTATGCTGAAAAGCAAGAGGAGTGGAAGAGAGAATGAAATGAGGTTTGATCAGGAATAATGGACCTATCCATAGGAAGCTGGTAGCGAGCTTTTCCCGGTAGGGAATCACATCAAACACGGAGCTTAGCATCCAAGAGGCTGCTTGCTCCACATAACCAATGTGTACTTGGTGTAATAAGGGAAACATTAATGTCTCTTCTCCGACGATGGATTCTTTCCACAGCATGCCTTCAGATTTATCATTTACCCATTAAGGGGTAACCCAGGACTGCGTCTGCACAATAACAGTTGTGCATGCTAAATCCTTGATTACTTCCCTCCAAATAACCCGCTATTGAGCCACCTGCTACTACTCCGAAAAGGGCTTTAATTTTCTTTAAATGAAAGCTTGCAGCAGCCTTCTACATAGATCTAAATTCAACCGCTACTGGCATACGGTACAAACAGCTCCAGTCATCAAAGAGGCGACTCCGCCAAAAACACGTATCACCTTGTACCTGGCCTGGTCACGTAGCGGGACAGGTCTAGAAGTAGTAAATGCCCGTAGGAGGGTGGAAGATAGCGCACCAATTACTGATGTCTTTTACTAAAGACTTTACTCAACTTTTGCTATGGGAGGTGTAAGAAGGTGGAGGAGCACTGGCGTAACTATAGGGGATGCAGGGGATGCGGTTGCATCCAGGCCCAAGAGCCTTAGGGGGCCCATAAGGTTTCCCTTCTCCATATAGTAAGCCTAGTAGTATGAATAAAGCATTATATTTGGGGGCCCTGTTACAGGTTTTGCACTGGGGCCAGGAGCTTCAAGTTACGCCTCTGCGTTAATGAGTTAAGAGAAGTTGGGGGGCCACAAGATAAACTTTTGCACACGGCTCCATGAACCTTTAAGTACGCTCCGGTGGAGGAGCATGCCCACCTCTCCACTACAGTGACAGCGGTTAGTAGTAGCCGTTCCAGCACCCCGTCTTCTGAGCGTCAGGGGAAGGGGAAATTACATGCACTGCAAGCATAAAGCACTTAGAGCACTATAGAGGAGACCCCACTGTGGGCCAGCGACACGACCGGGGTGGATAAGTAGAGACAGGGCGCAGCAAGTGTTGGAAAGAAACTATCTGCCGCCCAGTGATGAAGTAGTGATGCAGAAGTGTGGAGAGAGGAGCAGCGGACAGTGAGAGCAGCCAGCACTGCAGAGAGAACTTTTAAAGTGATGGAGAACAGGGGGCGGCCTGGAGCACCAGTGATGCAACACCTGGACCCAGTGAGAATCTAGAGGGCCCTGATGACCCGTTTTTTAGTTTTATTGGGGGTAAAAAGCTTTTTTTATTGGGGGTAAAAGATTTTTTTTTTAACATTTACAGTTTTTTTTAAAATTATTTTTATATTTACACTAAAAAAAGTATGGGAATGGGTACCTCTATTTGTTTCGTACGTTTTGATATATAATATGTATGGTTTTGGTTTACAGGGCGCTTATAGCAACAGTTTTGGTTGGCGTCGGTTTTGGGTTATTTTCTTTCTTATGTACCGTATATACCGGCGTATAAGACGACTTTTGAACCCCGAAAAATCTGCTCTGCAGTCGGGGGTCGTCTTATGCGCCGGTAATACAAAAAAAAAAAAAAGTGTAAAAAAAAAAAATTCATTACTCACCTGCCCCGGTGTTCTGTCGCGCTCCGGCAGGATGTCGCTCGCTCCGGCAGGCTGTCGCTCGCTCCTCGTCCCCGGCGCAGCATAGCTTTCTGAATGCGGGGCTTGAAATCCCCGCTTCCAGAAAGCTAATACACACGCCGGCAGCCATGACAGCATTGAATGGCTGTGATTGGCTGAAGGCGCACGTGTTAGCAATCACACCCATTCAATGATGTCATTGAATAGTGTGATTGGCTGAAGCCACGTGCGCTTTAGCCAATCACAGCCATTCAATGATGTCATGGCTGCCGGCGTGTGTATTAGCTTTCTGGAAGCGGGGATTTCAAGCCCCGCATTCAGAAAGCTATGCTGCGCCGGGGACGAGGAGCGAGCGACATCCTGCCGGAGCGCGACAGAACACCGGGGCAGGTGAGTAATGAATTTTTTTTACTTTCTCCACTGTATACCGGCGTATAAGGTGACAGTTGGGGGGTCGCCTTATACGCCGGTATATACGGTATGTATTGTTGTTTTACTTGTTATTTTGTTTTACTTATGTATGTAATTGTGTCTTTTACTGTCTATGTTCCCCATGACGTCATGTAAGACCTCTGGGGGACATTGACATTTTTTTTTTCTTTATTTGACACTTTCTCACTGAAGCTGGGGCATCCATAGAAGCCCCAGTTACAGGGAAAAGCAACCCCTGTGGTGACATTAGTCACCTGCAGAGCTGCCAGGGTCTAGTCTGACCCTCCAGCTCTGCAGTAGCAGGGAATCCCGGGAGGTCACATAACTAGAGATGAGCGAGCGTACTCGTCCGAGTTTCATACTCGTTCGAGTATTAGCGTGTTCGAGATGCTCGTTACTCGTGACGAGTACCACGCGATGTTCGAGTTACTTTCACTTTCATCTCTGAGACGTTAGTGCGCTTTTCTGGCCAATAGAAAGACAGGGAAGGCATTACAACTTCCCCCTGCGACGTTCAAGCCCTATACCACCCCCCTGCAGTGAGTGGCTGGCGAGATCAGGTGTCACCCGAGTATATAAATCGGCCCCTCCCGCGGCTCGCCACAGATTTGTTCTGACATAGAGGAGGGAAAGTGCTGTTGGTACCGGAGCTGCTATAGGGCGAGTGTTAAGAGTATTTTAGGCTTCAAGAACCCCAACGGTCCTTCTTAGGGCCACATCTAACCGTGTGCAGTACTGTGGAGGCTGCTTTTTGCAGTGTTGCACATTTTTTTTTTTGTATATCGGCCGTGCAGAGCATTGCGCCTTGCAGTAATTATTCATACTCCAGGGCCAGAAGTGGTGGTTAGGCAGGGACAGAACACATATATTGTGAGGCAGGGACAGAAGACATATTTATTGAATATAGGCAGTGGGCCTTTGCAAAAACATTTGGGGAAAAAAATCTATTTGGGCTGCCTGTGACTGTCCTCAGTGTACTGGGTCTGTGCTGGGTGTAGTTGTCCTCCTAATTCATACGCAGCCAGCTAAGTGTTACAGCAGGCTTGCGCAAAATTATTTCCTGGCGTTCCGTAAGCGAAGTCAGCCTCCAACCACAGGCCAATAAGCGGCACATTTAATTACAGTGTTCTGTTTCTGCACTACTGGTAATACACCATGCTGAGGGGTAGGGGTAGGCCTATAGGACGTGGACGCGGGCGAGGACGCGGAGGCCCAAGTCAGGGTGTGGGCACAGGCTGAGCCAGTGCGGTGGCCAGGGGTAGAGGCAGGGCCAGACCGAATAATTCACCAACTGTTTCCCAAAGCGCCCCCTCGTGCCATGCCACCCTGCAGAGGTCAAGGTGCTCTACGGTGTGGCAGTTTTTCACAGAGACGCCTGACGACCGACGAACAGTGGTGTGCAACCTTTGTCGCGCCAAGATCAGCTGGGGAGCCACCACCACCAGCATGCGCAGGCATATGATGGCCAAGCACCCCACAAGGTGGGACGAAGGCCGTTCACCGCCTCCGGTTTGCACCACTGCCTCTCCCCCTGTGCCCCAACCTGCCACTGAGATCCAACCCCCCTCTGAGGACACAGGCACTACCGTCTCCTGGCCTGCACCCACACCCTCACCTCCGCTGTCCTCGGCCCCATCCAGCAATGTCTCTCAGCGCAGCGTCCAGACGTCGCTAGCGCCACTGTTTGAGCGCAAGCGCAAGTACGACGCCACGCACCCGCACGCTCAAGCGTTAAACGTGCACATTGCCAAATTGATCAGCCTGGAGATGCTGCTGTATAGGCTTGTGGAAACGGAGGCTTTCAAAAGCATGATGGCGGCGGCTGCCCCGCGCTACTCAGTTCCCAGTTGCCACTACTTTTCCCGATGCGCCGTCCCAGCCCTGCACGACCACGTCTCCCGCAACATTGTACGCGCCCTCACCAACGCGGTTAGTGGCAAGGTCCACTTAACAACGGACACGTGGACAGGCACAGGCGGGCAGGGCCACTATATCTCCCTGACGGCACATTGGGTGAATTTAGTGGAGGCTGGGACAGAGTCAGAGCCTGGGACCGCTCACGTCCTACCCCCCCCCCCCCCGAATTGCGTGCCCCAGCTCGGTGGTGGTATCTGCGGCGGTGTATGCTTCCTCCACTAAACCACCCTCCTGCTCCTCCTCCTCCTACGCAACCTCTGTCTCGCAATCAAGATGTGTCAGCAGCAGCACGTCACCAGCAGTCGGTGTCGCGCGACGTGGCAGCACAGCGGTGGGCAAGCGTCAGCAGGCCGTGCTGAAACTACTCAGCTTAGGAGAGAAGAGGCACACGGCCCACAAACTGCTGCAGGGTCTGACAGAGCAGACCGACCGCTGGCTTGCGCCGCTGAGCCTCCAACCGGGCATGGTCGTGTGTGACAACGGCCGTAATCTGGTGGAGGCTCTGCAGCTCGGCAGCCTCACGCACGTGCCATGCCTGGCCCATGTCTTTAATTTGGTGGTTCAGCGCTTTCTGAAAAGCTACCCACACTTGTCATACCTGCTCGGAAAGGTGCGCCGGGTCAGCGCACATTTCCGCAACTCCAAGACGGACGCTGCCACCCTGCGGACCCTGCAACATCGGTTTAATCTGCCAGTGCATCGATTGCTGTGCGACGTGCCCACACGGTGGAACTCTACACTCCATATGTTGGCCAGGCTCTATGAGCAGCGTAGAGCTATTGTGGAATACTAACTCCAACATGGGCGGCGCAGTGGGAGTCAGCCTCCTCAATTCTTTACAGAAGAGTGGGCCTGGTTGGCAGGTCCTTGGAAACTTTGAGGAGTCTACCCAGATGCTGAGCGGGGATGCTGCAATCATTAGCATCACCATTCCTCTGCTATGCCTCTTGAGAAGTTCCCTGCAAAGCATAAAGGCAGACGCTTTGCACTCGGAAACGGAGGCGGGGGAAGACAGTATGTCGCTGGATAGTCAGAGCACCCTCATGTCTATATCTCAGCGCATTGAGGAGGAGGAGGAGGGGGAGGAGCATGAGGAGGAGGGGGAAGAGACAGCTTGGCCCACTGCTGAGGGTACACATGCTGCTTGCCTGTCATCCTTTCAGCGTGTATGGCCTGAGGAGGAGGAGGCGGAGGAGGAGGAGGAGGAGGAGGATCCTGAAAGTGATCTTCCTAGTGAGGACAGCCATGTGTTGCGTACAGGTACCCTGGCACACACGGCTGACTTCATGTTAGGATGCCTTTCTCGTGACCCTCGCGTTACACGCATTCTGGCCACTACGGATTACTGGGTGTACACACTGCTCGACCCACGGTATAAGGAGAACCTTTCCACTCTCATTCCCGAAGAGGAAAGGGGTTCCAGAATGATGCTATACCACAGGGCGCTGGTGGACAAACTGATGGTAAACTTCCTATCCGACAGCGCTAGTGGCCGAAGGCGAAGTTCCGAGGGCCAGGTAGCAGGGGAGGTGCGGAGATCAGGCAGCATGTACAGCGCAGGCAGGGGACCATTATCCAAGGCCTTTGCCAGCTTTCTGGCTCCCCAGCAAGACTATGTCACCGGTCCCCAGTCAAGGCTGAGTTGGCGGGAGCACTGTAAAAGGATGGTGAGGGAGTACGTAGCCGATCGCACGACCGTCCTCGGTGACGCCTCTGCCCCCCCCTACAACTACTGGGTGTCGAAGCTGGACACGTGGCCTGAACTCACGCTGTATGCCCTGGAGGTGCTTGCTTGTCCTGCGGCTAGCGTTTTGTCAGAGAGGGTGTTTAGTGCGGCTGGGGGAATCATCACGGGTAAGCGTACCCACCTGTCAACCGACAGTGCCGACAGGCTTACACTCATCAAGATGAACAAAGCTTGGATTTCCCCAGACTTCTCTTCTTCACCAGCGGACAGCAGCGATACCTAAACAATACGTAGGCTGCACCCGCGGATGGAAGCATCGTTCTCTATCACCATCCAAAACGGGGACCTTTTTGCTTCATCAATCTGTGTATAATATTCCTCCTCCTCCTGCTCCTCCTCCTGAAACCTGACGTAATCACGCCGAACGGGCAATTTTTCTTAGGCCCACAAGGCTCAGTCATAATTTTTGTAAACAATTTTTATACGTTTCAATGCTCATTAAAGCGTTGAAACTTTCACCTCAACCAATTTTTATTTTAACTGGGCTGCCTCCAGGCCTAGTTACCAATTAAGCCACATTAACCAAAGCGATTAATGGGTTTCACCTGCCCTCTTGGTTGGGCATGGACAATTTTTCTGAGGTACATTAGTACTGTTGGTACACCAATTTTCGTGGGCCCTCGCCTACAGTGTAATCCAATTAATTTTTAGCCCACCTGCATTACAGCTGACGTTACATCCGCTGTGATGGGCAATGCAATGGGATATATTTATGTACCGCCGGTGGGTTCCAGGGAGCCACCCATGCCATGGGTCCACACGGAGTTCTAACTGCATGTGTCCACTTCTAAAGAACCCCAGTCTGACTGGGGCATGCAGTGTGGGCCGAAGCCCACCTGCATTAAGCACGACATTACCTCAGCTGTGATGGGCAATGCAATGGGATATATTTATGTACCGCCGGTGGCTTCCTGGCACCCACCCATGCTGTCGGTCGACACGGAGTTCTAACTGCATGTGTCCACTTCTAAAGAACTCCAGTCTGACTGGGGCATGCAGTGTGGGCCGAAGCCCACCTGCATTTAATCGGACGTTACCTCAGCTGTGATGGGCACTGCAATGGGATACATTAAGGTACAGCCGGTGGGTTCCAGGGAGCCACCCATGCTGTGGGTGCACACGGAATTCCCATTGCGGAGTTGCACCTGCCTGTGACTATTTATAAAAAACCGCGGTCTGACTGGGGCATGCAGACACCTTGACAGAATGAATAGTGTGTGGCACATAGGTTCCCCATTGCTATGCCCACGTGTGCAGCTCCAGATGGAGGTGGCACAGGATTGGATTTCTCATTGCTTCTGTACAGCATTGTGGGCTATCGCCCTGCCCCTTTTAAAGAGGGTTGCTGCCTAGCCGTGCCAACCCTCTGCAGTGTGTGCCTGCGGTTCCTCCTCATGGCAGACGCACTTATAAATAGACATGAGGGTGGTGTGGCATGAGGGCAGCTGAAGGCTGCGCAGGGACACTTTGGTGTACGCTGTGGACACTGGGTCGTGCGGGGGGGGGGGGGGGGGGGTTGGGCAGCATGTAACCCAGGAGAAGTGGCAGCGGAGTGTCATACAGGCAGTGATTGTGCTTTGTTGGAGGTAGTGTGGTGCTTAGCTAAGGTATGCATTGCTAATGAGGGCTTTTCAGGAATAAAAGTTGTTGGGAGGGGGGGGGGCCCACTCTTGCCGGTATTGTGGCTTAATAGTGGGACCTGGGAACTTGAGATGCAGCCCAACATGTAGCCCCTCGCCTGCCCTATCCGTTGCTGTGTCGTTCCCATCACTTTCTTGAATTGCCCCGATTTTCACAAACGGAAACCTTAGCGAGCATCGGCGATATACAAAAATGCTCGGGTCGCCCATTGACTTCAATGGGGTTCGTTACTTGAAACGAACCCTCGAGCATCGCGATAATTTCGTCCCGAGTAACGAGCACCCGAGCATTTTGGTGCTCGCTCATCTCTACACATGACCCTTCCGGGCTCCCGTAATAAAAGTGCATTTTACTTTCACTTTCCCCCCACAGTGCTCATTGAGCACTGTATATTGAAGAAGCAGAAGGCAGGAAGGGTTGAAAACCCCTCCTGCCTTCTGCTCCGGGTTATGAGCTGTCACTAAGAGACTTAAAGCACCGTCGTAATTTTACTATCAGCGGTGCTCTAAGCCCAGGACCAGCCACCATAAATTTACTGTGGCTGGTCCTAAATGGGTTAATGAGAAGCACCATTTTTAAGAAATATATATAAAAGGCAGCGGCACTTTTTTTGTTATAGTTTGACAAAGGCGACCTGTGTTCTCGCAACGCGTTGCTTTTTTTCCCTGGAGCTATAATTGTGCATTGTAAAATGTAATCCGCGCATCAAGCATTGTATCCCATTGGTTTACAAGCAACTAGAAGGATTTGGCATCCTATCCAGGCAGCATCATCCACTTGGTCTGGATTTGCATATATTTGGTTGATATGCCTTCTTATTTCTACCAATAGGTAAGTCTTCATTTGTCTGTCTTACAAAATTGCATTTGTGGTTACATGCTCACCCTGTGTGGGGCCCTATACTCTCTTTTTTGTCTTTTTCGAACCATACTCCTGGCCATGATAGAGGATAGGGGATGGGGAACATTCACCTAAAACGAAAGTCAGATATCCAACAAAACCCACATGATTGTATATAATAAATAAAGACAATGTAACACTAATGACGAACACTAAACCTATCCCTTCGGGGGTTGTACATACACACTATACTTAGAGCAGACAGATCGTAGCCGAAGACCTTTGTTTTCACTCTTGTCTTCCAAACTTTGGCCATTATTTATAGAGCCCATCCTTGTTCTTGGCCATAATTACATTCCTTAATGACTGGTGATGATTTCCCCCCTTGACAAGTCCACTCAAAGAATTGCAATTGTGTAAATGGACGTTTTCTTCTGTCTGTCATCCATTTGTTTATGACACGAAAGGCTATTTGCTGATATCCCTATGCACGTTAATGCGGGTGAAATATTTATGGTATTTCCAAGGCTCTTTAGTGGTGTTTCGTTCTAATGATGATTTGGCTGCTAATGGGAACCTGGCCCCCATAGACTGTAAGAATGGGTGTCTACAGCATTTATGAAACCGAGAAGACACAAAGACGGAAGTGAAACTACAATGTAAATGAAATTTTAAAAGCATGTCTCTACAAAGACGGCCCAGAGGCTTTCATGTGACGGACTGCGCTTAATTTAAATGACTTTCCTCTTACCGCTGTGTGCCTAAGTGCTGCAAGAGTTTGCCACCCTCCGATCATTTTAATATATTGGCTTATGCCTTCCAGAAAGTTTTTCCATCGCTTTATCTTTCTGGATTGCTTGCATGCCTATTAGTATCATTTTATATCAATAATGATTTATTTCGCTGCTATCATACAGCAATTGGATGTACAAGACAACCCAACTTGACCATATAAAAGCATGAAGCAAAGAAGAAAGCTCCCCAATTTAAGAATGTAGACAAGAGTTACTGCCGCGTTTCGAGCAAAACCCACTTACTCATATCTGACTCGCAGTGAAATTCAGGCCTTTGTGGAAGGCTTTTTGGCCGATTCAAACCTGAAGCACGATATTTTTTTATACCATTCCAGATGGGCTCACACATTGGACAATCGGCCATGAAAACCCAGTTGATGAAGCTTTTCATGAGAACGTCTTGTGCGGAGGTTGCTTGCTTTGAGAGCTTGAAATTTGCAACTAAAACAAGTGAATTTCATGTAAAATACGTTTTTTGGAACCGTTCTGTAAGGTTATGTGGCCTCCACTATGCGACTCAGAGCCTGGACTACTTCTTACAGGGCAGCTCTTGTTGGAAAGGAGACATGCTATAATCCTGAAAGCCACTGAGGTAGTCCTACTAAGAATGTTTGCATCGCTCTATGCTTTAGACACCTGTTATAGCAATATAGTAGGTATGGTAGAATGAGAGAACTTTCAGCTGAGGGGTAGACAATTTATATGGAATTATATGGGATGTATGTATGTATCACCTAAGGTCCTTTTATATAAGATGATAAGTTCTGTCTCACTTTCAGAATTTTAATGCAAATGCAACAAAAAAACAAAGTCAGCACCTCCAACAAATAAATTAAATGCGCCAGGACACTTAGGCCATGCCTGCAACAATACAGTAGAAGCAAAAATAGGTGGCAGCAGGACTTGTACACATGTAATATCTTACTAAAAATGCATAACTGATAAATATACTGACAACATAAAAATGCAAGTTTTTAAATGCATATTTTAATCAAAACATGTGGGCCCATCTACCACAACCAAGCAATCATTTGCTTTTGGATGGGTTCCTATCTCTAACAGACAACTGTCTTTGTGGATAAGCCCCAATTGATTCAAGGAAAGCAGGATACCAAACTATATAGTCTTATTAAAAGTTCTGGAAAAGATGGATAAATAGAGGGCACAACAAAAGTGGGAGCAGCCAGTACTCCACAAATGTAACTTAAAACGAAGTCAGCACCTCTCACATACAAATCTACTGGTGCACCTATGCTATGGCTTTTCCTGAATTCATTGAGGCTTATGCCTAAAGAGAGTTGTCTGTTAGAGATAGGAACCCACCCAAAAGCAAATGGTCACCTGGATGTGGCAGATGGGCCCACACAGTTTGATCAAAATATGCACTAATAATCATACAATTGTATTTGGTTAGTATTATATATAACCGTTATGTATTTTTATTCAGATATTAAATGCACATGACTGCTGTTGCCACCTGTTTTTGCTTGTTCAGACTTTTAATGCGGTTTTTGAACCCAAAACTTGGAGTACATTCAAAAAAGTCAAGTAGTAGTATCTGTTCCTTTATACTTTCTCTCCTTTAATGACCCTTACCTGATTTGGGGTTCAAAAACTGCATCAAAAAACCTGGACAAAACCTGTGCATTTGAACACACTTTTAGATTGACCAAAAGCTCCCAATGATTGTTCAGCGAGTGAAGATCAGTGATAATCTGCCTGTTAGTCGTTGATCGTATTTTTTTTGAATGGCCTAAAAAATGCTCAGGATTACATCCACTCTAGAGATGAGCGAGTGTACTCGCTAAGGTTAACTACTCGAGCGAGTAGTGCCTTAGTCGAGTACCTGCCCGCTCGTCTCTAAAGATTCGGGGGCCGGCGGGGGGCGGGAGCGGTGGGGGAGAGCCGGGAGGAACGGAGAGGAGATCTCTCTCTCCCTCTCTCCCCCCCCCGCTACCCCCTGCTCACTGCCGCAACTCACCTGTCACCCGCGCCGGCAGCCGAATCTTTAGAGACGAGCGGGCAGGTACTCGACTAAGGCATTACTTGCTTGAGTAATGTGCCTTAGCGAGTACGCTCGCTCATCTCTAATCCACTCGTATGAACAGGCATCTGCCAGTCATTTCTACTGGCTGGCTGGTTTGAACATGCGCTCGATTATTGTAACATCTAAGTAAATGCCCTGTGATTGTTGAAGATTTGCTATATCGTGGATCGGTACTCATTTTTACAATGATTCCGTCCATATAAAAGGACCCCTATGATTGCAGCTACCTTGGTTAAATTATTACAGGACTGCACTATGACTAATGTAACAGCATATTTTCAACTAAATTAGGAAGTATTACTATTTAGTTTTTTTTTACTAAATCCCGTGTTTCCATCCCAGTTTACATCTGCATTCCCGAAAGCAGGATTCAGAAAGAATGCCAGGACTGAACCATAGACTTTCTTGCTCAAACGGAAACTAATAAGGTCTTTATTTGCAGCTTTCTGTTCATTTCTGGCATTTGTGATGGAGAGATTATAAAGTGATCAAAATGAATGGTAACCTTATTGGTTTCTGTTGGAGCAATGAAAGTCTGTGCTTCCATCTGAATCCCATAGATGTAAGCCAGAATGGAATCGGTTCACACGTAAAACTTGGCAGCACCAGGAAATGTTGTCATTTTACTTTAAAACAATGAGAAAATGAGTAATCTAAACTCTCTTGTTGAAAATATAAAGCATTTCTGTCAGGGCTCGAACCCAGGACCTCCTGTACACTTGTTGGCAACTGTCCCTGCTGAGCCATCCAACCTTTTGGAGAGTTACCTTAGCCTGGTTCCCTGCCTTGGCTCCGCCCTGCTCTTGATTAGGCTAACTATAAAAGCCAGGCCCTGCCTCGGATCCAGTGCGTGATTATTGTGCTTGCTGCCTTTAGTCTAGCTCCGGATACTACTGCCCCTATTGATACAATTGCTGAGACCACCTGATACCGACCTCTGGCTTTCCTCCCGACAACGATACCCTCCTCCTCCACCTGATACTGAGGACCTGAGCCCACCTGATACTGACCTCTGGCTTTCCCCTGACAGTTCTCTGAACCTAGCGCCTGATACGCTACAATTTCTTTTAAAGTAATAAAGAAAAACAAGTTTTTTTGTTTTCCTACATATTAATCAAATACAGAGCAGCAACTATTAATGGCAGGCCATAACAGTGCCCATAAGAGTTCTCAAGCAACTTTTCACAGACTGTGATTAGCACATACACTAACCTACCAAAAGTTATTGGACACCTGAGCAAGGATCAAATGTAATATTTATTTTCATATGTTTATACTTATTGGGGATCCTTTGACCCTAATGACATTGGATACTCTCCATGGCATACTTTCTACTAACGTCTGATACATTTCAGCTTGTATTTCCCTCCATTCATCCTGCAAACATTCGGCGAGTACTCTCAACAAAAATGGACGTTGTCCATATTTCCTGACCCAATGTTCCGGCTCGTCCCAGAAATGTTCAGTAGGGTTCGGGTCGTGGTGCAGGCCAGTCCAATCGTGGAACATCCATATCCTCAAACCAATGTAAAACAATGTGGATCTGTGACAAGGCGCTTCGTTTTGTTGGAAGTATGGCCGACTATTCCCAGAGTAATACCACATTGTCGGCAGCACATTATTATCTAGAATATCCGGGTACACTTTCATGTTTATGGTTCTTGTCACTACAACTAACAGACCAAGACCATGCCACGTAACACATCCCCAGACCATAACGGAACCTTCATTGTACCTAATTGCTGGCACAACACTCTCAGGCAGAAGACATTCCGCAGGTTTTTCTACACCCAGGTAGTGCGGTAGAGTAGAGCGGTTCCATAGAACGTTCTCTCATTGCTTAAAGGGGTTGTCCGGCGGCAGCAAGTGGGGTTATACACTTCTGAATGGCCATATTAATGCACTTTGTAATGTACATTGTGCATTAATTATGAGCCATACAGAAGTTATAAGAAGTTTTTCACTTACCTGCTCCGTTGCTGGCGTCCTCGTCTCCATGGTTGCCGTCTAATTTTCGCCGTCTAATGGCCAAATTAGACGCGCTTGCGCAGTCCGGGTCTTCTCCTTTTCTCAATGGGGCTCCGTGTAGCTCCGTGTAGCTCCGCCCCGTCACGTGCCGATTCCAGCCAATCAGGAGGCTGGAATCGGCAATGGACCGCACAGAAGCCCTGCGGTCCACCGAGGGAGAAGATGCCGGCGGCCATCTTCAGCAGGTAAGTAAGAAGTCACCGGAGCGCGGGGATTCAGGTAAGCGCTATCCGGTGTTCTTTTTTAACCCCTGCATCAGGGTTGTCTCGGTCCGAACGGGGGGGGGGGGGGGGGGGTTGAAAAAAAAAAAACCGTTTCGGTGCGGGACAACCCCTTTAACTGTCCAAAGACAATGCTCCTTGCATCATTGTAGATGGACTGATGAATCTTCTTTGAAAGAACTCGACAGATGTTTGCAGGATGAATGGAGGGAAATACCAGCTGAAGTGTATCAGACGTTAATAAAAAGTATCCACAGAGAGTATCTGATGTCATTAGGGCCAAAGGAGCCGCACTGAGTATTAGCATATGGAAATAAAATCTACTTTGGATTCTTTGATCACCCGTCCAAATACTTTTGGTAGGATTGTGCACATTTACATATTGGAATAAAGCCTTCCTGCTCAATTCCTTTGTCAGTCTTTGTAGTTTTCGAATTCTATTCATGAACAGGATTATGTTTGGTACTGATTCTGAACAGCATGATGAAACCGACACTAAACTGTGGGGCGAATCAATAAACAATGTTACATCGGTGCTTGTAATCTACAGGGCCCGGATCAATGCTTGTGCACTTACATTCATTCTTCCTTCTCTTCTCAGCAGATGTACAATTCATGTCGCTATCTGAAGCACCTTTAAGAGCAGAGAAGACAGAAGACCATACAGTATTTAAAATCTCAGTGTTCCAACGCCCCCCCCCCCCCCCCTTCTCCTTTCATCATTATCATTCTTTAGGATAGAATCATGAATACGTAACTTTCCCGAAGAGTTTTTCCTTTACACTTGCAAGTGTTTTTTTGAATGTAATTTGCAGGCCGACTGATAAGTATACAGCTGCCAACGTGATAATTGAAGACCACCTGGGGCCAGAGCCGGAGTTCTTTCACAATTACTACTTTTGAAGAATAATTTGCAAAATAATGAGTCCATCTAAGGATAACTAGCGGTGGAACAAGTTTTTAAGAGAATAACTAACAAGTTTATTATGCTAAATTGTGCTTTGGAATCAGCGCTGATGAATGATGAGACTAAAAGACTGGAGCATTTACATAGATGTATTGTTTATGACCAGAACAGGCTGCTGTACATGAAGGCATCTTACATTTGGGGGTTGATGCCCTTAAATTAGTCAAAAAAGGAAAAAAAAATTGCTTTCTTTTTACATTACGGACAGTAACAATATCAGTGTCACTTAATACCTTATTGAGCCTAACACACAGCTGTGATGAGTGGCCCTCCCCGGATCCGTTGCCCTGCAGCACTCTGCAACATCATACCTCAACTTCATGGGGCCTTTGAAAATTAATAAAAAGTTATACTTAACTAAATCCTGGTCAATGCTCACTTGTGAGTCAAGCGGTCACATGTCGGTCTATGCACATAACCACTCTGACCAATCACTGGCCTCAGCAGTACTGAGACCAGCGACTTGTAGCAGCGGTTATATGCTTAGACGCATGTAACTGCTCCGTCTAGAAGGGAGAAGAAACCACAGGGACCAGAGCAGGGGCGTAACTAAAGGCTCAGGGGCCCTGATGCAAAAGGTGAGATGGGGCCCCCCTCTATCTGTATCTGTACCCGTACCCATACCTAAACGATGCTGCACAGAGACATAACTTGAAGCTTCTGGGCCCCAATGCAAAATCTGTAACAGGGCCCCCAACTATAATGCTTTATTCATAGTACTGGGCTCCCTATATAAAGAGAAGAGGCCTTATGGGCCCCCTAAGGTTCCTGGGCCTGGGTGCAACTGCATCCTCTGCACCCTCTATAGTTACGCCCCTGGACCAGAGCAAGAGGGGTATGCAACCAGTGAGCATAATTTACATAGTAACATAGTATGTAAGGCCAAAAAAAAAAGACATATGTCCATCCAGTTCAGCCTATTATCCCAATGTTGATCCAGAGAAAGGCAAATAATCCCAATGAGTTAGAAGCCAATTTTCCCCATTTAAGGGAAAAAATTCCTTCCTGACTCCAATCTGGCAATCGGAATAATCCTTCGGGTCACCAACGCTTCTGAAGTTATTAATGATTATAACATATAATGTATTCCTGCAGAAAGTCATCCAGGTCCCTCTTGAACTCTTTTATCGAATTTGCCATCACCACGTTCTTAGGCAGAGAGTGCCATAGTCTCACTGCTCTTACAGTAAAGAACCCTCTTCTATATCTATGCTTTATTATTTTCTAAACAACCCCTATAGGGAGCTGATACCTTCCTGCTCTGCAGTTCTTTTCAACTGTATCTGCACACTGGGGACCTGGATAAAGTTAAAAATGGTGCCCCATTAAGAAGCAGCATTTGCCCTATGACTAATGTGGACATGTATAAGATAGTAACAGCGTGTAAGACCGAAATAAAAACATGTCCATCCAGTTCGCTTATTATCTTACAATGTTGATCCAGATGAAGGCAGAAAAGCCTCATGAGGTAGAAGCCAATTTCCCTCATTTTAGGGAAAAAAATTCCTTCTGAACTCCAAGTCTATCAATCAGAATAAAGGTCCTTTTACACAGGACAACTGTTGGGCGCTTCAGCACTTTCACACTGGAGCAAGGATCGTTCAGTGAATGGAGTTGGAGCGTGCCAGACATGGTTCCAGCAGCCAGCCATCGTTAATAGATGGACATCCTGTTTACACGGTTAATCATTGTTTGATTTTTATGCCTGCAGAAACTGAACAACAAACAAATTATCATCCGTCGTTCAGTTGCTAACGGCATTTACACCAAATGATCATCATTCAGATTCCCGCGATCCGGTGAAAACCTGAACAATGATCAGCCTGTGTAAAAGGCTAACTCCCTGGATCATCCCCCATCTGCAGTAATCTAAGAAACTATAGACTATATAAAAGACATCCAGACCCCTCTTGTTCTCTTTTAGTGAGCTCTCCATCACCACGTCCTCAGGCAGAGAGGCCCACAGTCTCACTGCTCTTACAGTGAAGAACCCCCTTCTGTGTTATGTAGAAACTTTCTTTTCTCTATATGAGGGGGTGCCCCCTTGTTACAGTCCTGGGTATAACTAGATGATGGGAGAGATCTCTGTATTGATATGTTCATACATAGTTATAAGATCCCCCATCTGTCTTTTTCTAAACTAAATAACCCAAATTTTGATAACCTCTCCGGGTATTGTAGTCCCCCCATTGCATTTATTAGTTTAGTTGCCCACCTTTAAACCCACTCAAGCTCTGATATGTCCTTCTTGTACACGATATTGCATGTGTGGTCTAACCAGTGATTTGTAAGAGGAAAAACAACATTCTTGTCATTTGCCCCTAGACCTGTCAGGACTCAAACCTGGGAACTCCTGTGCTCTAGACAGTGCCCCTCCCCTGTGAGCTATCCTGGATAAACTCACCTTCTGAACCTAGCCCTGTTCCATGATCCTGTTTATCTAGTTCTTGCCTCCCTGTCCTCGCCCTGCCCTACTTTTAATCAGGCTCACTATAAAAGCCTGATCTTGTCACTGCACTAGTACGCGATTATTCTGCTCCACAGCATTGATAGGCTCCACTTCTGCCTGCTCCTCTGCTATTGTGGCAAGACCTCCTGATACCGGCTCCTGGCTTTCCATCTGACTACGCTTCCTGCCTCATTCCTCTGCACTGCAACCGAGACTTCCCGTTAATGACTCCTGGCTGTCTTGACTACTTTCTGGTGACCTGCACAGCAACAACACCCGTGGTTCCAATCCCACGCCGGTAAGACGCTACAAGACATCTTTAGATGATTACATTAGCTCTCATTTACAAAAAACTAGCCTTATTACAACCAACCAGATGACAGCTGTCATTTGTAGTGCAAATTAAAAAATCGTAACAATGATCTGACTGGCTGCTATGAGGAACTCCACTTTTTGTCTCCATTAGTTTTCATAAATGAGGCTCAGTGTGTCTAAAATGAGGGACACACTTAAATAGATGCTTCTGTATTACCAGCAATATCAGATTTGTATTTTTTCCTTCCACTACTCCTGATAAATGATGATAATGATAATCATCACTGTGGTATAAAACAGCCAGTGGTCAGCGCCATTAAAACATGCAGAGAAGCATTAGTGGCTGTTACAGCTAAAAATCACGGCTTCTTTGCAATGTTTTTGCAAAGTCAATCTGAATATTAGAGATGATGAATAATTCCATTCAGGCGTATTGATGGTCAAAATCACTGGTAAGACTGTAGATACCCAAGGCCGCTGTTTAGGGAACATACAGCGAGTATTTTATGGCCACAAGCTGCTCTAAGTTAATTATAAATATGTATAATCCATTATTAATGTATCACTAGACGCTACAGAGAAGACACATTGGTCTCTGTTTCCACCAAGGGCGCGAACAGACCTTCTGTACCGCAGGTCAATCCATACATGAAGGCAATATATGTAGGAAACCGATTCTTCTAGGAATTTCTTCTGGAGTTTGAGAGTAAACGGGAGGAATCAGTGGAGTGGGAGGAACCCCTGTATAGCAGCCCTGTGTCAGCGAGCAAAACGACAACGTATAATAAGAACACGATACAAACCGTAAACAACAAATATCATTAGAAAATAGAATGATCACCGTGGTTCAATTATAGCTCCAGTCTGGTTTCAGACAGTCGTACTCCGGCCACGATTTAGTTTCTGTATTAGTCCTCTTTCACACCGGTGACAGCGATATCAAGGCAAGAAAATCGCAGCGATACAGCGTCTGTGTTCTGTGCAATATTGCTGCGTTCTCTCACATTGCAATTTGTGCCGCTACATAGTCACATGACTTTGTAGTGCTCTTTTGCCAAGATTTTCAAGGGGTCCTGAAATATAAGCCCTTCCCTGAAAATAGCAGTATTATAATTGTTATATTCTTGTAATAGGGAGCAGTATTATAGTAGTTATATTCTTGTATAGGGAGGCAGTATTATAGTAGTTATATTCTTGTATAGGGAGGCAGTATTATAGTAGTTATATTCTTGTACATAGGGGGCAGTATTATAGTAGTTATATTCTTGTACACAGGGGGCAGTATTATAGTAGTTATATTCTTGTACATAGGAGGCAGTATTATAGTAGTTATATTCTTGTACATAGGGGGCAGTGTTACAGTAGTTATATTCTTGTACATAGGAGCAGTATTATAGTAGTTATATTCTTGCACTTGGAGGGCAGTATTATAGTAGTTATATTCTTGTACATAGGAGGCAGTATTGTAGTAGTTATATTCTTGTACATAGGGGGCAATATTATAGTAGTTATATTCTTGTACATAGGGGGCAGTATTATAGTAGTTATATTCTTGTACATAGGAGGCAGTATTATAGTAGTTATATTCTTGTACATAGGGAGCAGTATTATAGTAGTTATATTCTTGTACATAGGGGGCAGTGTTACAGTAGTTATATTCTTGTACATAGGGGGCAGTATTATAGTAGTTATATTCTTGTACATAGGGGGCAGTATTATAGTAGTTATATTCTTGTACATAGGGGGGCAGTATTATAGTAGTTATATTCTTGTACATAGGGGGCAGTATTATAGTAGTTATATTCTTGTACATAGGGGGCAGTATTATAGTAGTTATATTCTTGTACATAGGGGGCAGTATTATAGTAGTTATATTCTCGTACATAGGGGGCAGTATTATAGTAGTTATATTCTTGTACATAGGGGGCAGTATTATAGTTGTTATATTCTTGTACATAGGGGGCAGTATTATAGTAGATATATTCTTGTACATAGGGGGCAGTATTATAGTAGTTATATTCTTGTACATAGTAGCAGTATTATAGTAGTTATATTCTTGTACATAGGGGGGCAGTATTATAGTAGTTATATTCTTGTACATAGGGGGGCAGTATTATAGTAGTTATATTCTTGTACATAGGGGGCAGTATTATAGTAGTTATATTCTTGTACATAGGGGCAGTATTATAGTAGTTATATTCTTGTACATAGGGGGCAGTATTATAGTAGTTATATTCTTGTACACAGAGGACAGTATTATAGTAGTTATATTCTTGTACATAGGGGGTAGTATTATCGTAGTCATATTTTTGTACATAGCAGTATTATAGTAGTTATATTCTTGTACATAAGGGGCAGTATTATAATAGTTATATTCTTGTACATAGGGGGCAGTATTATAGTAGTTATATTCTTGTACATAGGGGGCAGTATTATAGTAGTTACATTCTTGTACATAAGGGACAGTATTATAGTTGTTATATTCTTACATAGGGGGCAGTATTATAGTAGTTATATTCTTATACATAAGAGCAGTATTATAGTAGTTATATTCTTGTACAAAGGAGCAGTATAATAGTAGTTATATTCTTGTACATGGGAGCAGTATTATAGTAGTTATATTCTTGTACATAGGAGGCAGCATTATAGTAGTTATATTCTTGTACATAGGGGGCAGTATTATAGTAGTTATATTCTTGTACATAGGGGGCAGTATTATAGTAGTTATATTCTTGTACATAGGAGGCAGTATTATAGTAGTTATATTCTTGTACATAGAGGCAGTATTATAGTAGTTATATTCTTGTACATAGGAGGCAGTATTATAGTAGTTATATTCTTACATAGGGGGCAGTATTATAGTAGTTATATTCTTACATAGGGGGCAGTATTATAGTAGTTATAATCTTGTACATAGAGGGCAGTATTATAGTAGTTATATTCTTGTACATAAGGGACAGTATTATAGTAGTTATATTCTTGTACATAGGGGGTAGTATTATCGTAGTCATATTTTTGTACATAGCAGTATTATAGTAGTTATATTCTTGTGCATAAGGGGCAGTATTATAGTAATTATATTCTTGTACATAGGGAGCAGTATTATAGTAGCTATATTCTTGTACATAGGAGGCAGTATTATAGTAGTTATATTCTTGTACATAGGAGGCAGTATTATAGTAGTTATATTCTTGTACATAGGGGGCAGTATTATAGTAATTATATTCTTGTACATAGGGAGCAGTATTAAAATAGTTATATTCTTGTACATAGGAGGCAGTATTATAGTAGTTATATTCTTGTACATAGGGGGCAGTATTAAAGTAGTTATATTCTTGTACATAGGGGGCAGTATTATAGTAGTTATATTCTTGTACATAGGAGGCAGTATTAATGTAGTTATATTCTTGTACACAGGGGGCAGTATTATAGTAGTTATATTCTTGTACATGGGGGCAGTATTATAATAGTTATATTCTTGTACATAGGAGGCAGTATTATAGTAGCTATATAATTGTACATAGGAGCAGTATTATAGTAGTTATATTCTTGTACATAGGAGGCAGTATTATAGTAGCTATATAATTGTACATAGGAGCAGTATTATAGTAGTTATATGCTTGTACATAGGGAGCAGTATTATAGTAGTTATATTCTTCTACATAGGAGGCAGAATTATAGTAGTTATATTCTTGTACATAGGAGGCATTATTATAGTAGTTATATTCTTGTACATGGGAGCAGTATTATAGTATTTATATTCTTGTACATAGGGGGCAGTATTATAGTAGTTATATTCTTGTACATAGGGGGCAGTATTATAGTAGTTATATTCTTGTACATAGAAGCGGTATTATAGTAGCTATATTCTTGTACATAGAAGCGGTATTATAGTAGTTATATTCTTGTACATAGGGGGCAGTATTATAGTAGTTATATTCTTGTACATGGGGGGCAGTATTATAGTAGTTATATTCTTGTACATAGGAGCAGTATTATAGTAGTTATATTCTTCTCCATCGGGGGCAGTATTATAGTAGTTATATCCTTCTACATAGGAGCAGTATTAAAGTATATTCTTGTACATAAGGGGCAGTATTATAGTAGTTGTATTCTTGTACATAGGAGCAGTATTATAGTAGTTATATTCTTCTCCATCGGGGGCAGTATTATAGTAGTTATATCCTTCTACATAGGAGCAGTATTAAAGTATATTCTTGTACATAAGGGGCAGTATTATAGTAGTTATATTCTTGTACATAAGGGGCAGTATTATAATAGTTATATTCTTGTACATAGGGGGCAGTATTATAGTAGTTATATTCTTGTACATAGGGGGCAGTATTATAGTAGTTACATTCTTGTACATAAGGGACAGTATTATAGTTGTTATATTCTTACATAGGGGGCAGTATTATAGTAGTTATATTCTTATACATAAGAGCAGTATTATAGTAGTTATATTCTTGTACAAAGGAGCAGTATAATAGTAGTTATATTCTTGTACATGGGAGCAGTATTATAGTAGTTATATTCTTGTACATAGGAGGCAGCATTATAGTAGTTATATTCTTGTACATAGGGGGCAGTATTATAGTAGTTATATTCTTGTACATAGGGGGCAGTATTATAGTAGTTATATTCTTGTACATAGGAGGCAGTATTATAGTAGTTATATTCTTGTACATAGAGGCAGTATTATAGTAGTTATATTCTTGTACATAGGAGGCAGTATTATAGTAGTTATATTCTTACATAGGGGGCAGTATTATAGTAGTTATATTCTTACATAGGGGGCAGTATTATAGTAGTTATATTCTTGTACATAGAGGGCAGTATTATAGTAGTTATATTCTTGTACATAAGGGACAGTATTATAGTAGTTATATTCTTGTACATAGGGGGTAGTATTATCGTAGTCATATTTTTGTACATAGCAGTATTATAGTAGTTATATTCTTGTGCATAAGGGGCAGTATTATAGTAATTATATTCTTGTACATAGGGAGCAGTATTATAGTAGCTATATTCTTGTACATAGGAGGCAGTATTATAGTAGTTATATTCTTGTACATAGGAGGCAGTATTATAGTAGTTATATTCTTGTACATAGGGGGCAGTATTATAGTAATTATATTCTTGTACATAGGGAGCAGTATTATAGTAGTTATATTCTTGTACATAGGAGGCAGTATTATAGTAGTTATATTCTTGTACATAGGGGGCAGTATTAAAGTAGTTATATTCTTGTACATAGGGGGCAGTATTATAGTAGTTATATTCTTGTACATAGGAGGCAGTATTAATGTAGTTATATTCTTGTACACAGGGGGCAGTATTATAGTAGTTATATTCTTGTACATGGGGGCAGTATTATAATAGTTATATTCTTGTACATAGGAGGCAGTATTATAGTAGCTATATAATTGTACATAGGAGCAGTATTATAGTAGTTATATTCTTGTACATAGGAGGCAGTATTATAGTAGCTATATAATTGTACATAGGAGCAGTATTATAGTAGTTATATGCTTGTACATAGGGAGCAGTATTATAGTAGTTATATTCTTCTACATAGGAGGCAGAATTATAGTAGTTATATTCTTGTACATAGGAGGCATTATTATAGTAGTTATATTCTTGTACATGGGAGCAGTATTATAGTATTTATATTCTTGTACATAGGGGGCAGTATTATAGTAGTTATATTCTTGTACATAGGGGGCAGTATTATAGTAGTTATATTCTTGTACATAGAAGCGGTATTATAGTAGCTATATTCTTGTACATAGAAGCGGTATTATAGTAGTTATATTCTTGTACATAGGGGGCAGTATTATAGTAGTTATATTCTTGTACATGGGGGGCAGTATTATAGTAGTTATATTCTTGTACATAGGAGCAGTATTATAGTAGTTATATTCTTCTCCATCGGGGGCAGTATTATAGTAGTTATATCCTTCTACATAGGAGCAGTATTAAAGTATATACTTGTACATAAGGGGCAGTATTATAGTAGTTGTATTCTTGTACATAGGAGCAGTATTATAGTAGTTATATTCTTCTCCATCGGGGGCAGTATTATAGTAGTTATATCCTTCTACATAGGAGCAGTATTAAAGTATATTCTTGTACATAAGGGGCAGTATTATAGTAGTTATATTCTTGTACATAAGGGGCAGTATTATAATAGTTATATTCTTGTACATAGGGGGCAGTATTATAGTAGTTATATTCTTGTACATAGGGGGCAGTATTATAGTAGTTACATTCTTGTACATAAGGGACAGTATTATAGTTGTTATATTCTTACATAGGGGGCAGTATTATAGTAGTTATATTCTTATACATAAGAGCAGTATTATAGTAGTTATATTCTTGTACAAAGGAGCAGTATAATAGTAGTTATATTCTTGTACATGGGAGCAGTATTATAGTAGTTATATTCTTGTACATAGGAGGCAGCATTATAGTAGTTATATTCTTGTACATAGGGGGCAGTATTATAGTAGTTATATTCTTGTACATAGGGGGCAGTATTATAGTAGTTATATTCTTGTACATAGGAGGCAGTATTATAGTAGTTATATCCTTCTACATAGGAGCAGTATTAAAGTATATTCTTGTACATAAGGGGCAGTATTATAGTAGTTGTATTCTTGTACATAGGAGCAGTATTATAGTAGTTATATTCTTGTGCATAGGGGGTAGTATTATAGTAGTTCTATTCTTGTACATAGCAGCAGTATTATAGTAGTTATATTCTTGTACATAGGGGCAGTATTATAGTAGCTATATTCTTGGACATAGGGGGCAGTATTATAGTAGTTATATTCTTTTACATAGGGAGCAGTATTATAGTAGTTATATTCTTATATATAGGAGCAGTATTATAGTAGTAATATTCTTGTACATAGGAGCAGTATTATAGTAGTAATATTCTTGTACATAGGGGGCAGTATTATAGTAGTAATATTCTTGTACATAGGGGGCAGTATTATAGTAGTTATATTCTTGCACATAGGGGCAGTATTATAGTAGTTATATTCTTGTACATAGGAGCAGTATTATAGTAGTAATATTATTGTACATAGGGGGCAGTATTATAGTAGTTATATTCTTGTACATAGGAGGCAGTATTATAGTAGTTATATTCTTGTACATAGGGGGCAGTATTATAGTAGTTATATTCTTGTACATAGGGAGGAGTATTATAGTAGTTATATTCTTGCACATAGGGGCAGTATTATAGTAGTTATATTCGTGTACATAGGAGGCAGTATTATAGTAGTTATATTCTTGTACATAGGGGGCAGTATTATAGTAGTTATATTCTTGTACATTGGAGGCAGTATTATAGTAGTTATACTCTTGTATATAGGGGGCAGTATTATAGTAGTTATATTCTTGTACATAGGGGGCAGTATTATAGTAGTTATATTCTTGTACATAGGGGGCAGTATTATAGTAGTTATATTCTTGTACATTGGAGGCAGTATCATAGTAGTTATATTCTTGTACATAGGAGGTAGTATTATAGTTATATTCTTGTACATAGGAGGCAGTATTATAGTAGTTATATTCTTGCACATAGGAAACATTACTGTAGTAGTTATATTCTTGTACATAGGGGCAGTATTATAGTAGTTATATTCTTGTACATAGGGGCAGTATTATAGTAGTTATATTCTTGTACATAGGGGGCAGTATTATAGTAGTTATATTCTTGTACATAGGAGGCAGTATTATAGTAGTTATATTTTTGTACATAGGGATTAGTATTATAGTACGTATATTCTTCTGCATAGGGGGAAGTTGTTACGTTCATGCAGGTCTTATTCACCTTGCCTAGACGATCGCAATATATTTAAGGCTGAAGGGAAAATATGAAAGATGAAGGGAAGGGATATACTCACGACCGGACACCATAACCAAGCATATACCAAACGTGCAAGCAACAAAACTAAAATAGGACATCAACTCTACACCACACCAGACTGCCAAACACCAAAGTACTAAAACATCAAGCAGGTGGAAATATGAATACATATGAGGTATTAGTTTTTATTTTGGCCAGAATAAGTAAGTTCACAAGCCCACATCAAGGGTTATTGTTATCTTGTGAGTCCCTACAAAAAAAGGAAAACTAAACCCAGGAAAGGGAATCCGGTCTACAAGTGGGGTGATAGCCCTAATAAGGACATTCCCACACTAGAACCTGTTGACCACCTTCTCACCCTAGTTTGGAACAGGCAGGAACACCAGTCTAGGACATAATACACACCGGTGTCAGCACACCTACAGACAGACATGGAACAAATCTTTGTTCACACAAGGTGTCTGAACACCTACAGATAGACACTGAACAAGTCATTGCTCACACCAGGTGTCAGCACACCAACCAGCAGACACTGAACAAGTCATTATACACACTAGGTGTCTGCACACCTACAGACAGACACTGAACAAGTCATTGTCCCCGACAGATGTCTGCTCACCTATGGATAGATACTGAAGAAGTCATTGTTCACACCAGGTATCTGCACACCTACAGATAGACACTGAACAAGTCATTGCTCATACCAGGTGTCAGCACACCTACAGACAGATACTGAACAAGTCATTGTTCACACAGGTGTCTGCACACCTACAGACAGACACTGAACAAGTCATTGTCCCCGGCAGATGTCTGCTCACCTATGGATAGATACTGAAGAAGTCATTGTTCCCTCGAGGTGCATGCACACCTATGGATAGATACTCAACAAGTCATTGTTCACACCAGGTGTCTGCACACTTACAGACAGACATTAAACAACTCATTGTTCACACCAGGTGTCTGCACACTTACAGACAGACACTGAACAAGTCATTGTTCACACCAGGTGTCTGCACACCTACAGACACTGAACAAGTCATTACTCACACCAGGTGTCTGCACACCTACAGACACTGAACAAGTCATTACTCACACCAGGTGTCTGCACACCAACTAACAGATACTGAACAAAAAGACATTGTTCACACTAGATGTCTGCTCACAAACAGACACAGAGGAATCCCACCCAGAACCTCATGCATGCATACATACACCGAAACAGACATACTTTAAACATCCACACACATAAGGGGCAGACATCACCCATCTGACATTGTAAAGGACATCCATTGTCTGGAACCACACCTAACAGAAAGGTAAAAGAGCAGGGCCAGGCAAGCCATGTGAACAGGGGCATCAGGTGTCCAGACCATCTTCAGGGAGAGTGTGGGAGAGCAACTCAAACTAGCCTTACAGCATGCATGACTCCAACTACTAGAGTTCTGAGAGAGAAGGATGAGGAATGGAAAATGATCAGCACCCTCTAACAAGAGGCTCTAGTATTTATATATATATAGATGCATGATGATGAACTGGCTGGAGAAATCCACACCATCCGCCAGCCAAAATAACCACACCTGCAGAAGTCTGCTTCTGGAAACCCAGGGAACTACAGGTCCCAGGAGCACAACGTGACAGCAGTATTATAGTAGTTCTATTCTTGCACAAAGGGGCAGCGTTATATCTTTAATGCTGTTGGTCAAACTCTATTCAGCTTTGTTTTGTAAGGCCAATGGCTGATCGGGACAACCATTTCTATAAATCATTAATATCTTCATCTCTTCTTGTCATCAAATACAATATATATTTCTCAGCATGGAGCAACGATTAGCACCAGAGAATATGAACAGTGTGCTCCCACCTGAGTGATAATGGGAGTGATATGCTATTCAGAATACAGTTTGGCAGAACCTCAAAGTGTAATAATTGAAGATACTTTGTGTCTTTTTTTAAATATCAGATTCACATTGTAATTTTTATTTAATACGTTTTATTCCACCCAGTAAAGAGAAATGCTAATTCCCTGCATTTGCAGCTCAGAACATTTCAAACAGAAACAACCCAGTTGGATGCTTTTAGAGCTGCACCTTTTAATCCTCTTTCAAACTATAGGAGCTCCGTTACCATCAGATAATTTCCTTACCGGAATATCTGAATGCGGGATAATGAAAGCGAGTACACAGTATACAACTTTCTACGCAGTCAATTATCAACACCCATCTGTACTCGGAAAGAAAAGTAATAATAATGCTCACTGTGACGGAGTAATGAGACCATGACACCAGGGGCGTAACTAAAGGCTCAGTGGCCCTGATGCAAGAGGTGAGCTGGGGCCCCCCCTCTATCTCTATCTGTACCCATACCCGTACCTAAACCATGCTGCACAGAGGCATAACTTGCTGCACTGGGCTCCCTATATGGAGAAGAAGAGAGGCCTTATGGGCCCCCTAAGGCTCCTGGGCCTGGGTGCAACCGCATCCCATGCACCCTCTATAGTTACGCCCCCTGCATGACACCATGGAAGCTAGAAAGCTAAATATTTCACCCTGGTTCCCAGTAGTACAGAAACTTTAAGGAGAGGAATAGAAATGAGCGAGCATACTCGCTAAGGACAATTACTCGATCAAGCATTGTCCTTAGCGAGTATCTCCCCGCTCGGAAGAAAAGGTTCGGCTGCCGACACAGGTGAGTTGCGGCAGTCAGCGGGGGGGAGAGAGGGATCTCCCCTCCGTTCCTCCCTGCTCTCCCCCACCGCCCACCGCCAGCAGCCGAATCTTTTCTTCCGAGCGGGCAGGTACTCGAATATGGGCAATGCTCGATCGAGTAATTGCCCTTAGTGAGTATGCCCGCTCATCTCTAGAGAGGAATATGCTGATCCGGTGACCCGGAAACTCATGTGAGTAAAGTGATTTTCCCCAAAAAAATACTTACCACCTATGCACAAGTTAGGTAATAATTAGTCATTGGTGGTCTGACCGCCGGGAGTCCCACTGATGCCAAGACCAGTGCATCAAGTGGTGGTACACATGCATGACCATTCACTACTATGGGGCGGAGAGAGATTGTCAAATGCATCAATCCCTGCCTGTTCATGGAAGTGAATGAGTGAATGGAGTGATGTGGAGCATGTGCACCATGCTTGATTCTTATAAGGCATTTGGGTGCGCGGGGCTTGGGATAGGAGTCAGGCCTCCAGCAATCATAGATTTATCCTCTATCATGTGAATATTAATGAGGAAAGGACTGCATATGACAGGGGGCAGTATAAGACATGTGACAAGTAGGTCACCCATCGAGTGATACAAAGTGGAAGAATCAGGGTCTCCAACAGTACAGAGTATTTCAGGGATGGTCTATGCTGATCTTGTGGGAAGCAATGACTTGTCTACTCATGCAATTTTAGAAAGGGAAGGCCTGCATAGGGGGCAGTATCATGAATGTGAGAAATAAGATGTCACAAACTAAGAGTATGACAGTAGAAGAAAGCAAGGTTCCCAGCAGCATACAGTATTTTAGGAGAGTAGTATACTGATTCTGTGAGAGACCACGACTACATATGTGAGGGGGGCAATGTCATGAATGTGACAAGCGAGGGGTCACAGACCGAGAAGTTGACAGAGGAAATTGAAGAGTTCCAGGTGGTACAGAGTATTTCAGGAAATAGGGCCTGTTGATCTTTAAAAGTGTTTTCTAGTTGTCAACTATTGATGGCGTATTTGTACGATAGGCCATCAATAGTAGATCAGCAGGGGGTCTGTCACCTGGAACCCCTGTGCAGTTCGCTGGGTTGGTACTCTTGCGCACTGAGCTGATTTCTGCAGGAAGCAGACAGCTCTGTTCCATCTGCAGTGGCCAAGCTTGGTACTGCAGGCAAAGTTATCACTGAAGTGAATGAGGACACAACCTGCAATACCAAGTCTGAACACTGCAGTAGGAACAGAACAGCCTGCTTCCTGCAGAAATCAGCTCCATGATTCAGCACACCGGCCTGATGAATAGCCGATCAGCAGGGGGCTCAAGCGGCAGAATCTCACTGATCTACTATTGATAGCCTTTCCTAAGGACAGACATTTATTATTTCTACTGGACAACCCCTTTAAGAGTGCTATGATGTATGTGTGTCATTGGTCCTTGCTAGTTATGAAATTCTCTAAGCCGCTCAGTAACTTTTGCAATGGTGATATAAACTATGCAACTAAAAAGTAACACTGTTGCACCAGATAAAATCAGAGCATTATAACTGATAGATCTCTTTTTCTTCACTTCTTCCCCAAAGTGCTGATTGTTAACCCTTTGACCAGATAAAAAACAACTTGGGTATAAAAAGAGCATTTTAAATCCTAGTAATCTTGAGTTTTGCCCGGCATTGGCAAGTTCTACATAATGTACAAATGGCATTAATGATTAAATCTTCTATGGACTCCTTAAACTAGGGCTCTCCAATTCCGTCCAGAACACATAACACACCGCAGGTAGCTTCCTTCGTTGACTTGTCACATTTCATTGCCTTTAATCCATCCAGTCCCCATCACACAATGAGATGAGCTGTTCAGATTACATTGTGAAGGAGGGCAGAGGATGTACAAAGTGGCAGTTCTGTCCCCTCAGGAAGAACTTCAAGAGTTTGGTGCTCAGCACTAGTCATGCTCAGATCATCAGGTAAGTGGATGCATTGTCAGGACGCACTTAGACATTACAGAGAAATGCCAATCAAGGACAATAGACAATACAAAGCTACGGGGACAGGAAAATAAGAGTTTAACCATTTCGGCTAATCCTTAGGAAAATCATGTGTCACTTGCTGGCACTCACTAAGGGCAGCCGGAGATAAAGACTGTAACAGTAAGGCTCACTCACATGAGGGTATGTGTCCTGTGTAATAACGCAAAAAATATGTGTGTGTCATATGCGGGACACATACACCCATGTGACCGAGCCCTTAGATGTGCATTAAACGCCCACTTGATTAGAGACCCTGGCCATTTTATGGTTGGTGCTTCCCTGTATAAATAGAACTGTGACCCTGGAGTGCAGAATAAAGTCACGTGTCAATTTTTTGTGAATCCACATTAGTTAAGAAAATACAGCGATGTGAGCGACTTCCAACGAGGCCCGGTCATTGGAGCTAGACTAGCCGGGGAGAGGGAAGGGGGTGTTCTTGTGTAACACTGCGGAGAGTATACGGAGAAGGGTGTGATCCAGGGAAAAACATCCAGAGAAAGGGGATCCTGTGGACAGAAACCATTTGTTACAAAAAGGGGTCAGAGGAGGATGTCAGGAATTGTTCTGATGAACAGATGCTGCACAGTCAGCGGAATACAACGCTGGAGCTCCAACTAATGTGTCCGAATGCACAACTCATCGTTCCTTAGTACAGATGGGCGATAACAGCAGATTAACAGTGCCAGCGCCATTGTGTCTAACAGAAACAGATGAGACTCCAGGGGGCAAAAGAGACCAAAAATTGTATCACTGAGCAGCAGAAAAACATCTCCAGATTTTTGTTGCGCCGCACTGATGGGAGGGTAGAATTTGGTGAAAGAAGCATGAATCGATGACCCCTTCCTGTCAGCTGGTCAAAGCCTAATCTGCTCCATTCGGCGAGCACGAGACTGGAATCCCCTGGCCGAACAGCTCTGTCTTATGATGGAACCAAACAGCTTTAAATCGACCCCATTGACTATAATGCAGTTCGTTCGCGTTTATTCAGCTATACAGCTTTTGGTATTTTGTGCCAAATCTGCATCGGAACCTCCGATCAGAGAATCCAATGCAGATGTGAAACCAGCCTAAACTTCAAATGGCTGTAGCTCTGGTTTCATAATGCCCTTGGTATCACTTTAAAGCTGATATTTTGGGCATTAAAATGACACAAAAGGCATATTTATAAGCCCTTATAAAATCTGAGCTACAGCCATTTGAAGTGGGGCTGGGAATACTGAATGTACAGTTGTCATGTCTGGTGCAGAGTGGGGACATTTTTAAGGACTTGAGGTGCTATATATGTCTGTGTACTTCACAGTCACTCTCCTTTTATTTCTATGGCCGGTGATGGCTCAGCTATGTCCTCCATAAGATCTTCCATAAACTGTAACGTTCACTAGTATATACAGTTGTAAGTAAAAGTAGCCTTCTGAAATGCCAGCCATACTCCAGACAATGTGAGCCTCACCCCCAACTCCCTACACATGGGGACCTGTTTTTGAGGACTCATGGCTACACAAATGTAACTCCTTCCTTGCAGAATGTAATGATGAACATTATATATCTCAAACTATTATAATTGATAGTGTTCTTTTAAATGAGCCGCATAACCCATTGTGTACTTTTTTTTACTAACAGAATTCATGTACTAATGCATTTTTTAATGTTTTTTTTATTTTTTTTATTTCTGATTGCCAATTCTTTATTTTACTTTCTGCCCTTGATTATGGGGGCAACCATACTGCTATTTACAGCAGTTGGAGATTTGCTTTACAGCAACCACCCAGACCTGCATTCTGGAGATGACTCATTGACTTCTAAGGGGGTATGTTGAGGGCATTCTCCGTAGTTTGTGCAGGATTATGGTGAACAGTGGATCCTGTGTTATTAATATCATTGTAACATTGCCTGTGAAGATAATGAAATGAGTGCTGAGTTTTCTCCTTAGAACAGGAAGTTTCAGACTATTATGAGGTTCAGTCGCCGTAATGAAAACTGCAGGATTTCAGGATTATTATGTTTTTAATACAGATTGTGACATTGAAAATATTTAATTGAAACAATGGGTCATTTTTAGAGATGAGCGAACGCGTTCGTCCGAGCTTGATATTCGTGCGAATATTAGGGTGTTCGGGATGTTCGTTATTCGTAACGAACACCATGCGGTGTTCTGGTAAATTAAACTTTCTTCCCTGAGACGTTAGCGCTTTTTTTTGGCCAATATAAAGACAGGGAAGGCATTACAACTTCCCCCTGCAACGTTTAAGCCCTATACCACCCCCGTGCTGTGAGTGGCTGGGGAGATAAGGTGTCACCCGAGTATTGAAATCTGCCCCTCCCGCGGCTCGCTATGGATGCATTCTATATGCGCTCAATGGGGCCAGCGGCAGCAGCGCTGACCCCATTGAGAACATATAGAAGACAAATCCTTCTTCTCTGGCACAGCTGTAACAGCTGTAGCAGAGAAGAACGATGTTTGCCCATTGAATTCAATGGAGCGGCAATACAGCATGTTCCACTGAATGCAATGGGCTGCCGGCGATCGCAGGATGAATGGTCGGAAAGGGGTTAAATATATAACCCCTTTCCTGCAATTCATCCAGAAATGTGTTACACTAAAAATATATACCGGCGTATAAGGCGACAGGGCGTATAAGACGACCCCCCAACTGTCACCTTATACGCCGGTAATACAGTGGAGCAAAGAATAAAAAGCATTACTTACGTTTTTAGATGATCTGCGGCGCTCCTGCAGGCTGTCACTCCCTCCTGGTCCACGGCAGAGTATTGCTTTCTCCACGAAAGACTTTAAATCCCTGCCTCCAGAAGCACACGTGCCTTCAGCCAATCACAGCCAATGACAATGATGTCATTGAATGGCTGTGATTGGCTGTGTTTCATTTTCTGATAACACCTTCCCTTTAAATTAATGTGCTTTCATGTTTTCTATTAGGTCCCCATCTAGCCAGACCCCGTCTTCTGATCAGCCTGAAGACCACCGCTATACGATGAATCACCACTAAAATGATGGAGGTCTGACTGTGTGTGATAACATTACTTGTGTTGTCTGACATTATTATGTTATTGTGCTTCTTATCAAACTTGCCCTTAAATTCCCCAATAAAGCTTCTCCTGAAAGTCATTTTCACAATGTAATGGTTACTCCACGACCTCCAGGGTAGTTTTCTCGGAAATACTACCTGTACCTAAAGCCACACTAGAAAGGCAGCAGGATCTTAGGGAGGTAAACAAGTGGCTCCGGAGTTGGTGCAAGAAGGAGGGATTTGGGTTCCTGGAGAACTGGGCTGACTTTGCGGTCGGCTACAGGCTCTACCGTAGGGACGGGCTGCATCTAAATGGGGAGGGTGCAGCTGTGCTGGGGGAAAAGATGGCTAGAAGGCTGGAGGAGTGTTTAAACTAGGGACTGGGGGGGAGGGTAAAATGAGAAATATTGGGGTAGCCAGTGTAATTAGTGATCTGGGCTCAAGCAAAGGGAATGGGGGACGAGCAGGGGGTGGGGTTAGTACAGTTAGAACTGACAGATCAGCCATAAGTACGAATAGCAACAAAACAAATTTAAAAAACAAAAAAAATGAAATAAATTGTATGATCACGAATGCACGAAGTCTGATCGGTAAAGTGGGCGAGCTTGAAGCGAGAATGACTGATGAAAACTATGATATGGTCGGAATTACTGAAACATGGCTTGATGATAAGTGCGATTGGGCGGTGAATTTGCAGGGGTACAATCTCTTCAGAAGAGACCGAAGGAACCAGAAAGGGGGAGGGGTATGTCTGTACGTCAAATCGAACTTGAAGCCGAGGCTACGGGAGGATATAGGGGTAGGAGACGAACAGGTGGAATCTCTGTGGGTAGAAATACAGGGGGGAAAAAACAACAAAATCCTGATAGGGGTCTTTTATCGACCACCAAAAGCAACAGCAGAAACTGAAGACTTACTACTAAGGCAGATAGAGGAGGTGTCAAAACGAAACGAAGTAATTATCATGGGGGACTTTAATTACCCAGATATAACATGGGAGAACGAAACCTGCAAATCTCACAGGGGTGATAAGTTCTTGAGAGTAATTAAAGACAATTACCTGAACCAACTTGTGCAGGAACCAACAAGAGGGAGGGCCATTGTGGACCTAGTACTAACCAACAAACCGGAACGTATAAAGGGGGTGCAGGTTGAGGGGCACTTGGGGAACAGCGACCACAATATAATCAACTTCCAGCTGTCAATCAATAGGATGCCTTATCAAGGAGTAACAAAGAAACTAAACTTTAGTAAAGCAAAATTTGATGAGCTTAGAACTACTATCGGTAACATTAATTGGGACAACATCCTCAAAAATATCAGTACGGAGGAAAAATGGGAAGAGTTCAAAAGGATCCTAATCACCTCATGTGAGCAGTTCATTCCCTTTAAAAATAAAAGAAACTCAGCTAAAAGGAAACCAATGTGGCTCGACAAGACGGTACGAGGGGCAATAAACGAAAAGAAGAAAGCGTTCAAACTACTAAAGCAACAAGGCAGCGAAGAAGCGCTAAAATCATACAGGGAAAAAAACAAAATATGCAAAGATACGATTAAAACTGCCAAAGAGGAAGCGGAAAGACGGATCGCAAAAGAGAGCAGAAACAACCCGAAGCTATTTTTCAACTACATAAACAGCAAAAGGATTTGCAGGGAGAGCACTGGCCCTTTAAAAAACAATGCAGGAGAAATCATTGATGATGACGAAGGGAAAGCAAATCTAATAAACAGTTTCTTCTCAAGTGTGTTCACCAAAGAAAAGGAAATGCCACACGAGATGCAGGGGAATAAAACGAACCCCTCACAAAATATCTCATACCTAACGCAGGAGGAGGTGCGGAAGCGTCTAAAGAAAACTAAAATTGATAAATCGCCGGGCCCAGATGGATTACACCCAAGGATACTAAAGGAACTAAGTGACGAGATAGCAAGGCCGCTATACCTTATATTTCTAGACACTATCAAGACTGGAGTAGTACCATTGGACTGGCGCATTGCCAACGTGGTACCAATCTACAAAAAAGGGAGCAAAAGTGAGCCTGGTAACTACAGGCCAGTAAGTCTCACTTCAGTAACGGGAAAAATTTTCGAGGGGATTCTGAGAGACGCCATCGATGAGTACCTCAAGGAGATTAAGGGAATAACTCCTCACCAGCATGGATTCATGAAGGGTCGCTCATGTCAGACAAATCTGATCAGTTTCTACGATGAAGTAAGCTCTAAGCTGGACCAGGGAGAATCTATTGATCTTGTATATCTGGACTTCTCTAAAGCCTTTGACACCGTGCCACATAATAGGCTAATATACAAAATGAGGCAGCTCGGACTGGGCGAAAACGTGTGTAAGTGGGTAAAAAATTGGCTCAACGATAGAAAGCAGAGGGTGGTAATAAATGGTTCGTACTCTGATTGGACCACAGTCGCTAGCGGGGTGCCACAGGGTTCAGTATTAGGCCCCACTCTGTTCAACATATTTATTAATGACCTGATAGAGGGGCTGCACAGCAAAATATCAATATTTGCAGATGACACAAAATTATACAATGTAATTAATGCAACGGAGGACAATATGTGGCTACAAACGGACCTGGATAAGATGGGGGCTTGGGCAGAAAAATGGCAAATGAAGTTCAATGTTGAAAAATGTAAGACTATGCACATGGGCAAGAGGAACGGATGTCACGAATATTCACTTAATGGGGTATCACTAGGGAAAAGTGATATGGAAAAGGATCTGGGGGTATTAGTGGATAATAGACTAAACTGGAGTAACCAATGCCAGTCAGCCGCTGCAAAGGCAAATAAAGTCTTGGGGTGCATCAAAAGAGGAATAGGGGCAAAGGACGAGAACATCATCCTCCCACTATATAAGGCACTTGTCAGACCTCACATGGAATACTGCGTACAATTCTGGACACCGGTGCTCAGGAAGGATGTCACAGTGCTTGAGGGGGTTCAAAGAAGAACGACTAAACTAATACATGGAATGACGGGACTGGAATACCCAGAGAGGCTATCCAAATTGGGACTATTTACTCTAGAAAAAAGAAGGTTAAGAGGCGACCAAATAACCATGTATAAATACATGAGGGGACAACACATGGATCTCTCCCGCGATCTGTTTACACCCAGGACCTCGACGGTAACAAGAGGACATCCGCTACGATTAGAGGAAAGTAGGTTTCATCACCAACACAGAAAGGGGTTCTTTACTGTAAGAGCAGTTAGACTGTGGAACTCTCTACCGGAGGAAGTGGTGATGGCAAAATCCATAGAGGAGTTTAAAAGGGGACTTGATGTCTTTCTGGAGAAGAAGGATATTACAGGATATAAATATTAGGTTAAGTGTCAATCCTGGAATATAGGCAGGTAGGAACTATTAGGGGTTGATCCAGGGAACAGTCTGATTGCCATTAGGGAGTCGGGAAGGAATTTTTTCCCCAAAAGGGCTAATTGACTTCTTGCCTTGGGGTTTTTTGCCTTCCTCTGGATCAACACAGTAGGATAGACAGGCTGGACTAGATGGACAATGTCTTCATTCGGCCTTACATACTATGTTACTATGTTACTATGTTACTCGTGACTTTGTCCCATTCCGAGATGGTGCGCTGATTTATCGGCACCTCCTCAGGGTTAGGTCTCCTTGTTCATGGAGTACAAATGATCAATCATTGTAGAGTATTGGATGATAGCACAAACTGTTTAAATGGACGAAACAAGCAATAAAAAAGGGGTATAAAAAAGGAGAAAAACAGTAACAATTAATTGAAGCTGTAATAATGGCATAGCTACTTCTAGTAAACCCAGTCCTGTTGAGAACTGGGTTGAGTGGAGGTACTGGGCCTTAAAGAGGTGACCTAAGGCTTTTTTACTTGTTTTTTATTTTGTGTGTCTTTCAAGCTCAAGATATGCAGATAAAAATAAAGAAAAAAAAAATAAAGAATGCAGCAATGACATAGAGATTGAATAGCAGTTACAATCAGCAAGAATCCTCCTACTGCTTTGTCATCTACTGACTACTAGTTTGTTGCTTGGAAAATTGTTATGCAACTGTCTCATAGCAGTTCTATTAAAGTGGGTCAAGTAGACCACACTGCCATAGCCCAGGCTCACTTGGAGAGGAGTTGGCTAACATTTTCTTTAAATATTCCTGACTTCTGCAATGTGTTGCTGGTTATAGCGTAAGCTATGCGCATTGTAATCTAACATTCATTATCTCTTGTATGAACCACTGCAATATTCTTCTCTGTGGTCTTCCAATGCATGTATTTCTCCCTTGCCTCTTTCCTCTCCCAATCCCTTCAAAGGATAGCCATTGTCCAGAGAGTCTAGTTCAAGATATTATTAATTACATATGGCTGTACACAATCTGTCCTCTCTATACATCTCTGCCCTAATCTCCCTATACCACCCCACACAATCTTCAGTCTATAACCTGCCATTGCCATACATTTCTGCCCTAATCTCCAGTCTACAACATGTTCCCTTCGTACATCTCTGTTGTAATAACCTAATACCTCCCCACATGTTATTTTCAGTCCTTGCTAGACTTCCATATCTACTCTCCTCTAGTCCTGTTCCTCACACATTTCACCTTTACTGTGGAACTTGCTACCCCCGCAAATCAGACTTTCCCAGCACCTTGGTAAGCTTCAAAAAGAACCAGAAAACCTACCTCTTCAGGATAGGGGATAACGATCTGGTCATTGAGGTTCCAGCCAATGGGACTCTCACCAATCAGGAGAACATGGGTCCTGAAAATTCCTGATTGAATGTAGCAGTGGTTACCAATACACACCGTTACTCCATTCTTTCAATGGGACTGCCAGAGCAGGACATCTTCAAACACTTAGCCATCTCTGGAAATCACATTGAGATGAATATAGAAGCAGTGCACATATGTAACCACCACTCCATTTGGGATCTGCTGTTCTCATAATCAGTAGGGGTGCCAGTGATGATACCCCCTCTAATCAAATAGTTATCTCCAATCCAGTGGCTAGAGATTGACTTTACACTATCCTACCAAAAGTAATTGGACACCTGAGCAAGAATCACAAGTTGTAGTTATTTCACCCTTTAATTCGAACTTCTCATTCCCGCCTCCAAGACTTCTCCAGAGCAGCACCGGTCCTCTGGAACGCACTACCAAAGGCTACCCGAACAATCCAGGACTCGCAGAACTTCAGGTGTGCTCTAAAAATGCACCTCTTTGGGGAGGCATACCACATTCCCTAAACAAACCCTCCTGTACTCCGCCTGATAACATGCTCCCTGACCTACTGACTGCAATCCCTGCTAGCCATCATAAACCACTCCTGCAGTCATACCGTTTCTGCCGTCACACTGCTAAATGTCTGACCATTGTCTATGTGTATAGCATCCTTCACTCTCCACCTTGCCATACCGCGCACATCTCCACCCCCTTTACCTTCTGTATCACCCCACTATTCGTAGTATGTAAGCTCGTTGGAGCAGGACCCTCACCCCTATTGTATCAATCAACTGATTACTATGTAACCGTGGTTCTGTAATTTTTGTATTTTGTCTTTCTGTATCCCCTGTCTATGTAAGCACTGCGGAATATGTTGGCGCTATACAAATAAAGTTTATTATTATTATTATTTCCATATGTTAATACTTATTGAGTCTCCTTTGGCTCTAATGGCATTGGATACTCTGCATGGCATACTTTATACTAATATCAAAAATACTTCCAATAGTATTTCCCTCCATTCTTCCAGCAAACCTCCTGCAAGTTCTCTCAGAGAAAATGGACGCTGTTCATATTTTCTAAAATGACGTTCCAGTCCCAGTCCCAAAGATGTTCCAGTCCCCAAAATGTTCAGTAGGGTTCATGTTGGGACTTTGTGCAGCCAGTCTAATTGCAGAATATCCATATTCTCAAACCAACATAAAAAAGAATTGCATTTGAGACAAGGCGCGTTGTCTTGTTGGAAGTATGGCCGACCATTCCCAGAGTAGTGCTACATTGTTGGCAGCACATTATGGTCTAGGATGTCAGGGTCACCTCCGTGTTCATGGTTCTTACCACTACAGCCAACGGACCAAAACCATGCCATGTGAAACATGCCCAAATCATAACGGAACTTCCACCATATTAGGCTGGCTGCACACGGGCATATTTACTTTGTGGAATACGGAGCGGGCATCCGCCTCCGGAAACCGTAGAAAATACCTCCCATAGCATGCTAAGGAAAAACACTTTTTCCTGCATATAAGCCGAAATCAATTGCGATTTTCCGTTTGCAAAGGAAAAAAATCGCTGTGTGTTCTATTTTAGTGCGGTGTCTATTGAAGTCAATGGAAGCCATCCGATCCCCGGCCTATCCCCAATTAACATTGTGGACAGGTCACATATTCCGCATCATCCCCTAGCCACGGAGCAGGAAAATCTGTACTGCTCATGCCTCATGGCTCACCGTCCGGATCACACGCAACACAGAAAAGAAGACTGGTATGCTGGGTCACCTGCCAGGCACAGGGTCGGATTTCACTGCGGGATCCAGAATCCGACCCGCTCATGTGCAGCCGGCCTTAAACTGCTGGCACAACACACTCAGGCAAAGATGTTCCCCCGGCGTGCTCCACACGCAGGTTATTCCATCTGATGTGAAGATGGAATAGCGTCATTCCTTACTCCATAGAACGTTCTTCCATTACTTAACTGTCCAATAACAATGCTCTTTGCAGTCATTGTAGATTGACCGATGCAGCTTCTTTGGAAAAACTCGCCAAATATTTGCAGGTTGAATGGAGGGAAATACCAGCTGAGGTGTATCATATGTTAGTAGAAAGTATGCCATGGAGAGTATCCAATATCACTAGGGCCAAAGAAGCCCCACTAATTATTAGAATATGGAAAGAAAATCTACTTCTGGACCTTGCTCATGCGTCGAATTACTTATGGTAGGCTGGTGTATATTGTAGGACTACTCCTCCCAAACCTTACTTGGGGCAACTGAGAACACAGAGAGCAACTTGTCACTTCACGACAACGAAGCTTCTCCAAGATGCCGTGCAAAGTTGTAGCCATATCTGAGCCAAATGGGACAAGAATTGTGGAAGCTTTACTCATCCCTATACCGAGCTTTTATGAGCCAGGAACGACATTAGAGGCTTCCCAGTAGTGCAGACATTTGTATGCGCTAATAAGGTTGAAATGATTGGTTTAGGGTACCTCACATGTAGCGGAAAATCCTCAACAAAAGCCACATTAATTTCTGCATCAAGAACTGCAGCAACATTCAAGCCTTTGGTGCAGATTTGGATGTCAATCAATTAAAGGAGTAAGGCATGCTGCGGATCCGCATCAAGATCCACATAAAAATCCCAATGATACAATTTTTGATGTATTAGTTGATGCATATTTTGGTGCTGGTCTTCCACTGTGAAAAATCATCACCAATCGCGCTACACGTGAATATACCCTAAGAGTAGCACCAATCAACATACCCAAATAAGTAAAGCCCCATTTACACGCAAAGAGAATTGCTCAAAATTTGTTTAAAAGATGACTTGAATGACAATTTTGAGCGATCATTTTGCTTAAACTACTAAGTAGCTTATTAGCTTCATTTGCGTACAAATGAGCCCCCCTTTGCTGTGAGCAGATAACAGCTGGAGGTGTGTTATCTGCATACAGCTCCATTGCCCTCCAGCGGGGCAGCAGCTAAAACAATATTATCAGCGCTCCCCACGTAGAATCAAAGCGTGCGGTCCCTGCTATCAGGGACAACGGATTTTATGGTGGCTTGAAGTCAGCGGTGAACGAGAAGTGCGCGGTAAGTGCATGATGGGCGTGCATTTAGACGCAAAGATGATCGCTCAAAAGTCGTCGTTTGGACAAATTTTGAGTGATAATCGTTGCGTGTAAATCAGCCTTACAATGTTAAGAGGCAATGTCAAAAACAAAGTGTAAAATGATACTTTCCCAAAGATTAGCACTACAGTTGAGCGAACGTACTCTGGTGAGCTTGATGCTCGTTCGAGTATTAGCGTCCTCGATGGTGCTCGTTACTCGAACGAGCATCAAATCGCGTTCAACCCCGCCCCAGCTTTCGGCTCCTCCCCGCTGTGACGTGCCTGTTTTGGCCCCTACCCACCGCGATGCAGCGCGCGTCATTGGAAAATTTTTAGTCTGGTGGGAAGGGGGAGAGGGGGAGGGAGGGGGAGAGGGAGGGAGGGGGAGAGGGAGAGGGGGAGAGGGGGAGAGAGGAAGGAAGGGAGGAAGAGAGGAAGGGAGGGAGGGAGAGAGGGAGAGGGAGAAGGGGAGAGGGAGAAGGGGAGGGGGAAAGGGAGAAGGGGACAGGGAGGGGGGAGAGGAAGAGGGAGAGGGAGAGGGAGAAGGAGAAGGAGAAGGAGAAGGAGAAGGAGGAGAAGGAGAAGGAGGAGAAGGAGAAGGAGAAGGAGAAGGAGAAGGAGGAGAAGGAGAAGGAGAAGGAGAAGGAGAGGGAGAGGGAGAGGGAGAGGGAGAGAGAGACACGAACCAAGGAAAAAAACAAAACAAAAGCTCGAGACCATGCGTCCCACCTACAAAAATGCTCGAGTCTCCCATTGTAGTCAATGCGGTCCGTTCCTCGAGTAGAGCTCTCGAATTTTACGAAAAGCTTGACTCGAATAACGCGGACCCGAGCATTTGGGTGCTCGCTCATCTCTAATTAGCGCATAACTTTGTCTTTCCCCTCCATCTTGCCCCCAGGAGGTCACGTCCCTTATATAAAACATACCATTTCCGTTTCCCCCCGGATCGTGTGCAAAAGCAACATGTAATGTAATGAGCGCATTGCTATGAAGCTGTCATTCCCTCCTTAACACATCCAAACACCGTGCCAAGTCTGATAGAAAATAACCAGCTAACAGGTTGACAGTTGTATAAAATAAATATACTTGTCTGACAAGCGTCTCGCATTCAACATGGTAGAAACAGAATTTTGTTTGAAATTACCATGTGTTTTTACCTTGATGCTCAGACCTCAGTGCGCTGTTTACATCATCGTGCTTTATTAAGGGGGAACGGACTGAAAATGTTTGCTCTGCAACAACCAGCAGTGACTGACTTCCTGAATTATTAAGCGGTAATCTTAGTTTTATGGGATTTTGTTAAATAAAACAGACTCGCATCAAACGGAAAGAATTTCACTAAGCAACATGCGAATGGCATATGAATCAGAGGCGAACACAAGAGCGGTGAATGAAGTTGCGAGCCATAAAGCAGGTCCCGAGGCATATTCATAAGCTGCGGAAGCGTCGGGTGAAGGTCCCTTAGCAGCAAGATGCAGCGTGGAAGCTCAATGGCTGCGCACGGTTTTCCCTTCACCGATGTTCTAGGATAGATGGCAAATTTTTTTTTTTGAAGATATCACAGATAAAGTCTACGATGACAAAGCAAAGATTGCTTTGGGAAAATGTTTCTTGGTTGCTGACTGTTATCGCTGCTATTGTAGAAATGAACAGCTATTTGGGAATTTCTCACATGGGGCAATCCAAGTTATTCATTTACACAGATATTTGATAAAAATCATTGCTAAACTAATGCAAATTGTTTCAGGATGTTGTTTGAGGCCTTATCCACATCAGCGTATGCTATGTCTGCAGGGGCATATCTACAAATGGGGCTGCGATAACATTTTGTTACTATCAGCAGGAATTCTCCTGCTGCTTCGTCATCTCTGGTCTTCTAGTTAGTTGTTGTGGGAGTTGCTATACAATTATCTTATGGTTGATCCATTAGAGAGGGTCAGATGACCACATTGCTGGAGTTAAGACTGTTTTGGAGAGTTCCTGATTGATAAGCCTCTCTTTAAATATTCCTGGCTTCTGCAGTGTGTTGCTGGTTATAGTGTAAGCTATGTGCATGGAACTCCAGTATTCCTTGAATGCGTCTAATATCTTGTTCCTATTCCGTGTCAGTGTAGTCTTGTTCCTGTGTTTATTAATAGTCCAGTCTTTGCTTCTTAGCCTTGTGATTTGTTGTTGCTTTTTTCCTTGTTTGTATTTCTCTTATTCTTGCTTTTCACTTCTGTAAAACTTCTTGCTTCTAGGTTTGTAAATTATGCGCTGTTATACGGTAGAGTCGTTTTCACTGTTGTAGGCTTAACAAAATAGTAATTTGCAAGCATTACACTTTGTAATATAATCTTGTGTGGTATAAAGTGCAATACCTTTATGGTAAGACATGACAATACAGAGTAGTATCCATATATTTATACCCTTGGCAAGGCAATGAGGTTTACCTCGGTCATACCCTTACCACCCTGCTTGAGGGAGACTATAGGGTGAAAAGGAAGCATTATCGGGTGGTGCCGTTGCCTATTTCACAATGATGGTGATAGAGAGAGCCATCTCACAATAATATGTGTGCATGATAATGGTGTAGATAAGTCACATGGCTGCATGTGACATCAATTCAGGGGGTCCTTGGTGAGAGTAGGTATAGCCATTGCCCCCGGCCAAATGGGGTTTCCTGCAATAGCAATATATCAAGTAATATGGATGCCCACTGCCGTATTTTACACTTTATTAGAGACCCTCATTTAGTAATGCATTGGACCTACTTTGGCCTTCAGAAAGGAAGCAATTTCTTGTGGAGTTAATTCAACTAGGTAGTGAAATTGGTTTGCTGGAATATTGGCCCCTGTGGACAGGAAGCTTCTTGTAGTTGCTGTAGATTAGATGGCAGTGCTGACAAGTTCTGATCAGCTGACAGGAAGGGGTCATCGATTCATGCTGCTTGAGCCAAATTCTGACCCTCCTATCAGCACGGGGCAAAGGAAATCTGAATTCATCTAACAAGGAGATGTTTTTCTGTTGCTCAGTGATACAACTTTTGGCTTTTTGCCCCTTGGAGTCTCACCTCTCTGTTCCTCTTAGACGTGCTGGAACTAGTCATCTGCTGTTATAGCCCATCCGTGCTAAAGAATGGCGAATTGTGTGTTCTGATATGTTAGTTGAGCACCGGCATTGTATTTGGCTACTCTTGACTGTGCAGTGCCTGCTAATCAGAATGATTCCCGACATCCTCCTCTGACCCCTTTTAACGATGAAATGTTTCCACCCACAGGATTCCCTTTCCACCATTCTCGGTATACTATCCACACCATTACATGAGAAAACCCCACTTGGGTGGCAGTGAAATCATGGCACCAAGTAGTTCCTCAGATGACTTGATTTTTCCCATCTCATGTAGATTCCTACAAATCTTGTCCCCTGATTTAACGTTGCGCTGCGGTTCTACTTTCCATGCAGGGAAGCTCCAATAGGTAAGGATCCGGGGGCTCTAATAAAGTGGCCATTCAGTACGAATGAAGACTTTGTGATGTTTTACCATCAAACAAACAGTGTATATAAAAAAGACAATCTTACAGTTGGGAGAATTGATCTCCCTGGATAATAAATGATAACATAAAAGAGAGACATGTTTTATTTATGCAAATAGTTTTTCAACAAACGAGAGGTTTTAAATTTTTAACTAATCCTTTCTAACGGCTCTGAGTGAGATCGGATCTCGCGTGGAGATTAATAACGTACATCGGACAAATAAAGGTGTCAATGTAGAAAGCCGCGCTAATTTATGTTCACGCTGTTCCTTGTATTAAATAAAACGTGTGAATATATAAAAACCTGAAAAAAAGAGACAACATACAGAGGGCACCGCACTAAATCTATATTAATAAAAGACAAATGTCGCATTCGCTTAATATTTCTTGTATGAAAGGGGAGAGGATCGGGAAGATATAGTACTTGGTATGAAGAAAGAAGCAGCAAACAATGAACTAATGGAAAGGGAAGGCAAACTACTGCTGCTGAATGGGAAATATATATCATGGGAACAGGGATGGAAGTAGAGTTGATTGGGCCCAAGGGCTAATTTTGGACCTGGGTCTCGCCCTCAGCTTTTTGCTTGGTTGTACTGTATGTGTCCTGGTGTCATTGCTAACATTTCTATCCATAGTCTGCAGACCTTGTAAATAATTATACTACAATTCATATCAGGGAGTCACAGGGGACATCATCTTCAGTTGTTCATTTTTCTTCTCCATCCAGCCCAGATCACCATGGCAACTTCTTCCAGCCAATACCTATTGCTGCAGAATTTAACGGACATCCTTGATTTTCAAGCACAACACCACCTTTCCCCAATTCTATACAAATATTCAATCCATAGTGCCCTAGACTGTAATAATGCCTTTCCTAGTGCCCCTTAGTATAATAGTACCCCCTTCCATGCCCCACAAAGTAACTATGCCCTTCAAACATACATATGCTACACAGGGATGTCATTGTGCTGCCTAAACCAGAGAAAAGCTTGACAGCTCCTTAGTCCCGGGGAATGTAAGTGCCAGGACAGGGAGTGGATGGCTCTCTGCATACTTTCTCCTCTTGGCCCATTCACACCCCTTGTGACCACAGTCATTGTGCTCCTATGGTATTTATGTGACTCTCCAGCTGTTGAGAAACCACAACTCCCAGCTTGCTCTGATGGCCTGCAGTAGTTTTGCTATAGATGTAGATTCAGAAGTTGGAGACCCCTGCCTTATTGGACTTAATGAGCTATCCAATCCAACTCAGCTATTCCAGTTCTCGTATTCACCTCTACACTTGATGTATGCCCCGCTGCTGCTAATATGCCCTTTCTGCATTTAGACAAGTAGGGATCAATGTCCTTCCGGTGGTGTAGGCCATGGACCTAGTTACCATTGTTAAACATATTCATTAGTATTTGGGGACTTAAAGGGGCTGTCTCACGGCAGCAAGTGGGGTTATACACTTCTGTATGGCCATATTAATGCACTTTGTAATGTACATCGTGCATTAAATATGAGCCATACAGAAGTTATTCACTTACCTGCTCCGTTGCTAGCGTCCCCGTCACCATGGATCCGTCTAATTCTGATGTCTTCTTGCTTTTTTAGACACGCTTGCGCTGTGCGGTCTTCTCCCCTTCTGCTCGGTCCAGGCACGAGCGGCGTTCTGGCTCCGCCCCCTTCTACGCGTCATCGCGTAGCTCCACCCCGTCACGTGTGCCGATTCCAGCCAATCAGGAGGCTGGAATCGGCAATGGAACGCACAGAGCCCATGGTGCACCATGGGAGAAGACCCGCGGTGCACCATGGGAGAAAACCGCAGTGCATCCCTGGGAAAGGACCGGCGGCCATCTTGGGAGAAGATTTTTTAAAGTCCTTATTTCGTCGGATCGGTAAGTAGCAAGCGGCTTAAAAACCGCTTTACTTTGCTATTTTATGCCAGGGGGGTGACAGGGGGAATGGGGTAAGGTAAAATTTTGAGGTTTGCCGCGAGACAGAACAATTTATTTCAAAAAATCGGTCATATGAGCGAAAGTGAACAATAATCGTTCATTCTAAACGCACGCCAACAACCGAGCGATGAACCAGAATCATTGACTTTTCATTCATCGTTCAATCCATGCAGGCATAAAAATCATGGTTGGCTCGTTCACTTATAATTCGGTTTAAATACCGATTGTTCAGTCGTTCACATTCACTTATGCAGCAAAAGAAGTGAAAGGACTGAACGATTTCATGTTTGAACGAGCCAACGATGTATCTGCCTGTATATACATGCTGCACGAGCAAATGCGCGAACTCTGATGTCATTCGCTCATTCAAACGATACCCGTTTAGTGTAGATGTACCCTTATACAACACTGGCCATATTACTACAGAATATAATGCACTGATGGTTTTTCTTTAGCTTGACTCTGAACGGGCCGTGACATCACGGTGTGCCGCGCTATCAGGGTGGTTTATATACACTTAGAATTACTTTACAATGGGTTTCCTTGTGCTGAGATAAGAAAACAATAGCTTTTTGATGGGTTAAGATTAGAGATGAGTGAGCACCAAAATGCTCGGGTGCTCATTACTCGGGACGAAATTATCGCGATGCTCGAGGGTTCGTTTCGAGTAACGAACCCCATTGAAGTCAATGGGCGACCCGAGCATTTTTGTATATCGCCGATGCTCGCTTAGGTTTCCGTTTGTGAAAATCGGGGCAATTCAAGAAAGTGATGGGAACGACACAGCAACGGATAGGGCAGGCGAGGGGCTACATGTTGGGCTGCATCTCAAGTTCCCAGGTCCCACTATTAAGCCACAACAGCGGCAAGAGTGCCCCCCCCCCCTCCCAACAACTTTTACTTCTGAAAAGCCCTTATTAGCAATGCATACCTTAGCTAAGCACCACACTACCTCCAACAAAGCACAATCACTGCCTGCATGACACTCCGCTGCCACTTCTCCTGGGTTACATGCTGCCCAACCCCCCCGCACGACCCAGTGTCCACAGCGCACACCAAAGTGTCCCTGCGCAGCCTTCAGCTGCCCTCATGCCACACCACCCTCATGTCTATTTATAAGTGCGTCTGCCATGAGGAGGAACCGCAGGCACACACTGCAGAGAGTTGGCGCGGCTAGGCAGCGACCCTCTTTAAAAGGGGCGAGGCGATAGCCCACAATGCTGTACAGAAGCAATGAGAAATATAATCCTGTGCCACCGCCATCAGGAGCTGCACACGTGGGCATAGCAATTGGGAACCTATGTGCCACACACTATTCATTCTGTCAAGGTGTCTGCATGCCCCAGTCAGACCGCGGTTTTTTATAAATAGTCACAGGCAGGTACAACTCCGCAATGGGAATTCCTTGTGCACCCACAGCATGGGTGGCTCCCTGAAACCCACCGGCTGTACATAAATGTATCCCATTGCAGTGCCCATCACAGCTGAGGTAACGTCCGATTAAATGCAGGTGGGCTTCGGCCCACACTGCATGCCCCAGTCAGACTGGGGTTCTTTAGATGTGGACACATGCAGTTACAACTTCCTGTGGACCCACAGCATGGTTGGGTGCCAGGAAGCCACTGGCGGTACATAAATATATCCCATTGCATTGCCCATCACAGCTGAGGTAATGTCATGTTAAATGCAGGTGGGCTTCGGCCCACACTGCATGCCCCAGTCAGACTGGGGTTCTTTAGAAGTAGACACATGCAGTTACAACTCCCTGTGGACCCACAGCATGGGTGGCTCCCTGGAACCCACCGGCGGTACATAAATATATCCCATTGCAGTGCCCATCACAGCTGATGTAACGTCAGCTGTAATGCAGGTGGGCAAAAAATTAATTGGATTACACTGTAGGCGAGGGCCCCCAAAAATTGGTGTACCAACAGTACTAATGTACGTCAGAAAAATTGCCCATGCCCAACCAAGAGGGCAGGTGAAACCCATTAATCGCTTTGGTTAATGTGGCTTAATTGGTAACTAGGCCTGGAGGCAGCCCAGTTAAAATAAAAATTGGTTCAGGTGAAAGTTTCAACGCTTTAATGAGCATTGAAACGTATAAAAATTGTTTACAAAAATTATATGAGTGAGCCTTGTGGGCCTAAGAAAAATTGCCCGTTCGGCGTGATTACGTCAGGTTTCAGGAGGAGGAGGAGGAGGATGAATATTATACACAGATTGATGAAGCAAAAAGGTCCCCGTTTTTGATGGTGATAGAGAACGATGCTTCCATCCGCGGGTGCAGCCTACGTATTGTTTAGGTATCGCTGCTGTCCGCTGGTGGAGAAGAGAAGTCTGGGGAAATCCAGGCTTTGTTCATCTTGATGAGTGTAAGCCTGTCGGCACTGTCGGTTGACAGGCAGGTACGCTTATCCGTGATGATTCCCCCAGCCGCACTCAACACCCTCTCTGACAAGACGCTAGGCATACAGCGCGAGTTCAGGCCACGTGTCCAGCTTCGACACCCAGTAGTTGTAGGGGGCAGAGGCGTCACCAAGGACGGTCATGCGATCGGCTACGTACTCCCTCACCATCCTTTTACAGTGCTCCCGCCAACTCAGCCTTGACTGGGGAGCGGTGACACAGTCTTGCTGGGGAGCCATAAAGCTGGCAAAGGCCTTGGAGAATGTTCCCCTGCCTGCGCTGTACATGCTGCCTGATCTCTGCGCCTCCCCTGCTACCTGGCCCTCGGAACTGCACCTTCTGCCACTAGCGCTGTCGGATGGGAATGTTACCATCAGTTTGTCCGCCAGGGTCCTGTGGTATAGCATCACTCTCGCACCCCTTTCCTCTTCGGGAATGAGAGTGGAAAGGTTCTCCTTATACCGTGGGTCGAGCAGTGTGTACACCCAGTAATCCGTAGTGGCCAGAATGCGTGTAACGCGAGGGTCTCGAGAAAGGCATCCTAACATGAAGTCAGCCATGTGTGCCAGGGTACCTGTACGCAACACATGGCTGTCCTCACTAGGAAGATCACTTTCAGGATCCTCCTCCTCCTCCTCCTCCAGCCATACACGCTGAAAGGATGACAGGCAAGCAGCATGGGTACCCTCAGCAGTGGGCCAAGCTGTCTCTTCCCCTTCCTCCTCATGCTCCTCCCCCTCCTCCTCAACACGCTGAGATATAGACATGAGGGTGCTCTGACTATCCAGCGACATACTGTCTTCCCCCGCCTCCGTTTCCAAGCGCAAAGCGTCTGCCTTTATGCTTAGCAGGGAACTTCTCAAGAGGCATAGCAGAGGAATGGTGATGCTAATGATTGCAGCATCCCCGCTCACCATCTGGGTAGACTCCTCAAAGTTTCCAAGGACCTGGCAGATGGCTGCCAACCAGGCCCACTCTTCTGTAAAGAATTGAGGAGGCTGACTCCCACTACGCCGCCCATGTTGGAGTGGTATTCCACTATAGCTCTACGCTGCTCATAGAGTCTGGCCAACATGTGGAGCGTAGAGTTCCACCGTGTGGGCACGTCGCACAGCAGTCGGTGCACTGGCAGATCAAACCGATGTTGGAGGGTCCGCAGGGTGGCAGCGTCCGTCTTGGACTTGCGGAAATGTGCGCTGACCCGGCGCACCTTTCCGAGCAGGTATGACAAGTGTGGGTAGCTTTTCAGAAAGCGCTGAACCACCAAATTAAAGACATCGGCCAGGCATGGCACGTGCGTGAGGCTGCCGAGCTGCAGAGCCGCCACCAGGTTACGGCTGTTGTCACACACGACCATACCCGGTTGGAGGCTCAGCGGCGCAAGCCAGCGGTCGGTCTGCTCTGTCAGACCCTGCAGCAGTTCGTGGGCCATGTGCCTCTTCTCTCCTAAGCTGAGTAGTTTCAGCACGGCCTGCTGACGCTTGCCCACCGCTGTGCTGCCACGCCGCGTGACACCGACTGCTGGCGACGTGCTGCTGCTGACACATCTTGATTGCGAGACAGAGGTTGCGTTGGAGGAGGAGGAGGGTGGTTTAGTGGAGGAAGCATACACCGCCGCAGATACCAGCACCGAGCTGGGGCCCGCAATTCTGGGGGTGGGTAGGACGTGAACGTCCCTGGCTCTGACTCTGTCCCAGCCTCCACTAAATTCACCCAATGTGCCGTCAGGGAGATATAGTGGCCCTGCCCGCCTCTGCTTGTCCACGTGTCCGTTGTTAAGTGGACCTTGGCAGTAACCGTGTTGGTGAGGGCGCGTACAATGTTGCGGGAGACGTGGTCGTGCAGGGCTGGGACGGCACATCAGGAAAAGTAGTGGCGACTGGGAACGGAGTAGCGCGGGGCCGCCGCCGCCATCATGCTTTTGAAAGCCTCCGTTTCCACAAGCCTATACGGCAGCATCTCCAGGCTGATCAATTTGGCTATGTGGATGTTTAACGCTTGAGCGTGCGGGTGCGTGGCGGCGTACTTGCGCTCAAACAGTTGCGCCAGCGACATCTGGACGCTGCGCTGAGAGACATTGCTGGATGGGGCCGAGGACAGCGGAGGTGAGGGTGTGGGTGCAGGCCGGTAGGCACTCGTGCCTGTGTCCTCAGAGGGGGGTTGGATCTCAGTGGCAGGTTGGGGCACAGGGGGAGAGGCAGTGGTGCAAACCGGAGGCAGTGAACGGCCTTCGTCCCACCTTGTGGGGTGCTTGGCCATCATATGCCTGCGCATGCTGGTGGTGGTGGCTCCCCAGCTGATCTTGGCGCGACAAAGGTTGCACACCACTGTTCGTCGGTCGTCAGGTGTCTCTGTGAAAAACTGCCACACCTTAGAGCACCTTGGCCTCTGCAGGGTGGCATGGCGCGAGGGGGCGCTTTGGGAAACAGTTGGTGGATTATTCGGTCTGGCCCTGCCTCTACCCCTGGCCACCGCACTGGCTCGGCCTGTGCCCACACCCTGACTTGGGCCTCCGCGTCCTCACCCGCGTCCACGTCCTCTAGGCCTACCCCTACCCCTCAGCATGCTGTATTACCAGTAGTGCAGAAACAGAACGCTGTAATTAAATGTGCCGCTTATTGGCCTGTGGTTGGAGGCTGACTTCGCTTACGGAACGCACAGCAGAGCCAGGAAAGAATTTTGCGCAAGCCTGCTGTAACACTTAACTGGCTGCGTATGAATTAGGACAACTACCCCCAGCAGAGACCCAGTACACTGAGGATGGTCACAGGCAGCCCAAATAGATTTTTTTCCCCAAATGTTTTTGGAAAGGCCCACTGCCTATATACACTAAATATGTCTTCTGTCCCTGCCTCACCACTACTGGCCCTGGGCAATGTAAAATTACTGCAGGATGCAATGCTCTGCACGGCCGATATACAAAAAAAAAAAAAAAAAAGTGCAACACTGCAAAAAGCAGCCTCCACAGTACTGCACACGGTTAGATGTGGCCCTAAGAAGGACCGTTGGGGTTCTTGAAGCCTAAAATAACTCCTAACGCTCTCCCTATAGCAGCTCCGGCACCAGCAGCCCTTTCCCTGAACTATGTCAGAATGCATCTGTGGCGAGCCGCGGGAGGGGCGGATTTATATACTCAGGTGACACCTGATCTCCCCAGCCACTCACTGCAGGGGGTGGTATAGGGCTTGAACGTCGCAGGGGGAAGTTGTAATGCCTTCCCTGTCTTTCTATTGGCCAGAAAAGCGCGCTAACGTCTCAGAGATGAAAGTGAAAGTAACCCGAACATCGCGTGGTACTCGCCTCTAGTAACGAGCATCTCGAACACGCTAATACTCGAACGAGTATCAAGCTCGGACGAGTACGTTCGCTCATCTCTAGTTAAGATAACTTTTTCCAACCGGACTATCACAATCAAGGTAAAATTTGTTGCACCCGTACTTAGATGCCATCACTAAGTAGGTGCAAGTGTGTTAGATGCCAACAAGTATATTAAATACTGAGATGCCCCAGAATATATCCAAGAAGTGCCACATAAGAGGACGGCAAGTACTCAGATGGACACATTACTGAGGATGACATATTAAAGGGAACACAAGGTGACTGGGCCTATTCTGGAAGAATAATCAGGTATCAAGAACTTCTGACGGTCTTGGATTATCTGATGGTTATCGTACAAATATATAAAGATTTGCTTCTTTGGGTATATAAGGTAGAACTATATTGGAATTCCAAAACTGAGGGCATAACCAGGGGGAACGGCAGCAAGGGCATAGCATGGGTGGGGGTTTGCATGTGCTTCAGGCACTGAATTCCTGAGCAAGACCTTGATTAAGGTATTTTGATATTGGGGTACATCAGCAAAGTTTTGCCACATCTCTGCTGGCAGGGCATGTGCCTCTACTGCTGGATGCCATGAGTAGAGGAGGTGCCAATTTAAGGGGCGCTTCATTGCTTATTTTACGTCTTTTATTGTTCCAGTGAAACGGTTATTAAAGTGGTATGGCGGATGGAGAATGTGATGCAGAGGAGGTCCAGAGCTACTGCTCGTTCACGGCTCTAGAGTGGTACCAAGTTGTTAAAATGGACTGGAAGGTATGCGACGGACATGGCAGCAGTCAATAGGAGAGAAAATGGGCTCTCACAACCAATGACTGCAAATCTGATGCGGTGAAGCTGATTGACTAATTTTCTGCTATTTACCAAAAAGAGTGAGAATGGCAAAAACTCTGAACATCCACATGCAATTTTCCCACCGCCCCATCTGCATAGCCAAACTCCTGCATAGCCGGTGAAATTGTTATACTGAATTCCTGTGTTCCGTGTTGAATAAAGAGAGTTTGTAGCATCAACAAGTAGGCTCTACCTACTTCTGTGCCCCCCTCATTGCCTGACGCTGGAGCAACCCTATAGTAGGGCTTTCTTTAAATGCTACTGATCAACAAGCCAGTCCCTGGGCAAGGACACACCAAGCTCCTAGTCACCTCCATCCAAGTAAGCCCAGAGAAGAACTTGGTGAGGATCTCTTATTACACCAAGAAGCCCCTCTGCTGCGGTCGGGGTATGTATTGAGGGCTAGGACAGCATAGGATCATTGTGACCTGTGCAGAGGCGTAACTAGAAGCCCTTGGGCCCCGATGCGAAATCTGTAGCAGGGCTCCCTATCTACCATGTGCCATTTGTAATACTGGTGCAGTGATATGTAACAGGGAGGTTTGTGGGCCCCCTAAGGCTCCTGGTAGCAAGTGCCACCTCTGCACCCTCTATAATTACGCCCCTGGACCTGCGTGAAGGAAAGCTTAGCTACAACTCTGTCCTTGCCCGAGAACACACAATGCAAATTACCCTTCAATATCAGTGATTTCCAACCTGTGGCTCCTCAACTGCTGCAAAACAACAACTCCGGACAAGGGCATTCTGGGTTTTGTAGCTTTGTGACAACTGAAGAGCCACAGTTCCGAGACCACTGATCTATATTGTACTGAAAACCAAAGCAACTAATACAGTACTTATCCCTCAGTCTGTATGATACAATGTAACAGTACTTATCCCTCGGTCTGTATGATACAATGTAACAGTACTTATCCCTCAGTCTGTATGATACAATGTAACAGTACTTATCCCTCAGTCTGTATGATACAATGTAGCAGTACTTATCCCTCAGTCTGTATGATACAATGTAACAGTACTTATCCCTCAGTCTGTATGATACAATGTAACAGTACTTATCCCTCAGTCTGTATGATACAATGTAGCAGTACTTATCCCTCAGTCTGTATGATACAATGTAGCAGTACTTATCCCTCAGTCTGTATGATACAATGTAACAGTACTTATCCCTCAGTCTGTATGATACAATGTAACAGTACTTATCCCTCAGTCTGTATGATACAATGTAACAGTACTTATCCCTCAGTCTGTATGATACAATGTAACAGTACTGATCCCTCAGTCTGCATGATACAATGTAACAGTACTTATCCCTCAGTCTGTATGATACAATGTAACAGTACTTATCCCTCAGTCTGTATGATACAATGTAGCAGTACTTATCCCTCAGTCTGTATGATACAATGTAACAGTACTTATCCCTCAGTCTGTATGATACAATGTAACAGTACTTATCCCTCAGTCGGTATGATACAATGTAACAGTACTTATCCCTCAGTCTGTATGATACAATGTAACAGTACTTATCCCTCGGTCTGCATGATACAATGTAACAGTACTTATCCCTCGGTCTGCATGATACAATGTAACAGTACTTATCCCTCGGTCTGCATGATACAATGTAACAGTACTTAATTCTCGGTCTGTATGATACAATGTAACAGTACTTATCCCTCAGTCTGTATGATACAATGTAACAGTCCTTATCCCTCAGTCTGTATGATACAATGTAACAGTCCTTATCCCTCAGTCTGTATGATACAATGTAACAGTACTTATCCCTCAGTCTGTATGATACAATGTAACAGTACTTATCCCTCAGTCTGTATGATACAATGTAACAGTACTTATCCCTCGGTCTGTATGATACAATGTAACAGTACTTATCCCTCAATCTGTATGATACAATGTAACAGTATTTATCCCTCAGTCTGTATGATACAATGTAGCAGTACTTATCCCTCAGTCTGTATGATACAATGTAACAGTACTTATCCCTCAGTCTGTATGATACAATGTAACAGTACTTATCCCTCAGTCTGTATGATACAATGTAACAGTACTTATCCCTCAGTCTGTATGATACAATGATACAATGTAACAGTACTTATCCCTCAGTCTGTATGATACAATGTAACAGTACTTATCCCTCAGTCTGTATGATACAATGTAACAGTACTTATCCCTCAGTCTGTATGATACAATGTAACAGTACTTATCCCTCAGACTGTATGATACAATGTAACAGTACTTATCCCTCAATCTGTATGATACAATGTAGCAGTACTTATCCCTCAGTCTGTATGATACAATGTAACAGTACTTATCCCTCAGTCTGTATGATACAATGTAACAGTACTGATCCCTCAGTCTGTATGATACAATGTAACAGTACTGATCCCTCAGTCTGTATGATACAATGTAACAGTACTTATCCCTCAGTCTGTATGATACAATGTAACAGTACGTATCCCTCAGTCTGTATGATACAATGTAACACTACTTATCCCTCAGTCTGTATGATACAATGTAACAGTACTGATCCCTCAGTCTGTATGATACAATGTAACAGTACTTATCCCTCAGTCTGTATGATACAATGTAACAGTACTTATCCCTCAGTCTGTATGATACAATGTAGCAGTACTTATCCCTCAGTCTGTATGATACAATGTAACAGTACTTATCCCTCAGTCTGTATGATACAATGTAACAGTACTTATCCCTCAGTCGGTATGATACAATGTAACAGTACTTATCCCTCAGTCTGTATGATACAATGTAACAGTACTTATCCCTCGGTCTGTATGATACAATGTAACAGTACTTATCCCTCAATCTGTATGATACAATGTAACAGTATTTATCCCTCAGTCTGTATGATACAATGTAACAGTACTTATCCCTCAGTCTGTATGATACAATGTAACAGTACTTATCCCCCAGTCTGTATGATACAATGTAACAGTATTTATCCCTCAGTCTGTATGATACAATGTAGCAGTACTTATCCCTCAGTCTGTATGATACAATGTAGCAGTACTTATCCCTCAGTCTGTATGATACAATGTAACAGTCCTTATCCCTCAGTCTGTATGATACAATGTAACAATACTTATCCCTCAGTCTGTATGATACAATGTAACAGTACTTATCCCTCAGTCTGCATGATACAATGTAACAGTACTTATCCCTCAGTCTGTATGATACAATGTAACACTACTTATCCCTCAGTCTGTATGATACAATGTAACAGTACTGATCCCTCAGTCTGTATGATACAATGTAACAGTACTTATCCCTCAGTCTGTATGATACAATGTAACAGTACTTATCCCTCAGTCTGTATGATACAATGTAGCAGTACTTATCCCTCAGTCTGTATGATACAATGTAACAGTACTTATCCCTCAGTCTGTATGATACAATGTAACAATACTTATCCCTCAGTCTGTATGATACAATGTAACAATACTTATCCCTCAGTCTGTATGATACAATGTAACAGTACTTATCCCTCAGTCTGTATGATACAATGTAACAATACTTATCCCTCAGTCTGTATGATACAATGTAACAATACTTATCCCTCAGTCTGTATGATACAATGTAACAGTACTTATCCCTCAGTCGGTATGATACAATGTAACAGTACTTATCCCTCAGTCTGTATGATACAATGTAACAGTACTTATCCCTCGGTCTGTATGATACAATGTAACAGTACTTATCCCTCAATCTGTATGATACAATGTAACAGTATTTATCCCTCAGTCTGTATGATACAATGTAACAGTACTTATCCCTCAGTCTGTATGATACAATGTAACAGTACTTATCCCCCAGTCTGTATGATACAATGTAACAGTATTTATCCCTCAGTCTGTATGATACAATGTAGCAGTACTTATCCCTCAGTCTGTATGATACAATGTAGCAGTACTTATCCCTCAGTCTGTATGATACAATGTAACAGTCCTTATCCCTCAGTCTGTATGATACAATGTAACAATACTTATCCCTCAGTCTGTATGATACAATGTAACAGTACTTATCCCTCAGTCTGCATGATACAATGTAACAGTACTTATCCCTCAGTCTGTATGATACAATGCAGGGACTCCTAATGGCCAGCTAGTAAAGGTCCCGACAGACCCTACACCCAAGATCGCCCCTCCAAGAGCAGTTTAATAGGTTCAGCCGTTTTTAAGCGTATTTTCAGGATATGTGGAAGAATTACAACGTAGGAAAACACGACTCTTTAAATTAGTTAAGGCGAGACTTGAGAAACGTCTATAATTATTCTTCGGAGTTTAGTTCCTAAGAAACACAAGAAAAACCCCGGTGATTGCGTGACACCTGACAAAAGAATAATCCTTGATTAATGCTCCTGAATTACGAGGTAGAAGGCATTGTGATGGAACATGACAAGAGGTAATTGTAACTTTGCTTAAACTTGTGTGAAAATGACAGTATAACTTTCAGCACCGCGCACGGCACTTGAATGGTGCCATATTGGGATAATTAAGTATTATTTATGAATATAATATGGAAGAGACGCGCTATTTCTCATTAAAGGAATAGAAATGCTAATTTTAGGTCCCACATTTAAATAGGCCATTTCTGAAGAAAAAGTGTCACCAAGTTTATTTTTTCTAGATTCTTTTCTCTAATTGTTTATGCTGCGATGTATTCTGCTTAATGCGACATCTGGAACAATATCAGTAACGCGGGATGTTATTCACCGAGAACCTTATTACAATAACACACAAAATGGTCAAGACTTTATTAAGGCGCACAAATAACATTACATGATGTGGCGGATGATTTGTATGCCAGAATGACATTAATGCTGTGCAGAATTATTCGGAGAGGCAAGATTAACTGCAGTCGGTGCCGACTGTGATTACATGATGGCGGCGCTGCGCTGCGCGGCCTTCGCAGACCCTATTACACATGATGGGTTAGGCTCCTGTTCACATCTGCATCAAAAGCTTTGGTCGGGGTTCCCAACGCAGATCGGTCCCAAAATCCAAGATGAAATAGTACAGTATTTGGTCAGGGAAGGACATGACGACAGCCGGATGGACACCGTTAGGGCTTGTACACATCAGCGATTCAAACCGCTAAATTTGGCCAGAGTTTGAAACTGACAGAGGTGAAACCCATTAAATTGAAAGAGGGACATTTCTAAAATATTTTAGTTTCTTGCATGAAAAAAAAAAGAAGAATCTTGCGCAAAGCTTCCTTGAGCAAAAGTTTTGCAACTTTTGGCAGTTTGCACCACCCTTCGCCACTATCCCAAAAAATGGGCGTGGCTTATCGGGAGGGGTCATAGCCATTCGGGACGGTCATAAATATATAAATTACACCAGAAATTGACATAAGGTATTCTAGAAAAGAACACTAGGTGGGACCTTGCGTACATTTCTGTGATGGCGCACGGATATGTCGAGCTGCACGTGACATATGAAGAGGCATGAGCCTCTTCCTATATTCAGCGAATCATGTGCCGGGGAAAATAATATTAAGACCAGTATATGAGATGTCGGCCTTAATACACTACCCCCAATGTGTGAATTTTTCACTGACCGACTGTCTGGATAAAAAGGTTGAATCATGTTCCATTGTAGTGAATAAGGGCTTACAGACAATCCGGCTATCTGTTTTCCCAAATGGCATAGGAAAACCAAATGTAAATATAACCTTAGATACATCAGCAGAACAGAAAGTATTACACATGACTGAAGGACTTAGATATACCAGCACAGAACACAGTATCACACGTAAACGTTATAAGGACCATTTACACGCAAAGATGATTGCTTAAAATGTGTTCAAAAGATAGAATGATTGACAGTTTTAGCGAGTTTTGCATAAGCTAGTGGGCTCTAAAGCCTATTAGCAGCTTATTACCTTCATTTGCATGTAAATGAGCCTCCTTGCGCTGTATGCAGAGAACAGCAGGTGGTGTGTTCTCTGCATACAGCTCATTTGTTCTGCTGCAGGGCTGCAAGCTGAATACAATGTAATCAGCCCTCCTGTGGAGAAACACAGTGTGTGGTGCCTGCTATCGGCTCTCTGGCCGAACGATGGATTTTAAGCTGGATTAAAAATCATCAATGGTAGCATTTACACGCAGCGATTATCGCTCAATAGACATCGTATGAGTGAATTTTAAGCAATAATCGTTGCGTGTAAATGAGCCTATAGGCGAGTCCAACGTGGATTTGCAAATAAATAGTCCTAGAAATTTGAGACCAATTGCTGCCATGGATGCACCAGGGGGGCCGCATGTGTATGAGCCACATTGCCATCCAGTGGAGCTAATCTTTGGCGTTTCTGTGCAGAATTCATGCACATAATGAAAAAAACTGTAGTTTTTAAAACCTGTATCAAGCTTATTTTTCCGCTGTATGTGAAGGGGGTAGAAAATACATCACTTATATTCACTTACATTAGTTGCAGAAGGTCGGCGGATTCTGTCAGGATTGAAGCCCAGCATCTCGAACGTTTGACCACGGCCTTAATTAAACAGGTTCACCCAGGGGTGTCCCAAGCCTTTATGCTGCCTGAAACGAGGTGTGAAATACTTCCTTCCTCCACAACCTGCTCCCCACTAATTTATAGGCATTGAAAGAGCCAAAACACAGGATACCCTACACACATTTGAACAACTGAGACTTATCTGAAGTGACAGAGTAACAGTGCCCCCTTAGTGGCCCCAGTAGTAAAAGTGACCCTGCTGGTGGCCCTAGTAGTTAAAGTGACCATGTTAGTGGTCCCATTAGTAATAGTGACCCACTCAATGGCCCTCAGTATTGTCTCTAATAGTAATAGTAACCGCCCCCAATGGGTCCAGTAGTAGTAGTGACCCTGTTAGTGTCACCAGTAATAATAGTGACCCCCATACTGGCCCCAGTAGTAATAGTGACCTCAGTTGTAATAGTGACCCCCATAGTGGCCTCACTGGTAATAGTGACCGCCCAGTGATTGGCATTAATAGTAATAGTGACCCCCAATGGGTTCAGTAGTAATAGTAACCCCATTAGTGGCCCCAGTAGTAGTAGTGACCCCCATAGTGGCCCCAGTAGTAATAATGACCCCCATAGTGGCCACAGTAATAATAATGACCCGCATAGTGGCCCCAGTAGTAATAATGACCCCCATAGTGGCCACAGTAATAATAATGACCTCCATAGTGGCCCCAGTAGTAATAGTGACCCCCCTTAGTGGCCTCGGTATTAACAAATCGCTAAGCACTGAACTCCCTCCCTCCACAGCTTTCATCTGGTAGCTGCTGACATTGCTGTAATCAGTCTGTGACCCCTGAAAGAGGGCAGGGGTCACAGACTACTTACAACAGCGACAGCAGCTAGACAGGAGCTGCGGACGGAGTGAGTTCAATGCTTGTTGAATCGCTGTCCGTCCGGTTCACAGCTGGCAATTATTTTTTACTGGCCATTAACGTGGTCATTAAGAGATAAATACTGGCCAGGCCAGTGACTTATGGGCCAAGTGGCAATGTAGCGCCGCCCCTGGGTTCAGCAGACAGTACTACACATTATAAACTTAGATTCAATGGCTTAGTAGACAGTATCACACAGGAGTGAGATAGACAAACTGACTCAGCAGACAGGGAGAAGAAGAATCAGCCAATAAAGGGAATCTGTCAGCTCGAACATGATGTCCAAACTGCGGGGATCATGTTATAGAGCAGGAGGAGCCGAGCAGATTGATATATAGTTCTATGGGGAAAGATTCAGTAGAACTTGGATTTTATCCATTTATATCTCTGCTCATTCTAAGCCGAACAGTCCAGTGGGCGGAGCGATCAGTGATTGGCAGCCTCCACTGTATGGACAGTCATACACAGATAGCGGTCAGTCACCAATAGCTCCACCCACTGGACTGTTTGGCTCAGAATGAGCAGAGATATAAATGAATAAAATCCAAGTTGTACTGAATCTTTCTCCATAGAACTATATATCAGTCTACTCGGCTCCTCCGGCTCTATAACATGATGCTGACAGTTTGACCGCACGTTCAACCTGACAGACCCCTTTAAGCTGAACTATATGACCCACGGCAGGGCATGCATTGGCATAGCCCTTGCACTGTAGCTCTGCAGCTCAAGCCTAAGTCATTACTCGTCCGTAAGCCGTGTTCCAGGCGCGAGGGGTGGTTCTGCTCTAATGGAACAGAGGTGAAGTGACTGACAGCTCGGCAGCTTGATTTACACAAATCTACTGTATGGCCGGGTTGACAACATGGAGCAATTGAGATAAGTGCATACTCAGCAGCACGACTCCCATCAGCGTTGTGCGTGTCGCCGCTGGGAAGTAACAGTTATCAAGAATATTTATGAAATTATGGAAGGGGCCGAGACTAAGAAACTTCGCTTTTAAAGAATAATTGACAGCGGTCCACATTACAATCAACATATAATATGGAGTAAATTTGCCGCCGTTCTGATTTTAAAGGGATATTCTTATTTGTATAGTGATGGTACCGGTATATTGCAAGCATATACCATCCCTTTATGATCAGCCAGGATTTGATCGATGCTCCTAAAAAAAGAAGGAGTGGCTGCAGCGCTGGTTTAGCTCTGTGTTTTCCCTGCATAGCACCACTCCTGGCTGTGTAGAGAACTGCAGCACAGATTCACATGAATGGGGTAGGCGGCAGTTCCCTGCACGGCGGTTGTTTGGGATAAGCAGTGAAACTAGCACTATGGCCCCATCAGTCACAGGGTCATTGGGGGTCCCAGAGGTCGGACTTCCACATCATAAAGTGATGGCTTATCCTGGCTATATGCCAGCACTTTACAAAATGGGAATACTCCTTTAAGTGACATCTGTTAGCCTGTCCATGTGGACTGAACCAGCAGCATGGCAGGGACACTGATGTAAGGGACCGGCTACACGTCTCCTTCGCTGCTCAAACTGCATCACTATCTTTGGAACAGAATTTGATATCGCACTGCAATGAATATCAATTAGGCAAGAACTAGGAGATGAGTGGTGCCTTACTAGCGAGTGGTCCTAGTCCTTCTCAACCGTTCCCCCAGCTCTTCACTGACAACTCAAGTATGATACCAGCGCCTGATTGAAGGTTGTCAATATCAGATTAGTATGGGTCCGCCAATCAGCTGATGGAAGAGGCCGCAGTGTTCGGGCTGCCTCTTTGTAGGCTTGTGATGTCACGTTCATCGGTCACATGACCTAAGAGCAGCTCAGTCCCCAACAAGTGAATGGGATGGAATTGCTATACCAGATGCTGCTGGTGTGAGCGCCGTGGCCACTTCAGAGAGCCAATCGATGGGGTTCCGAGGAATTAACCTTCACTGATCTGTTATTGGTGATCTACCCTGAGGATAGGTCATCAATAGCTCCCAGAAAACCCTTGAAAACCAAATTCAGATGGTTGCACTGGAGAATCTCGGGCATAACTCGCATCGGACACCTATCTATGTACTGTCTGATCAGCAGGGACAGTGGGTATTGCATTTCCTTTTCTTGTCTGTGCCATGGAAGAAAATAGGACATGCACCATCAGTCCTTGAGAAAAAATGCTTGTGTGTTTGGCCTCAGACTATAATAGGTCCGTGTGTGGTCCGTGAAATCCTGCCATGGGCATTGAGGGAGCTAAGAGGACTATTACATGTATTGTATCATACTTCCAAAAGTGGAGTGGAGTTAAAGCAACCCACCATTGCTGGACGAACAAGGATGGCCGCACGGCTTCTCTGCCTACCTGATGCACACTGTGTAATAGTATGCATCATTAGTCTAAGAGGCCGCATAACGCTTTGATTGGCCAGCACTGTCCATGTGAGCTACATTGGCCAGTCAGAGCAGCATGTAGCGTCTTAGACTACCGATGCATACAAATGCAGTTTGCTACAGGTAGTCAGAGAAGCTGTGCGGCCATCTTTCTTTGTCCAGGGCAAGAGGGTCACTTAACCCTTTCACATCACACATATGACTATATACGTCCTAACTGCCCATACCCCATGCAGTTAGAATGCCAACTGCATGGGGTATGTGCACACACAAAGTAAGGGCTCGGTCACATTAGCGTTCGTGATTTCAATTCCTCCGTTTCACTTCTGGAACGGGGAAGCGGAAATAAAATTAAAGGTTTCTCTTTTTTTCCCCCATTAATTTCAAAATGTTTCCATTCGCTTTCCTTCCATTTCATTTCCATTCTAAAACCTAATAAATAGCGCCGACTGCTGTGCTACCTCCCCGTCATCCCCACAGGTTCAGAAGTACTACTGCACTGCTGATTCATATACCTATGGGCCCCATAGCTTAGGGGCCGGGTGGCAAGTGCAACACCACTAGCTACACCACTGCTCGTTACATATCCCGCAGCTAATATGAGAGATGGCTTTGGTAGCGGCCCCCGTCCATCCACCTCCCCGGTCTCTGCAGTCTTCTGCCGGCACCTTGGCACCCAAGCGTCTCCTTCACAAAAGCCACATTATTTTACAGTTCTCTCCTTTTCTTGACAAAGACTGCTTGTAAAAAAATAAATAAAGAAAGCAGAAATCCAGATGGCTGCTTATATATTTTTTTTTATTTACTGCGGTACTAAAACCACAATAAAAAAGCAAAGTTGAACAGACAGAGCTAATAATATAATTATTCAAAACACCTGCAAACACTGCAGATGGGCAATTTCTGTCTGCAGAATCATCAGAGAGAGACCGCCTTTCCATATGGGCAAATCCGGCAGCCTCCGAGTTTACTAAACTCTGTCTTTTGCCCTAAGAAAACCTGCGGGAAGCATATGCACTCTTTTTATAGCAGCACAGAAGTGTCTCTGTCGGCGTATTTATTTTAGATGCGTAACTTATCTGCGCTTCCCATCACCACCCTGCTTAATTTGTACACTTTATGCCAACGGATACACAAAACATGAGAACGTAAAAACAAAAACATTGCACAGACGACGCTGTTAGTTTCATTAATGTGATTAAATTACCTGCTCAGCCTCCAAGAAAGGGAAAGGGGAGAACCTGCAAGGATTGAGCGCTTACGGGCGAAGGTCCAAGAACTCTTGGGGGGCATCACTTGGCCGGAGCCATGCCCATTCTACACGATATAAAATGGCACACAAAGAATAATGTTGACCGGATGGTGACGGCGTTATCGCCTTACTTGTATTAAAATCCCGTATTTAAATTCATGCAAAAATGTAGATTAATTATTACTATTTAGACAGGTTAAAAGGAAAGATGACACAGTGAGTCGCCTTCATGTTCTACGCAGGAGCTTCAGAGTTACCTTGGCCTCCTTTATGGATACCGACCGGCATGCAGTACCGCTGCCAGTAGTCATCAACCTGTTGCCTTCAGGGCATGCTGGGAGTTGTGGCTGGAGACCACGGACAGAGACTTTCAGATGCATTTCCTGGACTGCTGTCATATACACCAAATAGACTGAAAGGAATCGTGAAAATTTGTGGACATGGAGGTGCAACTCTCATGAAACGGTATTGAAGTAGGACGTTTTACCCGATTCCTCTTTATTAAAGATTTAAAAAAAACAGCAAGTGTTAAACGCGTTTCGAGGACATAGACCCTTCCTCAGAAATGACTAATAGGTGCAGGATATAGTGGAAGTTTCTCCTATCCGTGCTACCCATGCGCATGTAATAGCCAGGTACACCTGAGCTGGCAGTTGTCCAAAAAATGAGAGTGCTAGTGGGAGCCACTAGCCGCCGTAAGGGTGGATTCCCATCTGTGACAGGGGTTCTGGTTTTCTGCTCTGTTCTGGCAGCAGGAAAGGGGAATCCCTGGGCCAAACGTCTCCATCTTATCAGAGCTGGGCGGTCCCCCATTGACTGTAATGGGATCCATTCGCTTTCCGCTCAGCCGCCCAGCTTTTAGCCAGAAGAAAAGGCAGTATTTTGGGCTGAATCTGTAATGGAACCTCCGACCGGAGGGTCCAACGGAGATCTGAAACCATCTTAATAGTGCTACTTAGTACGTTAAAATGTATCTATTACTGAAAACTCTAGGTCCTTCTCAGAATAGCCCTATACAAGTATAGATAGGAAGAAATAGAATACGCTGTAGCCAAACGAAATAACAAAATTGTAGCCGCCCTCCTGCACTCTTTAGATCTCATTAGTGTTGATTAACAAGCAGATGCAATGCTTTTATATATAGGTTTCTTTAATTTAACTGGTAACAGGTTTCTACTGCTGATCAAGTTGAGGTTTTTTTCTTCATCTGCCCATATCTCCGGAGGGACTTGTGTTTACGCCATGGACACCAGTACCACCAGCCCGTGAACCTTGTGTCTGACCTCTCCTTAATTAGCAGCCATTGCCCTCTTTAATGCTTTCAGCTTACAAGCAGCACACATATGCATTTTTTAAGAGTCTTAATGAATCGCACTTGGAATTAAGTGGCTGTACATAGATTACCGAGTCTCGTCTTGAGATGCGCATATATTTTTTATTTGTGCGACGGTCCTTCCCTTATGTCTCAGATGAATTTGCTATGTGAAAATGAGATAGCTGTGGGCGTTTGAGCTGCCTGGCCAAAAGGATGCTGGCTAATTGCTAGCCCTAACAAGCATGATTAGCTGCAACAAGCCCTATGAGAAGGTGCAGGGCTTCACTCAGGTACCAACTACCATGTATAGACAGAGACATTTCATTTAAAGGGCTGCTCGTGGACATCCATGTCAGTCTGTCAATTATATCCTGATAGGAGAGAGTAGGTATCAAAGAAATATACACTTTGTAAAAGAAAATGCACCCCCCAGAAGTTGTTTTACTGCAAGACCCGTCCTGCGGTTCCATCTCAGGCAGATCTGTAAATGATAAGAGTTGGGTGATTAGATGGACGGTCTTGTCTCCGGAGGCCCTAAAAGTGGTTCACCCCTTGGTCTCTAAAAGGTTCTCGGAGGCTCCTCGTATGTAGTGAACTCTTCTTCCGCTTGTGTAGAGCTTGTTGGCCACTAGACACCTCTACGACGCAGAGAAGAGATTTCACATCGTTACCAGAGTCTGAGAGGGGGGCATTATTGGGATGTGAGAAGCTGGATGGTTGTAGCAATGAATGGGTCCCCACTGGCCGTTCTGACCAGACTCTTAGGAGGTGTTGGGACCAGTGGATGTGTGAGGGCACACAAGGTGACCGGGCTCAGGATGCCCCCTACAGACCACCAGTAGAGAGGAACGTCTGACCAGACTGTTAGGGAGTGTTGGGACCAGTGGATATGTGAGGGCCCACAAGGTGACCGAGCTCAGGAAGCCCCCTACAGATCACCAGTAGAGAGGAACGTCTGACCAGACTGTTAGGGGGTGTTGGGACCAGTGGATGTGTGAGGGCAAACAAGGTGACCGGGCTCAGGATACCCCCTACAGACCACCAGTAGAGAGGAACGTCTGACCAGACTGTTAGGGGGTGTTGGGACCAGTGGATGTGTGAGGGCACACAAGGTGATGGGGGCCCTGGACCCCCGATAGACCACCAGTAGAGAGGAGCGTCTGACCAGACTGTTAGGAGGTGTTGGCACCAGTGGACCCTCGACAGACCACCAGTAGAAAGGAGTGTCTGACCAGACTGTTAGGAGGTGTTGGCACCAGTGGATGTGTGAGGGCACACAAGGTGACCGGGCTCAGGACGCCCCTCACAGACCACCAGTAGAGAGGAACGTCTGACCAGACTGTTAGGGGGTCTTGGGACCTCGGATGTGTGAGGGCACACAAGGTGACCGGGTTCAGGATGCCCCCAACAGGCCACCAGTAGAGAAGAGCGTCTGATTGTCCAACAAGCACCAGCAGCTCCAATTGTTTCACTGTCCGCCTTTCAGAGACATGGGCAGCCATCGTTACACCCCTCTGTCTGTCGGAAACATTTCTAGGCACTTGACTGAAGGACATTTGATCTCATGGTACCCATTACATGTACTGTCTTTAAAATCTACCATCATCTCCATTTGCAGTGATGTCGTGAACAATGAAACTGGACGATGCGGTGTGGAACTAGGTCGCCTTCAGCGATGAATCCAGGTTTAGTTCAGGCGCCGACAACGGCTGTGTTCGTGTCTGGAGACCTTGGGGGGACTGCCTCAATCCTGCCTTTGGTGTGTAGCGGCACACTGCCCCCTGGTGGTGTGATGGTCTGGGGGGCTATTGCATATGACAGTCGGTCACCCCTAGTAGTGGTACGATGGATAATGACAGCTCAGCAATATGTTCAGGACATCCTACAGCCACCTGTGTTCCTCTCATGGTGGCTTCCAAGAGGCAGCAGGATAATGCTCGGGGTCACAGGAAGCCCCCACAACATTGTTTCACTTCCGTGGCTGCCCAGTCACCAGATTTATCGCTAATAGAACACGTATGGGGCCATCTGGGATGCCAATTTCGACAGCCTATGAGTTTGCATGATCTAGAGTTTTTGGTTAAAGAAAATGTGGAGTGATATACTGCAGGATACCATAATGTTTTTATGAAAACCAATTACTAAGAGTCCTTATTTGGAAAGATAAATTTAAAAAAATAGTGCAAAGTTGTACATTGCCTTTATATTCTAACTAGCTGATATGCCCGGCTTCGCCCGTGTTAATTTGCTACAGGTATTTACGTGTTTTTCGCACAGAAAATTTTATGAAGTCATGGTTACATTAGAGGAACCGAGGAATAAAATATGCATACATATAGAGGAGCTTCAGATTCTCCTCAGGCTGCATGTACCGATGTCCCTCTGCAGAATGTGCCACCCCTCCAATTCTACTGACAAAGAATGCTTGCGCCAAATTTCACGCTTGTACCACATACATAGGGGTCCACCTCTCTTGCAATTAGCATTGAAAAATCGAGCTGTGACCCTGTTACTTTTCTTATTTAGGACCTAAAGGATGCTCGTGCCAAATTTCACACTTTTACGACACCGGGAAGTTACCTTACATAAGGGTGCACTTAATTTTGTACTTAACACTGAATAATCGAGTTCCGACCCCTTTATTTTTTCTATTTAGGACCTAAAGAATGGTAATGCTAAATTTCATGTTTGTACAACACCGGGAAGTTAGAGAATTAGTGGTGAATCCACAGCGAGGGTTTTCACCTTTATATATATATAGATGAGCTCTGTGATGTAAATTCCATATAACATAAACCTCTCTCTAGGCGGTATTATTGTAATAATGTCTCCACCGGAAGTATGGGTTGGCCGGGCTCACCTACAGATAACACCCAAGTCACTCCCCAGGCTGGCAAAAGCTCCTGATTGGGAGAGACATACTACACTATTACCGCTTAGTACTAGTAGGCAGCTCCCAGCCCTCCTCCTTATCCTGACCAGTGCCGGAGTGTCAGCCCTCCACATCCCGACCGATGCCGGAGTGTCAGCCCTCTGGTCTGGAATCGGTCAGGAGGAGTGTCCAAAGGGAGCTTCCTGGCTGCAGTAATGCTGGAGCTGAGAGTCAACCCTCCACATCCCGAATGATGCCGGAACGTCAGCCCTCCAGTCCAGCACTGGTTGGTCAAGAGGATTGTCCGGGAGCTTCCTGGATGTAGTCATGCTGGAGCTGGGAGCCACCTACTAGTACTCAGTGGTACTAGTGTAGGAGGTCTCTGCCATTCAAGAGCTTTTGCCAGCTTGGGGCGTGACCTGGGCGTTACCTGTAGGTGAGCCCGAGAAACTCATACTTCCGGTGGAGACATACTACACTAATGCCTCTTTAGGCAGCCCTATAATGCAGGGGACAGTTAGTTGTACCTACATCAGATGACAATGTCTGGTGAAAATATGACACATCCCAGCCTGCAGATCACTCTGTACAGACAGGGAATAAGCAGAAAAGCTAAGAGATTTCAGCTCTGAAGTCTACAGAATTGTAAATGCAGCTGTGAAATATAAAAAATATCAGATAAGTAACATATATATATATATATATATATATATATATATATATATAGTGACTCCACCAGGAGAATAGTGAGTGCTGCTCTGGAGTATAATACAGAATGTAACTCAGGATCAGTACAGGGTAAGTAATGTATGTACACAGTGACTCCACCAGCAGAATAGTGAGTGCAGCTCTGGAGTATAATACAGGAAGTATGTCAGGATCAGTACAGGATAAGTAATGTATGTACACAGTGAGTCCACCAGCAGAATAGTGAGTGCAGCTCTGCAGTATAATACAGGATGTAAGTTGTGATCAGTACAGGATAAGTAATGTATGTACACAGTGACTCCACCAGCAGAATAGTGAGTGCAGCTCTGCAGTATAATACAGGATGTAACTCAGGAGCAGTACAGGATAAGTAATGTATGTACACAGTGACTCCACCAGCAGAATAGTGAATGCAGCTCTTGAGTATAATACAGCATGTAACTCAGGTTAAGTACAGGATAAGTAATGTACGTACACAGTGACTCCACCAGTAGAATAGTGAATGCAGCTCTGCAGTATAATACAGGATGGAACTCAGGATCAGTACAGGATAAGTAATGTATGTACACAGTGAGTCCACCAGCAGAATAGTGAGTGCAGCTCTGCAGTATAATACAGGATGTAAGTTGTGATCAGTACAGGATAAGTAATGTATGTACACAGTGACTCCACCAGCAGAATAGTGAGTGCAGCTCTGCAGTATAATACAGGATGTAACTCAGGATCAGTACAGGATAAGTAATGTACGTACACAGTGACTCCACCAGTAGAATAGTGAATGCAGCTCTGCAGTATAATACAGGATGGAACTCAGGATCAGTACAGGATAAGTAATGTATGTACACAGTGACTCCACCAGCAGAATAGTGAGTGCAGCTCTGGAGTATAATACAGGATGTAACTCAGGATCAGTACAGGATAAGTAATGTATGTACACAGTGACTCCACCAGCGGAATAGTGAGTGCAGCTCTGGAGTATAATACAGGATGTAACTCAGGATCAGTACAGGATAAGTAATGTATGTACACAGTGACTCCACCAGCAGAATAGTGAGTACAGCTCTGGAGTATAATACAGGATGTATCTCAGGATCAGTACCAGATGTCACAGTAATGTCATGTATTTGCAAAGTGACTAAATGCATGTAGATTAATACTGTGCAAAACTGTACCTTGAAGTTCAGAACTAATAGTACAGTAGGGTACCTAACTTTAGCAATGTTCCTTTAATGGATCAACAAATTATTCGGGGCCCCAAGATTCTCAACTTGGAGAACCAATTTGAGTTTGGGAGAGGAATGGATTTTTTTATGTCCCGGATTTCAGGTCTGGCAGCAAGTGGAGTGCTGTGGTGACGGCACCGCTGTTCCTGTAGACCTGCGCATGAATAATAATAGTCTGAAGTGTCAAATTTAATAGTGAATATAATAAAACCTCATAGTCTTATTTCAATTGCTGAGCAAGGCAATTCTGATTCCGAAACCCAGGTCAACTATTTTTATTTCCACAAATGGTGACTTTCGCATGAGCAGATGGTACGTGAGGAATAAAAGAGCCAGCGTACGCTTTCATTTAGGGAGAAATTCTCTTTAATATGTTAGAAATAAACTACCCAACAAGTCAGGCGAGGGGAGGGGGTTGTGTTACACTCAATCCAGCCAGAATTATGACCTAGTCGAATGTGATGGCATTAAGCGTGCCAAGCCATTCCCTCATTTCCTTCTCAGTATTATACGTGTCAAGTCATTTCCTCATTTGTTTCCTTCGTTTAACTGTCAGAATATGTGAATTAGTCGGTTCTCCCTTCTCCGTGCAGCTAGTGAACTCTCTTGGTCTCCAGTAACTCCGGTGTCAGAGGAGGGAGAATCTACAGGGAGGTTATACCGTCAGCGAAGCAAAGGCCAAGTCAACTGCAACTTCTACAGTAAAATGTCTTTTCATGCAGCCCTTTATGATGGATTGCAAATTCTGTTACATACTTGATGCCTTTTGGTGAAGCCGCACTTAGAAGGATCAGAAACTAAAGGAGTTCTCTGCATTTTTTATATAGGATGGAAAGAAAGGAAGGGAGCCTCTGCAGCGCCTAACTTACTGATATGGGTGCTGCTAAAACTTGGTCCTTGAAAACTCCTTCGCGACCGGCCTATTTTTTGCCTTAAGTGATTTTCGTTGGCACATTACAACTCGCTGACATAGCTGTATGAGGGCTTGTTTTTTGTGGGACGAGTTGTATTTTTTAATGTCGGCACTCTGAGGTACATATAATGTGCTGTAGAACTTTTCCCTACATTTTTGGCGGGAGGAGAAAACAGAAATTCCGCCATTGTTTTTGAGTTTTGTTTTAATGACATTCACCATTTGGAGCTCAGTGAGGGCTTGTTTTTTTGCGGCAGGAGCTTTAGTCTTTATTGATCATATTTTGAGATACATGTGATTTTTGGAGTACTTTTTATTACAATCATTTGGAGGTGAAAAAAAAGAAATATAGTAATTGCTTTAAATTATTTTTACGGCGTTCAGTGTGTAAAATAAACAAAATCTTTTCATTTTCTGGGTGGTTCCAATCTGGTAATTCCTATGATGTGTTGCTTTTTTAAACATCTTATGGTATTCTATCAATTTAAAAAGGGGCTTTGAGAGAAAAAAAAATGTGCAAAAATGTGATTTTTTTTTACTTTAAATTAAACTTTCTTGAACTTTTTTGTTGCTATTTTTTAGTCCTTAGAGGGGACTTGAAGATGGAATCGTTCGACTGCTAGGATAGTACCCTGCATTACTTATGTTGTGCTTTCTAATAAGCCTATGACGGCAGCCTATTAGGCTCTGCAAGAAGCGGGGTTTAATAGGCTGAGTTACATGGCAAACATGGAGGCCTTTGTCAGACTTCCGGCTGCCATGGGAACACACTGGTGCCTTGCAATTGCACTGCAGGGTGCCAAGAAGGAACCCTCTCCCCATCACCTGTTTACTTGCTGCAGTTGCTACTGATTGTGACAAGCAAGGGGTTAAACTGCCAGGATCTGAGGTTTCTCTACTACTGGCAGGTTTAAAGCCTATAGGTCAGTAAAAGGGCATATTGGCAGCCACTAAGGAGTTAAAGGGGTATTTGTATCAGAGACTGTCATGGCATATAAGCAAGAGACACCATTAAGTCCTCAACGATGCAGGACATACAGTTAAATCCTGCAGGTTTGAGGTACGCATGGAGGGGAATTACGGGTTAATTCCACTCCATACCATGTTGGTGCCAGCTGTTTCTTACAGCTGACACCTGCCCGCAACAGCTCCAATAAGCCACACTGCTTATTGGAGCCGTTAACCCTTTAAATGCCGCAGACAATTCTGACAGCGGCATTTAAATGCCCCAAACAATGTTCGGGGGGTCCTGTATAGCTCCTCCGCGATGAGATTGCGGGTTGCTGTGCAGTTGTCATGGCAGCCGAAGGCCTTCTAAAAGGCCCCAGGGCTGCCATTGCAGAGTGCCTATCAAGCCGTGCCCATGGCTTGGATTGATAGAATGCCTGTCAGATCGCGGTATAATGTAATGCTATGACATCATACTGCAGGAGTGATCAAAGCATCGGTTTAGCCAGACTTGATTGACACCATATGCTTCATATCTGACATTTTCTGCTGCGCGGAATAATCTGATATATGAGCAAAAGTTATCCAAACAAGGAGACTTATAAGAAAAGGCCGGGGAGCGTGCGGCTCGTTCTTGTTACTTTGTGTTATGACTAAACTGTGTCAGATCCAGATAAAGAAACTCTTGCAGTATAAACAGTATTCACAAGTGCTACATTTGTGCTTTAGGCTGGAATCACACCTGCAGGCTTCCATGCATGATGAGCCAAAGCCAGAAATGGATCCAGCAGGAAGGAGAAGTGAAGTTCTTTATTATTCCCATCACTTTTGTATCCACTTTTGGTCAGCTCAGAAATGCTATCAGCCCCTGCACCAAAACCTTCATGAGTGATATCAGCTTATAGGAGCGTTCCCTTCTTGCTTTTTTCATGGCCGGGAGGGGAGAACTCAGCGATCTGTGTTGACCACCTGTTGGAAGGAGTCAAGCATTGAAGGGTGGCGGATCTTCTCAGTGGTTAGCACTGTTGCATTGCAGTCTAGGGGTTCTAGGTTGAAATCTGGCAACATCTGCGTTGGGCTCGTATGTTCTCCATGTTTCATAATGATGGATGATGAAGACAAAGAGTGAAACATTTTTAATGCCAGAATGTTGGCGCTAGTTTCACTGACAGCAAGCCTTTATCTTGAAAATGCAGGATAAGTTGCAGAACGTCTTGTTGTACATTATGTTTTATTTGCATGAATCCAAGCCAGACATGCGTTGAAGAGGCTGAATGTGAACGACCCCTTTAAATAGGATCCGTCAGCTCGCCTGACATCTGTGTTGCTCTTCCTTATAAACTGACAACTGGGAGTTACTAGTTGGGGTGTCTCTATACTGTTCAATCAGTGCTGACCGCATGGGACTCTGCAAGGACACGCTCTTTGGCAAGGAGAATGATCACATGAGGGACCCACAAGGCACGTAGAGTAAGGGTCTTATTACATGGAGCAAGAAGTCATTCCAACAAGCGACCAATGAGTTATTTGTTTTAAGATACAGTCAGTTTACAAGCACAGATAATCGTTTAGTTTTTTGATCACTCGACCGCTGGTCATTCAGAGCCCTGTACCAGTGAATGGGAACGACTGAACCATAAAATGAATGAGCAATGAACGATAAGCAAATGAATTATCATTCGTCACTGAATCAGCAGTACGGTCTCTAACTTGATGCACAGTTTCAGGACATTGCAACACAGTTTCAGTACTTGGAAATGCTGACTCTAGAGTTAGTGTCACTATTCCCGGGTTGTCAGCCCTGGCAGGAACAAGTTACAGTCTTACATTCCCCCTGTAGACGCTCCACAGTTACCATTGGCACTCACTCAGTCTCTACAATACAGCAGGTCACAGTTAGAGCCTCCACAGCTCACTGGTCTAGAGAGGGGTGTCAAGCCCATTCTCACCGAGGGCCACGTCAGCCTTATGGTTGCCTTTAGAGTTTAGCGAATGTACTCATTTAGGGCGATTTCACAATCAAGCACCGCTTTTTTCGAGTAACTGACTATTCAGGCGAAAAGATTCTGGGGGCGCCGGGGGTGAGCGGGGGGTTGCAGAGGGGAGTGTGGGGGGGGTGGGGGGAGAGCTCCCCCCTGTTCCCCACTGCTACCCCCCACTCCACCACGCCTCCCCACGAATCTTTTCGCCCGAGTAGTCAAGTACGTTTGCTCATCTCTAGTTGCCTTCAATGGTGCGTGTGTCATACGCAGTGACTAGAAGCCCTGGATTCAATGGTTACGTTCACATGAGAATTTTTTTTCACGCACTGTGTTAACATGTTAAACGATAAACAGCATGCACTATATTGGTGCATATTGGGCATTTCGATAGGCTATTAAAGTGAATGGGCAGGCACAAATATGCAGTGAATACACAGAAAATCTGCGTATACACTGCATAGTTGCCCACTAATGAGTCTGTCTGCGTTCTCTTTTCCAAGCACAAATACGCAGTGTATTTGCGCAAAATAAAACAGCAAAAAACTGCGGCATAAGTAATTTTTGGTCATGCAAATACGCAGTATTATTTTATGACTGAAAAGTGCTTACGGACGTTTGAATAAACCATAAGTATGATCCCCCACAGTGGCCCCAGTAGTGATAGTGACCCCCATAATGATCCCAGTAGTAATACTAACTCCTCTAGTAGCCACAGTAACAGTTCTCACATAGTAGCCCCAATAGTGATGGCTACCCCCATAGTGGCCCCAGTAGTAACAGTGACCCTCATAGTAGTCCCAAGGATGCTGCCTGGTCAGAGGCCAATAGCAACATCCCTATTGGTCTCTGGCCGGGCAGCATTCCTACAAGCATTACACTCACCCTCCACCTTGGCGAAGGGGTCAGCGGTCACAGTCTCTGCACTGCGCTGGCGGACTGGAGCAGCAGACAGGGTGAGGAGAGGCTGCAACCGCCAGGATACACCAGGGTTGGTACAGAAGCCGCTACTCCGACTCCTGTGTAGTGGCCGGCGCTTGTAATTTCAAGTGCAGCTCCCATTGAAATCAATGGTAAATGCGTTTGTAATTGCAGGTGCAGCCCCCATTGACTTCAATGAAAGCGATGCCTGTAATTACAAGCACTGACAGGGTCCAGAGCAGCGGCTTCTGCTCCGACAGCAATATATCCCGGTGGGTGCTGCTGCGATAACTACTCTACTAAGCACAGCCGGCAGGCCACATAGAATCAGGCGGCGGGTCGGATTCGGCCTGTGGGACTCGTGTTTGACATCTGTGGTCTAGACTGACCGCCACCTTCAACTCCAACCAGAAGGCTGCAGGGCTTCAATCGCAGCACACATTTCCGACAGCACCCAACCTCTTCTTAGCAGGCGTTCTCTCACGGCTCATAATTCATGGCGGCTTCAGACGAGCGCATGTGCAAATACGCTCGCTGCTAGGGACTGTACTAGCGCATGAACCAGTCCAAATTATTTGTTTTACTGTTTCACAGACGCAAAAAGCTGCAAAATCACGGCATCTGAAGAAGCCCTCAGGCTGCACCCAACTTTGCACAGACTGCTCGTGCCTGCTCCTCCAACAACCCCAGCAACTACACAAATCAGCTTGTGTTCCTTACCTCGCCATGTGCACCAAACACAAGAAACACCCTGCAGGACGAGACATGCCAACCATCCGTCCAGCAGACACATATGCCCAACTCAGCATAATGACCAGCATACTAAACCTTAAAGGGGTTGTCCCACGCCAAAACATAACATTTTTCTTTGCACAGTCCCCCAGATACTGAAAGGGAATACCGCATCCATGTGTTATTTTTTTTGTAATTCTCTTACCTGGATCCGCGTTCTGCAACTTTGAAAAATCTTCTGTCCAAGATGGCGCCGCGGGTCTTCTCCCATGGTGCACCGTGGATGTTCTTCTGCAGTCTGCGCTCCACTGCCAACTCCAGCCACCTCATTGGCAGATCGGCATCACGTGACAGAGGTGGAGCAACGTGATGACACGGAGAAGAGGACAGCCGAGGGAGGAGCCAGGACGCAGCTCGTGAGCACGGACCATCCAGAAGAGGAATCGTCTCTGCGCAAGCGCGACTGATCCAGCGACCAGAGGAGAACTTTGGTCGGCGCCATGGAAACGGGGACGCCAGCACAGGGGGGGACCCCCTGTAGGTAAGTAAATAACTTCTGTATGGCCAATATTTAATGCACGATGTATATTACAAAGTGCATTTATATGGCCATACAGAAGTGTTTAACTTCACTTGCTTTTGCGGGACAACCCCTTTAACGCCCAATGACCACAGCCGTATTTGCACTGCGGGGTCTGGTGTGAGCATTCGCCTCCTGCAGCGAATACTGCCTATAGGACATACTAAGCAAAATGCTTTTCCATGCCCACGAGTAGAAATTAACGCTGATTTTCCGCTTGAGGGGAAAAATTGGAGCATGTCCTGTTCTAGTGCGAGGCTTGCATGGATGGCTTCCATTGCAGTCAATGGAAGCCGTCCGTCCTGCTGCAAGTCGCGGCAGATCAGCGTCACCACCGACGCGAGTCTCTGCACGAGTGGCGGCGCGCCAACCTCCACATCTGCAGGGTAGAGAGAAGACGTCAAGAAAGGAAACGCAGGGGTCAATGCTGGCGCACAGGGTCTGATTCCACTGCGAGATTTCACAGTTCGAATCCAACAGAGCCGTGGGCATTTGTCCTAAAGCGGCCACCACACTGGCATGGGGACCACATGCACATTGTCTATGGGGCCATGACAGCCCTGTTACATCAAGCAGATCAAACACTAAGTAAATATTCAGCACCGCTGCAGTTGACATCAGCAATTCCAACAATTACCCTACTAGATAAAGTTAACTTTTTCATCCCTCTTACAACACCTAGTTGTCAATTTATTCATCATTTTCTAGGAGGAACAATAGAGAACCAGCGCAGCGTCGTGTTACGAGGAAAGCTCTGGAATGACTATTTCATGAAGAATATAAATATTTACTACAACATCCATATCAGGAGAGGGGCCGGTCCTCTTTAAATAGACGGAGCAGTTAAAATCTTCTAAGTTTCGGCAGATTGGAAAGTTTACAGAACTCAGAAATGTTGCAACAAAATCGTACTTTGTAACAAGTTCATTTTTCGGTGCCGACACATTCTCCTTCTGCAGTCACTTTATCAAGTCTTTCATTCTGTTTCCCAAGCCAATTTGTCACTTGGCTCCGCCGCTAGAAGTTTTTATGTTAATATTATTTGTTTTAGATGGGAATAAACATATAGATTGTCAGGATTAGAATAATACAGACCGCGCGTTCAGGCTGGAACACGGATTTTTTTTTTTTCCTGTAACGAAAATCTACCAACTGTTGCTACCTCTCATTATCCCGTTCGCAGGAATAAATGTCACAAAATCAGGGCCTACATTTTGTAATCTTGTGCCTGGTGACATGTGTTGAGATTTTTGGGATGCATTTTAAAGGTTTCAGTGACGACAACAAGGCTGTTTTCTTTGTCAGTGTATATTCTGTCATTGCACTGTACCTACTCATGACACAATGTCATATCTGCCGAAAATCGCAGACACTTCTTATTTCCCCTGACAGATTTGTCAAAGAGTTTGCATGTCGTGCGGGATTTGGCCAAGAGATAAAATGATTTTTCTTTGCTGTTGGTTTGTAAACAGTGGGAAGGGATTTGCTTATTTTAAATATTTAGTATGAATTGCTACCTCATTAAAGCGATTCTGGGCTTCCTGAGAAAGCGTTGGGTGCTAGATCGTTGCTGACTGACAAAACAATTCCTTCAGATGTATGCTAGCCCGGTTAGAGGAATGCACATTTATCATATATTAAGATGTTTCGGGTGCTTTGGCATAAAAGTTGATTTAGTAGGAGCTGAAATGGTTAAAGCTCAATTCTGGCTTTAACAAAAATTCTCCATTTAAATCTCTACAGAAAGTTTAGTAACTTCATAAACTCTTCACTTTACTTTTTTTTTATATTTTTATCTCCTGTTACTGCGTTTCACGACTTTTCCTTCATTCTTATACAGCACGACTTGCAGAATTGTGATGGTTGCTCCTGGAACAGGCAACGATTTACAGAAGGTCCAGAAAGTCTTCAGACCGTTTGACTTTTTTACATTTTATGTTCTGTTGTGGCCTTGTGAAAATGTTTAAAAATTCAAGCTTTTCCCCATCGTTCTGCACTCAGTACCCCATAATGAGATCAGAATGTTAATAAGCTTTGTCAATTTTTTTAAAATGTAAAACTAACATTTTGCATTGGCATAAGTATTCACACCCTGTACTCAGTACTTAAGGCCCATTTAGATGGGACGAATGTCGGGCAAACTATGCCTGACACTCGTCCCTGCATACACTCGCTCCTGTGCTGCTGCATAGGAGCTAGTGTAGCTGGCTCTCTCACAGAGCGGCCAGCAGGGGGTGGGAAGGCTGCAGGAGATTTCACTTCTTGCTCTCCCCCACCCCTCCCCATTGACTTAACATAGCGGCCGTTCAACACTGAATGGCTGCTATTTACACTGAGTGATCAGCTCATCGTCTAGCACCATATGCAGCATAAACGATGGACGATGAGCTGATCGCTCAGTGTAAGTAGCAGCTGTTCAGTACTGAACAGCCGCTATATTAAGTCAATGGGGGGGGGGGGGATATCTCCTGCAGCCTCCCGCTGTGAGCCAGCGATACTAGCTCCCATGCAGCAGCACCAGAGCAAGTATGTGCAGGGACGAGTGTCGGGCATCGTTTGCCCGACATTTGTCCCGTCTAAATGGGCCTTTAGTTGGAGCACCTTTGGCAGTGATTACGGCCTCCGGTCTTCTTGGGTATGATGCCACAAGGTTTGGGGATTTCCTGCTATTCTTCTCTGCAGATCCTCTCCTGCTCTGTCAGGTTAGATGGGGGCCGTCTGCGGACAGCCAATTTCAAGTCTCTCCAGATATGTTCAACTGGGTTCTCTAGCTGAGCCACCCAAAGACATTCACAGAGTTTCCCCTCAGCCACTCCTGTGTTGTTTTGGCTGAGGTCTTAGGGCCACTGTCTTGTTGGAAGGCGACCCTTCTCCGCAGTCTGAGATGCCTTGTGTTCTGCATCAGGTTTTCATTAAGAATATCTCTGTACTTTGCCCCATTCAGCTTTCCATCCACGCTGACCGGTCTCCCCTCCCCCACCATGATGCTGCCACCACCAGGCTTCACTGTAGGGATGATACTGGGCCAGTGATGAGCAGCGCCTGGTTTCCACCCACCCTGACCGATCTCCCTGTTCCACAGCATGTTGCTCCACCACCAGGCTTCACTGTAGGGATGGTACTGGGCAGGTGATGAGCGGCGCCTGGTTTCCTCCAGACATAACACTTAGAATTGAGGCCGAAAAGTTCCATCTTGGTTTCATCAGGCTGAAGAATCTTGTTCCTCACAGTCCAAGAGTCCTTTATGTGTATTTCGGTAAACTCCAGGCGTCTTTTATGTCTCTTACTGAGGAAAAGCTTCTTTCTATCCACACTGCCATAAAGCCCAAATTTGGGGAGTGCTGCAGTGGTGGTTGACATTCTGGAAGTTTCTTCCATCACGAAACAGATCTGTGTATTGACCCCTGGTATATTTATGCATCAATTGAAGGGGTTGTCCAGTTGTAAGCTATTGATGGATAATCCACAGAATAGGCCAGCAATAGTAGATCGATGGGGGACTTGTTGATCAGCTGTTTACTGGGCCAGTGTGTTCATGTACTGAGCTGATTTCTACAGGAAGCAGGCAGCTCCATTCCCACTGCTGTGGCCAAGCTTGGTATTGCATGCAAAGTTGCCATTGAAATGAATAGGAAAGTTTTCTGCAATACCAAGCCTGGCCACTGAGGTAAGAACGAGGCTGTCTGCTTTCTGTAGAAATCACTTCAGTGTATGAGTACACCAGGCTGGCGAACAACAGAGGAGGTCTTGGGCTTAAGACATTTGCCAATCTACTATTGGTGGCCTATCCTGCAGGTAGACCATCAGTAGTTTATAACTGGACAACCCCTTTAAGCTCTATTTTCCAAAAACCGGAAAATTCCAACTTCTGCTGGAGTTTCCATTAAAGGCGTTATCCAGAGAAAGAAACATTTCTGGAAGCAGGACAGAATGCTATCAAAAATATAAAGAGTCATATTCACATCACCTGATCCCACGCAGCTCCTGATCTGCTGGTCCTCACTTCTGGTTGCAGCAGCGATGATGCTTTGACAACAGCGATAAGTGACTACTGCACCTACGTAATGCCCAAAGTGAGCCAACAATTGGCTGCAGCGGTCACACGTCCCTGGTGCAGCAGAAACTGAAGTTTACAGAGGGACTGAGCAGCGGTGCAACAGAAGTGGCGGAGGATCAGCGGAGGACAGTATGGCTTCCTTTATGTTTTTAGGATGCCCTTACCTGCTTTGGCTATTGTTTGCTTCCCTGCATAACCCAATTAAAGCAATAACTGTAACATTCATTTTAACAGTGATATTATAGGATATTTTCAAATCTACACTGAGCAAACTACCAGGAGTAGTTTTAAGACATTATGGCTTGTCCACAAGATATGCCATACATTTCTGAAATATGTAAGTCGTCCCATCTCGGGCACCTATATGGAAAACGAGGACCCCTTATCCCCTGATCAGCCTGACGGCCACCACAACAGGTAGGTTGGAGGTCACAAGAATCCCATTCTTCTCATCAGTGAGTGTCCCAAAGGTGGGAGCCACATCTATCAGACATGTATAGCCTATCCTGTAATACCCCATGGGAAACGTCCGAGTCACTGCTAGGCTTTAATTCCCAGTCCTATTTATCTTCCAATATGGTTGTAGGGCAGAAGAGCAGATGATTGCAGAATCTCATATTTAATACCCCTTTGGAATAGCAAAAAATACAAAGTACATTTCCCCCTGAAATCAATTCTTCTTGGGTTTGTCTTCTATTAACGGTTAATGTATCCAAAGCCCTGTCATTACTTCTTTCAATTCACGCTTGCCATACTTCTTGTGTGATGAATTGTAGGTTTAGAAACCACTTCATCACCTCGTCCGTCTCCTGACAATCCTTCAAGACAGAACTTCCTAAGACAACATTATCTTTTCCTTGTAGAAGCCATAAACCGGAGTCCTGAGTTTTATCCAACAGTCTGTTCACCGGACCGATATCGCACTTATCGACCTGCGCTTTCCGCTGCTGGTGCATTGCGTCTTGTGAGAAAGGAAGCAGCACGCAGTTCTCACGTGCGTTAAAATCGCATTTTGTTTCAATAGGAAAACAGAAAAACGTCCTCCCACTCGCATGAGAATTGCATCTACATTTAAGTGCGATGCAGTTTTTTTGCTGCCACAGGAAATAATGGACGATTCTGCAACCGGATTGCCCAAAAATAGGACACACAGCGATTTTTTAATTTTTGACCGTCGGTCCGCAAGAAAAATTACTCATGTGAATAAAAAAAATTGGAATTTATGTGTTCTTTTCACACGCGATATCTGACCATATCGCAATTGGTCATTTGTCGCACGTGAAAATCGCCCATATCAATGCACCCTTAGATCATTGTGATGGGTGACGAGGTGCGTTAAATAGTGGCAAAACAGAGCAGACCGTGCTCAAAAATCGCGGCATGTCTGCGCGGCCCTATTAAAATTAATGGGAGAGTTATACCACAGTTTTGAACGCCGCGGTAATCGCGATAAAAAGTGCGTGTGTGAGAGTGGTCTAAGGCTACATTCACACGGGCAAGCGTGAGAGTGGTCTAAGGCTACATTCACACGGGCAAGTGTGATATCATGCTTCTCAACATGTGTTATATCGGTGGATGCGAGGAGTTTTCATGTGAAAACTCCTCAAATCACTTCAGAGAGGTTGCAATGCTCCGGAGTCTCTTGCAGATGGAAGATTGTAGTCTTTAAATATCCTAAATTAGGAAGTACAGCGCAAGGCTGTAGATTGAGGGGGCAGAGCCCCATAATAAAGTCCTAATGACCCACCGCTCCTCCAGCGAACCATCTATGAGATACTCCCAACTTCCCTCCATCCACTGATGATACAATGTCTTCCCCCACATGGAATCCCCATCAGCACTCCTTGCCCCCATGGCCATGGCAGGCTTTTCCGCATGCTGAGAGTTGTCGTTTCGCAGCAGGCAGAGATCCACATGTTCAATATGATTGTTCTGCGGCTCGGAGGACGTAGTAGAAGTCTTTAAAATCCCAAATTTAATTTGTCATTTGCAAATAGGGCACAATTTCCATTTTAATAATCAGCTGAAAACAGGCGTTTGATTAAGGCACAGTCTCCAGTTTTTACAGGCAGCATTCCTCAGACAGATTTCGAGAATGACATTTGTCGGCTGCTGATTCAAATCAACATTATGTCTGCGGACTTATTAATGAAAGAACAGGTTTCTCAAGTCAAAGGTATCACACCATGCCTCATAATGACAAAGTAACACACTGAGAGCCGTGGGCCCGGAACATGAAATAATCTTCCATCTAATTCTTGATTATTCTGACTGACAGACACAATCACGGCGCTGAGAGCCGCCACCTCCTCTTATTAAGATATATAGTTTGTCCCTCTATGCACAAAAATATGTTTAAAAGTTAATAGGATCAGAAATCCGCAGTCTACGGTTAAAGGATTTGTTGTATGGAGATTAAAGTATTACAATTTTTAAATTACTTTACTATGGGAGGGATATTGTTCGTTACTTCTGATCTAATCACTCACAGATTTCCTTCCTGAGCTCTGGAAAAATTAAAACACGCAAGGTCTTCCGTATCATCATGTAAATGACGCTCCCGCGCGGTTCACTTGTACCGTAGATATCGGAGATTGAACGCTTCAAATGAGAAATAATTCCCCTGAAATATAACATATATACCGTATATACTCGCGTATGAGCCGAGCCGAGTAGAAGCCAAGTCAATAAGTTTTAAGCCTAGCTATACTCGAGTATATACTAGGTAAAAGAAAAACCGCAATACTCACCTCCCAGCCGGCGTCTGTGTCCCCAGTGTGATAGTCTCCCCCGGCGGTGCGGCAAGCTGCTTGAGAATTCTCCCTGCTGTCAGCAAGTAAGCGCTGTGATTGGATTGAGTGCCAGCCAATCACAGCCGTCGCTCAATAAACCAATGATCTAATTCACTGAATGACTGCAAATGATCGAGCGCCGGCTGTAATTGGCTGGCCCTCGATCCAATCACAGCGCTTACTTACACAGCGCTGGCGGCGGGGGAATTCAAAGCCAAGCAGGGAGATGACAGCGGGGAGAATTCTAAAGCAGCTTGCCGCACCGCCGGGGAGACCATCGCACCAGGGACACAGACGGCGGCTGGGAGGTGAGTATTGCGTTTTGTTTTTTTTACCTCACTCAAATATAAGCCGAGGGGGGCTTTTTTTAGTAAAAAGAATATGCTGAAAAACTCGGCTTATACTTCAGTATATATGGTATATATAGTTACTAATTAAAAGCAGATAATGAAATATTTTCCATTTTCTAGTCTGTTTTTATTATAGATGATTTCGTTTTACTCTATTGTCTATGTTTGAGACAAAATCCTGATTTATACAGTAAGTCACGTTCTGATGATACATTCCCTTTAACAGTTACTTTACTAGATTTGAACTCTCAGAATGGACCCAGTATGGGGAGTTCGAGGCCATTGTCAGTTAGAGTAGCGCCTGCATGTTAGTTGTGTGCATTTCACATCATGCTTTATGAACACTGTTGATGTACATGTTGGGAAATCTAGTTCATACACCGAACGCACCAAAGGCGCCACTCACTCAGGAGAGTTGGCTTTTGGCTTCTGTCGGGCTGGTATTACATGTTCCTGCAAAAATTGTATACTGCACATTATACGTTGATTTAAAGGGGGGTTCCTTCCCAGAATCATGTTTCATGATCTATCCTTAGGTCTGATGGGCAGGGGAGGGTGGGGGTGTTTTTCCCCCCTGAGGGTACCCCACCGATCCTGGAAACGGGGGGTCATGTGTCCTCCTCTCCTCTTCACTGCACTCTCACAGTGAGGACATTGAATGGAGCCGCAGTCATGCAGTCATTTTCAATCGGACTGCCATAGATAGCCAAGTGGCAAGAACTCAGGTCTTTCCGTCACCGTCATTGAAATGAATGGAGTGCCGACCATGCATTCTTGGCCAGCACTCCATTCAGTGTGATGTCACTGCGGGGGGGAAGAAACATCTGCACAGTGTCGAGAACAGGGGGACATTGGGCGCCCCTTCTCAGGATTGGTGGCACCAATGGTCTCAGTGATGACACCTCCACAGATTATCCCCTACAGTTATCCCCTATCTAGTAATTCTGGAACATCCCCGTTAAAGGGAATCTGTCAGGTTCTATAAGCACTATAAACTTAGTTTGTGGTCTCATAAGACAGGGGCTGCTGAGTCCAGGGCTGTGCTTTTTATACCTACTGGCCACCCCATTCCCTCACTGTCTGCCCGGAAACCGGCCACACAGTCCATGCATTGGACTCATCTCTGTAGTCAGTGAGCACTCGTACATGGAGGACAGTGTACTGATTGTGGAGATGATACTGATGCACAGACTGAGTGGCCGCTTCCTGGGCAGAGAGGCAGGCAAGTATAAAAATTACAACCTTGGACTCAGCAGCCCCTGTCCTATGAGCCCATAAACTTAAGTTTATATTGCTAATAAGACCTAATAAGTACCTATAATATTGTGGCCAATAAGCAACATATGCCAACATATATCTCTACAGTGGCACAGGTCAGAGTTTTCTCTTCATCAAATACTTGCTAAATAAAGCCGTGGCATTGAATTAACAGACCCTAAGGTTCCTTTCACGTGGTGTTTTTGGATCCACCCCCTTCTCCATCTTGGGTTTTCATCTTTTATGCTGAAAACATTTTAAAGATGGTCGATGGGATTAAGATCTGGACTTTGGGAGGCCAATGAAGTTTGCAGATGTTCTGCTCCTTAAACCAAACCTCAACCCTCTTTGTTGTATAACATGGTGGAGACACGGAGCTGTACTAGAGTATTACCACAGGGTAGGTGATGCCACATTGCCTGGGATGTCTCTGTACCCGTTGGCGGTGAGGGAGGACTTCACTATAACCAATGGCCCTAGTCCTTACCAGCAGAAACACCTCCACACCATAACAGAACCTCCTTTGAACTTCACTGTCGGGACAATGTAGTCAGGTAGAGACTGCCACACCCAAGTGCAGCCATCCGATCGGAAGATCGTGTACTGTGATTCAGCATCCACAACATTCCCCAATAACATGGCCAACAGTGAACTTTGAAAGGTCCAGAAGCTGCGGTGTCCATACTAATTGGCTGGTGACATCCCCCCCGCCAGACCCCGTTGTCAGCTCTACACCTGGTGACATCCCTCCACCGGACCCCGTTGTCTGCTCTACAGCTGGTGACATCCCTCCACCAGACCCCGTTATCAGCTCTACAGCTGGTGACATCCCCCCGCCAGACCCCGTTGTCAGCTCTACACCTGGTGACATCCCACCATCAGACCTAGGGGCATCTGATTGTTTCTGTACTAGGATCTCCTGTGTGATCCTCTCCTTTATACCTAATGCTCACACATCACCGGACCGCACCGGACTGCTGGGAGGGGGGGGGGCAATACTTCTGTAAACATAGTGTATAGCATTTTATAGGAGGTGCAATACTTCAGCACTCAGCATACCAACATAAACCAGCCATTCTAATATGAGAAATTCACCACAACCTAATGTCCCTGGGGGCCAAACACATTGTCCTGTAACATTTCCAAGCCATTTCATATCTCAGTTTTGCCAATTTCCTGGTATTTATTACCAATGTCCCAAAAGCACCTACTGCAAGGATTGCCCTTTTCTCCCAACACCTCCATGGACTGCTCTGCCGCTCCGTTACCCGACAGACCCCCATAGATGTCCATAGCACCTTTGACCCCCACAAAAATCATTCCCAACGCTTACCTGCGCTGAACAGAAAGCTATATTTTAGCGAGTGAGAACTATCTCCGAGACGAACTGACAAATAATGTTAATTTTACTTGGAAATATACGCGGCACAATATTCTTTTGGAATTGTACCTATTAATAACAAAGCCAGACATTTTTATATTGAAAATAAAGCTTTTGTCAAATAGGAAAACTGCAGGCGACAAAATGTAACACTTGTTTTAGTTATTTAATATGAGATATTATATCAGTTTGACATTCATTTGTTTAATAAGGATGGAGAAATGGGTGATTTAAGGGACTTTCTGCACACAATTAAGTAGAAATAGTTGGTGGTAATCCAGTGAGCGAGGGGAGGCATGTTTTTTGTCATCCTGATACAAATCCTAGGCTGATTTCAGAGCCTTCTTGGTCTTTGTGCGCCCCGAATAGCCCCTTAGAGTAACAAAGTGTTTGTAGGGATTCGCAGGGACAAAGATCTGATTTATGAAAGCCTGTCAGACTTCAAAGAGGTTCGGTGTGGCAGGATATCTGCTGGAGTGAAGATGATGATAGTTTGTAACAGATACAAGGGGGGCTCAGTTCGAGGTGGGGGGGGGGGTGTTACAAGACATCTGAAGGAGGAAAAAAAATAACTTGACAATGAAAACATTGTTTAGAGGCAAACCATATTTGTAAGACTAAAAGGAAACTGCCAGACAATGCAACTTCCTCAATAAATAAAAGAAGGTGACAAGTCAATGCGGCCAATGTTTGCCTGCCATGGCATAACAAAGGTGCATGTGACATAAAGAAATCATAAGCCATTTTACAAGACAAAGTCAACAAATTGAACACTTGTTGGAGACCTAGTAATGAGCAGGAAAAAAAGGGGGAAGGATATTTCTAGCCAAAATCAGCCACTTAAAGGGAACACAATGCTACATACACAATGCCTTTATTGTGTTGTTACATTAGATCTGGACTCCCTCTGCTTTAGTTGTTAACCAGGTGGCCACAAGACTGACACATGTTTTTGTCACATTTAAGATACCGATGTTACATTGTAGCCAAGTTCGAGGGGTCGGTCCACTGAGGGTTCGGCGTGCAAAGCGTCTTCAGAGTTGGGAGGGCATGGTAACCACCAGCATTTCGTCAGGGTGGATGGTACTCAATGGTTAAGCCATCCAGAACCGTCTATACTCTGCAGTCCGGTATATATCTTAGGCGTGGCTGCCGAAACTCTTTCAATAAGTCAGAAGTGGATCATATCAACTTTAATGTAACAGCAAGTCATCCTTAAAGTAAAGGCTGGTTTACAAGGGCCGATGATCGCTCAAAGATCGCTCAAACGGCAGTCTGAGTGACAGCTTTGAGCGATCACTTTGCATAAACTATTAAGTAGCTACTCAGCTACTTAAATATCAATTAGGTGTGCAAATGAAGCCTTCCTTGAAGGCACTTAATAGCCCTAGGGCTATTATCTGCACTCAGATCCTTTGTTCTCCACAGGGAAACAATGCTATCAGCACTCTCCGTGGAGAACTGCTGATAACAGTGAAGGACAATTTTTAGGTTAGCTTGAATTTTGACAATCAGCTAGCAGTGCCCGAAAAGCGGACGATGGGCGCACATTTACACACACCGATTATTGCTAAAACGATCGCCGACTAGCAATTTTTTTAGCGATCATCAGCTGGTGTAAATGGGCCTTAACTCAGGACTGGAGTAGCTCAGGTGGGGTAAACAACAGACCTAACATGGCTTAGCTCAGGCGACTACACTTCATAATTCTCTCTCTACCAGCTTCACCTATCTGTTGTAGGATTCGTATTTTGATATATCTCTCAGTACCTCCGTACTCTATCCATGCTGCTCTTCATGGCTTCCTAGGCCTGGGCCCTGCCCCTGAACCACCTGACCAAAGCAATGGGTGCAAAAATGTCTGTGCGTAACCCCCCCCCCCCCCCCTTACACACACACACATAATGGCACATAACCACAAAATTAATAAAACATCAGAAATTTCCAACAAATATACAATGCGGATTTGTCACGTAAGAGGTTGTTATTCCATCCCCCTTACACCCATACACATAAGAGCCAATCGCCTGGATCTGTGTACAATGTGAGGTTGCATGCCAACTCTGCCCTTATGGCTGAGCCAACAGAGGTGTCTACCAGAAGCTTATCCCCTCTGCATACTTGGCTGATCCAAGCTTATATGTATATGGTGGGGTCAGGAAGAATAGTCGTTGGCCGAACAAGTGCTCAGCCAATAGCTATTGAAGGAAGTGTACCGCAATCACCTTTTATCAACAACTTGTACGTAGGATAGGTGATACAAGTCTGATTGTGAGGGTCTCACCGCTGAGACCCTCACTGATCTCGAGGGGGTACCAGGTCTCCCTTTCTTCTCATCACTACGGGCTCACTGCATCTCCACAGTTAGGAGGTGATTGAATGGAGAGACAGTTGCACATCTGGTGTCACTCCATTCATTTACAATGGGACTGCTGGAAAATGCCAAGTGCTTGGACTGGACCAGCGAGCCCCCAGTAACAAGGAGAGGGGGACACAGGACTATAGATAGGCGATAAAAGTCAATTGTGGTACAACCCCTTTTAACAACTCTTCCAGGTCAATAGTGACAACCAGTCTTTTCAGAGGCTTATCTTGTATTAGAGTTTTAATGGGCACCGTGTAATACTTCATCTTTCCACAACTGAGGGGGGGCATCAGTTTATTTTTGGAGACCCTTCTATCTAACAGATAGGAACTGTAAAACTACTTCTTGGCAACTCATGATCAAATGCCAACATGTTGTGAATCTCAAAGTGATATTTTGTTTAACCATTGTGGAGAAGCCAATTCCAAATGGGAACCAACATCCAGGTTGTCGCTTTTGCAGAAATTGCTGCAACAACAGAATATAAAAATGCCAACACAATCTAATATATTAAAAACAACCTACAGGCTTCTTCTTGCAGCACACTTTGACCTCTGACCGTGACTTTCGGTGGATGATTTTGGTGTCATTAGATTTGTGACATCCTCACTGCGGCCATAAAATCATAAAATTTGAGTTTGATGCGTTGAGTAAGTGTCAGGCCAGGTCAACGTTCCTCTGTTAAGTCTAGCTGCGCGGTTGTGCTTCAGTCAACAGTGCTGCTAGGGCGAGTCAGAGCGCCTTCACATTGGCGAGGCTGATATCGGGATGTGAATCACAGCCGGATATCGCCCTCGCAATCCATGTGTCACAGCCACAGCAGGGGATCGCGATGTTCTCCCATTGTTCTCAATGAGGCTGCTGCCACCGGCCCCATTTAAAAATGATGGGCGATATTGCAAAAACAAAGGAGATGCTGCGATTTTTCCCTGCATAGCATCACACTACAGTGCCATACAGGGAAACATCACAAATGTGAATGAACCCATTTTATAGTCGCGTAGCGAACATTGCGTCAATCTACTTAGGTAAATAAAAATGACATAATATCTGAACTGAATTTTAAGTGTCAAGTGGCAATGCTCCTTAAGAAGTGAACAGAATGGCTGTGATTGGCTCATCAGGCGCCGGCTGTAATTGGCTGCTCGCGCTTAATTAGCCAATCACGGCGCTCGCTTTGCTGGAGGTGGGGTATTCAAAGCCCCATTGCAAGCAGAAGGCAGCTATGAGACGGAGGAGGACGCCGGACACTGCCGCTGCAGACACCGTCGCCGACACCTTCGGGACGCCGCGGACCATGTGAGTATTGATTTTTTTTTTGTCGGGCACCTGAGATAGGCCCTATTTTCGGGGGGAGGTCTTATATTTCAATCCTCCACTGAAAACCAGATAGGTCTTACTATCAGGGTTGGACCTATTTTCGGGGAAACACGGTAGTACTGGGCTCCCTATATGGAGAAGAGAAGACTTATGAACCATCTAAGGCTCCTGGTGCAACCACATCCCCTATAGTTACGCCCCTAGGTGGAGATCTCACTACTGAAACCCCACCAATCCCAATAACAGGGTGTCCCATCACCCCTCTTCTTCTCCCTACACCCTGCATTGAGGAAGAGATTGAATGGAGCATCATTCACACCTCCGTTGAGAAGACTTTCATAACCTATCTGGAAAGGTCTATTCTGGTACCCCCCCCCCCCCCCCACCCCCACCCTTGAAAGTCCCTGTAACTTTATCTCATTGCTCTAGCTACCCTCTCCAAGCTCAAAAAAAATGTATGGTTACCCGCCTTTCACCCCAAAACTTACAACCAGAGGATGTAATACACTTGATAATTGCCCCACTGCCAGGAGGCCTGATCCCCGGCCCGACCGGCCCTCGGATCATCTCGGCATCACCCAGCTTCCCCCTGCTTGGGGATAATGGCTCTATCTGCCCATTTAACGCTCTGTGCTGCTTGCATTGTACAGACACCATTATTACCAAGGAGAAAATAAAAAAAAAAATCAAATCATTTCAACTGTTACAAACAAATTGCTTCGAAGTCTTAATGTTTTCCTAAATAACCTTTCTGGAGAGAGAAAGAGAAAGAAAAAAAGCGCCTTAACATTCAATCAATCCTTTTCAGTTGCTGAAGTGTAACTTTTCCCAATCAAATTACATTTGAGGCCTGCAGAAGTACATTATGGAGATATATTTCCGGTGAATCAAGACGTGCGCGAGCGATTATGGAGTAATCTGAGGTAAAACGCCCTGATACTGTTTTGACAATGCACAAAAGGCGTTGAATCTATCAAGTTCCTCCGTACTGTAAACTATCGCATCACTTTTGAGAAATGCTTTCTGATCCGTGCTGATACAATTATCGTACCTTTATTGGCAATTTGCTTGTGCTTTTAGGAACATTTTCCAGCAAATGATGTTTTCTTGATATTTTTGAAGATGCGCCACTATTTTTCTATCCCTCTGGGACAAAGGAGAATGCAGCAAAAAGCTCATTTAGATATCTTATTGGGATAATACGGCTCGTGTTACTATGAACCAAAATACCAAAAAGTGGAGATCATTTCGCTGATGTATGGCGGGCAGTGCGGCACTTCATCTTGGAGATTTGCATACAATAACTAGTGACACTTATTCCCCAAAGTTTGGAGCTCTCAGAGTCTATTCATTAATATCGCAATGCTGGATCCCATCAACAACTTTGTAATACACTGTCAGCAATAAGTGTCCTAGAACTAATGTGCCGCTCTTTCCCTAGGATTGTACATGCTTTTTTCTTAGAAGAGATGGCATTTTGACATCCCTTTTGCTTATATTAAATATTTGCCCCAAAAGAGCAGCTAGGTCTTATTTTTGAGGGGGTGTCTTATTATACTTACCTAGCAGGCTCAGTCCAGGTCCCTCCGGCTGCTCTCCGGAGCCCCGATGCGCTTCTTGCAGTCCTCGGCCGCCCACAGAAGATCGCTTCCTGGTTATGAGATTCATAAATCCCGCCTCCAGAAAGCGATAGCTTTGATTGGTTCATTGAGCACTGCATTGCTTGGCTGAGCAGCATTCGAGAACCAATCAGAGCCATCTCTTCCTTGAGGTGGGATTCATGAATCCCATAAACAGGAAGTGCGCGTCGAAGCTCTGAAGAGCAGCGGGAGGGACCTGGATCGAGCCTGTTAGGTAATGTATTCCTTTTTTTATGTAATGCACCTAGGGCTTATGTTTCAGGTAGAGCTTATATTTGAAGCCGCCTCAAAAATCCTGAAAAATCAGGGTAGGGCTTATTTTCAGGGTATGTCTTATTTTCAGGGAAACAGAGTAAGGGGTTCTTCACCACCTCATATCAGCTAAAGTGGAGACCCGCAACTAACACAGGAGTTCAGAATGGTCTACTGTGGACAATGGCTATGAAAAAACTCCTGCCAAAACATTGTAGTTCACCTAGCGCAAAAAAGTGGATTGAAGAGGGAAAGGGCTACAAAACAAGGGGTTGTGCAGTTGTAAATTATTGCTGGCCCATCTTCGGGATTAGTCATTGGTAGTAGATCGGCAAGGGTCTGCCCCGCGGGACACCCAGTGATCCGCTATTCTTTGGGCGGGTGCACTCATGATTTCTGCAGGAAGCAGACAGCTCCATTTCCACTGCAGTGGCCCGGCTTGGTATTACAGGCTAAGTTCTCACTGAAATGAATGGGAACTTGGCTTGTAATACCATGTTGGGCCACTGCAGTGAGAGCAGAGCTGTCTGCTTTCTGCAGAAATCAGTTCAGCGCATGAGCCTGGCGAGCACCTGACCAACAGGGTTTCCGGATGATGGATCCCCACTGATTAAGTATTGAAGATTTATTCTGAGGATAGGCCATCAATAGTGGACAGCCCCTTTAACCCATCGGGGAAAATTCACAAAGGCACTTGCGCCAGAATTCTGTTATAAAAAAGTCACTATCAATCAATGAAAGCTGCTGTGCCTGCAATTACTTGTGCCGGCCACTACACAGGGGTTGGAGCAGCAGCTTCCACTCTGAACCTGGTGTATCCCGACACTGATAGTGGATGCTGCCTGGAAACCCCCTATAAATGGTACCGTTGAAAAATACAACTCACCCTGCAAAAGGCACATCCTTTTGTGGCTAAGCTGCGGGAAAAATAAAAAAGTTATGATTTATCTAAAACTCGGGTATAAATGATAATGAAAAAAAAGGACAACAGCAGGAAGGGGTTAAGGAAATTCTCTGAAACTGTTAAGCCTAAGGCCTCACCCACACGAAACCCCAAACTGACCCTAACGCAGGTGGGAAAGCAGTCTTAGGCTAACTTCACGCCGGCGGGCCCAATTTCACGCTCGCCAACATGCATGAGGATTGCCGAGTTTCTCCCATTGCTTTCAATGGGAGACCTTGCATTGCATGCACTTTGCATGAAGCGGTCGCCGACCCCATTGAAAACAATGGGTGGTACGATGTGGAAGCATGTCTCACAATGTACAAATCTCGGGTGGTTTTCTCGCCCGTGTGAAGCCGGCCTAAGAGACAATGGGCTAGAGAAACAAGAAACGAGGGTCAGTTCCAATAACGGGTCTTGTAGACACGGCCGATTCCTGCTGGAAACATTTAATGGCCTCTTGTAGCCTAAATGTATCACGGACACAAATTAAACTGCCGTGATGCATCATGACAGAGCAGGATGTCAGGAGGAGACAGACGGACTGTCTCCGGATCCGTCACGCGGGACACCTGAGCTCACTGCTGCGAGATATCATAGGAGGACAGGTAAGTGGGACCCATCAGTATACAGACTTGTTTACAAACACAACTTACTAATATCCATCGACCCATGGGACTTAGAGAATGGCCCCCACAGCAGACGCCCCTCCACCGGCAAAGATGAAAATCCTATTGAATACGATGTTGTAAAAAGCAGCATAAAGTCCGTATGTGTAAATATGGTAATCTGTATTACCGGTCCGTGCGAGGACAGAGAGCCGGCTACCGCTGCGTATGGCAGCGAGCGCACTTCTCATTACCGCGTATCTCACGCATGCCGCCATGCGCAGTGTAACTTTGTAGGGTTGTGTATGTATCGTCACCCAATGTATTACGTATGGACAGTGTTGCCTACGCTGCCCGTAGAATAGGGCCGACGCTGCTTGATACGCGGTGAAGTAAATCATGAATCATCAATGAGGATTGCAGAAGTGGCGCGGACAGCTTGCATTGAATTCATTGGAAGCCGTCCGCACGGAATCCGCCTTACAATACAGCATACTGCGATTTTTCCCCCGCGAGCGGAAATTCGCAATTCATTTCCGCTCATGGGCAGGACAAAACGCTTTTCCATAGCATGCTACAGAAGGTCTTTGCTGCGAAGGCCCGCTCCAGATTCCGCAATGCAAATCCGTCCATGTACAGACGGCCTTAGGTGCAGGTTTGGCCAACGCAGAATTCCTGTGGGTAATCGGTTGTGAGATGCCTGCAGCGACGTCCGTGCCGCTGATGTAGTATGTGCCAACGCTCGTGGGAATAAGCCCTCAGTCAGTAAACAATGCCCTGTCTTCACTGCATCTGCATGTTACATGCTGCTGCGCATTTGAGGGATTTTACGCTCGTGCTGCCTCGTATGTCATCCGTTTTTCACACATGCAAGAAAAAAAAAATGCAAGAAGTCCCAAAATGTTGCAAGTTTTAACAAAACCCACAGAAGACAGAGTCACAACGAGCGCAGATGCTAATGTGTCTTCTCTGCGTGTTTTTTTTAAGCACATGCTGCAATTTTTTTTTATTTTTTTTTTTTACGCACAGCATCAGTTAGTGTAAAAACCCGTGCCTGACTGCGCCAATTCACTTCAATGTGTCCTTGTGTCCGTATTCAGTCAGTAAAAGATACAGATCAGGGGCGTAACTATAGAGGGTGCAGGGGATGCGGTTGCACCCAACCCCAGGAGCCTCAGGGGGCCCATAAGGCCTCTCTTCTCCATATAGGGAGCCCAGTACTATGAATAAAGCATTATAGCTGGGGCCCTGTTACAGGTTTTGCATTGGGGCCCAGAAGCTTCAAGTTATGCCTCTGTGCAGCATAGTTTAGGTATGGGTATGGGTACAGATACAGATAGAGGAGGGGCCCCAGCTCACCTTTTGCATCAGGGCCCCTGAGCCTTTAGTTACGCCCCTGATACAGATTATATACGGACAGAAAAGTACACCAGTGTGAATGGGCCCCAAGACAGACAGAAAGCCAAGACTCCGGGGGTCAAAAGAGCCCAAAAACTAAACCATTGAGCAGCGGAAAAACATCTCCTGGTCTGATGGATCCAGATTTCTGTTGCTGATGGGAGTCAGAATTTGGCGCAAGCAGCATAAATGGATGAACTGTATATACATAGAGTCCATGTGAATGTATGCAGGGGCCTAACTATAGAGGGTGCAGGGGATGCGGTTGCACCCGGGCCCAGGAGCCTTAGGGGGCCCATAAGGCCTCTCTTCTCCATATAGGGAGCCCAGTACTATGAATAAAGCATTATAGTTGGGGGCCCTGTTACAGGTTTTGCATTGGGGCCCAGAAGCTTCAAGTTATGCCCCTGTGCAGCATGGTTTAGGTATGGGTACGGGTACAGATACAGATAGAGGGGGGCCCCAGCTCACCTTTTGCATCAGGGCCCCTGAGCCTTTAGTTACGCCCCTGAATGTATGTATTCTGTTTGTTTTCCCATGAATCTTGTAAATCCCTCCCAGAACAACCAGAGTAGCGATGGGAATGAATAATTTAGTTGCCAAAGTTTTGCCGCTCATCTAGTGCACACCGGCCTGTGATTTGCATATTGCAATTCTCTTTCCCATAAGCAGATTCACATCGGCAGAGCGCAAGAAGTGTAGCAACCAAACGTCTATTGGTGTGATAAATAAAATCTGCTAATTTAAAATGCTTTCTGCGCGAGGTGTTAAAGTCGGGAGAAGCCTATTGTGCAAAAGAAAATCTGATAATTGAAAACACCTTTAAATAATGCTGTTATGTGTCCTGCTGCTGAGAGCGAGCGACACTTACATTATGGCGCCTGCGAACGCCTCTCTGCACAAGGCTCTGCGACAACAGGAATAAAGGAGAAAAGTAAATGGAAACTTTGTATTCGTCTGCGGATCACCTTTTCATTCGGCCTGAATGTGCTCAATGGCTCGGGCATCAATGCAGACAAGGCCGCTGCCAGCACTTAGCGAGCATTAAAATATAATAAACGAAAAACGTAATAAAGGTTAACCGAGTACAAATGTATCAGCATGGAAAACATTCATACACAGCATGGCCTTCGCAGAGTAAAGCTCCATGTCAGACGGAGGTACCTTGTATCAGCTCATCGGAGAACGGGATGATTAACCCGACTAATGGATGCCACAACATAACGGTACCAGGTTGGACGACATAACCCGTGCCAAGCGGCTGCCGACAAGTCCAGCAGCTTCATTATAAACCGGCCCTTGTAATCTGCAATGTTCATTGACTTAGCAAATTCAACTATCTACTCTAGTCACAGCTAAAGCTCCATTCAGAATCCTGCTAGTTTTAGGCCACCACAGAGCTTCACACCTCCCTGCTGCCTCCTGCTGGTCAAGTGTCTGTATGTGCACTCTACTGAGGGGCTCCTTGGGTGACGGCAAAAACACTATAGTATGCAGAAATATTATACATGGACACTTTATTAGAGACCCCCATCTAGTAGCGCGTAGGGTCTTCCTTTGGCAGTCAGAACCACAGCAGTTTGTCGTGGTGTTGATTTCACAAGGCGATGGAAGGAATACTGGCCCCTGCGGACAGGAAGCTTGTTGTAGTTGCTGCAGATTAGACGGCGGTGCTGACATGTTCTAACCAGCTGACAGGAAGGGGTCAGCGATTCATGCTGCTTGTGATAAATTCTGTACTCCCATCAGGAATCTGCATCCATCTGACCAGGAGATGTTTTTCCGCTGCTCAGTGAAGTTTTGTGCTTTTTTGCCCGCTTGAGTCTCGTCTTTCTGTTTCTCTTAGACTCAATGGCGCTGGAACTGGCCGTCTGCTGTTATAGCCCGTCCATGCTAAGGAATGACAAGTTGTGCTTTCATACGTGTTAGTTGGAGCTCCAGCGTTGTATTCAGCTGCTCCTGACTGTGCAGCACCTGTTGGTTAGAACGATTCCTGGCATCCTCCTCTGACCCCTATTGGTGATGAGTTGTTTCCATTAACAGGATCCACTTTCGCTGGATACTTTTCCTTGATCACGCACGCCATTCTCTGTATACTCTCCGCACCGTTACATAAGTAAACCCCATGCAGCTGGCATTGAGCCCCTTGCTAGTCTAGCACCGAAGACCGCTGGAAGTCGCTCCGATCGCTGGACTTTCCCATCTAATGTGGATTCACACTGAAACTGATCCACGGAAAACTTGTCACATGATTTTATGCCGCACTCCGGGGTCACAGGGAGAATTTCCATACATGGCGGCCAATCGTGAGAGGGCCGGGGCTCTAATAAAGGGGCCATTTAAAGTATATAATAACATGGCACCGGTTGTTTAGGGTCCTTGCACCTCATATTAGGAGAATCCGTTCCATCCCATTGGATTACCAATCCTTCTCATTTATTTTGTGATGTAACCTCCTCTTGATCAAAAGGAAAGTGGATCTCCCAAACATGGCGCAGAGTGTTAAGGCAGCAGAAATGCAGTCCTAAGCTCTCACTCACGACCTGAAGGTTGCGAGTTCAATCCTCGCATGTAGCCGGCTCAAGGTTGACTCAGCCTTCCATCCTGAAGGTTGTGAGTTCAATCCTCGCATGTAGCCGCCTCAAGGTTGACTCAGCCTTCCATCCTTCCGAGGTCAGTAAAAAAGATGACTGGAGAAGGCAATGGCAAACCACCCCGGAAACAACCCAAAACTGTCTGCCAAGAAAACTAGGAGTCACGCTTGCGCAAAGGAACTTTACTTTACCTTTACCTTAGCCAAGCTAAGAGGAGTATATATGAGCCGCTAGCAAGTGGCTCAATTGTAAGACATAATAGAGCTCGGGATTTGTATGAGCTCAGTAAGGCAAACTATAAGAAAAGTTACTCAACATGGTATGTGGTATAAAACTAGTCCAAAAGTAGAGGTGTTTGAATGAATTGGGCATTAAAAGGAACGTATGGCCGGCATCTCACTCCTAAAACTGGCATCACTGGCTGGCAGGGGCGGAAAAAACATTCACTTATGATGCCCTCTTTTTTCCCAATGAGCCCATGTATCTTTGCGTATGCAAATCAGCAGAGAAGAGTCATCTAGCTGAGAAGAGTCACACTGATTCATGAGCTTCCAATCCTCCTAACCACGCCCCTTTCTCTTGCAAGACAAGGATTTCTGTGCAGCAGGGAATGCAGCAAGTTGTTCATCAAGAGAAAGCGGGTGCAGTTAGCTCCGGAGATCATGAATCAGTGTGACTCTTCTTGACCAGAGGAATCTTCTCTGCATATTTCCTGGACAAAAAAGATGGCTACACGGCTTCTCTGGCTACCTGATGCACTTTGCACATTAGTATACATTGGTAGCCTAAAATACTACCGTGTTTCCCCGAACGTAGGTCCTACCCCAATAGTAAGACCTACCCCGTTTTTTGGGGAGACTCGAAATATAAAGCCTTCCCCGAAAATAAGACCTAGCTAACTTTCCCCCCCCCCCCCCAAAAAAAATACTCACCTGGTTCGTGGCGCCGATGGTTTCTGGCGGCGCTGCAGCAAACTGCAGAGTCCTCCCCGTCTGCCATCTCAGCTTCTTCTGGTGACAAGTCTTTGAATACCCCGCCTCTAGCAAAGCGAGCGCTGTGATTGGCTAATCGAGCGCTAGCAGCCAATCACAGCCGGCGCTTGATGAGCCAATCACAGCTGGCGCTTGATGAGCCAATCACAGCCATTCAGTGATGTCATTCACTGAGTTCTTTTGCCCTTTTTGGGGCAAAAATTAATATAAGACAGTGTCTTATTTTGGGGGAAACACGGTACATGCTGCTCTGACTGGTGAGTGATACTCAGCTGGACAGCACTGACCAATCAGAGCAGCATGTAGTGTCTTAGACATATGATGCATACTAATACACAGGTAGTCCGAGAAGAGGTGCGGCCATCTTTGTTTGTCCAGGATCGGAGATTCGCTCTAAGGGTTCCCTGATGTTATATTGATACATCCGTTGAGTTCTGTATGAGATAAAACTGTTCTCTATAAGACGGAGAGGTTGCTGTATAAAAGTTCCCCGTCATCCAGCTAATTGAGAAACCTCCGCCGGTTCCCTCCCTTGCGCCGTCGGTGAGGTCAGCGTCTCCGCAGGAAGGTTACGGAGGAGCCAGTTGTAGAACACATTTCCGTAACCCCCAGATAGAGCTTGCTGCATCCCTTACCCTTTACACGTAAGAACAGCTGTAGTAGCATGTAGCCTCGTTCCATGAATGCCAAACCATGTAGCTGCCGCTTTTTACGGTGTTTAAGTATGGAACGAGTCGGCTCTCTGCATCAGGAAATTGAAATTTAACATTTTTTCTCCTGCTCCCTTATTTGAGGGGAGTCGGGCCGCTGACAGGTGAAGCAGAAAGTCATTTTTCAAGCTAAATGCCAAGTGGTTATATAGCAAAATATTCAGTCAAAGTTAACCAGCTCACCGCCGCCCTGACATATAGCGGCGTTAATGAAATGATTTAAGAAAAATCAGTTATGCGGATTTCGGTCGAAAAAAAAATCTCAGAGAGTTTAACTGGAGAAGAAAAATAATATTTTGTTAGTGCGTGCGTATTCGTTTTATCGACGCTATCGTCCTTTGGGCGCCGTGCGAGATTAAAAGAAATTGATTTTTAACTGTTTCGTCAAAAAATTTTAAAAAGTCACTTTTTTTCTACGTTAGGGCTTATTTACACGGGCGAGAATCTAACGCAAGTTTTGTGTTTTCCGAAACGCACAAAACTCGCACAAATATGAACGCCATTCTTTTGAATGGACTTCTTCAAATGAGTGATAAAAATCACAGCATGTTCCATCTTTGGGCGTTCCAGCGGAACTCCCCACCCATTGTTTTCAATGGGACCTTAAAGGACATCGCATGGCGCGCTCATGCCGTGCGAAATGCGTGCAAGGGCAAGGTTTCCCTTTGTAATCAATGGGAAACCCTTGCCATCCTCAGCTGCGCCGGAAGATGGCAATTTCACAGAAGTGATGCGAGGCGGTTTTTAAAATCAAAAATGGCTTGCCTCGGTGTGAAAAACGCACATTGGCGAGCGCAATATCTGACTTTGCGCAATTTCTGAGTTTCTCAGACTGATCTCACGCTCGCCCGAGTGAATGTAGCCTTAGGAATAAATATCTATAAAAGCTACAAAGTATATAGACAGAAGGCTTCCCCTCCAAGGGTTGTCCGTATATAGGGTTGGCAGTTGGGCCGCGTCTCAAGTCAAGGTTTTAAGACTACCCCTTGAGTTAAAGGGCAACTTCTGTCAGTGATCTCGTCGTTGGGCTTCTTCATAGCTGCGGTTTGTTGTACAACTGGCTGTTCTGTCTGAGGAAGAGCCAAACAGAAAAGAACTGTTCAGACTAAAGGGGTTGTACCAAGTTATCCCTTATACCTCATGATTGGTGACGGTCCGACCGTGGAGACCCCTACCGATCCTGAGAATGGGGTTCCGCTTAGGCCCAAGTAAATGAAGTGAAGGTCATGCTGGGGCGCCGCTGCTCCATTCACTTCATAATACTGTTAGCATAGAGAATTTACGACTTGTTAGAGAAGTGATTTGCTGTTCATTAATACTATTCTCTCACCAGGGAAGTCACAAGGATAGTTTCCGAATCATTGAACACTGCCATCCAGTTGGGACAGAAATGGGTTATGTGTGGCCAGTTATTACTAGAAGGAGTGCTGGAGAATATTATAAGCGGAGACCCATGACAAAAATCAAACTATCACCCCCATCTAGCTAGGTAAAGGTCATCTTGGTGCCAGTGGAGACCCTCTGTACTGTATAGGAGGATGATCATGGGCTAAATTCCACCTCCAATTTTAGGTACCAAGGGGAAGGCAATCCTTACATGGACTCAAACCATGGGGAGAAGAATAGGGGCAGCCAAATCTGTGGCTTTTCTTTTTACAGCCCCATAAAAGAAAGGAAGGTGGTCTCTGTTATATATACAGTATGTATTTGGTAACTAGACAGTGAACAGTTGTAGCAAATGTCAACATGACTGGTGCATAGTAATAACTGAGTTTACAACATTACACTGTAATTAAAGAGACACAATCAGATCTTATGGGCACCATAAAGTGAAGCTATGGGTTCATAGGAGCTTGGTGAGTAAGTCCAGGGGTGGCACTACTTACCTTCCTTGTCGTTGGCTGCAACCCCCCAACCCCCTTGCTTCCTGTATAATGCAAACTCCTTACGTGCTTGTTCCTAATGACAGGATTAATCCTTTTCATTATAAGTACATAAATGGTCAACTGTATACAAGGAACAGCCGCAATTTTACAGGTGGACAATGGGGGAATGTCGAGGAAGGCAAGTATGAAAGTGAAACCCCTGAATTTAGCGAATCAGCTCTTATGAACCTGTAACTTTAGTTTATGAGGCACATATGAGCCGACAGACTCGTTAAGTCTTTAAGTTATCCCAACACAATAAATGTCAAGATAATGTTTGCTGCATCTGTACATTACTAGTAATTATTAGGAAATTATAGTACCGGTGTTTCTGGTGGGGCAATGCGCCACATAGCTCTGCTACATGCACGTCACACACACACACAGCTCTGCTACATGGTACATCCATTATGATCCCCACACAGAGCTTGACTCCTCCCACAGCAGTGACGTCATTGCAGGTCCTTTAGCCCACCAGATCTCTGTGGTGGCAGTAGGTCAGTGTGTTCTGTCAGGACCGCTGAGTTGTCTCTGTGATAACGGCTTAGATGTATTCTCATTGTGTTATTTTTGTCCTCCCCTTTTCAAGAGCCCCAACTGTGTTGTTCTTCTGTCGGTCAGGCTCTGTGTTTTATATATGTTGTAGGACCTTCGATGATGTCACCAGGGGCGGAGTATGAAAAGCACTCACTCACTGTTAGTAGTTTGATGCATGTATGGTATGGCACAGTATGTTTTCAGAAGAATAGGGAAATGTACATAAATTTAGTACAAATAAAAAATGGAAAATTGTACTTGCAACATGTTTTCTATGAAATCAGTAACTTTGGTAACTACTAGTATCTTTCTTCAATAAAGTTATTCTACATCTCTCCCTGTGTGTGAAGATTTGTGGAGATCCTCCAAAGTGCATCCCATTTACTTCTAACTGTATTAGGAGTACGAATGAATGGCTGTGATTGGACTAATCCAGTGCAGGTTCTGATTGGCTCAGCTGGCTGTCACTCAACCGACTCAGCCAATCACAGCAATCTCTTGTGGAGGCGGGGATTTAGGATCTCTTTTACCAGTGAAAGTTCCTCTGAAGGCTGACAGAGACACCTGCAAGGTGAGTATTGATTTTTTTCTTTTGACTCAGGCAGTGTAGTTTAGCGCTGTCAAAAGTGCGGGACAAAATTGCGCCATGTTTTTGGCAGCGCCGAAACAGCTGCCCATTCACTTCAATGGGCAAAGCACGGCTGAAAATGGCCAAAAATATAGCATGCAACGCTGTCAAAGGGCAGCACTGAAGACGCTGCGTTTTCAGCCCTGTGTGAGCAGCCCCAGTGAAATGAATTGGAGTGTTGCACAGCGTTTAGTGTTGCGCTGAGAAAGCCGTGCTAAACGCTGTACATAAGTGCCTGTGTGGGGAAGGCCTAAGGGCTCTTTTACACCAAACTATTCACTGCAGGTGGCAAGTGGCGATCAATGAGACCAGCGCTCGTCTACCGGACCATTTAGCAGGCCAATGTAGACTATGTGGGGAACAAATCATTAATATGATCGTTCAACCGCATGGAGTTTCATCACTGTTGGCAGCCCATCCTCGGACATACAGGAAGATGCGGCGCCCGACGATTTTTTGCGGCAGATGAATGACGCAATCACCTGACGAAGATGCGGTAGTTCATTCTTCATAAGGGATGGGCAGCTCCTTCAAGTAAATGTTACTAGAAACGTTCTTGTCCAATCACTGGGCCATTTAAAAGGCACTTAAAGGGGTTGGCTCGTGAAATCAAGTGGGGTTCAGCACTTCTGTATGGCCATATTAATGCACTTTGTAATGTACATCGTGCATTAATTATGAGCCATACAGAAGTTATTCACTTACCTGCTCCGTTGCTAGCGTCCTCGTCTCCATGGATCCGTCTAAATTCGCTGTCTTCTTGCTTTTTTAGACGCGCTTGCGCTGTGCGGTCTTCTTCCTGGTGAATGGGGCCGCTTGTGCCGGAGAGCTGGTCCTCGTAGCTCCGCCCCGTCATGTGTGCCGATTCCAGCCAATCAGGAGGCTGGAATCGGCAATGGACCGCACAGAGCCCACGGTGCACCATGGGAGAAGACCCGCGGTGCATCGTGGGTGAAGATCCCGGCGGCCATCTTGGTAAAGGAAGAAAGAAGTCGCCGCAGCGCGGAGATTCGGGTAAGTAATAAACTTTTTTTTTTTTTAACCCATCCCTTGGGTTTGTCTCGCGCCGAACTATTGAATAAAAAAAAAACCGTTTCGGCGTGAGACAACCCCTTTAACTCTCTGTCAACCAATGGCAAAAAACAAAGATCAAAGTCCCAAATCGCCATTTCGATCGCGCTTCCACAAACCCTGAAGCACATTTGTAAAGCGATCTTCTGGGGACAGATTCACGAGTTTGTTTTTTAGCAGAAGAATATATTGTAATATCCTGCACCATCCCGTCGGTGCTATCTTTAAGTATTGCAATAAAACAAGGAAATGTATCATGTTTATCAGAGAGTAGTGAACTCGGCTCGTTCTCCAGCAGAAGCTGAAATACTTCAATGTAGCGTTTGATCAAAACATCAAGAGAGATAAATCAGTCATCAGCGAACATTGATTTTATTTTCCAGGTGCTGTTTTTCATTCAATATGTTTTATAGAAAGATGATTAATGTATTGATGCCGGGGCTCTTGTTTATGATCCTATTGGAAACCCAGCCGGTTTTGGTTACATGAATATCATTTCTCCGCTCAATAGTCTGGCTTGTGTCTGCTGGATGCACAATGAAGTTACAACTCGGTCAAATGGTTAGTTTAGGGCTATCGGATGGCAGATAATGACACCGGGGGATTTTAATATTTATGTAAATCGCAAGAAAACATATGTTTCCTGGAAGATTAACGCTTGATATGTACAAAAAACCCCCCAAACTATGTATATATTTTTTAATAAAAAGAAGGGATATCGGGAGTGCGAAGATGACGTGAACTTGGTCCGGGGCCAGGAGAAGGCTGCAGCAGATCGCATCAGATCCTGGAATTCTTGGCCCTCGCTCTACTTGACAATGCAGATTTTACAGGGAGCCGCCTATATAATCTAATATGGGGTCCACTTCGCTCCATAAATAAGGGGAAATGAAAGCGTAACTTTTCAAGTGACCTTGTAGAATAGGCTGCTGTGTGTACCCGAAAAATAACAATATATCCATTATATGACTTGCATCCTGTATTTGGAACCAATTTTCCCTTCTACATGCTGTATCTCCAATTCTCAGCCTTCCCTGAGCTGCTGGGTGTAGACTGCTGGTGTGATGTCTCCATACACTGCACACATAGGGGAGCAGGATCTCTTCTCTGTCTCTCTAATCTGGTTGGTGTAGACTGCTGCTATGAGGTCTAAATACATTGCCCACATACGAGAGTAAGATGTCTTCTCTATCTCTCTGAGCTGGTGGGTGTAGACTGCTGCTATGATGTCTCCGTACACTGCATACATAGCGGAGCAGGTTCTCTTCTCTATCTCTGAGCTGGTGGGTGTAGACTGCTGCTATGAGGTCTAAATACATTGCCCACATACAAGAGTAAGATGTCTTCTCTATCTCTCTGAGCTGGTGGGTGTAGACCATACACTGCACACATATGGAAGCAGAATCTCTTCTTCATCTCTGAGCTGGTGGGTGTAGACGGCTGCCATGATATCTCCCATACACTGCACACATAGGGGAGCAGGTTCTCTTCTCTATCTCTCTGAGCTGGTGGGTGTAGACTGCTGCTATGATGTCTCCATACACTGCACACACAAGACAGCAGGATCTCTTCTTCATCTCTGAGCTAGTTGGTGTAGACTAGTTATGTTATCTCCACACACTGTACAAGTAGCAGGATCTCTTCTCTATCTGTCTGAGCTGGTAGGTATATGAGGCACCATTTTTAGCATGTGTCATATCCGATGCTTCCGCTAGTCTTTTTGTTCGGCTCCTGTGACCGAGCCGAGGATCAGAATAGGGAAGTGCAGATCTGAAGAAAGTCTTACGTAAGTGATTTGCAATTTCACAAGTTTTTTGAAAAGTCAGTGACCATTTAAAGGGGTTGTCTCGCGCCGAAACATTTTTTTTTTTTCCATAGGCCCCCCGTTTGGCGCAGGACAACCCCAAAGGACGTGTTAAAAAAAAAAAATTATTACTTACCCGAATCCCCGCTCTGTGACGTCTTCCTTCTTTCTTCTTCTTCCTTCACCAAGATGGCCGCCGGGATCTTCACCCACGATGCACCGCGGGTCTTCTCCCATGGTGCACCGTGGGCTCTGTGCGGTCCATTGCCGATTCCAGCCTCCTGATTGGCTGGAATCGGCACACGTGACGGGGCGGAGCTACGAGGACCAGCTCTCGGGCACGAGCGGCCCCACTCACCAGGAAGAAGACCGCACAGCGCAAGCGCGTCTAAAAAAGCAAGAAGACATCAGAATTAGACGGATCCATGGCGACGGCGACGCCAGCAACGGAGCAGGTAAGTGAATAACTTCTGTATGGCTCATATTTAATGCACGATGTACATTACAAAGTGCATTAATATGGCCATACAGAAGTGTATAGACCCACTTGCTGCCGCGGGACAACCCCTTTAATAACCAATGTGGGTGAGTGAGGGGGAGAGGGAAATTAAGTGTGCAAAAAAAGGAGCAGAGGCAGTGGAATATGAAAGACTATGGAAATAGCAATCATAATCTTTCCATTACCTGAACTTACTTGCTATTGTTGCTAGTTATGGTAGAATAGGGCTCCATTCCATGTTTTGCTATAGGGCCTCACGATTACTTGCTATACCTCCTTCCATAGACGGGGACCGCTACATATGCTCCGAACATGGGACATGCTATTTTGTCTCTATGTTTTGTGCTTGCTCCAACAGCTCTTTGCTAGTAATATCGGAGCCCGTTCTCAGGACACGTTTCCTTAAATGGATTTTTATAAAGGCAGAATGAAAATATAAACCGGTTGCTGGCCCCGTAAACATCGATCTACACCGGAATTGCAACTTTTGCAAACTATTGCTAACTCTTAAGAAATGTGGTTCTTGGTAGCAGCTGTGATATACTACATGTTCAGTTACAGCACCATACACTGGTCCCAAATCCACAGGGCCATTAATAAAAAGATGAACATGTTCCCAGCTCTGTCACCAGTCAATTCCTAGTAGTCTAAGCTCAAGGGGGCCTTTTACATCATAATTCTTCCCATGTGATTAATGAGGTTGGGGGAGCAGTGCAATAAAGAGAGCAGATGGGTCTGAGAACACTCAGATCAGCCGTCATCATGAAGAAATATCAGACTATCCTCATCTTCTCTATCCATCTACAATCTATGTGTCAGTTCTAGTTAGTGAAGGACTGTGCTGAATGGAAACAATACCGATAACGCACCGCTATACGTCCCCAAAGGTCTCTTCTAACCTTCTGGCAAACATATGGAAAGTAAAAATGAAGCTAATAAGAATAAGTTTAGCGCCTGGCGGAGTCGGACACGAAATCTATGGCAAATCCGTGCCCAAAAAGTGTACTATTCATCTGAATGGAGATCCACACCGCAGTCTACGTGGCACATATCACTGCTTGATGTGGAATTCACTTTGGCAAATCCACATACGGATTATTCCCATTGAAATGGCCTAGTCCGCATGAGTTCACGGACAATGTTATTTGAAAGTCACATCTGAAAGAAGAGAAGTAATATGTCACTTCTTGATGCAGAATATGTGTCAGGAAGTACGCATAAGGAAATCCGTTTTGGCGCATCGGGGGAATAAGGAACGTCATCGTTGGCGATCAAAGGCAGCAGTTTGGGGATTAAGGTTGATAGTATGCATATCCTCTATAAATGCATGTCAACAGGTGATCTTTTGCTTTCCCCTCTGATGTTTCCCATTTTTTGGATAGCATGTGATAGCGATTCTTGCCAGTTTTGTCTCAGGGAGGCATAGGATGTGCCCAGCAAAACTAAGCCGGCCTTCGGTGACTCGGGAATGGCAGTAGATTTCTTCATTGGTAACCTGATCATGGTAAGTGACCCTGAGCTTGCAACGAAGGCATTGCTGTTGGAAAACATCTAATCACCGGTTGATACGTGTGGTCACTTTTCTTGTCTCAGAAACATGTAGTGCATTTGGGATCCCAATAGTGTTCAGGACTGTCGTATCATTGTTTGTAATGGCAGTGAAGCAGTAGCCCATATAGGACGTAGACGTTGAGTAGTAACCCACGTCTTCCAGATACAACACTGGACATCATATTCGGCATGCCCGTTATTGGTGATTGTACTGCCTAAGCAGACACACCGGTCGATCTGTTGCAACCGTTGTTGTTGTTGGTTGACCATTATGGAGGCACTTGTGGATATGGCACGTCCAACCCACATAATCTGTGTCTCCTTGCAGTTAATCCGTAAACCAACCATTGCAAAGGTGCAAATCTGTATGAGGATTCATGGCAGCTGCATCCGTGAATCCATGGCAGAGAACCAGGCTTCATCCATGGATTCTGAGGCAGATGCACACTCAATTGTTCTGATGCAGATTCTGTCATGTGAATATAGCCTTAGGGCTACAAGGCGACATGGAAAGTAATGGGTCATGGGACATGGAAAGATAAAGAGGTGCTCCATGTGCAGAGTGTTCAAGAGGGTTTCCCACTACCTAAAAGTGCTTCACAGACACTTAATACTTCCAGGTTGCTGCTGACCAGATCATGTGACTGCTGCAGCCAATCACTGCCTATGTCCTGGTCAGGAGCAACCAGGAAGTACAGTGACTGTAAAGACATTTTAAGCTATGGGGAAAACCCCTTTAAAAATGAGAAAAGCACCAAACAGTGAAGTTCTCACTTGAGTGACTTGTGCTCTTGGCACAACTCGGTGGAATGGCCGTCAGCTGCGGCCTCCTCTATCTGGGCAGTATACAAGTATCTCCAAGAAACAGCATCAGGGAAGAAGAAACAGGAGGACCAACTGTGCTGGACATTGGTGAAGACAAAGTGTGTCCATTGTGCTATGGTTCCTCCTGTTTATCTTTCCCATGAAGATTGCAGTGTCACACTGACATTTCATCTAAAGATGGTCGACGGGGTCAAGCTGCGACCTGTGAACTAACATTACTGCAACACGACCGTGTCAAAAAATCTAAAACTGTTGGCTTTTTGGTTTGCACGCAAATTTGCCCAATTGACTTGTCAGGCTCAGCAGATACTGATCTACTGTGCCACACATTGGTTTGGCTTAGGGCCATATCCATAGGGGACACTTGAGAAACCCTCCTTTTTCGAAATACTGAGGGTCCATACAGTTGAATAGCCCATGATCATAAAGTTATCCCCCATCCTGTGGATAGGGTATAACCAGGGGCGTAACTATAGAGGATGCAGGGGATGCGGTTGCACCTGGGCCCAGGAGCCTTAGGGGGCCCATAAGGCCTCTCTTCTCCATTTAGGGAACCCAGTACTAAGAGTAAAGCATTATAGTTGGGGGCCCTGTTACAAGTTTTGCATCAGGGCCCGGGCGCTTCAAGTTACGCCTCTGGGTATAACTTGGCACGACCCTTTAAGCAGGACCAAAAGACCACAAACTCAGGCACCCTCCATAGGGCAAGGATGTTGGATATAGCCAAGGATACCCCATGATTGGCAGTAAAAGAATTCTGGTTCTGCTCAGGACCCCAACCAATATCAATAACCTATTGATTTTAATGAGAGCTCCACCTGCAGTTACCAGCACTGGCCAGTACACGGGGGTCGGAGTGCTCTGCTTCCACTCCGTACCCTGTGTTGTGGTGCTGATAACTCAGACATTTTTTGCTTGTGCTTTTTCTGTAGTAGCCGAACAACAACCATCAGAATAGTAACACAATACTTTAAAGCCGTGCGGCTGAGTATATTCTGGGACCTTGTTTTAAGGAAGTTTTGAACCCTCCGACTCCAAGCTATAAAGCCACCCAGTTCCTCTCGCTAGAAATAAATTGCCCCTTTGAACAAATAAATAATATGTAGCAACCGCCTGTCTGTCTGTTCTCGGCTAAGTGCTCCGACCCTGTACTTGGATTATATTAAAACGAGCAGATGAGGAGCAGCATGATGTAATTTAAGAGACTTACTCTGCAATAGACGCCATTGCCCACAGCAACACCTACCAATCACCCAGTTTATATTGTGGGTCCTGACATAAGAACTTCGAATGCCGCGCTCCATGTCAGAGCCGGGCTGCGAGGTGGATTTCAGGCCTGTTTTAATCTGTAAGAAAATAGCTGCAGGTGACATAACCTTTCATGTCGGCCCGCTGTGTACATATACAAATAATGGGGGCTCTTGACCCTGTCGACGTACATACAACTGTAAGTACAAACTTGACATTTGAAATCCCGATACCCCTCGTAGCCTTTCTTGTGCTTATTTTCTGTTTCAATAATCTGTTAGAGGTAGGAAAAAGGAACGGAAAAAAATGTGAATGCAGGAAGGGAGCATGAATGATTAATGCTGTCAAACTAAAATAACGTATTTAGAAAAATCCATAAATCTGTTATTTGTGACATTTTAAAGCAGAGCAGGACGCCCATTGGCCCCGCCAGCCGATATTACAGGAAAGAAATGATGTAAATAGGTTATTACGGATTAACCCTCTGGCTGCTGCAAGCTGACACGTTAATAATAAAACGTCTCCTTTTAGCAGGATGGAGGGCCGATGCCGTCGCTTCAGGTTAACGCAGGTGAGGGACGCCGAGACCGTCACAAAGGCGCTAAATGTATAGTCTTAGGCTAGTTAGCCAAACAAACTCGGAGGGTTTATTCTCCCATGATTGATGACTGACGAAGGGAAGAACGTGTCTCCATACAGTATATTAGACACAGATACAATGTATCTATCTGCAGATGGAAAATATCAACTTTGTAAACATAGTAACTCACCACACCAGGGCTTAAAGGGGCACTAACCCCTAGTAGCATTGCCGAGCTATCCTCAGGATAGGTCATCAATAGTTGATTGGTGGGGGTCTGCTACTGGTGACCCCCTTTGATCAGCTGATATCAGCCCCAACACTCACTTTAGCGGGTCAGATTGGGGTCGGAGCTGAATTGCAATAGAAGGTATACAGTACTTCCCATTGATTTGAATAGGAGTGATACCTTCTATTGCTCCTCTGTCTCTGAACCCGGTGTGGATGGAGCTGTTAACATCTGCCCTGCTGTAGTGAGTGCAGGGGCTGAGATCAGGTGATTGCTGCGGATCCCGAATGGCGGACCCCCTTTAAAGTGGTTTCTCTGAACTGCGATGTTGATGGCTTATCTTTAGGCCACTCTTACACACGGCTTCAGCAAAACGTAGCATTTTGCCGCGGTTTAACAGCAGTTTTTGAACGCACGTCACAGAATTTTTTAAACGCATCCCATCATCTCGATAGGTGATGAGGTGCGTTAAAGAGCGGAAACACGTGCCAAAATAGAGGAGACGGCGCTCGAAAATAGCCTAGTTAGAAAACGCTGTGCTAATTGCAGTAAAAAGCGCATGTGTGAGAGCGGCCTGAGGATGCGCAATCATTATTAGATCAGTGGGGGGGGGGGGGGGGGGGGAGTTAAGATCCCTACTGAACAGCTGGCTGAAGTAGGTGTGGTGCTCATTAGAGCTTTGCATCCCCTCCATTGTTTCCCAGGAGCAGCTCCACACATTTTGTCATGGCTGTGCCTGGTACTGCATGCAAGTAAGGAAGATGGAACAATACCTCTGTAGCGCCACCTATTGGATGGCAGCATTCCTGTAAATCAGTGTCAGACCCTTTGTACAAGTCTTTATAACAGCGATTCAAAATTGAAGACCAAAAGCCAGAATCCATACACAGACAGCTGTTTTGGGGCTTTGCCCCTCATCAGTGTGCAGTAGGATCCCGGCTTGGCTAGTGAGAGGCTTGTGACGTGGGTAGGGAGGGGTGTCGTCTCTCCTTAAGGAGATCAGCTAGAAGTTGTGTGAGGAGACATACGCCAATGCTTGTACTCTTTGCAGCACTGTGCAGCTGATTTAAGTAAATGAGACCAAACTACAATACCAGGCACAGCCACTAGCAAACGTACAGCGCTGTAGCTGCTAAACAACGTGACTAAGGTGCATGCACATTTCCTGTATTTTTCTGCCATGCAGATTTCTACTGTTCTCAATGGGATTCTAGAAGGATGCGGATTCCGTGTAAACAAAATCTAAGGATAGGCCACCAATACAGAAGTCCCGGAAAAGGTCTTTTAGGGTAAATGCACACAGGATGGAAACCTGTGTCAAAATCTGCACTATGGCTGCTGAAATTAGCTTTGGATACACAGTTGATATTGAATCAAAATCTGCACCAATGTTTCTTCTGTGGAAATGCTGCGAATTTTGCAGCAGGAAATCCATATCTGAGGAATCGCTATTTAAAAGGTTCCAGCGCGGCATATTAATTAGACAGAGTGGGCAACCCGGACTGCCTCTCTTGTCTGCAAGCTTTCCCCATAAGTCCTCCCCTCTCTTCCCATGCTGTGCTACCGGGAGATCACTGACCCACACATGTGCAGATAAGCGAGCATCATAGGCGTAGCGTCAGGGGTTGCTGGGGTCGCCATGGCGACCCAGCTCCTGCGCTCAGGGGGCCCAGAGGCCGCCCTAAGCCATACCCATCTGCACATTCAGTGCATTAATGGCTGTCTGTTCTGTGTGCAGCATAATTCCAATCAGGCTGCACACAGAACGGCCAGCCTGAGTGAGAGCCCAGCAGAGTAGGGGGAAGGAGGAGGAGGGAGGAAGTCACATGGGCCGGCAGGGCACAATGATCATGTGCTGCCCCCCTGCTTCCTGCTGAACATGGAGCTGCAGTGTCTGGCTCACCTGCTGCTGTGAGATGGAGAAGTCGTCCAGCCCAGGGTAAGTGTATATATGTATATCTCTCTCTCGCATATCTCTCATATCTCTCTCTCATATCTCTCTCATATCTATCTATCTCTCTCTCTCTCTCTCTCTCTATCCATCTCAGGTATAAGTTATATATCTCCCTGGTTTTACTGTATTCACACTTTACACACAATTAAAAAAAACGCCTCTAAACCGCATGCGGTTATTAATAGTGTCTGTAGCTCCTTAATAACGTACATGGCTATACTTAAGGTCCCTTTACACGGGACAACTGTTGAACACATAAGCGACTGACAGCAGCCCACGGGCTAAAAGCCAAATGACCTCGACAGATCAGCCATGACCATTACCCAAAGTCACTGTCTCCAGTGAGACGGTGGGCGTTAATCGGTAAGGGTGCTTCTATACAGAACGATCATTTAGAAAAATCGCTGCATCAATATATACAGGGCCAACGATAACTTGTCCGCTGGTCGCTCATTTTACACAGGCATAAAACTCATCGTTGGCTCGCTTGCTAATTGTTTGGTTTAAATGCTGATCATCGGGCCGTCCTCGTCAGATCATCGGGCCGTCCTCGTCAGATCATCGGGCCGTCCTCATCAGATCATCGGGCCGTCCTCGTCAGATCATCGGGCCGTCCTCGTCAGATCATCCGGCCGTCCTCGTCAGATCATCCGGTCGCTCTCGTCAGATCATTCGGTCGCTCTCGTCAGATCATTCGGTTGCTCTCGTCAGATCATTCGGTTGCTCTCGTCAGATCATTCGGTCGCTCTCGTCAGATCATCCGGCCGTTATACAATTTATCTTTGTGTTTAAACTGAGTGAACGTGTGAGCTGTGTTGTTGTTTGTTCATTCGCCCAGGCGAACGACTTCTCGCTCCGTGTAATAGAATCTTTAAGTACCATTTAGACTGGCGCATCACACACCTGCATAAGTAAATCTACCCCATTGCCCATACTAGTGTAAAGTCAATGAGACTCTTTGAATAATGCACTCATCTGTCACTATTTTTTAAATCACTATAGATGTTGGTTCCCACGGCCATTTTTTTGTTTTCCAACATTGCAGCCCTTCTGCTCTCACTCTGCACTTTGCATTGGTAGTCTCAGTGACTTCACACAAGTCATGTGAGCAGCACTGGCCAATCAGTGCAGCATGAAGTGTCTTAGACTACTAATGCACCACCAGTGCTCAGTGTGCATCCGGTACTCCAAGAAGTGGGTGGCCATCTTGGAAGTTGGAAGAGGGGGGATGTAAGAACAGCAGATGTGGGGACAACAGCACCAATGAAGACTGCTAGATAATATCATTCTCCCTTTAGCCCCTAGACAAATTCTGTAGGGGGACCGGAGGGATGCCTCAATGTTATTAACCTGGCACAGGAATTGGTAGTTATGCAAGCGCAGATCCACAAGAGACCAACCATTGCATGTTAAAAATCATTTTTTTTGTAAATCCTATAGCAAACAAGGAATTGACATTAAAACAGACGCTACATTTATAAATGACCCTGCGCCTTCCAGGAAAACCCGGAACGTACGTTTTCTCCAGGTTTTGATACAAATGAGAAAATGTCTCATTGTGCAAATATTAACATTGCGGCTCTTCTCCCCAGTGAAAGGCTTCAGTATAACGTAGCATGAGATCTTTCAGCAAGAATCGACTTGCCTGTGGTCATGTATTCTGCCAAAAAATTCATATAAACCGGTGACAATATTGTACATCAAACGCATTCCAATTATTTTCTTCTTACAAATCAGAGTTTCTTACAATATGACCCTGATAACAAAAAGCTTTTGTCTGCGCCCGGCCATAACAGACCAGTCAGTGTCACGCTCAATGGGCTCATAATTCGATATTAAATTCATTGATCATCAAGTAGTACAACAGAACTCCGTTACGGATTTAAACAAAAGTTTATGTTCCCTCCCGCCTCCCTCTCCAGCAGATTAAAGGGTAGAAACATAAACTATATATATTTTTTATAGCGGCTGCTTTAGCACCAAAGGCGACTCCTGGTGTTTTTTTGCTTACCACAAATACACTGGGTTTATTAAAAGTACAATTTTTAAATATTTAAAAAGAACATTGGAACCTAAATGACCTAATTTAAGCGTTATCTTCGACTCCTGCTGTATACCGGTTCTCATAAAACGCCATAATCCCCCTATAGTGCTTATAAATCACATCTAGTATTTTTAGAGCTACTTTACTTAAAGTTTTAATTGTTTAAAGCTCATGTCCACTTTTAACCTTACAGAAACCTTGTAGTTTATACCAACAAGTAACCTACATAAACGGTTGCAAACATATATTGCATTACTTATCCTGTACTGATCCTGAGTTACATGCTGTATTAGAGTCCAGAGCTGTACTCACTATTCTGCTGGTGGAGTCACTGTGTGCATACATTACTTATCCTGAGTTACAGCCTGTATTATACTCCAGAGCTGCACTCACTATTCTGCTGCTGGAGTCACTGTGTACATACATTACTAATCCTGTACTGCTCCTGAGTTACATCCTGTATTGTCTTCCAGAGCTGCACTCACTATTCTGCTGGTGCAGTCACAGATACGTACATTACTTATCCTGTACTGATCCTGAGTTACATCCTGCATTATACTTCAGAGCTGCACTCACTATTCTGCTGGTGGAGTCACTGTGTACATACATTACTTATCCTGAGTTACATCCTGTATTATACTCCAGAGCTGCACTCACTATTCTGCTGGTGGAGTCACTATGTACATACATTACTTATCCTGTACTGATCCTGAGTTACATCCTGTATTATACTCCAGAGCTGCACTCACTGTTCTGCTGGTGGAGTCACTGTGTACATACATTACGTATCCTGTACTGATCCTGAGTTACATCCTGTATTATACTCCAGAGCTGCACTCACTATTCTGCTGATGGAGTCACTGTGTACATACATTACATATCCTGTACTGATCCTGCATTACATGCTGTATTATACCCCAGAGCTGCATTCACTATTCTGCTGGTGGAGTCACTGTGTACATACATTACTTATCCTATACTGATCCTGAGTTACATCCTGTATTGTCCTCCAGAGCTGCACTCACTATTCTGCTGGTGGAGTCACGATGTACATACATTACTTATTCTGTACTGCTCCTGAGTTACATCCTGTATTATACTCCAGAGCAGCACTCACTATTCTGCTGGTGGAGTCACTGTGTACATACATTACTTATCCTGTACTGCTCCTGAGTTACATCCTGCATTATACTCCAGAGCTGCACTCACTATTCTGCTGGTGGAGTCACTGTGTACATACATTACTTATCCTGTACTGCTCCTGAGTTACATCCTGTATTATACTCCAGAGCTGCACTCACTATTCTGCTGGTGGAGTCACTGTGTACATACATTACTGATCCTGAGTTACATCCTGTATTATACTCCAGAGCTGCACTCACTATTCTGCTGGTGGAGTCACTGTGTACATACATTACTTACCCTATACTGATCCCGAGTTACATCCTGTATTATACCCCAGAGCTGCACTCACTATTCTGCTGTTGGAGTCACTGTGTACATACATTACTTATCCTGTACTAATCCTGAGTTACATCCTGTATTACTCCAGAGCTGCACTCACTATTCTGCTGGTGGAGTCACTGTATACATACATTACTTATCCAGTACTGCTCCTGAGTTACATCCTGTATTACTCCAGAGCTGCACTCACTATTCTGCTAGTGGAGTCACTGTGTACATACATTACTTATCCTGTACTGATCATGAGATCATCCTGTATTATACTCCAGAGCTGCACTCACTATGGCTGTGTTAATGCGCCCATAAAGTTTGCTGCTCGCTATCTCTTGCTGCGGCTGTTACATCCAGGAGTTTCCTGTTTGTCAACAGGGCCGGCGGCAGCAGCGGTGGCCCCATTGACATACAGCGAAGATCGTGATCCTCTGCCACAGCTGTGGCACAGAAGCGTAATGTTCTGCCATTGAATTCCATGGAGATTGAATTCCATGGAGTCGGCTCCCTTGCAAGCAATGGGCTGCCGGCAAGCCCTGCAGTGATTTTCGGGGAAGGGCTTTAAATATAATCCCTTCCCTGAAAATCATCCCTAAGATGTGTAAAAAATAAAAAAAATATATGCTCACCTCTCTGCAGCTGCTGGGGCTCAGGCGCATCCAGCCGGGTCTTCTCCCTGCACTGCTATTGAAGGACAGCTGAGAGCTGCCTCTGATTGGTCACAGTGCTCAGCCAATCAGAGGCAGCCCTTCCAGCAGGCCGGGATTTTAAATCCCCGCCTGCTGAAAGCACTTCAGAGCAGTGCAGGGAGAAGACCCAGCTGGAAGTCCCTGAGCCCCGGCAGCTGCCGAGAGTAGAGATGAGTGAGCACGCTCGAATAAGCCAGTTACTCGAGCGAGCCTCGCTCTTCTCAAGTAACTGCATTCTTGTCCGAGCGTGCTCGGGGGGGCAACGGAGGGTAGTGGTGGAGAGAGTGAAAGAGATCTTTCTCTCTCTCTCCCCTGCTACCCACCGCCGCCCCCCCCCGAGCACGCTCTGACAAGAATGCAGTTACTCGAGAAGAGCGAGGCTCGCTCGAGTAACTATCTTATCCGAGCGTGTTGGCTCATTTCTAGCGGAGAGGTAAGTATATATATTTTTTTATTTTTTACACATTTTAGGGATGATTTTCAGGGAAGGGGTTACATTTAAAGCCCTTCCCCCAAAATCACTGCAGGGCTTGCCAGCAGCCCATTGCTTTCAATGGAGCCGGCTGTAGCGTTGTCTCCATTGAATTCAATAGGAGAACATTGCACTCCTGTGCCACAGCTGTGCCAGAGGATCGCGAGCTTCGCTGTATGTTCTCAATGGGGTTGGCACTGCTGCCACATCCGGGGGTCTCACATCCAAAAAAAAGACAGATGTTGCAGTTACCTGCATCTTAACCCTTTCCAATCCAATTTGTATCCGGGTTTTCCTAGGGGTCTTACTCTTGTTTTGCCATTATACAACGACACTATATGCTGGCTAAAGCCAGTACTGAATGAGGTGGCACGTTGGCTAGCCTCCGACAGCAGAGAGGCTGGCAATATACAGTAAGAGAACCCCGACGGACGTCTTCCAACATCGGAGCTGTACAGCCTTAAATCATAATGTCTTCAGAGGTCAGACAGTGGATTGGAAAGGGTTAAAATCCGCTGCCCTATATTTACCGCTGTGCATTTTTGTGCGCAGTTAAATATCGGACATATGACCGCTGCCATTGAAACTCGTTGGTTCTTAATAGATGCGGATCGCAAACGCAATTAAACGCAAACGCCATCTGACTGAGCCCTTAGACTGCAGAGCTGTACTCACAAGTCTGCAGGTTGCAATTGCAGTCCGTTAACTTGTGGCAGACACATCCCTAACAGATTATTCTTTATAATAGTTAAAGTTCACTCATTGACTAAAAAGAAAAAAAAAAAATCACCCTGATAGAAATGTTGAAATGCTGTAAAACTGAGCATGAAGTTGCCTTTGGGCATTTTTTTCCTGCTATATCTAAACTGAAGTGGCCTAACTTATAGGGTTCCATCACAGAAAAATCACCTTGGCTGCATTGCTTGCCAGCGGTGCCCCCATATAGTGTTACATGGCGAGGTCACATCCCCATGCCGCCTGCTGATTTACTGTACATTATAATACAATAACAGGGTTTGTTGGAGTCGGAATGAATAGGGCACAATCTGTTGGTCCTAAGGAGGATAATGGACAGAATGACCTGCCTGCACGCCCAAGGCACTGACCAAACAGGAGAGACGTGGGTCATGTAGAAGTCAATGGTCTCATCATGACGTTGGCTTTACAGGGATGGATTTATAGATTAAAAAATGTGTCCTTCTAGATTAAATCTCAGAAATTAAATACTGGGAAAATCATTTGTAACTATATTACACTTACAACTTTGGTTTAATCCCTGGCCGGCCGGAGGGGTTGAGACACTTTGTTGCGCAAAACATAACTTAAGATGCAGTTGTAATCTGCTCAGTTCTGAAGAGACACCTGAAACTCTGGCCTGACCCAAATAGGATCTGCAGGCCCTTCAGTAAGCAGCAGGTTACACGAGTCCATCTCCACCTATTGACAGTCCACATCACACAGCAGCTTCCATCCAATACAGGATAAAGAATAGATCATGTTTCAATGTAATTATATATTAGTGTTCTAGTGTAACGCAGACAATTACTTATTGTTGTGATTTATTTTGCAGGCATGGATGAAATCTGTTTAATTTCCGTGACCGCATTAGAGTACAGGAACTGAATAGTTATTAAATTTTGAAGACAAGGAAGACAGTTTACATATCATTTCACTCAAGAAGGAAAAAAAATCAGAGAATCATAAGTTCTTGCACCGCAGAGAAAAACTTCTGAGAGAACTATACATGTTTACATATTGTTGTTCATTTCATTACAATACAAGACAAAGACATTAGGTGACCGGCGGGTTGTTGTTCTGGGTCTTACAGACAGGTAGGAACTATGAAAGATTGATCCAGGGAAGGAATTTCCCCCCCTGAATGGGCTAATTGGCTTCTGCTTCTTGAGGTATTTTGCCTTCCTCTGGATCAACAAAGGGGTTATAACAGGCTGGACAAGATGGACATTGTCTTCAATCAGCCTAACATACTGTGTATTTGTGTATGTGCCCAGTCCCTGTGCTTAAAGACTTCATGTATCCAGTAGGAGGCAACATGCAGGAAAGGTATATTAAAAAAATGCAATTGCAGGCAGAATCCTGCATAAAAAAATGTATACCTTGACCAATGAATATAACCACTATGCGACTGCCACCTATATAGAAGAACAGAGCAACTATAACACTGCCCCCTATCTTACAGAAATATAACTACTATAATACTGCTCCTATGTACAAGAATATAACTACTATAATACTGCCCCCTATGTACAAGAATATAACTACTATAATACTGCTTCCTATGTACAAGAATATAACTACTATAATACTGCTTCCTATGTACAGGAATATAACTACTATAATACTGCCCCCTATGTACAAGAATATAACTACTATAATACTGCCTGCTATGTACAAGAATATAACTACTATAATACTGCCCCATATGTACAAGAATATAACTACTATAATACTGCCCCCTATGTACAAGAATATAACTAATATAATACTGCCCCCTATGTACAAGAATATAACTACTATAATACTGCCCCATATGTACAAGAATATAACTACTATAATACTGCTCCTATGTAAAAGAATATAACTACTATAATACTGCTCCCTATGTACAAGAATATAACTACTATAATACTGCTCCCTATGTACAAGAATATAACTACTATAATACTGCTCCCTATGTACAAGAATATAACTACTATAATACTGCCCTCTATGTACAAGAATATTGACAAAGACTCTCTGAGCAAGAGTTGAAACGTTGTGGGCAATAAAGTTTTGGTTTTTTGGAATCAACCCCTGAGTGCTGCTCTTACTTACTCTTTTTTCGCTATTGGAATACGGTCCAGGATCCAGGACCTGCAAGAGCGAGCACCCCCTGGAGAGGAATATCTTCCCTGCAGTTTGACAGGTGACACGTGTGCTGCGATCCATTCATTGCTTATAATACTGACCATATGTACAAGAATATAACTACTATAATACTGCTCCTATTTACAAGAATATAACTGCTATAATACTGCTCCTATTTACAAGAATATAACTACTATAATACTGCCCCCCTATGTACAAGAATATAACTACTATAATACTGCTCCTAGGTACAAGAATATAACTACTATTATACTGCCCCTTATGTACAAGAATATAACTACTACAATACTGCCCCTTATGTACAAGAATATAATGACTATAATACTACCTCTATGTACAAGAATATAACTACTATAATACTGCTCCCTATGTACAAGAATATAACTAGTATAATACTGCCTCCAATGTACAAGAATATAACTACTATAATACTGCTCCTATGTACAAGAATATAACTACTATAATACTGCTCCCTGTGTACAAGAATATAACTATTATAATACTGCCCCCTATGTACAAGAATATAACTACTATAATACTGCCTCCTATGTACAAGAATATAACTACTATAATACTGCCCCCTATGTACAAGAATATAACTACTATAATACTGCTCCTAGGTACAAGAATATAACTACTATTATACTGCCCCTTATGTACAAGAATATAACTACTACAATACTGCCCCTTATGTACAAGAATATAACGACTATAATACTGCCTCTATGTACAAGAATATAACTACTATAATACTGCCTCTATGTCCAAGAATATAACTACTATAATACTGCCTTCTATGTACAAGAATATAACTACTATAATACTGCTCCCTATGTACAAGAATATAACTACTATAATACTGCCCCCTATGTACAAGAATATAACTACTATAATACTGCCTCCTATGTACAAGAATATAACTACTATAATAATGCTCCTATGTACAAGAATATAACTACTATAATACTGCCCCCTATGTACAAGAATATAACTACTATAATACTGCTCTCAATGTACAAGAATATAACTACTATAATACTGCCCCCTATGTACAAGAATATAACTACTATAATACAGCCTCCTATGTACAAGAATATAATTACTATAATACTGCTCCTATGTACAAGAATATAACTACTATAATACTGCTCCCTATGTACAAGAATTTAACTACTATAATACTTCCTCCTATGTACAAGAATATAACTACTATAATACTGCCTCCTATGTACAAGAATATAACTACTATAATACTGCTTCCTATGTACAGGAATATAACTACTATAAAACTGCCCGCCTATGTACAAGAATATAACTACTATAATACTGCCCCCTATGTACAAGAATATAACTACTATAATACTGCTCCTATGTACAAGAATATAACTACTATAATACTGCCCCCCTATGTACAAGAATATAACTACTATTATACTGTTCCCTATGTACAAGAATATAACTACTATAATACTGACCATATGTACAAGAATATAACTACTATAATACTGCTCCTATTTACAAGAATATAACTACTATAATACTGCTCCTATTTACAAGAATATAACTACTATAATACTGCCCCCCTATGTACAAGAATATAACTACTATAATACTGCTCCAAGGTACAAGAATATAACTACTATTATACTGCCCCTTATGTACAAGAATATAACTACTACAATACTGCCCCTTATGTACAAGAATATAACGACTATAATACTACCTCTATGTACAAGAATATAACTACTATAATACTGCCCCTATGTACAGGGATATAACTACTATAATACTGCCCCCTATGTACAAGAATATAACTACTATAATACTGCCCCCTATGTACAAGAATATAACTACTATAATACTGCCCCTATGTACAGGGATATAACTACTATAATACTGCCCCCTATGTACAAGAATATAACTACTATAATACTGCTCCCTATGTACAAGAATATAACTAGTATAATACTGCCTCCTATGTACAAGAATATAACTACTATAATACTGCTCCTATGTACAAGAATATAACTACTATAATACTGCTCCCTGTGTACAAGAATATAACTACTATAATACTGCCCCTATGTACAAGAATATAACTACTATAATACTGCTCCTAGGTACAAGAATATAACTACTATTATACTGCCCCTTATGTACAAGAATATAACTACTATAATACTGCCCCCTATGTACAAGAATATAACTACTATAATACTGCTCTCAATGTACAAGAATATAACTACTATAATACTGCCCCCTATGTACAAGAATATAACTACTATAATACTGCTCCTATGTACAAGAATATAACTACTATAATACTGCCCCCCTATGTACAAGAATATAACTACTATTATACTGTTCCCTATGTACAAGAATATAACTACTATAATACTGCTCCTATTTACAAGAATATAACTACTATAATACTGCTCCTATTTACAAGAATATAACTACTATAATACTGCCCCCCTATGTACAAGAATATAACTACTATAATACTGCTCCTAGGTACAAGAATATAACTACTATTATACTGCCCCTTATGTACAAGAATATAACTACTACAATACTGCCCCTTATGTACAAGAATATAACGACTATAATACTACCTCTATGTACAAGAATATAACTACTATAATACTGCTCCCTATGTACAAGAATATAACTAGTATAATACTGCCTCCTATGTACAAGAATATAACTACTATAATACTGCTCCTATGTACAAGAATATAACTACTATAATACTGCTCCCTGTGTACAAGAATATAACTACTATAATACTGCCCCCTATGTACAAGAATATAACTACTATAATACTGCTCCTAGGTACAAGAATATAACTACTATTATACTGCCCCTTATGTACAAGAATATAACTACTACAATACTGCCCCTTATGTACAAGAATATAACGACTATAATACTGCCTCTATGTCCAAGAATATAACTACTATAATACTGCCTCTATGTCCAAGAATATAACTACTATAATACTGCCTTCTATGTACAAGAATATAACTACTATAATACTGCTCCCTATGTACAAGAATATAACTACTATAATACTGCCCCCTATGTACAAGAATATAACTACTATAATACTGCCTCCTATGTACAAGAATATAACTACTATAATAATGCTCCTATGTACAAGAATATAACTACTATAATACTGCCCCCTATGTACAAGAATATAACTACTATAATACTGCTCTCAATGTACAAGAATATAACTACTATAATACTGCCCCCTATGTACAAGAATATAACTACTATAATACAGCCTCCTATGTACAAGAATATAATTACTATAATACTGCTCCTATGTACAAGAATATAACTACTATAATACTGCTCCCTATGTACAAGAATTTAACTACTATAATACTTCCTCCTATGTACAAGAATATAACTACTATAATACTGCCTCCTATGTACAAGAATATAACTACTATAATACTGCTTCCTATGTACAGGAATATAACTACTATAAAACTGCCCCCCTATGTACAAGAATATAACTACTATAATACTGCCCCCTATGTACAAGAATATAACTACTATAATACTGCTCCTATGTACAAGAATATAACTACTATAATACTGCCCCCGTATGTACAAGAATATAACTACTATTATACTGTTCCCTATGTACAAGAATATAACTACTATTATACTGACCATATGTACAAGAATATAACTACTATAATACTGCTCCTATTTACAAGAATATAACTACTATAATACTGCTCCTATTTACAAGAATATAACTACTATAATACTGCTCCTATTTACAAGAATATAACTACTATAATACTGCCCCCCTATGTACAAGAATATAACTACTATAATACTGCTCCTAGGTACAAGAATATAACTACTATTATACTGCCCCTTATGTACAAGAATATAACTACTACAATACTGCCCCTTATGTACAAGAATATAACGACTATAATACTACCTCTATGTACAAGAATATAACTACTATAATACTGCCCCTATGTACAGGGATATAACTACTATAATACTGCCCCCTATGTACAAGAATATAACTACTATAATACTGCCCCCTATGTACAAGAATATAACTACTATAATACTGCCCCCTATGTACAAGAATATAACTACTATAATACTGCCCCTATGTACAGGGATATAACTACTATAATACTGCTCCCTATGTACAAGAATATAACTAGTATAATACTGCCTCCTATGTACAAAAATATAACTACAATAATACTGCTCCTATGTACAAGAATATAACTACTATAATACTGCTCCCTGTGTACAAGAATATAACTACTATAATACTGCCCCCTATGTACAAGAATATAACTACTATAATACTGCTCCTAGGTACAAGAATATAACTACTATTATACTGCCCTTTATGTACAAGAATATAACTACTACAATACTGCCCCTTATGTACAAGAATATAACGACTATAATACTGCCTCTATGTACAAGAATATAACTACTATAATACTGCTCCCTATGTACAAGAATATAACTACTATAATACTGCCCCCTATGTACAAGAATATAACTACTATAATATTGCCTCCTATGTACAAGAATATAACTACTATAATAATGCTCCTATGTACAAGAATATAACTACTATAATACTGCCCCCTATGTACAAGAATATAACTACTATAATACTGCTCTCAATGTACAAGAATATAACTACTATAATACTGCCCCCTATGTACAAGAATATAACTACTATAATACTGCCCCCTATGTACAAGAATATAACTACTATAATAATGCTCTCAATGTACAAGAATATAACTACTATAATACTGCCCCCTATGTACAAGAATATAACTACTATAATACAGCCTCCTATGTACAAGAATATAATTACTATAATACTGCTCCTATGTACAAGAATATAACTACTATAATACTGCTCCCTATGTACAAGAATTTAACTACTATAATACTGCCCCCTATGTACAAGAATATAACTACTATAATACTGCCTCCTATGTACAAGAATATAACAACTATAATACTGCCTCCTATGTACAAGAATATAACTACTATAATACTGCCCCCTATGTACAAGAATATAACTACTATAATACTGCCTCCTATGTACAAGAATATAACTACTATAATAAGGCAGAGTGCAGCACATGCAGCGGGTGCCCCAGATGGAAGGCAGAGTGCAGCTCATGCAGCAGGTGTGCAGCTGACTCCTCCAGCACACAGACAGCGTAGAACATCTCTGGAGAGGCAAACGTTGCAGGAAAACCTGCGGCAGGATGAAGTGGTCACCAGCATGGCGCACCTAGGCTGCACAAGATCGCAGTATGGCAGCGTGAGCAGTAAGAGTGCTGGGAAGTCTGCAGATGTGATGCAAACAAAGTCTGAGTAAACTTCCCCATTATTCCCAAAATGGTTGGAGGATACAATCCAAGTGCAGCACCTGACAGTCAGACTGCAGCCGGTGGAGGATCCACGAGAACAGGAATGGGAAAACAGAAGGGGTCTGCTGACAGCAAACAGCCTGAGAAGCCCCCTCAGCCAAGACAGCAAGGAAGAGACGACACCTGAGCTGCTGCTGGCAGAGGAGATCCCAGAACTGGTGAAGAAGATGGAGAAGTTACTGAAACAAAAGCAGTTACTGCAGCTGGAGATAGATTGCATCTACAAGATGAAGACTGTAAATCCAGACGATGAGGCCCGCTATGTGCAGAACCTTCATGCGCTCGGCCTGGACCTCGCCACCGTGGTCACAGAGATGGACTTTATCCTGCAGAGAATGGGATCGCTGGCTGAAACATACAGGAACAAAGAATGATTTATGGCGCAAAGGCGCATTTGTGAATCCCCATCCGGGTCCTCGGAACCTCCATATCAGTCACTTACCTTCACAATTCACCACCAGCAGGTCACAAGACCCATACTAAACCCAACAAGCTTATTTCAAGGAAGAGAAATATACAAGCCTGCCAAAATACAGGAACAGCCTCAAGAGTCTGCAGCTACCCCTGAGCAGGAGCATGGGCCTCAGGACTCAGCAGAAGTACCACAAGTCCCAGAAAGCATGGCCAAGCAGCAGGGCAATATGTCTGCAGCTATCCCTGAGCAGGAGTATGGGCCTCAGGAGTCAGCAGAAGTACCACAAGACCCAGAGAGCACGGCTGAGCAGCTGGACAATAAGGTAGCACAGCAGAGCTCTACTGTGGGGACACCAACTGGGGATAGTAATCCTGATGTACCTACTGGGAGCTCCCAGTCTGTGTGGGACATAGAACAGTCAGGAGATGACCTAGAGGTGGACTGGTCTGAGGACAAGGTACAGAGTGATGTGCAGAATTTCCCCCCTTTACCTACACAAGGTGTGATGGTTCCCTCATCAGCAGACACTCACCCTGTAAACCCGAGCAGTGAGACCCGCCGGGATCCTCCCAGGAATGCCTGGAGCCGCAGTGCGCCATCTTTCACCTCTAGTGCTAATTATACAGGTCAGGCATTTAAGAGGAGGAATGTGGTGAGGTTCAAGCACAGAGGCGCTAAAGAAGACCTTCCAGATAGGAGGTTTGTGATCCGGGAACTCCTGTGCCACCAGATGGGGTTGTGCCAGCAGACATCTTGGCAGTAATTAATCTACCAGAACGGCAGGGATATGATATCAGCTTTAAGCTCATGTCCAACCTCGATAGGTTCTGGGCCACCTTCCCCAAGTTCAGGGACACAGACGGGTGGAACGAATTCATATTCATTGCGATTCCAAGCCAGATACACTTACTGTTTAATGTCATCTTCTGGAATGAGTCTGTTCCCCCCCAGGACAATGTGGTGTAGCTCCGGAGGCACTGTGACCTGGTGTCTGACCTGACCAAGAACAGGGACTCTGGTGGCATCTGGACTGGTGGGTGGAAGGTTCTCGTCAAACTGCGCAAATTTGCCCAACTCCTTCTTTATTGGCAGGGAGAGGGGTGTCTGCTTTTATCCTGGCCAGCCCTGTAAGTGTTTTAAATGTGGCAAGGTGGGTCATGTAGCAAGTATCTGCACGGTGGTGAAATGTAATCTATGCGGTGAGGTCGGCCATGTATTTGCAGAATGCCATAGTATTCACTGTAATTTATGTGGAAGGATTGGCCACTCTCACAGAGATTGCCCAGACACCTGGCACAACATCTGCAAGGAGCTTCCTGATGAGGAGCTTGTGGTGGGAGCAGATGCTGATGAAGAGGAGGCTTTAATGTCAGGGGCAACACTGACAAGACAAGAGATCCAGCAGGAGTCAGGTAATGCAGCACCAGAATCGCAGCCCTCAGAGAGTGTACAGGAGGACGTAGAGGTTGTCCATCAGGACCAGCAGCAGCCAGGGGTGGCTTCTATATCACCATCTGTATCTGAAGAACGTTCAAATACACAAAGCAAGAGGAAAAAAAAAAAAGTCCTCACATAAACCAGAGAGAGACTATAACAGTGACCAAAAGGCCAAGAAAACAGTCAGTAAGGACACCGATGTTATGGTGTTATGTAATAGATATGACATTCTATCAGAATCAGATGGTGATTATGAGCAAGAACTTGGAAGAATAGAGAAGGAGTGTGACGGGGACACGGAGGACCATGCTCCACCAAAAAGGAAACCCTGTAATGTAGAGTCCGATATGGAGACAGGTGGTGCGCAAAACGGCTCAGATACAGACGTGATGATGGCGTCTATTTTTCTGCTCTTTTGGTGTTGCATTATGATGGCAGGGTTCACATTAAAAATTACATCAAGCAATGTGAATAGCATTAAAGTGAGGAGGACGAGACATGCTGTATATGACTATCTCAGATATCTAGATGCAGATGTCTACTTCTTGGAGGAGACACATCTGACCACATTAGGGCTCATATGTAAGGCTGAGAGAGAATGGCGGTCTGGTCCTTCTGTCTGGTCACTGGCTGTGGAGCCTTATGCCGGAGTAGTGATACTATTCAACTCTAATAATGTGACGGTCCATAACAGAGGTGACTATGGGAAGATGCTTGGTTCTGGAAGTCACCATCCATGGTAGAAGGTTCCGGCTCAATAATATCTATGGCCCACAGACAGAATTCAGTTGTTTGAAGAAGTGAAGCAATAACTCTTTACCTCGGTACCCGTGATAATGGCTGGGGATTTTAATGTTGCCAGGACATCAGCTGACAGATCCTCAGGGCGAACAGTGACCAGAGACTCCAAGGTCTTAAACAGAATAGTTTTGCAGCCCGGCTTAAGTGATGTGTTCACACAGGGTGGTCGGAGGCCACAGTTCACATATTCCTGTGCTGACACAAGAAGTAGGATAGATTTTGCCTTTGTGAATCCTACTGAAACAGTTAGCGGGATAGGTGAGAAAACCGTCCCTTACTCAGACCATAGAGCCTTGTGTTTCTGCTTAGGAGTCACTGAGCGCCCTATTGTTGGTCGAGGATTATGGAAAATTAATTCTAGTCTCTTGGATGATGTTTATGTTCAGAATATTGTTCACTCTCTTATTCAGAACCAACTAGAGAGAGTGGACTTTTATGACAACATGGCTGACTGGTGGGAGGAAGTCAAGGAGGAGATCAGATCCCTATTACGGAGACTGTCAGTAAAGAAAGGGAAGAGTAAGTATAACCAGTATTGAAGCTGCATAAAGAATTAGAGTCACTTTATTCTGCGGGGGAGGATGACCAACCAAAGATCAACCAACTGAAATCTGAGATAAGGCAGTATCAGTACAACCGGGATACATCCCTGGTTCTTGAACGGGATTATGGGTCCTTTGGGGTACCTGATCCCTTTGAGAACTGCCTGGAGCGAGTGGCAAACAAGGTGGTTACAGGTTTCACTGACTCCTAGGGCATTTTGCAGAAATCTCAGGAGGGTATCCTGGGTGTGGTGAGATCTTACTATGCTGACTTGTTTCAGCGGAAGGTTTTGAATAAAGAGAAGATGACTCAATTGGACTTTTCTCCTTTAGCAGCAGAATTAATGGTGGAGGAGGTTAAGGAGGCTATTGATAAGTTACATCTAAAGTAGGCACCAGGTCTTGATGGTATAACAGCAGAATTTTACAAGAAGTTTAGAGACCTCCTGGCTCCATTTCTTGTGGATGTGTACAAAATCTGTCTAGGAAATCACCTGCTGCCCCCATCCATGAGAGTCTCCTCGTTGATTCTGCTGTCTAAAGGTAAGGAGCCTAGCGACATCAAGAACTGGAGGCCGATTGCCCTCTTGAAAGTTAACAGGAAGATTCTGGCAAAGATTATGTTTTGTAGATTAGTCTGTTTGTCCCCGGCACTGTTGGCAGGCTGTCCGTTCAGCACAGTAAAAGGGCGGAACATCTCTGGAGCAGTTATCTCCATAAGGGAAATGTTTGAGAGATGTAAAGCTCTTGGGTGTGGGAGATATATTGTGAGTCTCGACCAGGCTAAAGCCCTCAACAAAGTAGATCATGAGTACCTATGGGCCACTTTGTCAAAGTATGGTATTCCTGAACAATTTGTTGATTGGCTGAAAACTTTATATCGTGAGGCGGAGAGCTTTCCTCTGATCAACGGTTGGCAGGGTGACACTTCTGGAGTTGAGGCGGGGGTGAGGCAGGGTTGTCCCTCGAGTTCACTGCTGTATGTTTTTGCCATCGACCCGTTTCTGAGGTCACTGCAGAGGTGTGATTTTGAGGGAGTACCGGTCCCCCACTGCCTGCTCTGAGAGTTGTTGCCTATGCGGATGATATGACAATGGTGATATCTGGGCCTCAAGAGGTACAGATGTTATCAGTTGCAATCAGAAGTTTCTCGGGGGCCTCAGGGTCTCTGGTCAACCTTTAAAAGAGTCAAGCTCTTTGGACATTGAATACTGTTCCTGACTTTGATCTGCCACAGTTTGTGAAAGCCTCCACCTATGTTAAAATCTTAGGGGTTAAGTTTGGGAGGGAAGAAAATGCCAAACTAAATTGGAAGGAGAAGTTGGAAACCGGAAATGCGAAGGTTCAGTGATGAAAAAATTGGAAGCTGACCTATAGAGAAAAGGTTAAAATGCTGAAGACTTACCTGGTTCCTGTCTTCTTGTACATTTCTGCTGTTTTTCCCTTGCCAGAATCCTTCTCGGCTAGGCTCTATAGCCTGTTTTTATAGCTCCTTTGGGGGAACAGGTTGAATCCAATAAAAAGAGGGATAACCTACCTACGGTGAAGAGAGTGTGGGCTGGATATGTTAAATCCAAGGGTGTTCTTTGACTCCATGTTTTTAAAAGTAAATTTTGGAAACCTGGACTCAAACGAGAGTTCCTCATGGGTAAATAATATCAGGGATTGGATATTGCCTTTTGCAGAATCTTGCATGCGAGGCGGCAGTCTCAAGAGGGGGAGATGGACTCGTGACTACCTTCCCCAGTATCTAGGCTATGGACTTTGGTGTCTGAAAAAATGGGGTATAGTCAAGTCCTTTATAACGAGTAAGACTAGGAAGGACTTATACTTCAGTGTATATAGGACTTTTTATTGCTTACATCCAATACTAAAAGACTGTACGACTGCAACCATGCAGAGAAGTTTGAGGTTTCTCAATGGAGTAAGACTCCCTGCTAAGTTTTTTGATATCGCTTGGCTGTCATTTCATGGGAAGCTCTATGTCAGAGGGAACTTAAAATGCTTGAGTGTATCAGATAGGAAGTGTCCTTTGGGTTGTCTGCAGGAGGAGACAATGGCACATTTTATATCTGAGTGCTGGGGAGGGAAACAATATGGGAAAAAATATCCTACAAGCTAAGATTACCCAGGCTGCAGTTGATGAAATATCCAGATATTATCTATAGAGTACCATCTAATGTAAATGGCATTGACCAAGAGACCATGTATCTCATAATAACCATCATCAAATATTACCAGTGGCACACAAGAACAAGAGTGTCCATCCATAATGAGCCAATTGATCATGTCAGCAGTGAACCGTATTCTGTACGAACTGCCTTGGGCTAAAATGTTAGAACTTAATAAAAGTGCTAAAAACTTTGAGTTGTGGAGAAATATACATATTTATTAATGTGGAGACACTTGTATGTAGGATACTTTGTGTTATGTTTGAAAATTACATTTTATTTAATTTTGTTTTCTCTATCCCCTTAACAGCAATGGACTCTAACTAAGTTAAGTTGTTAAAAGTATTTTGTTGTTGTTTTTTTTTTTGTTTTTTTTATAGGGATGTATATTGTTTAGAGATGAGCGTACCTACTCGGCCACGCCCCTTTTTCGCCCCAGTACCGCGATTTTCGAGTACATCCGTACTCAGGCGAAAAGATTCTGGGGGGCGCCGTGGGTCAGTGGGAGGTTGGAGCGGGGAGTGGGGGGGGGGAGAAGGAGAGAGGTCTCCCCCCTGTTCCCCGCTGCTACCCCCGCTCCGCCACGCCTCCTCCCGAATCTTTTCACCCGAGTACTGAAGTACTCGAAAATCGCAGTGCTCGATCGAGTAATTACTCGAAATGAGTACGTTCGCTCATCTCTAATATTGTTACATAATTCTTTGTGTTGATATTTCTGGAAGAAATGTATTGGTTTTTTTTGTGTGTTTTTTACTAATAAAAATTGCCTCCTATGTACAAGAATACAACTACTATAATACGGCTCCTATGTACAAGAATATAACTACTATAATACTGCCCCCTATGTACAAGAGTATAACTACTATAATACTGCCCCCTATGTACAAGAATACAACTACTATAATACGGCTCCTATGTACAAGAATATAACTACTATAATACTGCCCCCTATGTACAAGAATAGAACTACTATAAAACTGCCCCCTTTGTACAAGAATATACCTACTATAATACTGCTCGCTATATACAAGAATATACCGATTATAATACTGCCCCCTATGTACAAGAATATAACTACTATAATATGGCCTCCTATGTACAAGAATATAACTACTATAATACTGCTCCTATGTACAAGAATATAACTATTATAATACTGCTCCTATGTACAAGAATATAACTACTATAATACTGCCCCCTATATACAAGAATATAACTACTATAATACTGCCCCCTATATACAAGAATATAACTACTATAATACTGTCCCTATGTACAAGAATATACCTACTATAATACTGCTCCCTATGTACAAGAAAATAACTACGATAATACTGCCCGTATGTACAAGAATATAACTACTATAATACTGCCTCCTATGTGCAAGAATATAACTACTATAATACTGCTCCTATGTACAAGAATATAACTACTATAATACTGCCCCCTATGTACAAGAATATAACTACTATAATACTGCCCCCTACGTAGAAGAATATAACTACTATAATACTGCTCCTATGTACAAAAATATAATTACTATAATACTGCTCCTATGTACAAGAATATAACTATAATACTGCCCCCTATGTAGAAGAATATAACTACTATAATACTGCTCCCTATGTACAAGAATATACCTACTATAATACTGCCTCCTATGTACAAGAATATAACTACTATAATACTGCCCCCTATGTACAAGAATATAACTACTATAATACTGCCCCCATGTACAAGAATATAACTACTATAATACTGCCCCCATGTACAAGAATATAACTACTATGATACTGCACCCTATGTACAAGAATATACCTACTATAATACTGCCCCCTATGTACAAGAATATATCTACTATAATACTGCTCCCTATGTACAAGAATATAACTACTATAATACTGCCTCCTATTTACAAGAATATAACTACTATAATACTGCTCCCTATGTACAAGAATATAACTACTATAATACTGCCTCCTATGTACAAGAATATAACTACTATAATACTGCCCCCTATGTACAAGAATATAACTACTATAATACTGCCCCATGTACAATAATATAACTACTATAATACTGCCCCCATGTACAAGAATATAACTACTATAATACTGCTCCCTATGTACAAGAATATAACTACTATAATACTGCCCCCATGTACAAGAATATACCTACTATAATACTGCTCCCTATGTACAAGAATATAACTACTATAATACTGCCTCCTATTTACAAGAATATAACTACTATAATACTGTCCCCAATGTAAAGAATATAACTACTATAATACTGCCCCCATGTACAAGAATATAACTACTATAATACTGCACCCTATGTACAAGAATATACCTACTATAATACTGCTCCCTATGTACAAGAATATAACTACTATAATACTGCCCCCTATGTACAAGAATATAACTACTATAATACTGCCTCCTATTTACAGGAATATAACTACTATAATACTGCCCCCCTATGTACAGGAATATAACTACTATAATACTGCCTCCTATTTACAAGAATATAACTACTATAATACTGCCCCCCTATGTACAGGAATATAACTACTATAATACGACTCCTATGAACAAGAATATAACTACTATAATACGGCTCCTATGTACAAGAATATAACTACTATAATACGGCTCCTATGTACAAGAATATAATTACTATAATACTGCCTCCTTAGTACAAGAATTTAACTACTATAATACTGCCCCCAATGTACAAGAATATAACTACTATGATACTGCCCCCATGTACAAGAATATAACTACTATAATACTGCCCCCATGTACAAGAATATACCTACTATAATACTGCTCCCTATGTACAAGAATATAACTACTATAATACTGCCTCCTATTTACAGGAATATAACTACTATAATACTGGCCGCCTATGGACAGGAATATAACTACTATAATACGACTCCTATGAACAAGAATATAACTACTATAATACGGCTCCTATGTACAAGAATATAACTACTATAATACTGTCCCTATGTACAAGAATATACCTACTATAATACTGCTCCCTATGTACAAGAATATAACTACTATAATACTGCCTCCTATGTGCAAGAATATAACTACTATAATACTGCTCCTATGTACAAGAATATAACTACTATAATACTGCCCCCAATGTACAAGAATATAACTACTATGATACTGCCCCCATGTACAAGAATATAACTACTATAATACTGCCCCCATGTACAAGAATATAACTACTATAATACTGCACCCTATGTACAAGAATATACCTACTATAATACTGCTCCCTATGTACAAGAATATAACTACTATAATACTGCCTCCTATTTACAGGAATATAACTACTATAATACTGGCCGCCTATGGACAGGAATATAACTACTATAATACGACTCCTATGAACAAGAATATAACTACTATAATACGGCTCCTATGTACAAGAATATAACTACTATAATACTGTCCCTATGTACAAGAATATACCTACTATAATACTGCTCCCTATGTACAAGAAAATAACTACGATAATACTGCCCGTATGTACAAGAATATAACTACTATAATACTGCCTCCTATGTGCAAGAATATAACTACTATAATACTGCTCCTATGTACAAGAATATAACTACTATAATACTGCCCCCTATGTACAAGAATATAACTACTATAATACTGCCCCCTATGTAGAAGAATATAACTACTATAATACTGCTCCTATGTACAAGAATATAATTACTATAATACTGCTCCTATGTACAAGAATATAACTACTATAATACTGCCCCCTATGTAGAAGAATATAACTACTATAATACTGCTCCCTATGTACAAGAATATACCTACTATAATACTGCCTCCTATGTACAAGAATAGAACTACTATAATACTGCCCCCTATGTACAAGAATATAACTACTATAATACTGCCCCCATGTACAAGAATATAACTACTATAATACTGCCCCCATGTACAAGAATATAACTACTATAATACTGCCCCCATGTACAAGAATATAACTACTATAATACTGCCCCCTATGTACAAGAATATAACTACTATAATACTGCCCCCTATGTACAAGAATATAACTACTATTATACTGCCCCTATGTACAAGAATATAACTACTATAATACTGATCCTATGTACAAGAATATAACTACTATAATACTGCACCCTATGTACAAGAATATACCTACTATAATACTGCTCCCTATGTACAAGAATATAACTACTATAATACTGCCCCTATGTACAAGAATATAACTACTATAATACTGATCCTATGTACAAGAATATAACTACTATAATACTGCACCCTATGTACAAGAATATACCTACTATAATACTGCTCCCTATGTACAAGAATATAACTACTATAATACTGCCTCCTATTTACAAGAATATAACTACTATAATACTGCTCCCTATGTACAAGAATATAACTACTATAATACTGCCTCCTATGTACAAGAATATAACTACTATAATACTGCCCCCTATGTACAAGAATATAACTACTATAATACTGCCCCATGTACAATAATATAACTACTATAATACTGCCCCCATGTACAAGAATATAACTACTATAATACTGCACCCTATGTACAAGAATATACCTACTATAATACTGCTCCCTATGTACAAGAATATAACTACTATAATACTGCCCCTATGTACAAGAATATAACTACTATAATACTGATCCTATGTACAAGAATATAACTACTATAATACTGCACCCTATGTACAAGAATATACCTACTATAATACTGCTCCCTATGTACAAGAATATAACTACTATAATACTGCCTCCTATTTACAAGAATATAACTACTATAATACTGCTCCCTATGTACAAGAATATAACTACTATAATACTGCCTCCTATGTACAAGAATATAACTACTATAATACTGCCCCCTATGTACAAGAATATAACTACTATAATACTGCCCCATGTACAATAATATAACTACTATAATACTGCCCCCATGTACAAGAATATAACTACTATAATACTGCACCCTATGTACAAGAATATACCTACTATAATACTGCTCCCTATGTACAAGAATATAACTACTATAATACTGCCTCCTATTTACAAGAATATAACTACTATAATACTGTCCCCAATGTACAAGAATATAACTACTATAATACTGCCCCCATGTACAAGAATATAACTACTATAATACTGCACCCTATGTACAAGAATATACCTACTATAATACTGCTCCCTATGTACAAGAATATAACTACTATAATGATCTTTTTATTTAAAACTTGCAACAAAATTATTACAATATACTAACTATAAACACATAAGAGTCAACAACGAAAACAGAACAACAGAACAGAAAAACAGAACAAAATAAACTTCAGACCAACCGCACAGAAGTTGGTACCCGGATTCTCCTCCAGTTTATACTATGTACATTGTTTCTGTTCTTAGTCTTTACACTGTTCACATTTATAGAGCAGACTCTCAAAACTCATTTAAGTCACTGGTCTTTCTTGCTTTTCCTCCTCCGTCCGCTGCTGTCACCTGCAGAGCCCCATCTTTTGGTGGACACTGATGGTTGAGGTTCCTCTTCCTGAAGGTCATCATCCGAGTTATGTAAAGAGACACATTCTTTCTCTGACTTCTCCTCTGATTCTTCTCCCAGCACTCCATACTGTCCGGAGGTTATGGCCAGCATCGGCTGATCCGGGGTTTTCTTTGCTGCGGTGACTTTTCTAGCAGGATCTGCAGTTTTATTCTTTCTTTTAACCGCCTGGAACCCCTCTTCATCCACAGAGGGGCGTCTGGGCCTTGCGGCTCGGTCAGAGGGTTCTGTAGCCTTACATGACTTCTGTTCAGGTGATTTAGCAACTGATTTATTGCATACTTTCTTATTTTCATGAGGTTTCTCTTCAATAGCTGGTGCTTGTAGTACAACAGGGGATTTTTCACTTCTTACAGCAAGGATTTTTCTTTTTCCATCAGGTGCATTCTCGGTGGCTGGTACTTGTACTGTAGTGGGAGGACAATCCATCTCTCCCTCTGCTGGTACTTGTAGTGCAGCAGGTGAGTTATCAGCCTCTAAAGCAGGGTCAGTGGTACTTTGCACTACATTAGTATTAGGAGTGTTGGATTCTGGGGCTGTATCTGCTCTTGCGGCGACGTCCTCTTTACCTTCCTCCATGGGCTCTATGCCGATATCATCAGCTCCTTTATTATGCTCTGCATGTGGACACTCCCGGAATGTATGACCTGCTCCTAAACACAGGTTACAGATGACGGGTCCTCTACAATCGCTTTTTGAATGTCCAAACTCTCCACATAATGAACACTTGACTCGAGAGCAGTTGAAAGCGAGGTGTCTGCCCCCACACCTATGACATAGACGAGGCTGACCAGGGTAATAGCATATTCCTCTCTCTGAGCCTAGATAGAAGGAGTGCGGTAGATGTCTGGTCACACCATTGGCTCGCTCTAATTGGATCTTTACAGTGTATCCACCATTCCAGATTCCCTCCTCATCATAGATTTTTTCTGGATAGTTCATGATCATACATTGCCTACTCAGCCAGTGCTCCAGATCTGCCAGCGCCACCACCTCAGACTGGAACAATATGGTGGCCCTCACCACCTGAGGCTTGGACAGCTGGATCACCTGGAGATACTCCCAGATTGACTGTCCCCTTGTGTCATTATATATACTCCAGAATGCATCCAAGTCATATTGCAGTTTAAAGCTGATGTCGTAGATCCTGCTGGAGGGGATATGGATCAGAGCGTACACCTCAGAGGCTTTAAACTTCATAAAGTCCTTTAGGAGACTCTTCCCAATGTACAGTCTGGAGGGAATGTTCTCTTCTGGCCCTGTGTACTTAATCCTGACAGCGTTTCTCCTCTGTGGTGGAGGGGGAGCTGGCTTTGTGACATTGGAGAATAATCTGTTGAATTGTGGACGGTCTGCAGAGGGATGAGTGCCTGACCTTTCCTCATCAGCAGGCTTACTGACTCCTGATTGATCTGCAGACACACCTGCGGTGGTAGGAGACTGTCCTGCAGACACACCTGCGGTGGTATGAGACTGTCCTGCAGATTGCTGTATACGCTCCTCTGCGGATGGCTGAGAACCTTCACAAATCTCCACCATATCTACTCCGGACAATGCAGTTGTCTCTTCACTCATTATACTGCATGGTGTTTCATTTACAATGTCAGTCCCTGAAGCATACACCAGTTTACTACTTGCATTCATTTCATCAGCACTGCAAACAGAGTCCTTTGCAATTAACCCCTTATTGGCTGTCACATTTTGCTCCTCAGTATTAGCAGCATTTTCAGAGTCTGATAGCTCAGCTCCCATACTCAGTGACCCTCCAGGCGCTGCACCCGCACATCTCAGAGGGGTTCCCTGCTCCACCATACTATACACAACATTATAATCAGTACCTTTTTTCTCAATGACTTCTTTAATCTTCATGTTTTGCACTCTGGCCTCCCTCTTCATGTTTTGCACTCTGGCCTCCCTCTTCATGTTTTGCACTCTGGCCTCCCTCTTTTTCTCCATTGCCCAGTTTTCTGCTTTAGGTATTGCATTTGCTTCTTTGTCTAGTCGCTCCTTTAGTATGGCGAGCTCACGTGTACAATTATCCAGGCACTCACACTTCATCAGCTTTGTCTTTGCATCCGTCTCTATCTTAATCTCTTCTCTTAACTTCAAAATTTGTCTTTCCAGTTTAAATAAACTTTTCTTAGTCACTTTCATACTCAATCCAAATGCTTTACATGATTCAGTAATCTCACCAGCCACCATTTCCTGGTTACCACTTTCTTGATCTCCATGCTGCAAGCCACACTCCAGGCTCTGGGCTCTCCCAGGATCGTCAGCCCAGCTGCACTCACTTCCTCCTGGGTCAGAGGCCATGCCTCCTCCCTACTGGGAGCTCACAAGCACACGTCTATCCTCTCCTATGGACAAGAATAGAACTACTATAATACTGCCCCCTATGTACAAGAATATAACTACTATAATACTGCCTCCTATTTACAGGAATATAACTACTATAATACTGCCCCCCTATGTACAGGAATATAACTACTATAATACTGCCTCCTATTTACAAGAATATAACTACTATAATACTGCCCCCCTATGTACAGGAATATAACTACTATAATACGACTCCTATGAACAAGAATATAACTACTATAATATGGCTCCTATGTACAAGAATATAACTACTATAATACGGCTCCTATGCACAAGAATATAATTACTATAATACTGCCTCCTTAGTACAAGAATTTAACTACTATAATACTGCCCCCAATGTACAAGAATATAACTACTATAATACTGCCCCCATGTACAAGAATATAACTACTATAATACTGCCCCCATGTACAAGAATATAACTACTATAATACTGCACCCTATGTACAAGAATATACCTACTATAATACTGCTCCCTATGTACAAGAATATAACTACTATAATACTGCCTCCTATTTACAGGAATATAACTACTATAATACTGGCCCCCTATGGACAGGAATATAACTACTATAATACGACTCCTATGAACAAGAATATAACTACTATAATACGGCTCCTATGTACAAGAATATAACTACTATAATACTGCCCCCTATGTACAAGAATATAACTACTATAATACTGCCCCCTATGTACAAGAATATAACTACTGTAATACTGCTCCTATGTACAAGAGTATAACTACTATAATACTGCTCCTATGTACAAGAATATAACTACTATAATACTGCCCCCTATGTACAAGAATATAACTACTATAATACTGCTCCCTATGTACAAGAATATAAGTACTATAATACTGCTCCTATGTACAAGACTATAACTACTATAATACTGCTCCTATGTACAAGAATATAACTACTATAATACTGCTCCTATGTACAAGAATATAACTACTATAATACTGCTCCTATGTACAAGAATATAACTACTATAATACTGCCCTCTATGTACAAGAATATAACTACTATAATACTGCCCCCTATGTACAAGAATATAACTACTATAATACTGCCCCTATGTACAAGAATATAACTACTATAATACTGTCTCATATGTACAAGAATATAACTACTATAATACTGCTCCTATGTACAAGAATATAACTACTATAATACTGTCCCCTATGTACAAGAATATAACTACTATAATACTGCCCCCTATGTACAAGAATATAACTACTATAATACTGTCCCCTATGTACAAGAATATAACTACTATAATACTGCCTCCTATGTACAAGAATATAACTACTATAATACCGCTCCTATGTACAAGAATATAACTACTATAATACTGCCCCCTATGTACAAGAATATAACTACTATAATACCGCTCCTATGTACAAGAATATAACTACTATAATACTGCCCCCAATGTACAAGAATATAACTACTATAATACTGCTCCTATATACAAGAATATAACTACTATAATACTGCTCCTATGTACAAGAATATAACTACTATAATACTGCCCCCTATGTACAAGAATATAACTACTATAATACTGCCCCCTATGTACAAGAATATAACTACTATAATACTGCCTCCTATGTACAAGAAAATAACTACTATAATACTGCCCCCTATGTACAAGAATATAACTACTATAATACTGCTGCTATATACAAGAATATAGCTGTAACTCCTTTAAACCTATACTGTATTGTGTTACAGTCATTACTATGCTAATATGTCAACTTTATAAAGCTAAAAGTCATAAAAAGCAACTAAATATCCTTGAACTTTATGAGAAGCTTTGTGTGTACCAGCATATGGGTGGTTAAATCCCTACCCGCATCCTGCATGTATACACACTGTGTCAGCCTTTAAAAAAAAAAACCGCCTGCAAATGAATCCCGACACAGTCTCCAAAACACAGACTTATGAATGCTTAAAACTGAGTTCCCTCCTTTAAAATGTAAACTACCTCCATAAATGTGTTTTGCAAAAGTCTTTTTTTGTCAATAATACACTACCTCTTGTGAATTAATTATAATAAATAATGAAAAGCCTGAGCCTAACAATCACTGGCAGAAAGTCAGCTTTGTTCGAATGTTAAGATGCAAAAAATATGCACATTACAGCCGCCTCCCCATCAGTAATTAAGATAAATGCATCAATTATTAAACATGCAAACATGTCAAGCAAGCATAACTAATTATTTGAGCATGTTAACAGTTGTTTAATGTTAACAAGCAGTGAATTATTAAAGACCCAGGTGTCACATTTTGGATTACATCAAACAGAGAGTTGTAAAAGAGATCGGGAGTTCTGCAGAGATATTTCAGTCTGATAAGCAATAAAGTTCTCCTCATTTCCAATAAAGACAAAGTAGTCATTTACAAATAATTATGGCAACCTGCAAGAAAGGAGCCCTGGGTGCATTGTTAGAATCTTAGATTCAGGCAAATGTGGTCATGAAGATTGCACAGCTCGTCTTCTAGTACCAGGTCTAATTGCACAGGAATAAAACACAATGGCAAGAAGCGCCGCCGTATGATGGGAAATCTTCTTGTTTTGCTTACAACAAATCACTGACAAACTGCAGAGGAAGTTTACGACTGCAGCAACAATGTAACAATGTTTGGTAGCTTCCTGTGAAGGTAAATTGTTACACCAAGGATAAGTTCGCTCACTATGATTGTGGCCTGCTGGTCACTAGTCAGTACTTGGAGTGGGAGAAAGGTATAAAGAGAAGTTTTATACCGCTTTTCTATTTTTTGGAGCCCGTACCAGTTTTGCAGAGATCTACATAGCTACAGGTAGCTTTAAAGGGTTGTATCGGAGTAAACACTTATCACCTATCCAGAAGATAGCTGGCAAGTGTCTGACCTCTGCAGGTCACATCAATGTGACCACCACCGATCATGAGAATAGAGGTCCTGGGTCTCAGATTTGAATACAGCAGAGGTCGAGAGTGCATACTGTGGCTCCATTGAAAGTCTGTTGGACTGACTGAGATGGCGAAGCACCATGTTCAGTTATCAGTCAGTCCCATAGACTTTAAAGGGATTCTGTAACAAGTTCCATGAATTCTGACTCCGAGCTGAGCTTCGAGTCATAGAGGTGGGCTGTGTACACCTTTCCCCACCCACAGCCTACAGAGTGACAGCCCTCTTCCTATACACAAAAGAGAAGACAGCTGCCAGTCAGCAGGATGAGGATAAAGTCGGTACCGTTCAGCTCCAAGTCAAGCTTCATAAGCCTGGTGGCAGAATATCATTAAAGAAGAACTACAGTTTTAAAAAACTTTGACTTGTCAGAGACACATTAAAAGTTTTGATTAGTGGGGGTCCGGGTGCTGAGACACCTCCTGATAGCTGAAATGAAGGGTCTGTCATCGTTGCCGGTCGGCTTCTCTTGGCTATTGAAGATGGACACAAAGACGACTATAGAAGTCTATGTGTCCGTCCTAAACAGTCAAGAGGAGCCGACCAAGAACAATGACAGCCAAAGGGCACAGCACTCGGGTGAGCGCTGCAGCCTCTTCATTTCAGTGATCAGCAGGGTCTCAGCAGCTGGACCCCTACTGATCAAAACTTCTAAACAAGTCGCTCTGACATGTATAAAGTTTTTTTTATTCTCTCAAGTGCAGTTACTCTTTAACCCCTTAGAAGGGTTTTCCAGGAAGAATGCTGTTAATGACCTTTCCTCGGTTGGGGTCTGTTACTTGGGACCCTGACTGTTCAGCTGAGCGGGCGCATGCTGTCAGTGCCACAAGTACACAGAGATCATAGCGGAAGTAGCGGTAGTCTCCGCACCGACCTCTGTGTAGTGACGGCGCTTATAACTGCAGCCATGGCTCGTGTTGATTTCAATGAGAGGCCTGACTGCAGTTACAAGCATGCGCCCTCACAGCTGATCGGTCGGTGTCCCGAGGGGTTGCTTTTTGCGTCATGAGCTGTAGTTTTTGTTGGTTCCATTTTAGGGTACATATGGCTGTTTTAATCATTTTTATTGCGCTTTTTGGGAGATAAAACGAAAAAAATTAGAATTTTGCCTCCATTTTTTTAACGGTTCTTGTTGCGCAGGATTATTAATGTGCTCAATTTATAGTACAGGTCATTACGGACACGATGATACCAAATATTTGGGGGTTTACTCAAATTTTTATTTCTTTATACAAATGCAGAAATAATATGCCAAATAGGGTTTTTTTTGTAATTTTTTACATGTTTTTTTAACACTATTGTTTTTGTTTTCTTACACTCTTTATGTCTCTGAACGGGACCTGAACCATAGCAGCTACGATTACTATGATAAAGCATTGCGGGACTTACATATTGCAGTGCCTTATTGCTTATAATAGCGATCATAGGCAATTATAAGCCAGGATGCCTGTATCTGGTGTCCTGTTGCCATGGCAACCCGTCTGCACGCCACGATTACATTGCGGAGGTCCGATGACATTTGAGAGGGAGCACCCTACCTCTGTGAACCCTTTATATGCTGCAATGGCTGCGCTGAATGTTTGTGTTGCCAAACCAGCAAGGCCTAAAGAAAACAAAAATAGGAAGGGAGAGTGAATGAAAAGCATTGAAGTCTATGATGTAGAGCAGTACTAAAGCATATGCACCAAGTGGTAACTGGGATGTCTGAAATATAACAGATGCTGTGGCTGAGGCACTTACTAGTAAGCTATAGGGAAATACCAGGTTGCAGGTGTGGCTCCTGGTGTCTGAAATGCAGGTATGAGAGGTGCCTGCGCTCTAAGTTTTTAAATAGCATGAGTGGAGGGGCGGATAACCTGAGCGACAGCATTGCTCTCCAATAGGAAAACCGCAGTGAGCAAAGGCGTGGAGGCGAGAGTATCCAAGTATCTTGTATCCAAGCTAGAGGCAGCCCAATAGGGCAATAATAATCTTTATTTATATAGCGCCAACATATTCCGCATCCTTACAAAACAGGGAAGAACAGATACAAGATACAAAGATACAAAAACTACGGTTATATGAAGTAATCCATTGATGGAGACAGTAGGGGTGAGGGGCCTGCTCCAACGAGCTTACATACTACAAATAATGGGGTGATACATCTTGTGCCCGGTATAGCAAGGGGGAGAGTGTGGGGTGATATACATATAGACAATGGTTAAACTTAAGCCGTATAGTGGTTGAATCGGTATGACTGCAGGGGCAGTTGATGGCGGCTAGCAGGGATTGCAGTCAGTAGGTCAGGGAGCATGTTATCAGGTGGGGTACAGAGGGGTTTGGTTTAGGGGATATGGTATGCCTCGCTGAAGAGGTGCGTTTTTAGAGCACGCCTGAAGTTTTGTGAATCAGAGATTGCCTGGATAGTTTTGGGGTAGCGCGTTCCAGAGGACTGGTGCTGCTCTGGAGAAGTCTTGGAAACAGGAATAAGAGGTTCAAATTAAATGGGCACTCAGTCTGATTTCAGAGGGTGCGGACTGGGTGGTGGATTGAGATGAGGGAGGCAATGTAGGGCAGCGCAGTGCTGTGAAGAGCTTTATGGATGAAGGTAGTGAGTTTAAATTGAATTCTGTATTTAACGGGCAGCCAGTGCAGTGACTGGTACAAGACAGAGGCGTCCAAGTAGCGGCTGGACAGGAAGATGAGCCAGGCTGCCGCATTCAGGATGGATTGGAGGGGGGAGAGTCAGGAGTCGGGGAGGCCGATCATCAACAAGCTGCAATAATCGAGCCGGGAGTGGATGAGGGCAACAGTGAGCGTTTTTAGTGTGTCCACGGTGAGGAAAGGGTGGATTCTTGCAATGTTCTTGAGGTGCAGCGGACATGTTTGGGCCAGAGTCTGGATGTAGAGGGATGAAGGAGAAATTGGAATCGAATAACCCCAAGACAGCGGGCGTGCTGGAAGTTATGGTGGTGCCACACACTGAGATGGAGACATCAGGATGAGGTTGGTTAGTAGAGGGTGGAAACACCAGTAGGTCTGTTTTTCAGAGGTTCAGTTTTAGGAAGAGAGAGGTACTAGAGCCTCCATGCCCTCCTGTATAACATCTTGTATCCAAGCTAGAGGCGGTACAACAGGATACTAGAGCCTCCATGCCTACCTGAATCTTATCTTGTATCCGAGCTAGAGGCAGTACAACAGGGTACATGAGCCTCCATGCCTACCCTATCACATCTTATATCCAAGCTAGAGGTGGTACAACAGGGTACTAGAGCCTCCACCCATATCACATCTTCTATCCAAGCTAGAGGCGGTACAACAGGGTACTAGAGAGCCTGCATGCCAGCCCATATCACATCTTGTATCCAAGCTAGAGGTAGTACAGCAGGGTACTAGAGCCACCATGCCTGCCCATATCACATCTTGTATCCAAGCTAGAGGCGGTACAACAGGGTACTAGAGCCTCCATGCCTGCCTGTATCACATCTTGTATCCAAGATAGAGGTGGTACAACAGGGTACTTCAGCCTCCATGCCCACCTGTATCACATCTTGTATCCAAGCTAGAGGCAGTACAACAGGGTACTAGAGTCTCCATGCCCGCCTGTATCACATCTTGTATCCAAGCTAGAGGCGGTATAACAGTGTATTAGAGCCTCCATGCCCACCTGTATCACATCTTGTATCCAAGCTAGAGGTAGTACAGCAGGGTACTAGAGCCACCATGCCTGCCCATATCACATCTTGTATCCAAGCTAGAGGCGGTACAACAGGGTACTAGAGCCTCCATGCCTGCCTGTATCACATCTTGTATCCAAGATAGAGGTGGTACAACAGGGTACTTCAGCCTCCATGCCCACCTGTATCACATCTTGTATCCAAGCTAGAGGCAGTACAACAGGGTACTAGAGTCTCCATGCCCGCCTGTATCACATCTTGTATCCAAGCTAGAGGCGGTATAACAGTGTATTAGAGCCTCTCTCAAGTCTTCAGTTGTCCACACATAGGCAGTTCATACGTCATCCATTTTTTACTTGTCTTTTTTATCTGTTTTTCAGAGCCCCAAGAAAATAAACTGAGACCGCACCAATTTTTTCTCCACCTCTTAGCAGTGGATCCTCAAAATACGGATAGCACACGGTTGGCTTTTGTGTGCTGTCTGTTTTTACTGCATTCTCACTGACTTGAATCAGTACAGTGCCTTTTAGCGATTTTTCTTTTACCCGTGTAGATCTACCTGCGGAGCAGTTTCGAGGTCCATAGTGTGTCACTCTGTGCTTCAGATTTTATCGTGGATTGGCAAAAAAACCTGAAGCAAAAATTCTGCAACATGTGGCCATTTACTAAGGGTATGTTCAGATGGGGCAGAAATACTAGGGATTTTGCTAGATGGAAAATTCTGCAACAGATTCCGCACTATTTCTCCATCCAACAGAGAGTCAAAATCTGTATCATTGGTGCAGATTTTGACTTGAAATCAGCTGTGTGTCAGCAGATAAAGCGCTCCCCTTACCCCCCAATTCTCCGCACTATCGGTGCAACCCGGCAGCCCCTAGTGAGTGCAGTGCCGTTGGTCAAGTGATGTGGAAATGCCTTTTCTGAATCACCTAACCAATGGCGCTGAGCTGACTAGAGGCCGCCGGGTACTGTGTGTCGGGTTGACAGTGCAAAGAATTGGGAGGTGAAGGGAGCTCTGCATCAGGCAAAATCGGCTGCGTATACGTACCAATGGTCTGTTTTGGATGCGGAAATGCTGCAGAATTTCTGCTACATGTGAACATATCCTAAGGGGTTTTATGAAAAAAAGAAAAACAAGCATGGCTGTTTTCTTGCAGAATCAATACAATTCTCTTCGACGTGGGCCACATTTGCTATTGGCACAGCCAAATTTACTTCGCTCCCACCATAGTCCATGGACAAGACTAGCGCTGGAATGCAGTAGCCCCTTTAAATATTGCTGAACTCTTGTGTCATTTATGGTAAGAGGGTTCTTATCAGCACGCAGTCACTGATTTGTAGATCAAGAACGAAAAGGACACATCATCATCTGTTTTAGGAGCCACTCCAGGTTTAGGGCATTTTCACTACTTCTAGGCCTGTGATAAAAAAAATAATTCAGATCAAAGACTCTTTGGGAAAACTATGCAAAAATAAAGATCTGATAAAGCTCTCACAGCCTCCGGAGCTCCAGATTGAAGCTGTAAGTCTTGAGCTCAAATCAATATCCCTGTAATAGAAATACTAGTGTCTTTACATCTATATTTCCCCAGCATTTCAGCCAAAAAATTTATATAGATTAGACTGGCGTACAAAGTGATTTACTGATGTATCACACAAGACCCCGGATCACCTCGGCCCTGCAGCTGGGAAGCCGCATTATTAGGAGGAAGGCCGGCCAGTATGTTATAGCATTCTACTGCTGGCAGCTTATAGGAAGAGATAGATAGATATGAGATAGAAAGAAGAGTAGATAGATATTAGATAGATGGAAGGATAGATAGGACAGTAGGATAGATATGAGATAGATAGATAGATATGAGATAGATAGATATGAGATAGATATGAGATAGATAGATAGATATGAGATAGATAGATAGATATGAGATAGATAGATATGAGATAGATAGATAGATATGAGATAGATAGATAGATATGAGATAGATAGATATGAGATAGATAGATAGATATGAGATAGATAGATATGAGATAGATAGATATGAGATAGATAGATATGAGATAGATAGATAGATATGAGATAGATAGATAGATATGAGATAGATAGATAGATATGAGATAGATAGATAGATATGAGATAGATAGATAGATATGAGATAGATAGATAGATATGAGATAGATAGATAGATATGAGATAGATAGATAGATAGATAGATAGATATGAGATAGATAGATAGATAGATATGAGATAGATAGATAGATAGATAGATAGATATGATACAGATAGATAGAAATGAGATAGATAGATAGATCGGAGATAGATAGATAGATAGATAGATAGGAGATAGAGAGATATGAGATAGGAGATAGATAGATAGGAGATAGAGAGATATGAGATAGGAGATAGATAGATAGATATGAGATAGATAGATATGAGATAGATAGATAGATAGGAGATATGAGATAGAGAGATATGAGATAGGAGATAGATAGATAGATATGAGATAGATAGATAGGAGATAGACAGATAGATAGACAGATAGATAGGAGATAAATATTAGATATAAGAGAGAGGGATAGACAGATAGATAAATATTCGATAGATATGAGAAAGAAAGAAGAGTAGATAGATATTAGATAGATGGAAGGATAGATAGGACAGTAGGATAGATATAAGATAACGAGAGATAGAGAGATATGAGATAGATAGATAGATAGATAGAGAGATATGAGATAGATAGATAGATAGATAGATAGATAGATAGATAGAGAGATAGATATGAGATAGAGAGATAGATATGAGATAGATAGATAGATAGATAGAGAGATAGATATGAGATAGAGAGATAGATATGAGATAGATAGATAGATATGAGATAGATAGAGAGATATGAGATAGATAGATAGATAGATAGATAGATAGATAGATAGATATGAGATAGAGAGATAGATATGAGATAGATAGATAGATATGAGATAGATAGATAGATATGAGATAGATAGATAGATATGAGATAGATAGATAGATAGATAGATAGATAGATAGATAGATAGATAGATAGATAGATAGATAGATAGATAGATATGAGATGGATAGATAGAAGGATAGATAGAAGGATAGATAGAAGGATAGATAGGACAGTAGGATAGATAGATAGAAGGATAGATAAACCCATGTGAGTGAGCCCTTTAGTGTATCTCTCTAAGATCTGTCTATTTATGTAATATATATCCCTCTCATATCTGTATTTCTTTAGACAGATATTAAAAATCTATCCTTCCATCGTATTTAATGAGGAAGCGGAAACGAAGACTTGGCAGAGCCCCTCAGAACAGTGGAGGTTTGGGCAGGGTGGCACACAGATATACCATCTCTGAGAGTAAGCAGCAGAAGACAGGTGTTGCTGGTCTAGTACGCTGGTCAACCATGAGTCATGTCAGTGCCACAATATGAAATGAAGAGGGTTGTAAGAGAACTAAGGCTCTGGCACAACCTGTTGGTATGTGTGGATTTTAAGTAAAGTGAAGTCGATAGAACTGGTCTGCCTACCTCTCTTGGCTTTTTAGGTGAAATCGCAGGCCACCAAAGGTCATGACGTTTATGTATACTGGATCTTGGGGGATTTGTTTTTCCAGTAGATTGATAAATAATTCAGCTATCTGATGAAGAGGTCTGCAAGCTTTGAAACGCGTTACCTGTTGCTTCCAAATAAAGCGTATTGTTAAAGAAAACACTTCTCTCAACTCCACTTTACTTACAGTCTCCAAATACCAACAGTTGCTCCGGAGCTGTACTCCTCTTACACCTCTGCTATAACTTTTTTTTATTTTTCCATCGACTTAGCAGTATGGGGGCTCGTTCCTTGCATGACCAGCTGTAGCTTTTATTGGTACCACTTTGCAGTACATATAATGTGCAGGGTGAATGAACACATCAATTCTGTCATTTTTTTATGGGATTCACTATGAGGTACCAATGACATAACTTTTTTCTGTGGGTCGGTACGATTACAACATCAAAATTATATATTTTTAGGTTTTTCCAAGGTTGCGCAATAAAACCCCCTTCTTGAAAATAATTTTTTTTGGCATCCATTGCTGCATTATGCCAAGACCTTGAACTTTTTATTTCTATGGACGAAGCCGTGTAACGGTTTGTTTTTCGCATGACGAGCTGTAGTTTCTGCTGGTACCATTTTGAGGTACATTTGACTTTTTTGATTACTTTTACTGCATTTTTGGGAGGCAAAATGTACAACTGAAAGCATTTTGTCTGGGTTTTTTGCCTTCTTTTAAAAAGTGTTTGCCATGTGGGATAAAAAGTGTGTCCAATTTATTATATAGGTCTTACTGATGCCGCAATACCAAACATGTATTTTTTTTAAATATTTTTCTATTTTTATGTGGATTTTGATTATTTTTATTTTTTTTAACCTTTTTTTATGTTTCTTACACAAACGTGAACCTGTGATCCTATGATCACTCAGATTGTAATATAGAAGAACTGCATTGTACTAAGTATCATCTGTTTTCGTTGCATAAGACAAGTCATGACAAAGCGCGAGTCCGTTGCCTGACATCCAGTTGCCATGGCAACCCATCGGCTCTCAGCAATTGGATGGCTGAGGGCAGATGACTTCATAGAGGGAGCTTCCTTTCGCTGTCAACGGCATGTAAGGAGTTAATGGTGAGGATCTGAGTTCTCTCCTATCCCTGATCAGTTCCAGATCCTGCATCATCTACAATACAGGTCATACATGTAATGCTATTATGAGGGAACCACTTCCCTTCCATGACACACATGTACATCATGAGGTGGATAGAGGTTAATTAAAGTTAATAAGCCCATGCTTCCCCTCCAAAATATATACATTGCAAATATTTCTTTGTTTCATGGCGACTTGTGAGTCATAACACAACCCTGTTGACTTCTATTAGATTGTAGGGCTCCACTGAGATCACTGGCTGCCCGACCTCTGTCATGGCCAAAGTTGCCATGTAGCCCTAACTTTTTGTACTTCAGTCCTTGGTTATCCACTTCGAGAGATCTCTTTACAGCTGGTCATAGACACCAAGTCTAGTGTGACCCTTCCATACCAAAGATAGAAGGAAATGTTTCTGAGCATGGATTGCCTCATACCTTTTCCTAGTTTTCGACTCTAATCTGGGTACTCTCTAAAAGACCTGCACACTCCTCCACGTTTACCCTATGGGGGAGCAATGAGCGACAAGTCCTCTTTAAACTGCTGCATTAGTAACCCAGGGAGAGAATGACAAATAGAAGGAAATAAGCAGCAAGTCCGGAGGTGGCAAGAAGAGCCGCTAACATTTTTAAGAATATCCATATGTCCAATGTCTCCATTGGTTTCTTCTACGTTTTTGACTTCCATCCATCTCTTTTTAGTGTCGGTATTTCAGTGATTAATAGAATTATTTTCTTTTATCTCTGTTGTAAATTGGCAATAGCTTCTTTTACAGATGGGTCTTTTTGCTTGTCAAGGTCAGCAGACAGGGACTCTTCAAGATTTTAACCTCGGTCTTCCTTCACCCTTCCACTTGTGGAGGATCTCATGAATCATCCGGTCTTTGAATTGAACTCCCGATGCCTCTCTCTCACCAAACTGCCCGACTTGTGCAATTTTTCTTCATTCTCACTAACAATTTGGTAATGAAATATTGATTTTTAGTTACATTCAGATAGATGTTATTAAGTTTGCATTGATAAATCTCTCCCCCTCTCAGGCTGGAAGTACCTCAGTCAAATTGTAAGTGTGGTTTCATATATTGTGATGTATTCATTTGACATAACTGTCACCCCACGTTGCCTGGCTCAGGATTGCAAGTGGAATTAGTAGCCGTAATATATTGGATCGTTGGCGATCATTGCACATGGGGGAACGTTGATTTGTGTTACAAAATAGTTTAAGTGTAACCCAGCGAACACAAAAGAAAGTTTAGGGAATTTAAGAAGATGAGAATGTTACTGCAACATGAGGTGCATACAGTATAACATATACAAATATCCAGGTCTCCTCTGCACAGCCCCATCCAGCATTCAATATTAGAACATATGCAGTTATTAAAGGGAACCCCCAAACAATCCACCCAAATTAGCCTTAAAATGTGGCTCTTCCTCTGGCTTGTTACGCCATTAACGTAGCGTGCTTACACAATTTGTGTAGTCCAACAGTAAGTATATGTCAATCGCTATGCAAATTGTGTAACGTATCGTTCAGCACTTTAAATAGATTTACAATGTCAATCATTAGTTTGGAGCTTGCTACATCTGAATATACCTCCAACCTGCTAAATACAGCTGGAACCCCCACAAGGAACTCAATAATGTTTCTATATAAAAAATATATATATTTTACCGTTTTGTGTATACAGCTCTCATGCAATTCTGTGTGCAGGTTAATGCAGACCTTGCCAACTATAAAATAACCATATATATACTCCAATGCTGCAATCGTGAATTAATACCTGTCGTCTTAATAACCTCCTGAATACGGCAGAGGCATCTGTGGTCGGAGTACAGTAGGTTTGTGCTACTGTCATACAGCATATTATATACCGATTGAGGAGGCTTCAGAGTTGCTTATTCTCAGATTTTAGGCTTTGTCACTGTGAGAGTTGAAGGGTAAGGGGACACATGCTACAGCACTAAGAGCACTTCACAGGAAACAACCGCTGAGCTCTGAACTTGCAGTTCCAACAGCAGACATCAGAAAATGCAGGTTTTGTAAATAGAAGAAGTGAAACAGAAATCAGCCAACAACAGTCAAACAACCAATATGAGATTTTAGCCTTCGTTAGCCTACTCTTGATTTTATTGAATGGGGGTCTACAGCTAATTAAGATCACAAACATCCTACCTCATTCCTGGTTCAACTTGCAGCAGCACTGTGGGTGGCAGTGGAGCTACCATGCTTCAGCCCTGCTACATGTCTTTTACAGACAGCAGTGATGACATCGCAATGCCCCATGTCCATCCCAGTACACTAGAACTAGGAGCTCTGAGCTGCAGCGCAAGGATCATATACTGACATTTCACTAATGCTAGCAATGAGTCTCATCTTGTTCAGCCTTTGTGGACTGTCAGATTGGCTGTCAGCACCATAACACCAAGCTCAACACTCCACTAGCATGCACAATGGAGCAGGCTAGGGTCCATCCAGTCAGGAATCAATCGTTGCAAGCTTATCCCTCACGGGGACTTTGCAATTCTCTACTAGGGCTACATCTATGCCACCTTAGAGAACTGGTGTGGTGCCTAATGCGCTCCTGATACAGGAGGCTAGTGATTGGCTACAGCGGTCACATGCAGAAAGTTGGTGCATAATCACTGTCACACAGCTATGTAAGAGATATGGAGCGTACAATATTTTTAATATTTTTGCATATAATGCAAAGGAAAAGTTAGGTGACGGCTCTGGTTCAAAGTTTGCTCTGTGGCCCACAGGACTCTAGTTACATAGTTGGGAACTACACACAGTCATAGATAGGACAGGGACAAACATTATTTTTTTTTTTTCTTTTTGCTTACCTCTGATTGACCTTGCCCAGGGTTCACAGACTAAACAGTGTAACCTTTCAGGGTCAGGGTCAGGTTACAAAGAGGAAACAGCCCTTCTTCTCACCAATCCCTCTAGATAAATGCTCTGTAACCTTCTCTTTTGAGCTAGATTATTGTCACAGGCACACCATAAATTATAGAAATGAGCCAGGAATAAAGCTCATGGATACAAATTTGCTGAATACTCAGAAAAAAAAAATAAAAATAAAAATAAATAAAATAAAAATGCCAAGAGCAAATAGGCTGGGTGACTTGCAATAACTCTTTATTGGGAGCAGTCTCCAGCAGCCTCTCATTGAACTGCGCTCTAACTGGGTCATGTTTCACAGAAATCATTGACCTTTAAAGAGCCCTGCTTAAATGTTTTAAGAACTTTGTGAGGAAGAAAGAAAAAAATAAAAAGAAGAAGAAAATCAATAAGTACAAATTATTAGGAGGATGCAATGGCTGCTGTCGCCTTTGAGATGTACAAGCAGCAAATTTGAAAGACACCACAATAATTACTCAGTTTATCATTTAGAGAGGATTGAAGTGTGGTAATGAAGAGGTTAATCAATAAGATAAGACAAATAATCCATTAATAGCCGCATGTTTAATGCCCCTAAAAGCAGTCACAGTCATATTAGCAACAATGAGGACTATACAGCTAAAAACTTAAACAATGAAGATGTAATAAATAGTGCGCTGAATATCTCCTTTGTTGTATTAGTCTGTTGCTCTATTGTTCCTCAACACTATATACTGTAAATGAGTGATCAGTGGGAGGAATCCATTGTCATCTCCTGCTCAGCAAAGCAAACTGGATGACAACACAGCTACTGCAACAGTTCTTTAAATGCACAGAAAATAACTACTATAATGCTACCACCTATTAACAAGAATATAGCTATTATAATACTGCCCCCTATGTACAAGAATATATCTACTATAATACTGCCCCCTATGTACAAGAATATAACTACTATAATACTGCCCCCTATGTACAAGAATATAACTACTATAATACTGCCTCCTATGTACAAGAATATAACTACTATAATACTGCCTCTATGTACACGTATATATCTACTATAATACTATCCACTATGTACAAGAATATAACTACTATAATACTGCCCCCTATGTACAAGAATATAACTACTATAATACTGCCCACTATGTACAAGAATATATCTACTATAATACTGCCCCCTATGTACAAGAATATAACTACTATAATACTGCCTCCTATGTACAAGAATATATCTACTATAATACTGCCTCCTATGTACAAGAATATAACTACTATAATACTGCCCCCTATGTACAAGAATATAACTACTATAATACTGCCCCCAATGTACAAGAATGTAACTACTATAATACTATCCACTATGTACAAGAATATAACTACTATAATACTGCCTGCTATGTACAAGAATATATCTACTATAATACTATCCACTATGTACAAGAATATAACTACTATAATACTACCCCCTATGTACAAGAATATAACTACTATAATACTGCCCCCTATGTATAAGAATATAACTACTATAATACTGCCCCCTATGTGCAAGAATATAACTACTATAATACTGCTCCCTATGTACAAGAATATAACTACTATAATACTGCCTCCTGTGTACAAGAATATAACTACTATAATACTGCCTCCTATGTACAAGAATATAACTACTATAATACTGCCCCCTATGTACAAGAATATAACTACTATAATACTGCCCCCAATGTACAAGAATGTAACTACTATAATACTATCCACTATGTACAAGAATATAACTACTATAATACTGCCTGCTATGTACAAGAATATATCTACTATAATACTATCCACTATGTACAAGAATATAACTACTATAATACTACCCCCTATGTACAAGAATATAACTACTATAATACTGCCCCCTATGTATAAGAATATAACTACTATAATACTGCCCCCTATGTGCAAGAATATAACTACTATAATACTGCTCCCTATGTACAAGAATATAACTACTATAATACTGCCTCCTGTGTACAAGAATATAACTACTATAATACTGGCTCCTGTGTACAAGAATATAACTACTATAATACTGCCCCCTATGTACAAGAATATAACTACTATAATACTGCCCCCTATGTACAAGAATATAACTACTATAATACTACCCCCTATGTACAAGAATATAACTACTATAATACTGCCCCTATGTACAAGAATATAACCACTATAATACTGCCCCCTATGTACAAAAATATAACTACTATAATACTACCCCCTATGTACAAGAATATAACTACTGTAATACTGCCTCCTATGTACAAGAATATAACTACTATAATACTGCCCCCTATGTACAAGAATATAACTACTGTAATACTGCTCCTATATACAAGAATATAACTACTATAATACTGCCCCCTATGTACAAGAATATAACTACTATAATACTGCCTCCCATGTACAAGAATATAACTACTATAATACTGCCTCCTATGTACAAGAATATAACTACTATAATACTGCCCCCTATATACAAGAATATAACTACTATAATACTGCCCCCTATGTACAAGAATATAACTACTATAATACTGCCCTCTATGTACAAGAATATAACTACTATGATACTGCCCCCCTATGTACAAGAATATAACTACTATAATACTGCCCCCTATGTACAAGAATATAACTACTATAATACTGCCCCCTATGTACAAGAATATAACTACTATAATACTGCCCCCGATGTACAAGAATATAACTGCAATAATACTGCCCCCTATGTACAAGAATATAACTACTATAATACTGCTCCTATGTACAAGAATATAACTACTATAATACTGCCCCCTATGTACAAGAATATAACTACTATAATACTGCCCCCTATGTACAAGAATATAACTACTATAATACTGCTCCCTGTGTACAAGAATATAACTACTATAATACTGCTCCCTATGTACAAGAATATAACTACTATAATACTGCCCCCTATGTACAAGAATATAACTACTATAATACTGCCCCCCTATGTATAAGAATATAACTACTATAATACTGCCTCCTATGTACAAGAATATAACTACTATAATACTGCCCCCCTATGTACAAGAATATAACTACTATAATACTGCCTCCTATGTACAAGAATATAACTACTATAATACTGCCCCCTATATACAAGAATATAACTACTATAATACTGCCCCCTATGTACAAGAATATAACTACTATAATACTGCCCTCTATGTACAAGAATATAACTACTATGATACTGCCCCCCTATGTACAAGAATATAACTACTATAATACTGCCCCCTATGTACAAGAATATAACTACTATAATACTGCCCCCTATGTACAAGAATATAACTACTATAATACTGCCCCCGATGTACAAGAATATAACTGCAATAATACTGCCCCCTATGTACAAGAATATAACTACTATAATACTGCTCCTATGTACAAGAATATAACTACTATAATACTGCCCCCTATGTACAAGAATATAACTACTATAATACTGCCCCCTATGTACAAGAATATAACTACTATAATACTGCTCCCTGTGTACAAGAATATAACTACTATAATACTGCTCCCTATGTACAAGAATATAACTACTATAATACTGCCCCCTATGTACAAGAATATAACTACTATAATACTGCCCCCTATGTACAAGAATATAACTGCAATAATACTGCCCCCTATGTACAAGAATATAACTACTATAATACTGCTCCCTATGTACAAGAATATAACTACTATAATACTGCTCCCTGTGCACAAGAATATAACTACTATAATACTGCTCCCTATGTACAATAATATAACTACTATAATACTGCCCCCTATGTACAAGAATATAACTACTATAATACTGCCCCCCTATGTATAAGAATATAACTACTATAATACTGCCTCCTGTGTACAAGAATATAACTACTATAATACTGCCTCCTATGTACAAGAATATAACTACTATAATACTGCCCCCTATGTAGAAGAATATAACTACTGTAATACTGCCCCCTATGTACAAGAATATAACTACTATAATACTGCCTCCTATGTACAAGAATATAACTACTATAATACTGCCCGCTATGTACAAGAATATAACTACTATAATACTGCCTCCTATGTACAAGAATATAACTACTATAATACTGCTCCCTATGTACAAGAATATAACTACTATAATACTGCCCCCTATGTACAAGAATATAACTACTATAATACTGCCTCCTATGTACAAGAATATAACTACTATAATACTGCCCGCTATGTACAAGAATATAACTACTATAATACTGCTCCCTATGTACAAGAATATAACTACTATAATACTGCCCCCTATGTACAAGAATATAACTACTATAATACTGCCCCCTATGTACAAGAATATAACTACTATAATACTGCTCCCTATGTACAAGAATATAACTACTATAATACTGCCCCCTATGTACAAGAATATAACTACTATAATACTGCCTCCTATGTACAAGAATATAACTACTATAATACTGCCCCCTATGTACAGGAATATAACCGCTATATTTCTACCTCCAAAACGGTAGAAATAGATTTATATTATAAGTAGTTTTATGTGAATGTGGACAGCTTCTCCAGAGGGACCCGGATACGACGCAGTATACAGCAGCACTATTTGCAGAGGTTGCCACCAGTTTATACCGCTCAGACTGTTTGTAAGATGAAGCACTCCGAGTTCTCCTAGCGACCTGCACTTACGTAAGTAGATGCAAACTGGAAGTAGAGCCTGCACAGCGGAGTCGTCCCCCCACATACAGGAAATAAATGATACCTCAGCAGGTGGCATTATTCCTCTGTCACCTGTCTTGAGGTTTGCCAGCGCGGATTTGAAGAGTCATTTAGTTGAGGTGAATATGAGGGTCTTTCTGCATGCAAGCCGAATAAAGCTGAAAGTACAATTAAGATGCGTCTTTTTTCCCAAGTAGGTGAGAAAATTTACTTGTAAATGGAGTGCTGACAGCTGCGGGTGGTGATTCATTCCACCCAGGAACCACCGGAATCCCTATAATATGACAGGTTTATAGGGTTAATCCTACTTGGAAATCCAGTAGATACAAAGTCTATGCACTAACTGGGGCTGCACAATGTGAACGAGGGGCTACATGTGCGGTATATTTGGTGGAATTGTTCTTCTTACAGGTTAAGGCGAAATTCACACGACCGTATTTGCGCACCTAATACGCAATGAACAGAACCTATTAATGTCAATGGGTTAGTTCACAGGCGCGTATCTCCATCTTGCAAAAAATATAGAAATGCTCTATTGTCCTGTGCATTCGAGCAGGGAAATAGAACATACAGTGGGGGGAAAAAGTATTTAGTCAGATACCAATTGTACAAGTTCTCCCACTTATAAAGATGAGAGGCCTGTAATTGACATCATAGGTAGACCTCAACTATGAGAGACAACATGAGAAAACACATCCAGAAAATCACATTGTCTGATTTTTAACGAATTTATTTGCAAATTATGGTAGAAAATAAGTATTTGGTCAACAACAAACAAGCAAGATTTCTGGGTCTCACAGACCTGTAGCTTCTTCTTTAAGAGGTTCCTGTGTCCTCCACTCATTACCTGTAGTAATGGCACCTGTTATTAGTATAGAAGACACCTGTCCACAACCTCAAGCAGTCACACTCCAAACTCCACTATGGTGAAGACCAAAGAGCTGTCGAAGCACACCAGAAACAAAATTGTAGCCCTGCACCAGACTGGGAAGACTGAATCTGCAAATTCAAGGAAAGCAGCTTGGTGTGAAGAAATCAACTGTGGGAGCAATAACTAGAGAATAGAAGAGATACAAGACCACTGATAATCTCCCTCGATCAGGGGCTCCACGCAAGATCTCACCCCGTGGGGTCAAAATGATCACAAGAACGGTGAGCAAAAATCCTAGAACCACACGGGGGAACCTAGGGAATGACCTGCAGAGAGGGGGACCAACGTAACAAAGGCTACCATCAGTAACACACTACGCCGCCAGGGACTCAGATCCTGCAGTGCCAGACGTGTCCCCGTGCTTAAGCCAGTACATGTCCGGGGCCGACTGAAGTTTGTAAGAGTGCATTTGGATAATCCAGAAGAGTATTGGGAGAAAGTCATATGGTCAGATGAAACCAAAGTAGAATTGTTTGGCAGAAACATAACTCGGCGTGTTTGGAGAAGGAATGCTGAGTCGCATCTAAAGAACACCATACCTACTGTGAAGCATGGGGGTGGCAACATCATGTTTTGGGGCTGTTTCTCTGCAAAGGGACCAGGACGACTGATCCGTATACATGAAAAAAAAGAATGGGGCCATGTATCGTGAGATTTTGAGTGCAAACCTCCTTCCATCAGCAAGGGCACTGAAGATGAAACGTGGCTGGGTCTTTCAGCATGACAAGGATCTCAAGCACACCACCAGGGCAATGAAGAAGTGGCTGGTAAGAAGCATTTCAAGGTCCTGGAGTGGCCCAGCCAGTCTCCAGATCTCAACCCAATAGAAAACCTTTGGAGGGAGTTGAAAGTCCGTGTTGCCCAGCGACAGCCCCAAAACATCACTGCTCTTGAGGAGATCTGCATGGAGGAATAGGCCAACATACCAGCAACAGTGTGTGCCAACCTTGTGAGGACTTACAGAAAACGATAATTTGCAAATAAATTTGTTAAAAATCAGACAATGTGATTTTCTGGATGGGTTTTCTCATGTTGTCTCTCATAGTTGAGGTCTACCTATGATGTCAATTACAGGCCTCTCTCATCTATTTAAGTGGGAGAACTTGTACAATTAGTATCTGACTAAATACTTTTTTCCCCCACTGTATATGGAACTAATTACACTGATTGCACACACAAATACGTAACGCCCAATGCGTAAACCGTGGCGCAGATGTGTGCGCAAATACACATAAAAGTGTGTGAATCTGGCCTAAACGGCACACAGAGCACACTGAGGGCTTACACACACCGTCTCATCTATTGAGATCAGTGGTTTCATTTTGTCCCGTTATACGGACAGCATTATCACGGCGGTATAAGGTCCGATGCCCACGGACAGATTATCACTGTGGAATTCACGTCCAGACGCCCGCCACAAATTCAATAGCAATGGCCGTCCATAGGCATGCTGTGTTAAAAGATTCTCCTCTGCCCACGAGCAGAAATCAACGGCGATTTTCCGCTCCCAGAGGAGAATCTCGTATGTTCTATTTTGTACAGAAAATCACACGGACAGCTTCCATTGCAGTCAATGGAAGCCGTCCATCCCGCGATACTTCCGCAGTGAGCACTGCAGAAGTATCCCAGCCTCATGGACTACTAGGGTACCATAATGAAGGGGCTTTGCTGGTCCTGCAAGCATGCTGTTCCTTCAGTCAGCTGACCGAATTTCCTTTGCCGAATCCGACGTCCACCTCTGGGTTCCACAGCAAATACCTTGCATAGCATTCTATGGAAAAGCGCTTTTTCCTGCACACAAGTGGAAATTAATAGCAATTTTCCACTTGCGGAGGAAATATGACAGCATGCTCTATTTTTGAGTGGTTTCAGTGCGGACGGCTTCCATTGAAGTCATCCGACCCATGGCCCTTCCACAATCGACATTGCGAAAGGTCGCGGATTCCGCTTCATTGCTGGGCGATAAAATGGGAAAAACCAGGGTTTAAAAAAAAAAATCTGCACTGCACATGACCGACGGCGAGCCACCGGGTCCATCCACAGTACAGAAGAAGACGCAAAATGACAGGCACGCGCGGACGCCAGCCGGGAACAGGTTCGTATTCCGTTTTGGGCTCCCGTATGCAGAGTCCGTCCCGTTCGTGTCAGATTTTCAAATAAGTGATCTGATTGGTTGTTAATACCGCTGGGTTAATGTTTTTTACCTGCACTAGTCAATGAGGCCCACGGCATGACATGGGAGGGCATCTGATACCATCTATGAAGCAGTGCCTCCTAGTACGCTGACAACGCGAAAGAGAACCATCCAGCGAGCGTCCCTCGTATTACAGCTCCGCCGCAGAATCCGCTGCATCGGAGTGAAACGTCCGCTGCCAAAACCAAGAAACAATTGATTGAATAAAGAGAGATTTAACAACAGCCATCACAAACCTTTCTCTTGCGTTAATATATTTTTAAATAAAATTTAGAGCGGGCACTTCGATGCCACCGCGCTACGTATGGCGCTTGATTTAGGCTTTAGCGAGCCTACAATGATTGTAATGTTCCACGGCCTTTTTTTTTTTTTTTCAGGCAAATGATTCTATAAAATCCTATAAAAGTAAGTGAACCTATAAAACATGAGAGGGTTCTCCATGATCGTCATAAAAATCATAAAATTATACGTCTGCCATGAAAATACTATGTGATTTATTCCTGAAAAGTATTATACTCTCCGAGCCGGAATGATATTTTGCTTTCTTAACTTCAGGAACTGTTAAACATATGCCGGCGATGCCTCGTATTTTATGTTTGTTACCAGCTTTTAAAATCCGGCAATTCTTTTATGTTTGATTTGTATTATGTGGCCGGTTATATACATCAAGCTGCGCCGGGGATGCAAGAGTTCCCCTTCTCCTTTGTTATAAACCCTCTGTTACTAATAGAACGATCTAATAGAACGATTATTTGGATAGTTCCATCTCCATGAGAACATTGCTGCTACTTCCAATCGATGGGCTGAGATGTAAGTGCCCGGTGGATGCCGCCTCGCCACCCCAGCGGATGGAGGGAGACCACAAGTAGAAGTGCTATGCTAAACATACTTGGTTTCCCCCCCCCCCCTCCCCCCCGCATGTTCCCAAGGGGTAACCCCGCGAATAAATACATCCACATTATACTACGGTAGCTGAAAAACACAGGAGTAACACAGAGTTGGTGTTCTGGTCACCTGGACTACGAAGCAGAAACATTTTTGGATATCATCAAGGGGCGTAGCTAAAGGCTGATGGGCCTTGGGGCAAAAGTCCCCCCCCCCCCCCAGTCAGATACAGCAGCTCAGTTTTATGTATGGTAGTATCCTGCTCCTCTAAATAATGTAGTCACCCATTATAGTCAGATAAGAGTTCTCTACAGTGATTTCAGTGCAGTTACTTCCAGTGATCATTTTTTTGCCAATTAGTCATCCACTTTTCCTTTTCTTTTACTATGGTTCCCCGAAAATAAGACTTACCCTGAAAATAAGCTCTTCCATGATTTTCGGGGATTTTTGAGGAGGCTTGAAATATAAGCCCTACCCTGAAAATAAGCCCTAGCTTCATTACATAAAATAAAGTAATACTTACCTAGCAGGCTCGGTTCGGTTCCTCCTGCTACTGTCCAGAGCTTTGCCGTGCGTCCTGCAGTCCTCATTCGCTCACAGAAGATCACTTCCTGGTTACAGGATTTATAAATCTCACCTCCAGGAAGCAACGGCTCTGATTGGCTCAGCAGAACTCGAGAACCAATCAATGCAGCGCTCGATGAACCAATGCAATGGCGTTGTGGAGGCAGGATTTATGAATTGGCTAATCAATGCTGCGGCTCAGCGCGTCAGAGCGCTGGCGAGCAGTGGGAGGGACTGAACCATGTCTGCTAGTGGCTAAAATTAATACAAGACAGGGTCTTATTTTCAGGGAAACACGGTATATCTGGTTGCAGACTGCCATTATGACTTCTTCCTGCCATGACTTGTCTTTGGACACTCTCCCCATCCTGCTATCTCCAGTGTACCCCTCAGTTCCTCCCTCTGTGTCCCCACAATCATACCTCTGCTCCCTCCCGATTCCTAATAGTAACATAGTATGTAAGGTCGAAAACAAACATATGTCCAACCAGTTCAGCCCCACAATGTTGAGCCAGAGGAAGGCTAAAAAAAACCCCCAATGAGGTGAAAGCCAATTTTCCCCATTAAAGGAAAAAAAATCCTTCCTGACTTCTATCTGGCAATCGTAATAATCCCCGGATCACCAACCCTTCTGAAGTCATAAGTGTTTATAACATTGTATCACTGAAGAAAGGCATCCAGGCCCTCTAGAACTCTTTTAGTGAGTTCCCCATCACCACGTCCTCAGGCAGAGAGTTCCATAGTCTCACTGCTCTTACAGTAAAAAAAAACCTTCTATGTCGGTGTAGAAAACTTCTTTCGTCTAGATGCAGATGATGGGAGGGATCTCTGTACTGACTCCTTATATATGTACACATAGTTATTAGAGCGCCCCCTTGTTACAGTCCTGGGTATAAAGAGATGATGGAAGAGATCTCTGATATATTTATACATTCTTATTCAGTCTCCCCCTCAGATGTCTTTTTTTCTATGCTAAATAATCCCAATTTTGATCATTCCTCTGATTATTGTAGTCTGCCCATTCCATTTTATACTTCAGTTACCCTCTGACCAGCTCACAATCTCCCCCTGCTCCCCCCATAAACTCAGATTCTGCCCCTTGCAGACCCACATGATCATAATGTTACTTCTACATCCCTTAGCCACTCAACAAACATCTCTTCATGCTGCCGTCTGACAGGTCGTGCAGTGTGTATAGCACACCCAATTCGTCCTCCACTCATACAGGACCATGAGAGCCAAAAGATAGGGGGAGGAGTCATGCATGCTATACGCACCGTACGACCTGTCAGACAGCGGCATGAGGAGGTGTTAAGGTTTATTCAGAGTGCGCCGGGGGTTTTGGGGTCCCAGCAATGACAATTCTGTTTGCGTCTGTGGCAAGGGAGAACCCAGTTGCAATGGCTAGCATGCTCATGGTTATCAAAAACAGATGAGAGCATTAATGGCAAGTATGCAGAACGGAGCGTTATTTCGTAATACATGACCTAGTTTAGCTGGGACTACGTGACATCATCTGTTGCAAACCAACATGAAACCATAAATATGCACCATGTTGTCTGACCGATAGAACAAAACTGAAGATTAGAGAGAAAAGATGAAACAAGCATTAATTTTCCTTTTCACTCAGTAGGGAGTACTTACCTCCGGTTACTACCCTTCATGAGATAGTCTTCCGGAATAGTGACGATCATTCCACTTTTCCTGTGTTAATACTACCAGTCAACCCTTTCTCAGTTTTGTGACTAGTAGCGGTGTGATGCCATTTCTCTTTTCTACTAGTCCTTGAGGAGAAGAATTAGGTTAGTGCATCCTGGATTCTGTCCAGCCTAACAGATTCTTGTGGTAATGGCCATCCCACTTTCCGCACACGTCTTCATAAAAAGTAACGCTAGACACAAAATGTAACATCATAAGTAGTCTGAATACACTTTGATGGGTAAGCTCTGAGTAGCACCGGGGGGGCGTTGTGTTTATAGGTTTTGTCTTGGACACCCAGCGACTGTGTAGGCTGTGGTTTCTCCTGATGTCCCATGAGTCCTCCCGGTCACATCATTTTCCAGGAAGCTGCTGAATTGTACTGTTCTTCAAATTAAGTAAAACGACCAGTCGCCCGTCCGTTTCCAGAGGCTGTGTCTTAAATTGTACCCGTGTGTGTGTGTGGATTTACTTCGTCACCCAGGAATCCCCACACGGAAACTACACAGGAGAGGATTTACTCCATCATCCAGGAATCCCCCATTGTGGCGTCACGAGACAAATCAGGACTAAAGGTAATCCATTATTTGGGTTCCTCTTCATTAACCTGCCTTCAGCCCTTGGACGTGTCACCAGTTACCCTCCGGGTGGGAGACGGTAGAGCCACCATGACAAGGCCAGACTCTAACCCCACTGTCTCCTAGGCCGCGACCCGCTCCTCGGTCACTGCACACTATTCTGTACACCAAATGAAATGGAAAGGAATGGAACTTTTATCAAATGGACACCAAAATGGTCTGCGTTTCACCGATGACATTGAATGGTTGGGTTTGTTTCCGTTTGGGGCTTCTGTCAAATGCAGCCGATGTTACAGAACCTCCACATGGAACCCTACAGTACAGTGAAAAGCACTGCGGGAACGCTCCATTTGAACACTTAGAATTGACCATTCCTTTGTAGTTGGGTTCACAATGTTTCTTCGTGTTTCTAGTCTTTCCATCCCAGGGTTCCTTCCATCTAGATTACCAAGAATGGCATGCAGCAGAAACCCTGAATGAAACCACAGGTTTTCATTAGTGAAACAAAGTTGCAAGTTTTGGTTTCCGTTTCAGCAGGTTTCTGTTCGCTATGTCAAGCACAAATGCAGAAAACTAACTGAAACGTGCTGCAGCGGAGACAGAAAAAAGCATGCAATTAGCTCTCCACTTTAGTAATGACATCCTATGGTGCAGGGCTCCCTGAATGTGATGAACCAGGGGGAACCCCAGGATGGAAAAGCTCGATGCTCCCAGAAACACTGTGTGAACCCGGACTAAATCCAACAAGACACGGTTAGTAGACTCTACACCGTTCCATCTGACCTATTAACATTCTAATCCCAGACCCTATAGATACGATTGCCAGTATCTCCTTCGGAGTGCTGTATATAAGGACTGGCTTTATCTGTATTGATTTAGTGAATATTTTTCTTCCATTTTTCCTTTCTTTCAGCATCAGGAGGGACGTTTGCCATTTTGGAGCCTTCAGAGCCAATTACCAGATTTCCGTAGAGTTTTCCGTATTATATGGTTTCAACATACAATAGTTTCAAAATACAGTGGTCATCCCAGAACCAATTAATATGGTATGTTGAGGGGCCCCAACTCCAAAGCCCCAATCTGATGCCACGTTATCTGACAGGTGATGTCACCTGGCCAGAAGATCTGGTGACATTCCGTAAACCTGTCATATGGGCAGCTAACGATCAAGTCCCAGGCTGGTTTACAGGAGGTCATCAGTGATGAGGGTAAACAACCCAAGTGACCGATGTAGTCCTTGTCATCAGAGGACCGGAGGACTGGCAAAGTGCAGCGGGAAAGCGAGAGATGAGTATTGGCATCAATGTATGCGGAAAACGCCTTTAAGGAATTGCTATTTATGTGATTCCCTTAGGTAGGGACAAAACAAAAAACAGGTGTCTTGGCATTTTACCTTGTTTAACAACAGAAACAAAAAAAATAAATCTAGATTAAAATTGAAAATTTGAAGAGATTGGAAAAAAAAATCGAGATTTCAGTTTTCGGCCAAATCTCCCGTCCCTGCGCCCTATCCTGGAGAACGGTGGTAAATGTTGATAAAACCCTTTAATGAATTGAAGGCCGTTCCAATCCTCTCACATCTCAAACACTAAGGTTGCATCACCTCTAAAACACTAATCCCATCACCAACGCGGCAATTTTCCTTTAGAACTTTTCCAAAATCGACTGCTTATCCCTTATTCATCCGTGAGTCATTTTCTTCCAAAAACATCCTAAATTGTATTTCTATCCTCTTTCTTCTTCCTTGATAAAAGCCTGGAGTGCGCTTCTGAAAGAGCCGACGTAATTTCGATCTAACTCCTTCCCTACTTTAAATTATCTTGTATTCATTACTTTGTACTCTTAGGAACCACAAAAGTGGTTCTCGCGATTACTCTACTGTAAATTAAATGCAATTTAAATGATTATCTCTTACATTTGTCATAACAAGAATTTATATTGATGTCTTGTTCCGTTAAGTGGCGGGTGAAAAAAAAATGAAATGCTTTTTTTTTTTAACTTATGAAGTGGTATGCATTACATGGTATGTGCCATGAATACATCCCCTGTATTAAGGCCTGACACTTGTACGGAAGGAAGAATCCTTTCATTAGAAAAGTTATCCCCATGCTGGTTCAGAAGAAAGTGGTCCAAAATCGGACGATTCCGAACCAGGAGGCGTTGAGTGAACATAAAGTAGCGTAAACCAAAACTAGAGTGAAAATAAAGGTATAGTATAAAAACATAATAGGGGTAGCTTATGCATTCCAAACCTCGTTCCATTAATTAGTACTTTATTACTGCGAGCTGCCATATTTAATATCTGCTACTTAGGCCAAACGTCCACGGGCGGATTTAATTTGCAAAAGATCCACAGTTCAAGCTGCCCATGTGCTGCTGGGATCTGTAAGTACTAAGGTTCCTAGCAGCACAGCTTCACAGGTTGGGGTTAATTGAGCTGGCTGGGTGTGGTATTCCCCAGCAGCCAATCTCCTTTAGTCTGCAGCACATAAAAACCTGCATCTCTCAGTAGTTGATGCTGGTCTTTGTACTGTTTGGATGTATCTGTTTTGTTCTCACTCAGATCTGTGTTTGCATGGAGGTCTGTTGTGACTCTCTGCTTCCCAAAGATGGTTTGGACACCTGTAGTCCTTGTCTGTATCATATGCAGACTCCCTCTTCCCTTTCCTTGACAGGTGTGGCCTCCAAACGTCTTAGGTCTCGTCTGTGTGTCAGTTGGTGGATCCCTGACACAGTTTCCTATGTCGGCTCAGTGGCTGACTGTCTGTCCCCTCTGTATGAGGACACTTTAGACTTGCTGTGGTGTTTCATCTGTGTGCATGTGAGCTCTGGGTGGAGTCCGTGTTGTATGTACTACCTGTTGTAGTCTGATATGAACAGTCCTGTTCTGTGCTCATTCTGTCTGTTTGTGGTGTGAACAGGTTCTATGTGTGGTGGCTGCAAGAAAGGTTGTGTTGCAGCTTGCTGTGTGACCTGTGTTCTGTTGTCTGTCCTGTACAGCTTGCTGTATGAACTGTGTCCGGTGCCTCTGGACTCTTGGTTAGTGTAGGGACTAGCGGTATAGCCAGGAGCCATGAAGTTTTGATCAAAATGTCAACTAATACCTGGTATTTATATTCAGCTTTACCATCTGCTATTAGTGGTTGCATGTTGGCTGCTGTATGCTGTGTTTTCTGTGTGTTGTCTAGTTCTGTTCACTTGCCCCTGTCATGTGGCATGTTTATGTATCCTGCTCTGGTGTGTGGTTTCTAGGAGCAGCTAGGGCCCAGATCTGAAGACCACTGGGCCGCCCTTTATCAGGGCGATGTCCCCGCTCAGCTAGGGCCATGTCATCCTCCCTTGTAGCACAGGATCAGTTGTCTGAAACCTGTGCGTACCAGTCCTTTGGTCACGATCGTGTGGGCCCCATGCTTAGTTTGCCCACACACTCATAACACTGTGGATTTGTTTTCCGGATTCCCCATGCGGAAAACAAATTGCAGCATGCTCCATTTTAGCGCGGATGCCATGCGGACGGCTTCTATTGAAGTTAATGTGGCCCGACCGCACTCGACATTGCGGAGAGGGAACGGATTTCACGAAAAGTAGGTGTTTAAAAAAACAAACCTGTACTGCACACGTGTGCTGGCTGCCACATCCGCAGTACAGAAAAAAGAAGACAGGCACAGGTACGCAGGGTGGCCGGCCGTGGGCAGGGTCAGATTCCGCTGCGAGCTCCCGTGGACATGATGCCTTAAAGGGAAATGTTACGGAATAAGACTGGGAAGTAAAGAAAAAAGTACTGACATAGCACGAGCATCATTCACAGAACACATATTTTCCACTGAAGATTTTCAAATCTGCAAAATGCCTATAGTGTAGCAAATTGGAAAAAGATTTTTTTGTAGTGGTTTTCAGAGAGTTCCACAGTCTCACTGCTCTTACAGTAAAGAACCCCCTTCTATGTTGGTGAGGAAACCTGCTTTCTTCTAGACGTAGCGGATGCCCTCTTGTTACCGCCGCAGTCCTGGGTATAAACAGATCATGGGGGAGATCCTTGTATTGTCCCCTCATGGCTTTATACAGAGTTATTTGGTCGCCCCTTAGCCGTCTTTTTTCAGGGTAAATAATCCCAGTTTTGATGCCTCTCTGGGTATTCCAGTCCCGTCATTCCATGTATTAGTTTAGTTGCTCTTCTTTGAACCCCCTCCAATACTGTAACATCCTTCCTGAGCAGCGGTGACCAGAACTGTGCGCAGTATTCCATGTGAGGTCTGACAAGTGCCTTATATAATGGGAGGATAGTGTTCTCATCCCTCGCCCCTATACCTCTTTTAATGCACCCCAAGACTTTACTTGCTTGAGGTGCAAAGGAAATTTCAGATCTGCGGCAGGGATTCCGCTTTCCTGCTCCGTTTAGGAAACAGGGAAGGGGAATCCCTGCGATTGAACGGTTCAGTCTCTGGACAGAACCGAACAGCGTCAGACAGACCCCATTGACTATATTGGGGTCTGCTCGATTTCTACCCAGCGCCCTGACTTTTGGACAGAAGAAAAAGTGGCGCATGCAGTGCTTTATCTTGCAGTATTTTGAACCGGATCTGCGACGGAGCCTCCGGTTGGATACTTTCCTGCGCAGCTCAGGTGCATTCAACCTTCTTTGTGTGTCATGGCTGCCCACGACTTCCCTCAGCATGGGTCTTGGTATATGTAATTGGTAGCGCCCAGAGCCATGCTATTGACCCCACCGTAGATTTTATCACAGACTTCTCTCATCTTACTGTCTTTTGTTTGAGTTGTTTATGACTATTAATGCCTCATGCCCACAGCCGTGATGGACTCCGCCAGCGGAATATTGCAGCGGAGTCTGTCACGGTGCCCCCCCAAAGACCCCACACTCACTTCTCCGGATCCGCAGCTTGAATCTCTTCCGGCGAGCCGGCGTGTATGTGCAATACAACGCATGCAGAAGGCTGACGCGGCCAGCAGTGGGAGTGACGCAAAATTACGCGATCCTTCCGCTGTACTCACAGCGGAAGTATCGTGTGATGGCCGGCTTCCATTGACTACAATGGAAGCCAGCTGCATGTTTTTCCGCGACAATTAGAACATGTCGCGGTTTCTTTCACGCTGCGGAATTCCGCAGCATCAACATTGAGCTATTAGGTTCAATATACCCTAATAGCTGCGGCATAACGCCACGGATTTCCGCCAGAAATCCGTCCATGGTCATTAGCCCTTAGAAAGAAGTCTCGGGGCTCAATCACACGGGGGCGCATCTGTCCTGCATAAGACGTGCATATTTTTCACGCTCGGAAAATACGCAGTACACAGCAAATACTCATGAGTATTTGCTACGTAGGTTAAATCCCCGTAGCCTATGGTGTGTAATAAGCACCATAATAGGACATGTTGCATTTTTTTACACAAGCGTAAAAAAAAAAACCCCAAAAAACCCGCAGGTGTGATTAGCCTAAGGCCTCATGTCCACGGGGAAAATCAGGCCCGCTACGGATTCTACATGTAGTATCTGCAGCGGGTCCCTCCTGACCCGCGGACATGAGCGCTTAAAATAAGAATTTAAAAGAATTTACCAATCCGTAGCGGGCGGGGAAGGTCTGCTGTTCCTCACGGCCGGATCTTCTTTTTCGGCCGGCGGATGAATTCGTCACACCGGCGGCATGTCGCCGGCACGTCGTCGACGTGCCGCGCGCATGCGCCGGGCACATCCGCCGAGCCGAAGCAAGAAAGATCCGGCCGTGAGGAGGAGAAGACCTTCCCGGTCCGCTCCGGATGGGTAAATACTTTTAAATTCCTATTTTAGGTCTCCCGCGGATCCGGACGGCTTCCATAGGCTTCAATAGAAGCCCGCGGGAGCCGTCCCCGCGGGAGACCCGCATGAAAATGGAGCATGGTCCAGATTTTTTCATACTCCATTTTTTTTTAAATCACTTTTATTGACCATCCGCGGGTATTTATCTACCCCGCGGGTGGTCAATGCATCCTTATGGGGTGCGGATCCGCGGGCAGGAGAAGAGTTAAAATCCGCTGCGGATTTTAATTCTTATTTTGCCCGTGGACATGAGCCCTAATAGAAATCATTATTCTTTAAGCACTGCATAATACGCAGATGACATACGCCCGTGTGAATGAGCCCTCAGAAATAACACCTGAATTGAAATCTCTCTGAGACCACTCGAGGTGGGGTAACGGGAGAAAAGAGTTAAAGGCAAATTTTAAACCGGTGTCCATTTAGTGCTGAAAGCCGGACAGACCCCGCAGACCAGAGAGCCGCCTGCTGTCATGACAAGGATCAGTTTAGCCTGAGAACGGTATTACGGTGTAATGAGGCATGCAGCAAAATATACCTTCAGCGGACACTTGATGAAGCCACGCTGACACACCGGTCCAGGCAGGAATAGGTTCTTGTGTGTGTGCGTCCTTACTTTGTCCATCAATCAAATCATTAGTCAAAGCAGACAGGGTTGTCAGCCGGGCCGAGACGCGGACTGGCAGCGATCGCTGGACAGGTGTTACTGTAATGCCGAAACAAGTTCTTGCAATATGAAAAAGGAGTGAAGACCTTGTTTCAAGGGCTGGAATGTCAACAGCGAGATGCAAGGAAGGAAAAAAAAAAGACGAAGGGGAAAAGTTCAGGGTTGGCACGAGGGGCCGAGAGGCTGATAAGTAGTTAATTAATGGAGCTGAATAAAACAGCTGCAGGTGTCACTTTGAATGCTGGATTCTTGCTTGGTCTGCTAGTGGCGGAGGCTTCTTAGAACAGCTGAACGGAACGAAGAAATGGCTGATATCTTCAATTACATCCAAAGTAATTAAAAATGACAGTAAATATGTCTCTAGAAAAGACCCCTTAAAATTTAGGTATCTTCAGTGGTAAAGGTAAAGTCCCCATGGTGCAAGCACCGAGTCATGACTGACTCCTAGGGTGAGGTTACATCGTGAGGTTTTCTTGGCTGACTGTTTTTGCAGGATTGTTTGCCATTGCCTTCCCCAGTCATCTTTTACCCCCAGCAAGCTGGGTACTCATTTTACCGACCTCGGAAGGATGAGTCAACCTTGAGCCGGCTACCAGAACCACCCAAGGATTGAACCCACAACCTTCAGGTCGTGAGCGAGAGCTTAGGGCTGCATCTCTGCTGTCTTAACACTCGGTGCCACATGAGGCTCTCTTGAATAGTAGCCACTAATTCCTCTTATATCAAAAAGCAATTTGAAGTAGGCATCTTCTCCCTAATGACCCAAAGAGCAGCACTGAAAGGGGCAAAGTGCTGGACTCACGCGAAACATGCTACTTCTAGCAGCTCCAGTAATGTGCAAGCCTCTTGGCCATCCATTCATCCATTTAAAGAGAAACACATCCATATATATATTTTTAACAACTTATGCCGGCCTCCGGTTGGATGGCGCATTGTACGAATGTGTTTTGGTGCTCCAATTCATAAGAGAAAATCAATTAATATTGCACTTGTATTGTGTGCATACAGATAGCATCAAACCCACACCAGAACAGCTCTGTGAATAACTATGGTACCATAACCAAGCTCAAACATAAATACAACCCCAGAACCAAGCTCAGTACATTGATACAGAACCAGAACCAAGCTCAGTTACATAAATACAACACTATAAGTAAGCCTATAACAAAACAGCCTCAGAACCAAGCTCATAACATAAATACAGCCCTAGAACCGAGCTCAGAACATTGATACAAAACCATAACCAGGCTTAGTACATATATACAGAACCAAGCTCAGTTACATAAATACAACACCAGAAGAAAGCCTATAACAAAAACATCTCCAGAACCAAGCTCATAACATAAATACAGCACCAGAACCAATCTCAGTGCATAGATGCAATACCAGAACCAAACTCAATACATAAATATAGCACTAGAATCAAGCTCATAAACACAGCACCAGAACAAACCTCAGTACATCAATACAGCACCAGAACAATTTAGTGAAGAAATACAGCACCAGAATCAACCTCAGTACATAGATACAATACCAGAGCTAAGCTCCTAACAAATATACAGCATCGAAACCAAGCTGATAACATAAACATAAATAGCAGAACTAAGCAATTGTATTGTAGCAGCACATTGGAACCACAGAGTGGCAGAGACAGAGCCAGGAGCAGGATGATTCATGTAGCACCAGAAAACATTGCTACACAGAGGAAGACAGGAATCACATACATGCATATAATGAATCACAGACGCCATAATCCAATGTTTACTTGTTACTTTTTATCTCTAGTTTTCTACATAAAGTGCTTTTAGTCCATAAAGTGCTTCAATTCACGCACAGTAAGCGGAGGTGGTGACAAGACAGAAGAGACTAGCGTGGAGCACGTTCCCTGCCGCCCGCAGTTTAGCTAATATTTTTTGTGGTATTATGAAGAAAAGTTAACTCTGTGTATGGTAAGCTAATGAAAACTAGGTGGAGACATGTGGACAATGTGGTGAACGTTTACAGTTTATGGAATATTTCAACCAACGCCATAAATTAATTACGTTATTTAGTGAGGTTCATGAGACAAAAATTCACTATTTGCATTGGGAGATCTTGTGAGAATGTAACTTCTACTACTTTGTATTCTAAAGTACCGGGACAGTAGTAAACGCTCTTTTGAGACGACTAAGGGCCTCTAGGGCTGCAGGTGACTATTTTACCAAGTCGGCCCCTTTCTTAGTCAGATCGGTCAAGGGTTGAGCGATAACCGAGTAATTCTTAATGAATTTGCAGTAAAAATCTGCGAAACCCAAAAACCGCTGGAGAGCCTTAAGGTTGTCTGCTCTGACCCATTGGGAGATTGCTGCTATTTTATCAGACTCCATCCGAATCTCCGTAGGTGAGACCACATAACCAAGGAAAGACACTTGTTTAGAACCAAATGTACATTTCTGCAACATGACAAAAAGTTGATACTCGTGCAAACGGGCCAGAACCAGGCTCAGGCGCCGCACATGTGAATCCCAGTCTGGGGACTACACCAGAATGTCATCAGGATATATGACCATAAATACCCCTAGGAAATCGTGGAAGACCGCGTTCATAAAACCCTGAAACACAGCGGGGGCGTTACAAAGTCCAAAAGGCATGACCAGACATTCAAAATGTCCTAACAGGGTGTTGAACGCCGTCTTCCATTCATCTTCCTCTCTAATGCGAATTAGATTGTAAGCCCCCCGCAAGTCCAGTTTGGAAAACCAGTGGGCCCCTACCACCTGATTCAACAAGTCCGGAATCAGGGGCAAGGAGCACTGGTTCTTCACTGTGATTTTATTCAAGGCCCGATAATCCACACAAGGCCTCAATGCCCCATCCTTCTTCTCTACAGGGGACCTGGATGGCCGGATATGTCATTTGGCCAGAGACTCTGAGATATAGGACTTAAAGGGGTTGTCCCGAGAAACAAAGTGGGTCTATACACTTCTGTATGGCCATATTAATGCACTTTGTAATGTACATTGTGCATTAATTATGAGCCATACAGAAGTTATAAGAAGTTTTTCACTTACCTGCTCCGTTGCTAGCGTCCTCGTTTCCATGGAGCCGTCTAATTTTCAGCGTCTAATGGCCAAATTAGACGCGCTTGCGCAGTCCGGGTCTTCTTCTTTTCTCAATGGGGCTCCGTGTAGCTCCGTGTAGCTCCGCCCCGTCACGTGCCGATTCCAGCCAATCAGGAGGCTGGAATCGGCAATGGACCGCACAGAAGCCCTGCGGTCCACCGAGGGAGAAGATCCCGGCGGCCATCTTCAGCAGGTAAGTAAGAAGTCACCGGAGCGCAGGGATTCAGGTAAGCGCTGTCCGGTGTTCTTGTTTAACCCCTGCATCGGGGTTGTCTCGCGCCGAACGGGGGGGCTGTTGAAAAAAAACAAAAACCTGTTTCGGCGTGGGACAACCCCTTTAAGGGCTTCATGCTCACGCCCTGACAAATTGAAAATGTCTCCCTTAGGGATGGGACTGTTGGGGATCAAATCAATACCACAGTCCCACTCCCTATGGGGTGGCAAGGTCTCAGACAGTTTTTTGGAGAATACGTCCTGAAAATTCGACAAATACTCCGGGACCAGCACGGTATCTGCTGAACAAAAGGCTATAGTAGTTAAGTGATTATGACAGGATGACCCCCAATAAGTCAATTCCCGGGTGGACCAATCAAATTGGGGATTGTGCAGTGCCAACCAGGGCATACCAAGCACCACATCAACAGACATCTTTTCCATAACCAGGAAAGACAGCTTCTCAGAATGGAGAACACCCACAGTGAACTGCAGAATGGGAGTCCTCCATTTAACAACCCCTGCGGAGAGAGGGGTCGAATCAATACCGATGAAGCGTATGGGGGGCTTCAGCAAGGAAAATTCGGTCATCAGAGGTCTGACAAAATTTAAATTTATCAGATTGGTGGCAGCACCCGAATCAATATAGGCTTGACCGGACCGAATAAAATTCTGGAAGTCAACCTTACAAGGCAGCTTAGGGAGTACCTGTGATCCTAGGCGATCCTTCTGATAATCGTAGTTTTTCCGCCGGTTCAGACGGATGTTGCCGTTGCTTCTGTGGACAGGTTGCTACCTGATGTCTGTCTTTCCCACAGTACAGGCAAAGGCGGTGAGTCATCCGCAACCATCGCCATTCCCTGGGACTTAGCTGATCCACTTCCATAGCCTCGGCCCCAGGAGTTGGCATAGGAGAAATGGGAATGGATCTACAGGACTCCCTAGTTTTACAGGCCTGACGTTCCTTTTCTCTAGATCTCAGTCTCCTGTCAGCCTTTACTGCCAATTCCATTGCCTCTTTAACTGTTACGGGAGTGGGATGGGAAATAATTAGATCCTTGACAGCATGAGAAAGACCCAACAAAAACACATCCTTGAGGGCGCCATCATTCCAGGAGGTTTAAACTTAGAGCATTAGTCTACAGCACACTGCTGCCCCTGACGCAAAGCCATGAGGTGAGATACGGCTAACCCCGCCCGGTCCGGCTCATCATAAATATCTCCTAGTTCCTGAAAAAACGAATCAACAGATTGCAGGCAAGCCGAACTCTCCGGTAAGGAGTAGGCCCATGTCTGGGGGAAACCCTGCAGTAAGGACAGAATCAATCCCACCTTCTGGGACTCAGAGCCAGAGGATCTGGGCCGAATCCAGAAATATAGTCTGCATGCCTGCTGGAAAACGAAAAACTTGCTTCTCTCCCTGGAAAACACCTCAGGGAGAGGAAACTTGGGCTCAGAAATAGATGGGGCGGCAGGAACCTGCACCAACATCCGCTGCTCCTGGGCCACCATACGACCGGACAGGTCTTGGATCACGCCCACTAGCTCCTGCAACTGGATTAGCCAGGACACTCATAGTCTCCATAGGAGAGCAAACAAAAACCCACAGGGTAATTTTAAGGGCCAGTTATTATGTTGCAGTATCCTACCCGATGATACGCCAGCCCGGATTGCCCTAGAACTTACCCGCAACCCCTGTCCCTACCTACTTGCCTCCACTCCTGGCTAACCCCAGGCAGGCAACTGGGCGGCGGTCCCTACTCTCGCTAGGGACCGAGGAGGGACGCTGGCGTACCAAGATGGAACAGGGTAGAATACCGACAGGAAGGGCAGATGAACAAACCAACAGAAAATACAAGCAGACTGAGGCAGATGGGATAACCTGGCAGATAAAGCAAACAAGGTGAAAAAAAGGAGACTGACAGAGCAGGAAGCAAGCACAGTGACCGAAACCAATAACTGGCAGTGAATGGACCTCACTGCCAGCCTTATAAACAGAAGCCTCTGCCCAGGGGCGGAGAGTGGAAGGCGACTACCTCCCAGCAGAACCCCATAACCAGGGACTCGTGCATAGAGCTGTACTCACAGGCGCGCGGGCGTACATCGTCGCCCGCACCCGCGACCGCGTGCACCGCGCCAACCAACCACCCGCGGCCCCGGCAGCCGCCGCATGGTAACAGATGATTGACTAATTTGTAAAGAGGGGGCATTCAGAGAAAGAGCTTAGTAGTATTGGTTTGGGAATGTTTTCTATGACACGGTCAGAATAGAGGATGAAGAAGGGAAGAAGGAAAATAATTTTGCTTTGATTTCAAGTATGATCACTCTAATATCATTATGAGGATAATTAACAAGTATTGGGGAATATTAAAACCTGCTCTGAAGTACAGCTATCTGTTTCAGGTAAGTTCCTACATTAATTTATAGGAAAGGCAAGCCATGAGCTAATTCTCTGGTCCCGGCCAATAGAGGTCCGACGAAAATGTCTAAGCAGATTTTTTGTAAAAACTAGGAAAAATTTAACTTGTCCATGCTTGCCTTGCCAGAATTGTAGTTGTGTTATCAAGTGGGTTGTGGTACACCATCCTCGTGAGGGACCATTCAGATGGGACAGAATTGACCAATGCATGCAACGCAAGCAGCGTTAAACTCTGCACCAAAATCCACCGGCTACCCGCGGATCTTGATGTGGAATTGAAAATGGCTTAAAAGCTTCCGCATCCAAATCTACAGTTGTGTCCTGTGGCGTAATTCTGTCCTACGTGAAAGGTCCCTAATGGTACTGACATGTGAAAGGTTATTTGGCTTGCAACAGCCAATATGCAACGTTGGGCAGACTGGTTGATCAGTAAAAGTTAGATTGAATGAGGATCGATCTGCTGTTAAATTATATTCTCAGAGGCCGCTCATCAGGGCAAAAAGGAGGATGATGGTGGTAAGTTTTATGGTGAAATGGGCAACGAAACACTTCTTTGAAATGGGACAGACGTTTTCAATCTCACATGGATGATGTTGGAGGAAAGTACAGTGACGAAGCTGCTAGAGAAAATAAATTGCTTAAAAAAAAAACAAAAAAAAATTATTGGATTTTTAATTTAGATACGCTGGTCCCGAAAGGGTTAAATGAGATCTGCAATTTTGGGGTATTTTTATGAGCCTAATTAATTCTGTAATTGCTGTATTCTTATGAAGATCATTTCCGCTATTGCTGTATTCAGTATAAAGTCATTCTTAAATTTATGAATTGTATTTATTCATATTTTTATACACTCTTTGTAAAAAAAAAAAACACTCCGCCCCCACAAGAAGTTGTCGTTTTGCTGCAGATCTTGTCCTGCAGTTCCATCTCAGGCAGATCTGTAAATGATGTAAATGCTGAGAATGCTTAGATAGACGGTCTTTTCACCAGAGGCCCTAAAAGTAGTTCCCCCCTTGGCCTATAAGAGGCTCTCGGAGGCTCCTTGTGTGCAGTGACCTCTTCTTCCACTTGTGTAGAGCTTGTTGACCACTAGTCGCCTCTACGATGCAGAGAAGAGATTTCACCCCGTTACGAGTCTGAGAGGGGCGCATTATTGGGATGTGAGAAGCTGGATGGTCGTATCGATGAATTGTCCCCCACCGGCCGTTCTGTCCAGACTGTTAGGAGGTGTTGGGACCAGTGGATGTGTGAGGGCACACAAGGTGACCGGGCTCAGGATGCCCCCCACAGACCACTAGTAGAGAGGAGCGTCTGACCAGACTGTTAGGGGGTGTTGGGACCAGTGGATGTGTGAGGGCACACATGGTTACTGGGCTCAGGATACCCCCTACAGACCACCAGTAGAGAGGAGCGTCTGACCAGACTGTTAGGAGGTGTTGGGACCAGTGGATGGGGGCACACAAGGTGACTGGGCTCAAGACCTCCTAAAGACCACCAGTAGAGAGGAGCGTCTGACCAAATTGTTAGGAGGTGTTGGGACCAGTGGATGTGTGAGGGTACACAAGGTGACCAGGCTTAGAACACCCCCTACAGACCACCAGTGGAGAGGAGCGTTTGATCATCCGACAACCAACAGCAGCTCCAACTGTTTCATTGTCCACCATCCAGAGACAGGTGGGTCCATCATTACACCCCTGTGTCTGTTGGAACCATTTCCAGGCGCTTGGCTGAAGGACATTTGGTCTCAACTCCTATTACAGGTACAGTTTTTGACTCCCACCTCCATTTGCATTGGTGTTGTGGACGACGAAAGTGTAATGCTACGGAGTGGAACCGGACCGTCTTCAGCGATGAATACAGGTTTAGTTATGGCACTGACAACAGCCATGTTTATATCTGTAGACCTTGGGGTGAGCGCCACAATCCTACCTTTGCTGTGGAGCAGCACTCTGCCCCCTGCTGATATGATGGTCTGGCGGGCATCATATATGACTGTCCGTCACCCCTAGTAGTGGTACGAGGGACAATGACAGCTCAGCGATATGTTCAGGACATCCTGCAGCCACATGTTTTCCTCTCATAGTGGGTTCCAACAGGCGGCAGGATAATGCTCGGCCGCACACACAAGGGGTTCACAGGAAGCCCTTAGAACATTATCACACTTGTTGCCTCCATGCCTGCCCATATCACATTTTGTACCCAAGCTAGAGGCGGCCCAACAGGGTACTAGAGCCTCCATGCCCACCCGTATTACATCTTGTAGCCAAGCTAGAGATGGCTGAACAGGTACTAGAGCCTCTATGCCTGCCTGTATCACATCTTGAATACAAGCTAGAGGCGGCCCAACAGGGTACTAGAGCCTCCATGCCCGTATTACATCTTGTATCCAAGCTAGTGGCAGTACAACAGGGTACTAAAGCCTCCATGCCCCCCTGTATCACATGTTGTATACAAGCTAGAGGCAGTACAATAAGGTACTAGAGCCTCTATGCCCGCCTGTATGACATCTTATATCCAAGCTAGAGGCGGTACAATAAGGTACTAGAGCCTCCATGCCCGCCGTATCACATCTCGTATCTAGAATTTAGGCTGCCAACACATGGGCAAGTGTGATATCATGGGCCCGATATCATACTTGTGAATGTGCTATTTACCCGCGGATGCGAGGCGATTTTCCGGCAAAAACGCCTTGCATCACATCTGGGAAATTCCGATCCTCTTGCGCGAGCTTTACACACAACAGAGGTTTGGAAGTACCTTCCATTGATTTCAATTGGAAACCCGGCATCGCAGTCAGGTCGAGGGCCACAATGTGAACAGCAGCTTCCAAGCGACCCTTCCTCATGTTTTGCTGCGGACAATAAGTAAAGCGCCAGACGTTTTTTTCTTATGGAAATATAATATTTGTCAGCTCCTTCCAGGTAGGAGGCAGCGCAGCGCTCATTAATCTCGCCGGCCAATGCATGACACCTTTGTGCCAACCATTGAACACAGGTAAAAATGCATTATCTGAAAACATAAATATTGATTTGTATGGAAGCAATTTGTAATAGTGTGTGTCAGCCGGCTCAATATGTCTCTAACCCCTTGTTTTTATTTCAGTAAGTACATGACAATTAATGCTGGCGTGATCCTGCACAGCTGCATTCTGGGAAAAGCAGCCGGCAAGCAGCCACCAGGGTCTGCTGTGAAATGCGTTGTTCAATTGCAAGAAAAATCAGGATTTCTCAGAACTCGGTGGAATTACAGTCATGTAACTGTAATGAGATGATTTTAGATGGAGAGACGACACTTCAGCCCCTGAGTCACTGTCGTTTGTAGTCAAGATCAACTGAAGACGCTCAGAGATCATAAAATGACAGGAAATTCTGTTATAAGGTTTGTGCTTTTGAATGGTAAGATTATATTGCTAGTAAAGTGGCCTAGACGAGCGCCAAGACTGTAAACTATCAATCTACCCTGCCTGGCTTCGTGCTGGAGATCAGGCAGCGCATACAGACCGATTCCTGATACTATGTAGCTACGTGCTCAACTCCTCCGAGGACATGGACACTTCATTAGAGACCCTCTCGCTATTGGAGCGTCCCTGTATGGAAACTAGAGCTTTATCCCCAGAGTGCAGCATACACGGTTTCCGTTTATCAGTGTGAATCCACATTAGATGGAAAAATCCAGCGATCGGACAGACCTCCAACGAGACCGGTCATCGGCGCCAGACTAGCCAGGGCCAGGATTTCACAGCCAGACTAGTTGGGGCCAGGATTTCACCGCAACGGTAAGTATACCGAGAATACCTAGAAAACATCTAGCGGAAGGATATTTTGTAGATGGAGACAACTCATTACTGAAAGGGGTCAGAGGAGGATGTCAGGAATCATTCAGATAAACAGGTTCTGCCCAGTCAAGAAAACTGCAGCTGACAACAATGCTCATGCTCCAACCAACGTGTCTGAACACACAACTTGGTCCGCAGCACGGATGGGCAGGCAACCAGTTCCAGCACCATTGTGTCTAAGAGAAACAAAGTTGAGACTCATTTGCTGCGCCTGCAAGAAGCTTCCTGTCCGCAAGGGCCAATATTCCTGCAGAACGATTTCATTGTCTAGTGAGTCTACGCCACAATCAAGTCTTCTGAAGCCCAAAGATGTTACCAGATGGGGGTCTCATGTTTTATGTAGTATAACTAGCACTGTGGGGCAGATTGAAAACACAGTATAGTGTAGAAAAGCCACGTGTTTTGTCCACGCCAACTAGATTGCAAAAATGTGCAACTTTTTGCCGTTTTATGCCAGCCCTGCAGTGTTTTATATCAGCTCAAATGATAAAAAGCCAGTTATCTCTAATAGAGTGACCATTTGGTGTAGCTTTGGGTTTGCTTTCTGACGGTCCTGCTGGTCATGGAAGCCACTGGCGTGTTTCTTGGATTTGTTCCCTATTTCACCTACGTTCCAAATTGAACCTGGGTTTGAACCAAGTCCATGGGCTAAACCGTGTTGGTACAATGTTTATCTACTTGATCCTAGATCAACTCTTGTTCATCTCCGATTAGAGCTTTGGTGCAATCGGTCCTTAATCACACACTTTGGGTGGATCATTGCATGTGATTTTGGTCATGACAGTCTACATAGCTGCTGGAGGTCTCTTTCCATAAGGACCTAATCTAACCATCTATATCTAGCAACTAGTGTCAGACATGAGATGTCACAAAGCTGGAATAATCAAGTAATGTTTTTTTTTGTGCAACATGATAAGTAATGGTTTACCGGCAGTCCTATGTAAAACCACTGATAATATGATGACACCACAGAGAGGCCTGTTGAATGCCAATCTGGGCCCTGATTAATCTCTATATACTCAGTCAATAGTGCATAGATTTTCATTGGGAAGAGGCAGAAAGCTGCTGCCAGAAGCCTCTAGTGGCGGTTTAGCTCCCCTGAAAAGAAAGGGATTTGGCGTTGAAATGCAGCAGATCTCGCCCTTCTTGCTCCTGACAGAGGGGAATCGAAATGCCCCCATGCACATATGCTAGTTGACTGGTCCTGCCAACTATGTATGGGCACCTTTAGAGATCCCACACCCCTTCTCTATTGGCCTAATGTAATTAGGAGGATAACTTTACTTATGGCAACTGCCTCCTCCGTATCCCTCATACTAGAGATCGATAAGTCCGCTCTGTTCTTTCCTTGCTACGATTTCCTGTTTATTAATCTGAGGATTCTTTGCAATACCTATACAATTTTGAAGGGAAAGTATTACGATCGCGCAGCCTCATTTTTCCAGGGTGTCCCGTTACTATCTAGCCATAGATTAGCTGGTGCAAGATAATTTGTTTAACTCATTAAGAATGACAGAGGCCTAATGCGATTTGCTCAGCAGGTACACTCAGATGGATGTCTGGTCGACTTTGTCCATATCAGCAGGGAACAAAATAAAGCAAACTTTCACTAATGTCTTGAAAGAAAAGAAATGTTGGCAAGATTTGAAATGAGTGCAAATGTTCTGAAAATCACATAGAATCCTTCTAGGGAGTCTATTACAACTGGATATTAATCCATCCTGATACCTAATGATAATGAGCGCTTAATAAAAATCCTGTCTGCAAATGTCAAGACCTTGTGTGGATGTTAAAGATGGCAGGTGCAACTCTTCACCAATGGACCCACTGTTTAGTTTTGGGACCAGAACCGAATATTCTCTAAAGTTGTATCCTGCATTATACTCAGAGCTGCACTCACTATTCTGCTGGTGGAGTCACTGTGTACATACATTACTTATCCTGTACTGATCCTGAGTTACAGGCTGTATTATACTGCAGAGATGCACTCACTATTCTGCTGGTGGAGTCACTGTGTACATACATTACTTATCCAGTACTGATCCAGAGTTACATCCTGTATTATACTCCAGAGCTGCACTCACTATTCTGCTGGTGAAGTCATTGTATACATACATTATTTATCCTGTACTGATCCTGAGTTACATCCTGTATTATACTCCAGAGCTGCACTCACTATTCTGCTGGTGGAGTCACTGTGTACATACATTACTTATCCTGTACTGATCCTGAGTTACATCCTCTATTATACGCCAGAGCTGCACTCACTATTCTGCTGGTGGAGTCACTGTGTACATACATTACTTATCCTGTAGTGATCCTGAGTTACATCCTGTATTATACCCCAGAGCTGCACTCACTATTCTGCTGATGGAGTCACTGTGTACATACATTATTTATCCTATACTGATCCTGAGTTACATCCTGTATTATACTCCAGAGCTGCACTCACTATTCTGCTGGTGGAGTCAGTGTGTACATACATTACTTATCCTGTAGTGATCCTGAGTTACATCCTGTATTATACTCCAGAGCTGCACTCACTATTCTGCTGGTGGAGTCACTGTGTACATACATTACTTATCCTGTACTGATCCTGAGTTACATCCTGTATTATACTCCAGAGCTGCGCTCACTATTCTGCTGGTGGAGTCACTGTGTACATAGATTACTTATCCTGTACTGCTCCTGAGTTACATCCTGTATTATACTCCAGAGCTGCACTCACTATTCTGCTGGTGGAGTCACTGTGTACATACATTACTTATCCTGTACTGATCCTGAGTTACATCCTTTATTATACTCCAGAGCTGCACTCACTATTCCGCTGGTGGAGTCCTGTATTTCTCACCAGCCGAGGATATGCCTATGCAATGATTGAAAAGGCTGCGCAGTCTATTTAATCCCCAGTGTTATCAAGCTCCCCGTGAAATTGCACAGTTTATTGCACAGCTTCATGGGGATCGGGTGTGCCATAGACTCCTTTGGTGTTTTAAGTGTGCAAATGCGCAAAAAATAGGGCATGTAGCCTTTTTTTTTTAATATGCACGTAAGTGCGAAAGTGTGGATGAACCCATTGAAAACAAATGGGTTCTATTCTCTGCACAGTGTCCATGTAAATGCACCTGTTACCATACAGCGCGGCACGGGATCCCGCAGTCGGCGCGCGTCGCTCCGGCGTCGGCTCCAGCAGCCTGGAGCCCTGTGTCGAGGTTATCCCAGCAGCTTGGGACGGCCGGTGGGCGGCGGCATGGGCGTGTCCACCCGTAGGGTGCCGCCCGCACTCCTCCGTTCGTCTTATACAGCAGTGGGTGGAGTTGCCCCCTCCCACTCTCCGCCCGGGGGCGGAACCTTGTGGTTAAGAGACTGGCAGTGATGTGAGCTCATTGCCAGTTATTGGTTCTGCTTTCAGCTAGTCAGTCTGTCTGCAGTTTACCTCAGCCAGTCACTAGTTGTCTGTCAGCCCTGCTATCCTTCTCAGCCTGTTTCTGTGGGTCCTGTTAGCCCCTAGTCTGGTCTGTCCCAGTCAGCACTAGTTGCTATTCGGGTCCTGTCTATCTGCCTGTGAGCTCCATCTCCAGCCCTGCTTGTACTTGTAAGTTTTGTTGGTTTGTTACACCTGCCTCTTCTGTCGGCACTCTGTCCCCTGTTAGTAGTTCCATCTAGGCAGTCGCCAGGTCCCTAGCCAGTGCAGGGACTGCCGCCCAGTTGTCCGCCTGGGGTTAGCCAGGGCCGAGGCAAGTAGGCAGGGACAGTGGGGTGCAGGAGATCAGGGCACCCCAACTGGCGCTCGGGGGGCAGAGTGCCGTAACATAATAACTGGCCCTTAAAATACCTTTTTTTTCATGGCGGCGATCAGCGCCCTTGCAAACCAGCTGCAAGACCTGGTGCCGGTGATCCGGGATTTGTCAGCTCGCATGGTGGCCCAGGAGCAGTGGGCGTTGTCGCAGGGGCAGAACGCCTTTACCAGTCCCGAACCCAAGTGCCCTCTCCCCGAGGTGTTCTCTGGGGAGAGGAACAAGTTTTTCGTTTTTCAACAGGCGTGTCGCCTGTTTTTTCGGATGCGTCCCCGTTCTTCGGGCTCAGAGGCCCAGAGGGTCGGGCTTATAATGTCCCTGCTGCGGGGCTCTGCCCAGACTTGGGCCTTTTCTATTCCCGAGGGTTCCCCCTCCCTGCAGTCGGTGGACTCCTTTTTTCAGGAACTCGGGGGCATCTTCGATGAGCCGGACCGAGTGGGGTTGGCGGTTTCACGGTTGCTGGCGCTGCATCAGGGGTCGCTTTGTGTGGAGGATTATTGCTCCAGTTTCAGACGCTATGCGGGCGACACTGCATGGAACGAGAGTGCCCTGAAGGACGTTTTTCTGCAGGGTCTCTCGGACGCGGTCAAAGAGCTGTTGATCTCCCATCCCATTCCCGGGTCCTTAAAGGAGGCCATGGAGCTAGCGGTGAAGGCAGATAGGAGGCTCAGGGCTGGGAAGCAGGACAGGCAGACCAGTAGAGTCAGGGAGGTCGTTTGTCCGGTTCCTTCCTCTTCCGTACCAGTCTCTGTTCCCGAACCTATGGAACTGGACCCGCTGGACCCCAAGGAGCGACGCCGAGTTCGGTTATTGCATCATCTCTGCCTCTACTGCGGGAAAGCTGGACATCGGGTGATAACCTGCCCCCTGAGGCCTCAGCGCCCACAGTCCGAATCGGCAGAAAGACTCCCAGTCCTAGGCGATTGCAGGGAGGGTCGCCTAGGACCACAGGTACGTCCTAGACTTCTAATACCCTGCCAGGTTAGATTCCGGAACTTCTCCCGCCTAGGGCAGGCATTTATTGATTCCGGAGCAGCCGCTAACCTGGTAAGCATGCGTCTCGTTGAGCCCCTGAGGGCGGAATTTTTGGCGCTGAAGACGCCAATTCGTTTTGCTAGCATTGATGCTACTCCTCTGGCTTCGGGCTTGGTACGATGGAGGACCCCAGTGTTACAACTCACTGTGGGGGGTCGCCATTCGGAAGGTCTATCATTCCTGGTAATGGAGAAAATGTCGGTAGACATGGTACTAGGGATGCCGTGGCTGGCGTTGCATAACCCCCAATTCGATTGGGCCACTGGGGAGCTAACCCAGTGGGGCCCGTTCTGCCATAGCCATCGCGCTTCCCATCCTCCCTGCTCAGTCGAGACCGCACTCAGTCCCCGAGGTCCCACTTACCTTCACACCCCGTCCGCCTGCCCTGCTGCTGATGTCGCCACCGATGCCCTGCAGGGGGGACGGAAGAAAGGGGTGGGGTCTCGTATGCAGTTGCGTTGTGAGGAGAGTCTGTCGGTGGTTGAGCCGTACAGGGCGGGACAGAAGGGGTACCGGTCCTCTGGAAATCGCAAAAGGAGGGGTCGCAGGGGGTTCCATAAGTCTATGTCGAAACCTGTTGTCCCTTCGGTGATGCCCACCTCCGGTCCCCCGCCGCCCACCCCGGTCCGTGATGAAGTTGAATACGAGGCCCAGGAGATCCTGGATTCTCGCCGGGCTACAGGAACCTTACAATATTTGGGGGCCCGGAAGAGTTTTTTGGAGTATGATAGCTCAGATGACAGTGATTTTAAAGTTGGAGATGCCTCAGATTTTGAAGGCAGCGTCATTGGTAGCGAAGATGGGTCAAAAGACAGTGGTGAATGGTTGGACATTGACTCGGAAGACGACCTGAAACATGACGATATGTCAACGGTTGGCCCTGAAGGAAATGGGGCAGCCACAGACTACCGAAGTCATGGACCTGAGGATCAGCCCATGGTGACCGCCCAGGTGGGTCACATTCTCGGGTTGGTACAGCGTTTTCGCAGCCGCCTCCTGGATAAGCCTGGTCGAGTTTCCGGGGGCCCGGAGGTCCCCCGTCAGAGGGGGGGTAATGTTACCATACAGCGCGGCACGGGATCCCGCAGTCGGCGCGCGTCGCTCCGGCGTCGGCTCCAGCAGCCTGGAGCCCTGTGTCGAGGTTATCCCAGCAGCTTGGGACGGCCGGTGGGCGGCGGCATGGGCGTGTCCACCCGTAGGGTGCCGCCCGCACTCCTCCGTTCGTCTTATACAGCAGTGGGTGGAGTTGCCCCCTCCCACTCTCCGCCCGGGGGCGGAACCTTGTGGTTAAGAGACTGGCAGTGATGTGAGCTCATTGCCAGTTATTGGTTCTGCTTTCAGCTAGTCAGTCTGTCTGCAGTTTACCTCAGCCAGTCACTAGTTGTCTGTCAGCCCTGCTATCCTTCTCAGCCTGTTTCTGTGGGTCCTGTTAGCCCCTAGTCTGGTCTGTCCCAGTCAGCACTAGTTGCTATTCGGGTCCTGTCTATCTGCCTGTGAGCTCCATCTCCAGCCCTGCTTGTACTTGTAAGTTTTGTTGGTTTGTTACACCTGCCTCTTCTGTCGGCACTCTGTCCCCTGTTAGTAGTTCCATCTAGGCAGTCGCCAGGTCCCTAGCCAGTGCAGGGACTGCCGCCCAGTTGTCCGCCTGGGGTTAGCCAGGGCCGAGGCAAGTAGGCAGGGACAGTGGGGTGCAGGAGATCAGGGCACCCCAACTGGCGCTCGGGGGGCAGAGTGCCGTAACAGCACCCATGTGAATAAGCCCTTAAGAACATTTATTTTACTGCCTCAATGTATCTAAAAGGAAAAAGAAAATGAAATCTTGAAAAAAACCCATTCCTTATTGGAGTCCGCCCGGAGGAGCAAGCCCCTGTGATGGCGCACCGATTTAGGGCTCATTCGCACTATTAGTAAACAGCCGCCCTTCTATGATATACAATGTGCTACATGCAGGTCTGTCGCACGGGGTACACGGTGTTACCGGAGGAGATGAAGAACAAATGTGTGTTCTGCACAAATCTCGGCTGAGTTGATATTTATTGAGTGATGATGTACTGTACCCAGTTTTTTCGCCTTTATTTTCACATAATTGCCAGTAATTAGGAATAACTCTGTGATTTGTGACGATGTGCGTTGCTGGAAGGGGGGCGAGGGTTTTCATCTTACAAAGGCAAGGTAAAGTTGCAACATATTACAAAAAAATGACTCTCACTATTGAAATTAAATCACGCTAATTGGTGTCGGAGCGATAATACATCTCAAAACACATTAGGAAGGGAAGGTAAATATATAGAATGTAGAAAAATAACTCCGGATTGTGGAAGAAACTCCTGATTTGACACCTAACAGGCATTTTGATGGAGCAAGTAAAAATGATTGTTAATGAGAAAGAAAAGTGGCAAAAAGTTTATGAAACAGGCAATTAGTGATTAGTATTTCTGTAAGGGCTAGAAAATAATTAGAAGATTTCTCAACCATTAAAATATAAATTATTTTCATTCTTCTTAAAGGCCTGTCCCAAAATTAAGTATCATATCCATCGTATGGAGACACAAAAGGGACCCATTTGGGGTGCTTTTACGTCTGCACTGGGGATTCTATTTTCTTGCTCCGTTTAGAAAGCAGGAAAGGTGAATTCCCGGGGCTGTACGATTCCGTCTCTGAACAGCGCTGGGCGGTCCCCATTGACTATAATAGGGTCCGCCACTTTCCGCTCAGCTGCCCGGTTTTGGGACGGACGAAAAAGCACTTTTTCTTCTACTATTTGCAGCCATATCTCTGACGGAACTTCCAGCTCGAGGTTCCAACTCAGATGTAAAACCGCCCTTACATGAGCTTCGTGCTGGAGGACACCCGTGCACAGTCCGGACACCCGTGCTCAGTCCGGACAACCCGTGCTCAGTCCGGACAACCCGTGCTCAGTCCGGACAACCCGTGCTCAGTCCGGACAACCCGTGCTCAGTCCGGACAACCCGTGCTCAGTCCGGACAACCCGTGCTCAGTCCGGACAACCCGTGCTCAGTCCGGACAACCCGTGCTCAGTCCGGACAACCCGTGCTCAGTCCGGACAACCCGTGCTCAGTCCGGACAACCCGTGCTCAGTCCGGACAACCCGTGCTCAGTCCGGACAACCCGTGCTCAGTCCGGACAACCCGTGCTCAGTCCGGACAACCCGTGCTCAGTGACTCTTCCCACAACCAAATTTCTATATAATGATCCTCTGCTCTTTGCAGGGCATCCAATAGAAATAGCTTTCTGCCCTTCTTGTCAGGAAGGAGCAGAAACTCTGCAGTACATATAGCTGAAAAGATTCCTTCTATAGGGGAAGTACAGTAAGAAGGGACAACAGTATCTGCTGCCGGAGGGGGAAGGAGACCAATTCTGTCCAGAATGGTTCCCAGCAAAGGGACTTTAGCATCATTCAGCAGTGGGTGTTTTGCAACCAGTCTTGGTACTCTATGGTTCAATGGCGTCATGTCTGGTAGTATGGTAGAAACAGAGTTCACATTCTCCTGGCAGTCAGACGTATTCAGTTCAGCGCTATATAATAAAAATCTTCATTTGTATAGCGCCAGCTTATTACGCCACGTTTTACTAGATTGGCCCATTGGGGTAACAAAAAACTTCAGAGCCCGAGTTATCTGGACTTCTCAATATAAGCCTTGCTGCCCTTCTTCCTCTCTGCCCGTCCAGCCTCATCCCAAACACAAGACCAGACCCAAGCGCGCGAACGTCCAGAACCTCCCCCTGCTTAAAGGCACAGGATCTTTTACAACTTGCTAGTGTTAAAGAACACTTTAATACAGAACTTCTCCCCCCTTACACGATCCTATACAGACAAATCATAAAAGACCCTACCGACTTCTAATGGGGTCTGTACTGTTCCGCTGACTCGACTATTCTTGCCATCAAAAACCCCATAAACCCCCAAGACTGGAAATAACTCAAGTGTGAAATCCAGCTTATATATCTGTGTGTGTTTAAATACCGACGGCTTCCTTTTAACATATGCATGTTTATGTTTTTATTTCTGCGCTTCATCCATTATTTACTTCTTCCCTTCCAGTGACTGCATCTCATCGGGCAGTAGCCCCCTTTGTAGCAGAGGAGCCATTTTTCTGTACATAAGCAGCTTGCATTTAAGAGTATCCCGCTCATCCATCTTCATTTGAGCAGTAGGTTAAAAAATAAAACTAATGATTGCTATCAGGGAGAAGATGAGCGGCTTCACCACTGAAAAGTAGTTCTGCCACTTTTTCCCAAGGCTGACATTTTTCACCGCTTGGATATGGCTGGATATACTTGTAAACATTATTAAAAATAATAACTTAATGTTTCCTTCCTGTGACTGGCCGGCATTAGCGAGGTATTGCCAATTAGTACTTCCTTGAAGCAATATCAGCCATTTACTTTATTTTGTATAAAATGCTATTTGTTCTCTAATTTTTGCAGCTGTTTTTTGCCAATTAGCGGCCGCGGCTGTTCCGCTATTTCATCAGTTAACAAGGTGACCGTCTGTGAGTCACGGTCTGGGAACGTAACCTTTCTGATCCTCCGGGCGGTTGCAGAGTACATGGCAGATAGACCGACACGACAAAGGGGATGTATTAGTATATAGCGTCCTGCTGATGTCATGTTAACCCTTCATTTCCATGGGACTATGCAGATATTGGCGCGCTCCGTTCTTCACATTTTTCAGAAACCGTAATCCGAGTGTCCATAAAAAAAAAAAAAAATTTCTGCCCTCACTGGTGTCTCACCCGTCGCCCATCAAGGGGCCCGCCCACACTGGCGCTTGTTCATCTGTGAAATGCACCCTTTTTTGGTTTAAATAATGGATGAAAATGTAACATTTTGCAGATCAATAGGCTATAATGGATTAAACCTACTAACCTGTTTCCCTGAAAATAAGACATTCCCTGAAAATAAGACATAGCATGATTTTCCAGAATTTTTGAGGATGCAAAATGATTTTTCAGGCTTTTTGAGGATGCTTGAAATATACGCCCTACTCCAAAATTAAGCCCTGCTAACAGTTAATTAAAAAAGTCAATTTAAATAGTGTCCAGGCAGCTATACATGTAAAAAAGTTAAACCTTTTTCAACAAAAATTAATATAAGACACTGTCTAATTTTCGGGGAAACACGGTATGCATACGCTTTGTATGTGTTTTTTTCTCATGGGATCGAAAAACCTAGCCTCCATTTTTCTGTACAACAAAAACGTATGGAAACGTATATATATATTTTTTTAACATTGCAGTCAATCAAAAGTGTATGGAAACGTAGGGCTGTATGTTACCATGTGCTTAACGTACGCTTTTTTTGTGATCGGGGAGAAAAAAAAAATTCAGCGAAAAACGTATACATTTTTAAAAACGTATAAAAAAAAAACTAATCAGAAGGTATACCATGCATACAATTTTAAAAACATATATACTTAAAATTCATGCATTTTTAGACGCTTTTTTCATGCACATTTCGTGAAACGTACATGAAAGCGCCAGTATGGAAGGGCCTTAAGATATTTCTATGGAGATAACATAAATAGCGACGTTTGGAAGGGAATGCTAAACAATGGATATTCCCATAGCTGGTACAACCATATATGAATATACCGATATTTAAGGGGGGGGTTAAAAAAGTTAACCCTTTGTATTTGGTAAATGCTCTAATTGCTGATCTTTACTGCATAAGTAATTGCTAAGGTGTATTATGCCTATCTGTTCTATGGTTGATTTAATAGACATTGTTGTGGCCCCCATGGACATCATCTTGATCCTAATCGCAGTGGCTGTTCTTAAGGTTTTACATAACCGGGGACCGTGCTGGGTGGGGCATATGTATCAGTTAGATGAAAGGTAGGGCATGTCTCGCCCCAACGGGTGGTGCCTGTGTTTGCTACAAATGGCATGATCTGGCACTCTAGGAGATTTGTGTTGTTACTCCGGTGGTAGAGAGAGCAAGCAGTCCAAGAGGTCTGTGCAAGGTTGGGTGCGGCCTGTGAAGATCTAGAGAGGATGCTGTGCTGGGGTACACCCCTAGCACCACTACAACCTGGAGGAGGTCAGGTTGGGGAAATGGTCCGGGTTTTTTCTGGGGAAGACTAACATCGGTTTGAGTGACAGCCGGGATCATAATAGTAGTTATAGTGGACTAGTACTCGTGGGTCGGCATGGGCATTATAAAACCCTCATGGCCAGGATCGGGCCACGCTGAGTCATGTTAATCTGATCATGATAGCCTTTGTAGGAATGCTAAGGTATACTCATAGATCACAGGCTTCGAGGATATGAAATAAAGGCATCCTGGTCAGACATACTGCTTGTACAACTTTAATATATGGAAAATGAACAATGACAACAGCAACAACATACCGTAATGCCAAAATTGGACCGTAATTTGCAACTATGTCCCCGGATATTGGGTCATAGGGCTCAGTCCCTTTAGCAAACAGTCCTTTGACAGTAAAGCCAGTGAATTGAGAATAATGAACAGTCCTCTCATGTCCTGAATGCTGAGGCACCTTTTTCAACCTACCTGGGTACTACACAGTTCTTACTTTTTCTGGGCCAACCGCAACAGGTGAAGCACAATAAGCCATTGAGTCCACAGGAAGTAGGGTAGTGCCTCGGAGGTGGCTGGCTCGGGTATAGAGGCGGCTTCCTCTCAGCCACTCTCTAGGCCCTCAGGCGGAGGTTCTCCACACACTTCACTCGCCTTACAACAAGCCCACTCAGCTCACTTCTGGTCCATGGTAACCTGCCAGAGGGAGACACTTCCCAAGCCTCTCTCAATGGTATTAAAGTGAAAGGAGAATACAAACAGCAGAAAACACAGATACACACACCTTTACACTTGGTTGTGAGCCAAGATAGAAGCCCTGGTGCTTGAGGAAGGGACGTCCATGTGAAAAAATATCCATGCTACTGTTCTGAGAACCAATTAGCTGCACTCCCCTCTCTCCACTGGCTTATGCAGGGACTCTTATAGGCAGCTGAAATGGCTCTTATACTAGCCCACAAAGTGGGAAATAGCTGGACTTAAAAAATGACTAGCGCCGTTTATGGGTCACAGAGAGACACTACATTTCATCCAACGGGCCTCTATATCACCCGGTTATCGGGAAGAACTAAAAACTCCATTGTAGTCCACAAAACTAGACACTTTTTTTTCTTTTCGTGTTTCAACTATAAAACTTAACAGCATTGCAACGGCATCCGTGAATATATTAGTTGTGGCCACTACCTACAAGTTCCAACAACATCTTAGATCTGCTATGGCCAGACCGGGGCCTTGTAGGTCTACTAGGACTAACACCTTTCTACGTGGACTGGAAAACTCTGGTCATTCCTTTATGATTTGGGCCTAGTGCTTCAAGATTTCCCCTATGACCCATGCTGCTTTCACCACTCAACAGCTAGGAGAAATACCCTTGCATGACCCAGGTCCCCTATGCACACTGCCAGCCCTAACCTGACTTCTGTACTGAAGTTTTTGCTGCCAGCCCAGATCTCTGCTAATTCTCCTGGTTATGTCTATGTTCACATGTTCAATTACTGCATAACCTTCCTTCACACCTTCGGTTACTGCATAACCTTCCTTCACACCTCCAGTTACTGCATAACCTTCCTTCACACCTCCAGTTACTGCATAACCTTCCTTCACACCTCCAGTTACTGCATAACCTTCCTTCACACCTCCAGTTACTGCATAACCTTCCTTCACACCTTCAGTTACTGCATAACCTTCCTTCACACCTTCAGTTACTGCATAACCTTCCTTCACACCTTCAGTTACTGCACAACCTTCCTTCACACCTCCAGTTACTGCATAACCTTCCTTCACACCTCCAGTTACTGCATAACCTTCCTTCACGCCTTCAGTTACTGCATAACCTTCCTTCACGCCTTCAGTTACTGCATAACCTTCCTTCACGCCTTCAGTTACTGCATAACCTTCCTTCACGCCTTCAGTTACTGCATAACATTCCTTCACGCCTTCAGTTACTGCATAACCTTCCTTCACACCTTCAGTTACTGCATAACCTTCCTTCACACCTTCAGTTACTGCATAACCTTCCTTCACACCTTCAGTTACTGCATAACCTTCCTTCACACCTTCAGTTACTGCATAACCTTCCTTCACACCTTCAGTTACTGCACAACCTTCCTTCACGCCTTCAGTTACTGCATAACCTTCCTTCACGCCTTCAGTTACTGCATAACCTTCCTTCACGCCTTCAGTTACTGCATAACATTCCTTCACGCCTTCAGTTACTGCATAACCTTCCTTCACACCTTCAGTTACTGCACAACCTTCCTTCACACCTTCAGTTACTGCACAACCTTCCTTCACACCTTCAGTTACTGCACAACCTTCCTTCACACCTTCAGTTACTGCACAGCCTTCCTTCACACCTTCAGTTACTGCACAACCTTCCTTCACACCTTCAGTTACTGCACAACCTTCCTTCACACCTCCAGTTACTGCACAACCTTCCTTCACACCTTCAGTTACTGCACAACCTTCCTTCACACCTTCAGTTACTGCACAACCTTCCTTCACACCTCCAGTTACTGCATAACCTTCCTTCACACCTTCAGTTACTGCATAACCTTCCTTCACACCTTCAGTTACTGCATAACCTTTCTTCACACCTTCAGTTACTGCATAACCTTCCTTCACACCTTCAGTTCCTGCATAACCTTCCTTCACACCTCCAGTTACTGCATAACCTTCCTTCACACCTCCAGTTACTGCATAACCTTCCTTCACACCTCCAGTTACTGCATAACCTTCCTTCACTCCTTCAGTTACTGCATAACCTTCCTTCACACCTTCAGTTACTGCATAACCTTCCTTCACACCTCCAGTTACTGCATAACCTTCCTTCACACCTCCAGTTACTACATAACCTTCCTTCACACCTTCAGTTACTACATAACCTTCCTTCACACCTTCAGTTACTGCACAACCTTCCTTCACTCCTTCAGTTACTGCATAACCTTCCTTCACACCTTCAGTTACTACATAACCTTCCTTCACACCTTCAGTTACTACATAACCTTCCTTCACACCTTCAGTTACTACATAACCTTCCTTCACACCTTCAGTTACTACATAACCTTCCTTCACACCTCCAGTTACTGCATAACCTTCCTTCACCCCTTCAGTTACTGCATAACCTTCCTTCACACCTTCAGTTACGGCATAACCTTCCTTCACTCCTTCAGTTACTGCATAACCTTCCTTCACACCTTCAGTTACTGCATAACCTTCCTTCACACCTTCAGTTACTACATAACCTTCCTTCACACCTCCAGTTACTGCATAACCTTCCTTCACACCTTCAGTTACTACATAACCTTCCTTCACACCTTCAGTTAGTGCATAACCTTCCTTCACACCTCCAGTTACTGCATAACCTTCCTTCACACCTCCAGTTACTGCATAACCTTCCTTCACACCTCCAGTTACTGCATAACCTTCCTTCACACCTTCAGTTACGGCATAACCTTCCTTCACACCTTCAGTTACTACATAACCTTCCTTCACACCTTCAGTTACGGCATAACCTTCCTTCACACCTTCAGTTACGGCATAACCTTCCTTCACTCCTTCAGTTACTGCATAACCTTCCTTCACACCTTCAGTTACTGCATAACCTTCCTTCACACCTTCAGTTACTGCATAACCTTCCTTCACACCTTCAGTTACAACATAACCTTCCTTCACACCTTCAGTTACTGCATAACCTTCCTTCACACCTTCAGTTACTGCATAACCTTCCTTCACTCCTTCAGTTACTGCATAACCTTCCTTCACACCTTCGGTTACTGCACAACCTTCCTTCACACCTTCAGTTACTGCATAACCTTCCTTCACACCTTCAGTTACAACATAACCTTCCTTCACACCTTCAGTTACTGCATAACCTTCCTTCACACCTTCGGTTACTACATAACCTTCCTTCACACCTTCAGTTACTGCATAACCTTCCTTCACACCTCCAGTTACTGCATAACCTTCCTTCACACCTTCAGTTACTACATAACCTTCCTTCACACCTTCAGTTACTGCATAACCGTCCTTCACACCTTCAGTTACTGCATAACCTTTCTTCACTCCTTCAGTTACTACATAACCTTCCTTCACACCTTCAGTTACTGCATAACCTTCCTTCACACCTTCAGTTACTACATAACCTTCCTTCACTCCTTCAGTTACTGCATAACCTTCCTTCACACCTTCAGTTACTGCATAACCTTCCTTCACACCTCCAGTTACTGCATAACCTTCCTTCACACCTTCAGTTACTGCATAACCTTCCTTCACACCTTCAGTTACTGCATAACCTTCCTTCACACCTTCAGTTACTGCATAACCTTCCTTCACACCTTCAGTTACTGCATAACCTTTCTTCACACCTTCAGTTACTGCATAACCTTCCTTCTCACCTTCAGTTACTGCATAACCTTCCTTCACACCTTCAGTTACTGCACAACCTTCCTTCACACCTTCAGTTACTGCATAACCTTCCTTCACACCTTCAGTTACTGCATAACCTTCCTTCACCCCTTCAGTTACTGCATAACCTTCCTTCACACCTTCAGTTACTGCATAACCTTCCTTCACACCTTCAGTTACTGCATAACCTTCCTTCACACCTTCAGTTACTGCACAACCTTCCTTCACACCTTCAGTTACTGCACAACCTTCCTTCACACCTTCAGTTACTGCATAACCTTCCTTCACACCTTCAGTTACTGCATAACCTTCCTTCACACCTCCAGTTACTGCACAACCTTCCTTCACACCTTCAGTTACTGCATAACCTTCCTTCACACCTTCAGTTAGTGCATAACCTTCCTTCACACCTCCAGTTACTGCATAACCTTCCTTCACACCTCCAGTTACTGCATAACCTTCCTTCACACCTTCAGTTACTGCATAACCTTCCTTCACACCTTCAGTTACGGCATAACCTTCCTTCACACCTTCAGTTACTACATAACCTTCCTTCACACCTTCAGTTACGGCATAACCTTCCTTCACACCTTCAGTTACGGCATAACCTTCCTTCACTCCTTCAGTTACTGCATAACCTTCCTTCACACCTTCAGTTACTGCATAACCTTCCTTCACACCTTCAGTTACTGCATAACCTTCCTTCACACCTTCAGTTACAACATAACCTTCCTTCACACCTTCAGTTACTGCATAACCTTCCTTCACACCTTCAGTTACTGCATAACCTTCCTTCACTCCTTCAGTTACTGCATAACCTTCCTTCACACCTTCGGTTACTGCACAACCTTCCTTCACACCTTCAGTTACTGCATAACCTTCCTTCACACCTTCAGTTACAACATAACCTTCCTTCACACCTTCAGTTACTGCATAACCTTCCTTCACACCTTCGGTTACTACATAACCTTCCTTCACACCTTCAGTTACTGCATAACCTTCCTTCACACCTCCAGTTACTGCATAACCTTCCTTCACACCTTCAGTTACTACATAACCTTCCTTCACACCTTCAGTTACTGCACAACCTTCCTTCACACCTTCAGTTACTGCATAACCTTCCTTCACACCTTCAGTTACTGCATAACCTTCCTTCACACCTTCAGTTACTGCACAACCTTCCTTCACACCTTCAGTTACTGCATAACCTTCCTTCACACCTTCAGTTACTGCACAACCTTCCTTCACACCTTCAGTTACTGCATAACCTTCCTTCACACCTTCGGTTACTACATAACCTTCCTTCACACCTCCGGTTACTGCATAACCTTCCTTCACACCTTCAGTTACTGCATAACCTTCCTTCACACCTTCAGTTACTGCATAACCTTCCTTCACACCTTCAGTTACTGCATAACCTTCCTTCACACCTTCAGTTACTGCATAACCTTCCTTCACCCCTTCAGTTACTGCATAACCTTCCTTCACACCTTCAGTTACTACATAACCTTCCTTCACACCTTCAGTTACTACATAACCTTCCTTCACACCTTCAGTTACTGCACAACCTTCCTTCACACCTTCAGTTACTGCATAACCTTCCTTCACACCTTCAGTTACTGCATAACCTTCCTTCACACCTTCAGTTACTGCATAACCTTCCTTCACTCCTTCAGTTACTGCACAACCTTCCTTCACACCTCCAGTTACTGCATAACCTTCCTTCACACCTCCAGTTACTGCATAACCTTCCTTCACACCTCCAGTTACTGCATAACCTTCCTTCACACGTTCAGTTACTGCATAACCTTCCTTCACACGTTCAGTTACTGCATAACCTTCCTTCACACCTCCAGTTACTGCATAACCTTCCTTCACACCTTCAGTTACTGCATAACCTTCCTTCACACCTTCAGTTACTGCATAACCTTCCTTCACACCTTCAGTTACTGCATAACCTTCCTTCACACCTTCAGTTACTGCATAACCTTCCTTCACACCTTCAGTTACTGCATAACCTTCCTTCACACCTTCAGTTACTGCATAACCTTCCTTCACACCTTCAGTTACTGCATAACCTTCCTTCACACCTTCAGTTGCTGCATAACCTTCCTTCACACCTTCAGTTACTGCATAACCTTCCTTCACACCTTCAGTTGCTGCATAACCTTCCTTCACACCTTCAGTTACTGCACAACCTTCCTTCACACCTTCAGTTACTGCACAACCTTCCTTCACACCTTCAGTTACTGCATAACCTTCCTTCACACCTTCAGTTACTGCATAACCTTCCTTCACACCTCCAGTTACTGCACAACCTTCCTTCACACCTTCAGTTACTGCATAACCTTCCTTCACACCTTCAGTTAGTGCATAACCTTCCTTCACACCTCCAGTTACTGCATAACCTTCCTTCACACCTCCAGTTACTGCATAACCTTCCTTCACACCTTCAGTTACTGCATAACCTTCCTTCACACCTTCAGTTACGGCATAACCTTCCTTCACACCTTCAGTTACTACATAACCTTCCTTCACACCTTCAGTTACGGCATAACCTTCCTTCACACCTTCAGTTACGGCATAACCTTCCTTCACTCCTTCAGTTACTGCATAACCTTCCTTCACACCTTCAGTTACTGCATAACCTTCCTTCACACCTTCAGTTACTGCATAACCTTCCTTCACACCTTCAGTTACAACATAACCTTCCTTCACACCTTCAGTTACTGCATAACCTTCCTTCACACCTTCAGTTACTGCATAACCTTCCTTCACTCCTTCAGTTACTGCATAACCTTCCTTCACACCTTCGGTTACTGCACAACCTTCCTTCACACCTTCAGTTACTGCATAACCTTCCTTCACACCTTCAGTTACAACATAACCTTCCTTCACACCTTCAGTTACTGCATAACCTTCCTTCACACCTTCGGTTACTACATAACCTTCCTTCACACCTTCAGTTACTGCATAACCTTCCTTCACACCTCCAGTTACTGCATAACCTTCCTTCACACCTTCAGTTACTACATAACCTTCCTTCACACCTTCAGTTACTGCACAACCTTCCTTCACACCTTCAGTTACTGCACAACCTTCCTTCACACCTTCAGTTACTGCATAACCTTCCTTCACACCTTCAGTTACTGCATAACCTTCCTTCACACCTTCAGTTACTGCACAACCTTCCTTCACACCTTCAGTTACTGCATAACCTTCCTTCACACCTTCGGTTACTACATAACCTTCCTTCACACCTTCAGTTACTGCACAACCTTCCTTCACACCTTCAGTTACTGCATAACCTTCCTTCACACCTTCGGTTACTACATAACCTTCCTTCACACCTCCGGTTACTGCATAACCTTCCTTCACACCTTCAGTTACTGCATAACCTTCCTTCACACCTTCAGTTACTGCATAACCTTCCTTCACACCTTCAGTTACTGCATAACCTTCCTTCACCCCTTCAGTTACTGCATAACCTTCCTTCACCCCTTCAGTTACTGCATAACCTTCCTTCACACCTTCAGTTACTACATAACCTTCCTTCACACCTTCAGTTACTACATAACCTTCCTTCACCCTTCAGTTACTACATAACCTTCCTTCACACCTTCAGTTACTACATAACCTTCCTTCACACCTTCAGTTACTGCATAACCTTCCTTCACACCTTCAGTTACTACATAACCTTCCTTCACCCTTCAGTTACTACATAACATGCTCACTCAGTTACTCCATCTTGGTCTACCTGTAGAATGAGCAGCTACTTAGCTAACTATGGAGTGACACAATGGATCCGCATCCGTTCGCTGACGGCATTATTGAGGTTTCTGACACAGTTTTTACTCATTCACCTCAATGCTATCTAGCCACAATGCATCCACTGTGCTGTGGGCTATCATATCCCCTTTACATTTTGCAATCAGCGCAGCTCTGAGCTCATGGAAAAACTTCGATCATTTAGAGTTAATTCTGCCTCTTTTTCATGAACTTAGCTGCTGTATCTAAGCCTACGACATGTGATACTGCCTCAGCTTATCACGTCTCATCATAAGTTGCTACTGATGTTGCTAATTTATTGCTTAATACTCATCAGCCATACATTATATACTTAGCGGCAAGTAAAACTGTGTTGCCAGTGTGCAAATTATTACGGAGGAGAGAATTAAAAAAAAAAAAAAAGACATTTACTGCATTAACTTTCACATTCAACCAGATGAAACTGAAGGCGAGGACTGAACCCAAAAACGGTGAAACTGATGGTCGCTGTCATTCACCGAGGGCTTAAAAGAATTGCAAAAGAAATAAAGAAACAAGACAATAAAACAACACAGTCTATGCTCTCCAAGTCTTGAAAGTTTTGTTCCATGGGTAATGCTTATTTTAAGGCTGCAGTAAACTACAATTCTTGTTATTTACTGGTAAAGTGTGAAAATCTTTTATGGAGCCAATAAAGATCGTCTGCTTGCATGTGCTCTTACTGAAAGCCCGGGACAAATATGTTTACTAATGGAAGTCTAACTGAAAGGAGCCATAAATTTGTCACGGGGCGAGATTAATACATTTCGATTTAGCAATATGGCTCGATGAGTATAAAGGGTACATGGTTGAGTAGCAGAAATTTGCAAAGAATGTTTTAATTTGTGCAGAAATGAAACCTGCCAGTGGCTAAAGGCCAAACATTTATACGCTATATTATCAATTCTAGGAGATCTATCATCCCCACACAGGCTGCAGGCAGCTAACTTTGGATAAGAAATTGAAAAAACGTCATAAATTTCGCAAAGACATTTTAAGAAAAAAAAAAAAAAACATATCATGTTAAACATTCGGCAATAAATTGCCATTTACGGATTTGATTAATTTGTCAGGCAAGCAAAAGTCAGCGATATTCTGCAAATTTAAGATGATCAATTCCAGAATAAACTAATAAGGGACAATAAGTGAAGCAAAGTCGGACTGTATCGTTCTGCGAGTGAAACGTATGTCTTCATTCTTTAAACAGACACGAAGTGTCAAGAGCTCGGGATGGAGAACGCTCAGCCTTAAAGTGAAGTTTATATAAAGTAAAACAGATAGGGAGGGATTAATGGCGACTTGTTTAGAAAATGTCAACAAGAATGATTTGTTGGGACAGTCAACTGAGGAGTATAAAAGTGACATAAAACAAAAGGAAATAAGCACTGGCCTGATGGGCGGCTGATGGCTTGAGGCTTGTGGGAAACTGACCTGTGATACAATGACCCAGGAGATAAAGTGACATATGACTTGTATGAAGAAGATATATGGCAGGAAGAAAATGTAGACTAGTTTTATTGGGATGGAGAGCAGTTCCACCTGGAATTGCTTTTGATATTACACTATAACGCAGGCTGTAGGTTTAAAAAAAAAAAAAAGATCACAGCTACCGGGGTGTCCTCACAGGGGTTACCGCATCCCATCTGTCACATGACAAAATAGTTAAGGGAACTAGCGATTAGAGCACAAGCTCCTCCACCCCCCCCTCCCAACTACCTATCTAAACCACCGACCAATACCAGATATGTCGACTGTTCTGCTCTTACCAAGAGTCACCCTATTGTAACTGCCCACTAGTGATATATAGCTTTCACCCAGTCACAGCACCATCAAAAGTCATTGAATAGGCAAGAAGAAGTTATGTGCCACAGTTGATTTAACGCATTAAGTTAAAACGTGCTTCTTCTATACCAAACCTAGTCAAAGCAAAAGTAGAGTAGTCAGTAACTCATCCTGGTCCCCTCCATAAATGTCATACATGTTTGTCTTGTGTTGATGCACGGTGCAAACCTGTCTTGTTATTTCCAGTGTACGTGTTGCACAGCTGCGGTGCTAGAAGGGTTAAAGGGGTTGTCCCGAGGCAGCAAGTGGGTCTATACACTTCTGCATGGCCATAATAATGCACTTTGTAATGTACATTGTGCATTAATTATGAGCCATACAGAAGTTATAAAAAGTTTTATACTTACCTGCTCCGTTGCTGGCGTCCTCGTCTCCATGGTGCCGACTAATTTTCGCCCTCCGATGGCCAAATTAGCCGCGCTTGCGCAGTCCGGGTCTTCTTCTTTTCTGAATGGTGCTCCGTGTAGCTCCGCCCCGTCACGTGCCGATTCCAGCCAATCAGGAGGCTGGAATCGGCAATGGACCGCACAGAAGCCCTGCGGTCCATGGAGACAGAGGATCCCGGCGGCCATCTTCAGCAGGTGAGTATGAAGACGCCGGACCGCCGGGATTCAGGTAAGCGCTGTGCGGGTGGTTTTTTTAACCCCTGCATCGGGGTTGTCTCGCGCCGAACGGGGGGGGGGGGTTAAAAAAAAAAAAACCCCGTTTCGGCGCGGGACAACCCCTTTAAGTGTTTAATAAAATCCAAAGTAAATGTATCAAGTTATGTTATAACATGTGGTATGGGAGAGGATATAAAAATGAGTGATTGAGAGCAGGAAAAAGAAATCCCTGTCTTCAGGAGTTTGGTAATACAGGAGGTCCAGGTACATGGGGGCACCTTCAGCCCTCATGTACTGAAGCATGGAGGAGAAGGAGAGATTTCCCATCTTGCTATGAATGGATGCTGAATGGAGTGAGCCCCAAAGAGAAAGGAGAGCGTCAGTAAGTCTGTTGTCTTTTGCAAGGCCCAGTGCAGAGGTACTATTTGCTCATCTGCTTTTCCTACGCGGCTGTCTGAAGTCTGGATCAGCATGTAGAGGTACACCCTTTATGTCTGTCACACCCACGCATCTCCAAGGCTGGGTGGAGGTACTACGAGTCAATAATTTCTGAAGTTTACTTAATTGCCTGCACTGTGAAGTCTTTTATTGAACCATCTTGTATTGCTACACTCATTATCACAAGTAAAGTTTATTCCAGGCTCTGACCATTCCTAGAGGCCCGTGGAGCATGGTTAGTGCCATTGTGACAAGTCAGCAGTATACCCTCCCAGCTCCCCATGCATGTCAGGTGTCTGGGGTCTCCCTATGGGACGCTGTTGGGCACTACACTTGCCCTTCTCACACCCAGGTGTTGTTCAGCACTTGGTCAGGCGGTACAATGCTTGGCATATATACTAAAATGGCAAAAAAAATGAGGGGTCGGCGTAGCTTAATGCACAGTACTAAGGGATATATGCTCTCCTAATGGGGTGTTTGTAACTTCCTCTACGTCATCCTGTGGGTGTTGGTCAGTTTCCCCTCACTGGGTACCAGACTAGGATCATGAGGGTTAAACTTTATTGACCTCTTTCCGAGTCCTTCAGCCTTGATTCTCTTTATTTCTCCCCATTTTTCATACTCCCCTTTTCCTCTGTTCCCATGAAGTCAGTGTGCGTTCTAAAAACCTCTTTTCAGACCACCGTGAGTGCGCACCCCCATAAAAATCCCCTTGCTGCCCGTCACCTCCTCGAGCAGCACCCTTACTAAGTTTATGGTGCTGTTCAGAGATGACAGGTTCCCTTTAACTTGCAACCATGGCCGACAGCCGAGTCAGGGAGGTGTAGAGAAAAATGTCAAAATAGGTGTAGGTCCCAGAAGTGGGACATGCATCTATCAGTGTCAGGATTCGAACCAGTGACCTTACATGCTCTGGGCAAGGCCTTTGCTAATTGAGCTATTCAGCTTGCTGGAGTCCCTGGAATCCTGATACCTTGTTCCTCATCCCTTGTCTCCTGATCCTTGTTCCTGGTTTTGTGTTGCCCTGCCTGGTCCACTCCTTGTCTTGTTCCTTCCCCAATTAGCCCTCTATATAAACCTGTCCCTGTCCCTTCATGCATTGCGTGATTATTCTGCTCCACAGTGTTTAATCCAGCTTCTCTTCTGTCTGCTACAAGACTTTCCTATACCGACTTCTGGCTTCCCTCCTGACTACGTTACCCGCCTCATCTATTGTACTGCAAACTGGGACCTCCCATTGCTGACTCCTGGCTTTCCATCTGACTACTCTCCAGACCTGCGGCTGCTACACCTGAGGCTCATACCCAGCGCCAGTAAGACGCTTACAATCAGACTTTTATGGCATATGAATGGGATATGCCATAAACGTCCATATGGGAATACCCCTTTATTACCAGAGGCCAATATATATATATATATATATATATATATATATATATATATATATATATATATATATATATATATATATAATATAGCCACATCCTTTTATAAAACCGATGCGCTTCAATAAAGGCCAGTCATATTTTTGCATCAAAACACTGCCCGACTGTCTCCGAGGCCGACATCTCCGGTAAGTATTCTAATTGAAGTAATTTGAAGTTGTACAGTATGGTAGTCCGGCCCCAGTCTATATAAACTTGTTTCTGATGCCTCGTCTGTTCTATTCTTCTATATTTGGACTCCAACTAATATGGAATTGGCTCGTGTTGAAATTTTGCGCAATAATGTTTTGGATGACTAGACTTCCTAAATTCTGTACACCATCTATGTATTATATACGGTAGATAGATAAATATCCATTGCGCCTAAACTCCCCCGACAGCTTCCAATATAGAGCAGGCTGATTGATGCGGCGTTCGTCCTCTCCATGTACATACATATATTTTTATAAAGGCCAGAGCACCTTACAGCACTTTTATACGTTCTCCACTGGATACAGGATAATGTTCATAATGATTTGTTGGACAGCCCACGATTATTGTAAGACAAGTTTTACTCTGGACAAGGTCAGCGTCTGAATCCTGATTATATTTTCCCCCCTGAGCCAGAAAACATTGATTTGTGCTGAGAGTCAACCTTGTCGCCTTTCCTGTTTCAGAAACATGACAACAGTTTGTTCTAAAGAAAAAAAAAAGCCACATAAATAAATTACAACTTCAAATCCGCTCGCCGTTTCATTTTGGAGTTGGCATTTGAATATTAAGAGAAAGACGAATATGACGTTTTCACAAGCCGACAGGACGGATGATCCTGATGATGCTGTCATGTGTAATGGAGCAGAGGCACGCCATTAATCAAGGCAGCCGATCAGATAACTAATTTTGCCCATATTCTTTATCGCTGGACATGCCGGTCAGTAAAAAATGCATTAAAATATCTATGGATCAATAATCTGCACTTGGGATTCCGTTTACAAGTAGAGATTGCACTTAATGACAGTAACAGTGCGTGCTTAAAGAACAATACGCTTTGTAATGTAATCGTGACAGATGCTGCCGGGGCTTCTGGGGGACAAAGAAGATCTGGCCTGCGGAGCTTACAGTAAGTGGTGTGGTACAGAGGTAGCAATCGTTAACATGACTTGCGGATTGGGATGACTCAGGTTACAGCGATGTAGTACATTGTAGTCGAGTTATCATAATGCGGTTAATGTCATATTAAAGCGTACCTAAGTTGTCAACAAGTTTTCTAAAATAAACCAGGTTCTCCTTTCTCTCTTATTTGCTGCTGTTTGCATCATTTTATGCCTGTAAGTTCTGATTTTCAGGTAGTCTTCCCAATTTTTCCATTGTCTTGCTGTTTGTAATCTACTATCAGGCAGACGGCGTGCAGCAAGTCTAGCATTCTGCCAGTAGTTCACTGTCCTGTACTTTCTTGCCCTGACTTCCCATACCACATTGCACAGTTTGTGTTCCAATCAGCAGGGGGGCAGCATCTGAATGCCCATTCCTCTGCTCTCCCAGGATGATTTAGGCATTCCGGCCAAATGGTGAGTAAACCCAATATACTGTGTGTACACCGCTCCACCCCGTAAGAGAGAAGGAGAGATTGTGGAAATCATTATCACGTTATCTGCAGGTCTGTCAGCCTAGAGCCTCTGAGTGCATGGAAGTGCCCTTGTGTATATACAGTGTTCCCTGAAAAGAAGACCTACCCTGATAATAGGCCCTACCCTGCTTTTCAGGTGGGGCTTGAAATATAAGCCACCCCCCCCAAAATAAGCACTAGCTACACTACATCACAGGAAAAAAAACAATACTCACCTAGTAGGCAAGGCACTCGATGCAGCAATCCCAGCCGTTCAATGATGCTATTTAATTGATGGTTCATCGAGCGCCAGCTCTGATTGGCTGAGGAAGCAATTGTGAACCAATCAGAGCACAGCATATTCAAGGCCCGTTACCAGCAAAAGCTGTTCCTTCAGCGTTGAGGACTACACAGAAGCCTACCGCAGCACCAAAGACCAGTGCGAGGGACCTGGACGCCGCCTGCTGAGTATAAGACACCACCCAAAAATAAGACCCTGTGCGTCTTTTGGGGCAAAAATTAATATAAGACAGGATCTTGTTTTGGGGGAAACACTGTAGCTCCTCCCCCATTGCCAATGAAACATCCCCGTCCCCAAAAGCTCTGAACCCAACCACAGATAGTTGTTTTTCCATAGTAAAGCAAGTTGAAAGCCACTTTGCACAAATCGCATAAAATCGAGCGGTTACATCTGTTCATTGGTTCTTAGATTTGAAAATGGAAACATTTACAGCCGGAGCTAATGGGCCTCCGAGTCTGGGGGAGGCTTTAGGTGGAACAACTATGGTTCAAATAGCTGCTTGATCGAGGAAATGTAAGCGACCATTGTTCGGTGTAACCACGGCCACCAACAGGGTGACGAGCGAGAATTTGTTGACTAGTCACTAATTGCCTTGTTTTAGCGAACCTACAAATGAGTGCTGGTGGATTATCGTCCGGTGTAAACAAGCAATCGTCTTTCGATGACAAGCCAACAATTCTGCTGGGAGGTTCTCTCTCTATTGAACTGGAACAACGATTGCTCTGCGTAAAACACCACAAGTAACTATCGCTTGAAGGCTAACAACTCGCTGAAGCGACTACCTGGATGATAGTTGCTCTGCATAAAGTCACCCTAAGCCTCATGTCCACGGGGAAAATCGGGCCCGCTACGGATTCTCCATGTAGAATCTGCAGCGGGTCCCTCCTGCCCCGCGGACATGAGGGCTGAAAATACAAATAAATGAGAATAAACTCACCTCCCATCCGCTCCGTTTCTTCTCTTCGCGGCGGCGTCATCTTCTCTCGTCGCGGCCGGATCTTCATTCTTCGGCTCGGCGGATGTGCACGATGACGTCGGTGACGTGCCCCGCGCATGCGCCGGGCCGAAGCAAAATGATCCGGCCGCGGCTGAGAGAAGATGGTGCGGCGCCGAAGAGAAGAACCGGAGCGTGTAAGTAAAATATGATTTTTGTGTCCCGCGGATCCGGACGGCTTCCATGGGCTTCAATAGAAGCCCGCGGGAGCCGTCCCCGCGGGAGACCCGCATGAAAATGGAGCATGGTCCAGATTTTTTCATGCTCCATTTTTAAAAAAATCACTTTTATTGACGATCCGCGGGTATTTATCTACCCGCGGGTGGTCAATGCATCCCTATGGGGTGCGGATCCGCGCGCGGGAGAAGAGTTAAAATCCGCTGCGGATTTTAATTCTTATTTTCCCCGTGGACATGAGCCCTAAGGAGCCGTTCACATTTCATTTCTCTCTACCTTCCATGTTTCTGTCTGAGTCTCCAACGACGGATTCAGATGGAATCCTGGGAAGAACGATGGGATTCTAGTGTAGAAACGGATGCCAATAAAGGTCTCTGTTTCATTTCTGGCATTTGTGCCAGAGAGAACAGCGTAGACCACCGTGCTATTCTCTCCGGCACAAATGCTGCGGAGGAGCCAGAAAACTGCTGAAACAGACACCTTGTTGGGCTCCATTTTAGCAGCAGAAGCCTATAGCTTCTTCCTAAGATTCCATCTAAGCTTATGTTCACACATTGCCTTATTTTGGGCGAATCTGAACCAAAATCCACAGCATATTTTGCGTTGTGGATAAGCACCAAAATCCGCATCTTTGGCATTGTCATCTTAGATAACAACCTTTACCAAGCAGTTATGACCGTCTTGGCCAGCTTTAGGCTAGGGTTAATAAATTGCAAAGCACCACAATGAAGTTTATAATTGTATAAATTAGCAACATGATACCAAACCATTGTGGCTAACAGCCGTAAACGAGTTGTCCAGTTGTAAACTATTGATGGCCTATCCTCAGGATAGGTCATTAATAGTAGATCAGTGGGATCCTCACTGATCAGCAGTTCTCTAGCTCGAAGTGCTCATGCACTGTGCCAAATTCAGCAGGACACAGCTCTGTCCTTACTGCAGTGGTGAGGCCTGGTATTACAGGCAAAGTTGCCAATCACTTCAATGCCTGTAATACCAATCCTGGGCACTGCAGTAAGAATGGAGCTGTCTGCTACCTGTAGAAATCAGTTCAGTGCACAAGCACATTGGTCCAGAAAGCAGCTAATTAGTGGGGATTCTGGGTGCAAATCTCTAACTAATCTACTATTCATAACCTACCCTGCAGATAGGCCATCAATATATAAGAACTGGCCAACCCTTTAACCCTTTCCAATCCACTGTCTGGCCTTTGAAGACATTATGATTTAAGGCTGTACAGCTCCGATGCTGGAAGACATCCGTCGGGGTTCTCTTACTGTATATTGTCAGCCTCTCTGCTGTCGGAGCCTATCCATCGTGTCACCTCATGCAGTACTGGCTTTAGCCAGCATATAGCGCCGTTGTATAACAGCAGAAAAAGAGTAAGCCCCCTAGGAAAACCAGGATACAAATTGGATTGAAAAGGGTTAATATTGCATCATGTATATCTAGGCTGACTTGTGCTTGGAAGAGTTAAGATCTTACACATGCAAAGCAAGCTGCCATTAGTGTAGTCATTTGGGCCAAGTCTAAAACATGTAGGCCAAAGTGACTTTCAACTTTTTTTTACTTTGGAAAAACATTTAAAGGGTCACTAACTTTTCAGACAACTTCTGCTCATCTACTAGCTTGTGTTAGTCTCATCATTTCTGTAATATACGTGCGTTAAAGATTTGGTTGCTTTATTCCTGGGAATCACATTTGAAATGGCTGCCATTAGGGGTTTCCATTCCAGCTTCTCAGCAATCCATACTCTATTGTTTGGTACAGAGCTTCTGAAGTAAAAAGGACACAGAGACATTTCAATAGCAGGAGGGGTAGGGGTATCTGTACTCACAGGCTGCAGGCTGACAGATCTTCAGACACTGTAATAAGTATCTGCTCCCCCTGTTACTACAGGATGTGGGTGTGTGTGCATGCGCACATATTATAGAGGGTTTACTAACCATTCAGCCAGGATGTGAGAGTGCCCAAATCATCCTGATAAGGCCTCTTTCACACGGCCGTAGGCATATTTATGTGCACCCGCTTGCACTGTAAAAACGTGTGAACGGGTGCATAAATTTAACGTTTGTGTGCCCGTTCAGATAGCACGGACCCCGACGCAAATATTGGGCCTGGTGTCTCCCCTTCCCTCCCTCTCGTTGGCTCACCTTCTCTCTCTAGTGTCGGCTGTTTGCAATGGGAGTGAGTGGGATGGGGGCGGAGCTAAGCACCCGCCCACTTCCTGCCCCTTGTCCGCAGCCAGCAATGGGAGGGGGTGGAGTGGGGCGGAGTGTAGCTCCGCTCCCTCCCATTGCAAACAGCCGGAGGGGAGGAAAGAAGAGGGAGGGAGTTTAGAAGTCACGCTGCTAAACTCCCTCCTACCTTCCTTCTCTGGCCGCTGTCATTGGCTCCCATAGGAGCCCATCCAGCGGCCAACGTATTATGGATGGAAAGATAGTTCCAGGACCATCTTTTAAGCTCAGCGTGAAAGCGCCCAGTGCTATATTGGCCCGGCCTGGTGCTTTCCCGCAGCGGGAATATGGCCATGCGAAACGGCGCCCGATATACACTCATGGGAAAGAACCCTAAAGCAGAGGGGTGGGTATTCAGATCCAGCCTCCCTGCTGATTAGACCAAAGGCAGTGCAATGCAGCATGGGATGCAAGGGTAAGGAAGTGCAGGTCAGTGAAGTACTGGCAGGCTGCTAGGCTTGCTGCACGCCTAGAGAGTAGAATACAAACAGCAGAGCAATACAAAAATGGGTAAGACCACCTAAAAATCAAAACTGACAGGTATGAAACGGGGTGCAAACAGCAGCAAATGAGAGAGTAAAGAGAACCTGGTGTATTCTAGAAAACTTGGTGAAAACTCAGGTATGCTTTAATGTTCAACACTCAGCTATTTCCAGCAGTCACATGTAAAGAGATTCTGTAACCTACTTTTAACCCTATAAGCTACGTTTATGGGCTGAAAGTAGATGACCCCATTTCCAGGGATTTAAGCCTTATACTTACTTTCCCTGGTGTGAGCACTGAAACCCACCCCATGCATTGACGGGCACTGCCAAGTAATCCGCCCATTATTAAATTAGCGGACTACTCAGCGCACTGCTCAAGGACACTGACGGGGGAAGCAAGTATAAAACTTACATCCCCGGACTCCACGGATCCCCTACTTTCAGCCCACAAGCTTAGCTTATAGGGCTAAAAGTAGGTGACACACTCCCTTTAAATGAATGGAGGAGCAGAGCGCATGCTTGACCACCTCTTGAACTCTTATCTTCAGCAGTCCCATTAAACTGAATGCAGTGGCAGTGCAGATGCTTGACTACTGCTCCATTCACAGAAGGGTACGAGACCCCCATTCTGAAAATCAATCGGGGTCCCAGTGGTTGGCCAGGGGCGTAGCTAAAGGCTCATGGGGCAAAAGTTTATCCCCCAACTTCTCTTAACCCCTTCACCTTGGACCCTCACCAATCAGATACAGTAAATAAGAGATAACTTGATATTCCTAGAATACCCCGCTGCTTCCATTGTGCACCAAATGCAACAGAAAATAATCAGCGGAGGTTTTATAGGAACGAAAAATGGCCGCTCTCTGCTTAACATTTGAAAATTACAACTATGGCGCTGGAGTAAAAGGCTGTGTGGATATGAAAAAAAGAAAGCAATTAAGTTTTATTTAATTTTCTGTATCTTTCCTCTCTTTAAGTAATGTCTTTCCGTAATGCAGAAGTCCTAGCAGTGAAATTAATGAAGGTCTTCTAGAACAGCACGGCAGCTTGTTATAAAGGGCCCGGCGAGGCCGCGTTTTACAGGTTACTCCCCGGAATGGCTGGCGTTTTTTTTAATACTAAATAAGTAAAGTTTAATGGTATCCACCGTATAACTGCAGATGAATCCAAAAGTTAAAATTACATTAAAAATGACCTCTATCTATTTTATGTTGATCGTTAACGGAGGATATTTCACACTGGAGATTTGTCATATTAAGGAGAATTGAAATCGCTTATATCAATTAACTATATTATATCTACAGTAATCTCTTCATAGATTACTGAAATACGTTTGATACTTACAAAAGGCGATATAAATCACGTCTAAACAGCTCTTAGAAAAAAAAAAAAAGCAAAACAGCCACAAACCGCGCTGCTGCCATTTTTTCCCTGCTTTTTCTTCGTAATTAGTTACATCTACTTTAAATCGTAATTACAAAGGCAGAGATCTAATAGAACGGCAATAATAAAATAGAGTAATTAGAATTTATAGGCAAAAGCAGGAGATGAACAGTGAATTAAGATCTGCGGCACAAGGGGAGTCTGCTCAATGATTAACCTGTGACTTACTGGAGGATATGGAGGGGACATGGTGTATGTGATATGGATTTAGGAGATACATTGCTCAATGGGAAGGTGGATTCGCACGGGTGAGTTCGATATCGAGCTGGGAAACTGGGACCGATGTCACACGCCTAAGCCTTCCTGGACAAGACCGGGTCGGAACCGGCATGTGGGATCCGATCCTGTGCCCGGGCGGTGACCCAGTGTACCTGTCCGGACTCTTCTTTATCTGTACTGCGGAAGCTCCGGCCGTCACGCATGCGCAGTACAGATTATGCGCGCCGTCGCTAGGCGATGACGTGGACCTCGCGACCTTTCTGCAATGATGATTGTGGAAGGGCCGTGGGACAGATGGCTTTCATGGAAGCGTTCAGTGTGGAAAACCGCGCAGAATGGAGCATGCTGCGATTTTTCGGCTGCCAGCAGAAATGTGTAGGAAGCAGCGGTTCTCCATAGGAGGCCATGGGCAGTATATACTGCGGAATCTGAGGACAGACGTCGGCCCCGGATTCCGCAAATCGAATCTGCCTGTGTGCAGGAGCTCTAAACCTGTGATTTTTTTTTAATGTGAGTGTGATGTGTTTTACAAGAAAAATGCGTCACGCTGCATCACAGTACGCACGATAGGGAGAAATAAAAAAAAGGCATTGCAGTCGATGCAAATTTTTAAAACTCCTATAGAAAATATTACCCAAAAATAGGACATCCTGCGATTTTTCCATTTCGGACTCTAGAAAAGAAAGTTTCTGCATAATATAGAAGGGGGTTCCTTACTGTAAGAGCAGTGAGACTGTGGAACTCTCTGCCTGAGGACGTGGTGATGGAGAACTCACTAATAGACTGAGACCTTTATCAGAGACCTTTCATTTCCTTTCATGATTGGCACTTACTGGTATGGAAATTCTCCCCATGACCTCAGAGCATAAAAGTTGTATGTGGATCAGTTTCAGTGTGAATCAACATTAGATGGGTAAATCTAGCGATCTGAGCGACTTTCAACGAGGCCGGGTCATCGGTGCTGGACTAGTTGGGAGCTCACTGCCAGCCGCGGGGTGGTTTCTCACATCCACAGTGTGGAGCATATACTGAGAATGGCGTGATCGGGGAAAGCATCCAGTGAAAGGGGATCCTGTAGCTGGAAAAAACTCATCACCGAAAGGGGTCAGAGGAGGATGTCAGGAAGCGGCAGGCGGCGGGGGGTAATGGGGGGGAGAGAGAGATCTCTCTCACTCTCCTCCCCCGCTCCCCTCCGCTCTTCCCTGCTGACCCCCCGAGCATGCTCAGAGGAGAAGGCAGTTACTCGAGATGAGCAAGGCTCGCTTGAGTAACTGACCTTACCGAGCGTGCTCGTTCATCTCTAGTGATCAGCCAATGTTTGCTCTTTTCCCATCTGTTGTGGCTCCAGTAGGATTCTAGAACTTATTTTTGCTGTTGCCAGGTTCAGTTCAACCAAGACCACAAGGATCTGAAAAAGATTATTGCAAAATAGAAGCTCTACAGTTCAGCCCATGGTGGATCTTCACTTCAAGGCGGAGTTCACACTGGCATTTATGGTTTTCATCTAGGTATTCCATCATGGGAGCTGAACGAAAAAATAAACATTTCAATTTTTGTGCACATAGAAAACCATTGCAACCGAAGACCCGAAGTTTCAATCCATGTTTCAATTTGCCGTCGCCATTCCATTCTTAAGACCGAATCAAATGCGTAGACCGCTGCGCTTCTGCTTCCAGCTCAAAAAATAAAAACAGAATGGATCCATCTTTTTAACATTGCTGTTAGTGGAAAACGGAAGCAAACGAAAAACTATCCATTTGCTTCTGGTTTTCATTTCCTTTTTCTTTCTGTTTAGCTGCTTCCACAACGGAACAGCTAGATGGACACAAGAAACGTCAGTGTGAACTGGCGCTAAGTCAAGCAAACTACATTGGTCCCTATGCTGCATGTAGCAACCTCCAAGTGAAGAAAGCCAGTTACAAGAACAGTGGATACAAAGTAACAGTTATGAAGCAGTTACTCTTACCATAAGCAAGGGGGCACATGATAAAGCCCCATTCACATTGGCGTCCCCCAGTTTGAGTCTATTTATGTTGTTCAGCTCTGTCCTTGGAGTCAAATAATGAAAGTACCGCAAGCACTGGATCCGGCACATGCATCCAAATGATCCCATTGACTATGATGAGGTCCGTCTGGCTTCCAGTATTCAGAATGACATAATGACAAAATATTGCAGCATGCTGTGCTCTTTGATCTGGGATTTTGTGTAGAATCTGCGCCGGAGGCGCTGAGTAACATAGTAACATAGTTCGTTAGGCCGAATGAAGACGGTGTCCATCTAGTCCAGCCTGTCTATCCTCCTGTGTTGATCCAGAGGAAGGCAAAAAACCCCAAGAGCAGAAGCCAATTAGCCCTTTTGGGGAAAAAATTCCTTCCCGACTCCCTAATGGCAATCAGACTGTTCCCTGGATCAACCCCTAATAGTTCCTACCTGCCGGTATATACCCGGATTAACAATTAACCTAAGTTTTATATCCTGTAATATCCTTCCTCTCCAGAAAGACATCAAGTCCCCTTTTAAACTCCTCTATGGATTTTGCCATCACCACTTCCTCTGATGCTGATGTGAATGGGACCTAAACCCTCACGTTACACTATTATTTGTTGTGACTTCTACAGGATCTGGAGAGGGGAATGGAGGACATGATTAAATTATGGTAACTTGGGACCATAAGTCTATGTCATTATATAACATGGTAAGTGCTTCAGAAGACCCCGAAATGTCAACCCCAAATAAGAACAACCGAGGAATAAAGAAAACTAAGCAGGTAACTAATAAGATAAAGCAAGTTCTTACATATAACCTACAGAAAACATTGTAAATCATTCACTATATTGAAGACAGGAGCTTCTTCATGGACCTGTACAGAACACACGGTGCAGCAGAAAAACATGGAGCTGCCTATACCTGATACCCGCTTACGCTGGCACAGGTGAAGAGCGGTACAGGGCATGGCATGTAGTACCGCACTGTACTGTAGAGAGGCGCTACTAGACGTGCTAATTAATACAGATGTTTTTTCAGTGAAAGGCTCATGCCGATTGGCTGTATCTTATGTACTGTAAACCAGCACCATCTCTGGCGCTGCATGCCGAATGCGGTTTTAAGTTCTAATGGCTGGAGAATGACCATTGTACGTGGAAAACCTTGTATCCCGAGGCCATTGTATCTTCAGGCACCTCGCTGCACTCTCCTCCATCACCCCATCGTTTACGTGGGCAGTAAAAGCAGCCGTTTCATCTGTATCGGGAAGAAAACACGCTTACATACAGCCTATGAAGGAAATCTACGGGATTTTTGTAAAAGACACTAGTTTCTCTCGATTCCTTGCCTCTTTTTTTTGTCCTATCCTATCTGCAGGGTATTGACAGCTCTGACAAGACTTTGATTATCTAGTCAGCGGGAGGCTGCAGCTTGTCACTTGTCAGGTGTTAGCAGACAGTCCTGCAGTTGATGAAACAATTGGAAGGAGATAGGCTGAGCATGAGGAATATCAGGGGTCATCAGGCCTGAAATACTCAGCTGTCTCTAGGAGGGTTACTATACACCCTCATTAAAAGCTCCGATCAGTCACACAAAGGATGGGCAATGCACCCAAATTGTACAAGGTGAGAAAACCTGTGCGGCTTCCATCTGAGGCAGGAGATAATTGATTATAAAGAGGTGGGGGGGGGGGAGCTTTCAATTACAGCAAAATATTAAACTTAAGAGTGATTACGATATGAGAAAAATATGTGTCACCTGTAAATAAAGGAAAACCGTAAAATATCATTCGCATTGTATCGGGATTCTCTCTATCCAGCTCTCCGTTTTGCTAAATTATTATGATTGGTAATTTTACATAAAAAGTACTAATTAAAGGCTGATTTATGTCCTCACTGATGTACATCAGCATGACTAACTTGGCAAATACCGTACTTCGCTTTACTTGCGCTTCTCAATATTGGAATTGCAACACCGAGAAGGAAAAGTCGGGAATTATGGAAATCGCAGGATCGGTGGACGTGTTAATGATATGCAAATGTTAATGAAAATGGAAACAAAATATATAGAATATCTCCATTTATTCAGTATGGAGTATGAGCGCCACACGCAGAAATATGCGCACTTACACGCCTTGGCATGCGATCACTGAGATTATTACTAAGATCTCAAAGCAGGCAACGAGAGAGACAAATAGGCGCTTCATGTGTACGCTTCACAACATAAAGTAGCTTGAAAATACATTGCGGCTGCTACTTTAGCGCATTCTATGTTCATCTTAAGAGAGAATGCGCTAAAATGTTGTATCTGAGTATGGCGCCAGCGCCCAAGGTCCAATCACAGCGCGACTAATTGTTAGTGTAGAATTCCAATGTCTGAGGAACGGCGCACTGGCGTAACTATAGCGGGTGCAGGGGATGCAGTTGCACCCGGGCCCAGGGGCCCCATAAGGCCTCTCTTCTCCATATCGGGAGCCCAGTACTATGGATAAAGCATTATAGTTGGGGGCCCTGTTACAGGTTTTGCATTGGGGCTCAGAAGCTTCCAGTTACGCCTCTGGAACTGAGTGTATATCCAGCACAACCACACGGAGTCCAGATGTAGATGGTGGTAAGCCAATTTATTTGGCACAGAAACACAAGATTTGGGGCCTTTCGTCCGACAAGCATACCAATTGTAAAGCACATGAGAGACAGCAATACATACATACATACACGGTATTCAACCTTCCAGCGTCATAGGTCATTGCGGTCTTCTCCTGCAGTTTGTTACCAGAGAGGTCGGCCTTATACGGAGGTATATGAATTTGTAACTAACGTATTGGGACCCCCACCAATCCTGTGCTGTCAGATGAAGGGGATATGCAAATAAGATGTGTGACCAATAGGTATAAAGGAGAGGATCATACAGGCAGATCCCAGTACAGAAACCATCAGATGCCACCAGTGGTAGAGATGACAACGAAGTCTGGTGGGGGCATGTCACAAACCAATCAGTACGGACATCGCAGCTTTTGGACCTTCCAGAGTCCACTGTTGGCCATGTTATTGGGAGATGAAAACCATCTGGTGTGCATGTTGTGAAGCCACATTCAAGGGGACTTTGTAAACAAAAACATGGAGGAGCTGTGAAGACATCGTACACATCGTCTGCCCTAGTTGAGGAGGCCTCACGGGCCACTGGAAAATCCATTATCACCAGAACCCTCCATAGGGAACGGCATTTGAAATGTTACCATGGACGAGCGACTGCACACAACATCACAGTAGTGAAGGCACAGTGGCGCCTGCGATTGGGCTTAGCGCGACGGACTGTAAGTGAGTGGAAGCAAGTGTTGTGGATGGCTGAATCACAGTCCCCCATCTTCCGATGGGATGGTGGCACTTGGGTGTGGTAGCTGCCTGGAGAGAGGTTTTTATGCAACTGCATCATCCCAACAATGAAGTTTGGAGGAGGTTCTGTTATGGTGTGTGTGTGTGTGTGTGGGGGGGGGGGGGTCGGATAGAAGGACTATGGCCATTGGTTATAATGAAGACCACCTTCAACAGCAACGGGTTCAGACACATTCTGGACAATGTGGCATCACTGACCCTGTGGCAATACTTGGGTACAGCTACGTGTCTCTACCAACATGACGAGCACCATGTCATACGGCATGCAGTGTGGGGGAACAGAACATCTACAAACTTCATTGATCGCCCAATCCCATCAAACATCTTTGGGATGAACTAAAATGCCATATTTGTGCATGGCAACACACATCATCCCCCGCATCACTATCTGAGGCTCTCCTCAAGGAATGAAGGCAAATCCTTCCACATACGTATGGGAATTTGGTGGAAAGCTGCCAGGGAGGGTTACTGCAGTCATTGAGGCCAAAGGCGGCCCAACACCATATGGAAAAATGTGAATAAAATACTTTGGTCAGCATAGTGTATTTGGCTATTTATTCATCTGGGTATCTGTATTCTTTTAATTATGTATTTTAGTTACAGGTTACGCACGCACACATTTGCCTACTGCAGTATTAACCCTTTGCAATCCAATTTTGGATTCAGGGTTTCCTAGGGGGCTCTCTCTTTCTGCCATTGTACAATGGCGCCATCTGCTGGCTAGAGCCAGTACTGCGGTATGTGACATGCCGGAGAGGCCTCCGACAACAGAGCGGCCAGTAATCTACAGTAAGAATACCCTGCCGGACGTCTGCTGACATCGGAGCTGTACAGCCTTCAATCAGAATGTCTTTAGACGTCAGACAGTGTATTGGAAACGGTTAATGCATATTTTAAATTTGTATATATTTTAACTAGGTTTTTAACAAAGATAATGGGAAGGGGTGATGAATTAAAGGGTTGTCCCGCACCGAAACGTTTTTTTTTTTTTCAATAGCCCCCCCCGTTCGGCGCGAGACAAACCCGATGCAGGGGTTAAAAAAAAAAAAAAACGGATAGTGCTTAACTGAATCCCCGCGCTCCGGTGACTTCTTACTTACCTTGTGAAGATGGCCGCCGGGATCTTCACCCTCGGTGGACCGCAGGTCTTCTGTGCGGTCCATTGCCGATTCCAGCCTCCTGATTGGCTGGAATCGGCACGTGACGGGGCGGAGCTACGAGGAGCCGCTCTCCGGCACAAGCGGCCCCATTCAGAAAAGAAGACGACCGGACTGCGCAAGCGCGTCTAATCGGGCGATTAGACGCTGAAAATTAGACGGCACCATGGAGACGAGGACGCTAGCAACGGAACAGGTAAGTGAATAACTTCTGATAACTTCTGTATGGCTCATAATTAATGCACGATATACATTACAAAGTGCATTAATATGGCCATACAGAAGTGTATAACCCCACTTGCTTTCGCGGGACAACCCCTTTAAGTTTTCGAAGGAGATGAATCAGCACTACGGCAGCACTGAGCTTTGACGTGGGAACTTTAAATACTGTGCATGCCTTTAGTTCACCTTCACACGGGCGAGAAAATCGTGCGATTATTGAGCGATGCGAGAGTGCGAGAAAATGCAGAATTATGAAACTCATCATTTTCAATGACTTAATTCCCATGTGTGATGCTGCAAGATTTGGAAATCGCAGCCTGCCCTATCTTTCTGCATTTTGCTATTTTTTCTCGCCCATGTTTCCATATGGAGCCTCCGATTTATCATATTGAAACACAAGAACTTGCGATGTATATGCGATGCAATGTGTTTTTAACATTAGAAACTCCTGTTGTCTATTGAGCAAGAAAATTGCAGGCTGCAGCGATGCAATGCGAGATTATTTTTCAGGAAAAAGCATCGCTGACGCTCAAACATCACATGAGCAAATATGCGATATCCCCACGAGTTTTTCACTGCGATATCACCCATGTAGTTTTAAGCCACATACATGAGCCTCATACAGTACATGGAGACCCCACAGTTACATATCACAGGCCTATCTGCACTCTGTGAGGCACACTATCCTGCCTTATGAAGGGGAATACTTTCGTAATGTGGCCTGCAACATGACGTGCTGCAACATTGTTCTTGCCATGGACGTCCTTAGCTACGTGGAATCCTTGTGGCCCTACAGGGCACAAATCACAAGTTTGTGGGGAACAAGTAGATGTAGGCTTGGGGTAATTGCCCCCCCTTAGGTGTGCCCGTCCAGATGATCGTGTGGCAGTGTCTCGCAGAGCTACATAAATCACTCTCCTCCTTTCTGATGTTCCAAGGCACTGTAGTCAGCCCTTCTGTGCTCCTACCAACACAATTGCTTACTTCTGCTACTGTGCTTATGTTATGAGCTTGGTTCCATGGCTATATTTATGCTATGAGTTTCTTTCTTATGACAAGGGGGAACCAAAAAAATAATTGAAGACAGAGTACCATCTAACCTAAGGCTGTTACCATCTGAAGTGTGAACGAAGAGGTACAGTGAGTGCCCATATCAGGCTCTGTGCTCTGAATTAGATAGAGGTCCATACAGCACAGATCCATGAAGACGGTTTGTGTGCATGAGCCCCTGGCGCCCTTTTATACGGGACGACTCAGTAATAATCGTTCATGTGATTTTACATAGGAACGATCATCGCTAGTGAATGGAGATGCATTCATGAATTAACAACTGCCTGTTTACATGGACCGATCCATCATTCAGTTTTCTGTATGTATAAACTGAACGACGAATTCTCATTCGTCGTTCATTCGAGACATGCATTTACAGTGAATGATGAATGCTTAGATTCCCGCGGGTTGCAATGAACGATTTATCAGCCTGTCATAAAGGGCTCTAGTTTAATCTGGAGAGATTTAGGCCGCCTGCACACGACCACGTCAGATTACGGATCCAGCATCGGAATCCGCCCATGTCCGGCCGGTGACCCTGCTTTTCCATAGCGTGCTATGGACGGTATTTGCTGCGGAATTTTGGGGGCGAATTCCGCAATGCAAATGTGCCCGTGTGCAGCAGACCAAAATCAGGCCATGGGGGTGATGCAATGTATAAGGAATCTCGGTATATGGAAAATGCTCTTCAGATAATAGAAGGCTTTTCTCTACAGTAAACAAGAAAAATAATACAAAGAGAAGCGTCACAATAATCAGACTTCTGAGTCTCCTAGACAACTACATGAGGCCAGCGTGATCCTAACAAAAACACATTTCAGGACACGTCAGTGACCATGAGCATCCGGGATCACACATGACTTGTCCACATAGATCCCATCAGAGGAGACCACGACTTGGCAAGGCAATTGAATTGTTCCTACATGTTATTTGCTGGTTTCCAATCAATGATGCAGCAGAGATGGATATGTGATGCTGGCGATGCCATAAATAAAGCTGCCTGCAGAGAGTCCAGGGAGGGGGATAGAGATGAATGACACAGACCGATCAATGAGCTATCAGTGATGGCTTCAATCTATTTTATTGTTATTCAAGTCATCGTGCAATCTAAAGTATTAAAACAAATGACTGCGAGCTATTGATGTTTTTCTAGACAGTTGATTTACTTCTTTCACAATGACTGATTAAGGAGTTTATGTTAAGACAAAGACCCACGTGCCTCGTTAATATCCTGACAATATATGGAAAATTGTCGCAGTATCACCTGCCAGTTGTAGAAGTGGACTGGATTCAATGAAGCGTAATGTAAAAACACACATTACATTCCATATAATACCAGCTGATTACCCGACGTGGTCCGGGTTTTTTTTTTAGACATGAAAAGAATTTAAATATGTGTGTGTGAGTTGAGTAATTATATTCTAGTACATAGGGGGCAGTATTATAGTAGTTATAATCTTGCACACAGGGGGGCAGTATTATAGTAGTTATATTCTTGTACATAGGGGGCAGTATTATAGTAGTTATATTCTTGTCCATAGGGGGCAGTATTATAGTAGTTATATTCTTGTCCATAGGGGGCAGTATTATAGTAGTTATATTCTTGTCCATAGGGGGCAGTATTATAGTAGTTATATTCTTGTACATAGGAGGCAGTATTATAGTAGTTATATTCTTGTACATAGGGGGCATTATTATAGTAGTTATATTCTTGTACATAGGGGGCAGTATTATAGTAGTTATATTCTTGTCCATAGGGGGCAGTATTATAGTAGTTATATTCTTGTCCATAGGGGGCAGTATTATAGTAGTTATATTCTTGTACATAGGAGGCAGTATTATAGTAGTTATATTCTTGTACATAGGGGGCATTATTATAGTAGTTATATTCTTGTACATAGGAGGCAGTATTATAGTAGTTATATTCTTGTACATAGGGGGCAGTATTATAGTAGTTATATTCTTGTACATAGGGGGCAGTATTATAGTAGTTATATTCTTGTACATAGGGGGCATTATTATAGTAGTTATATTCTTATACATAGGGGCAGTATTATAGTAGTTATATTCTTGTACACAGGGGTCAGTATTATAGTAGTTATATTCTCGTACATAGGGGGCAGTATTATAGTAGTTATATTCTTGTACATAGGAGGCAGTATTACAGTAGTTATATTCTTGTACATAGGGGGCAGTATTACAGTAGTTATATTCCTGTACATAGGGGGCAGTATTATAGTAGTTATATTCTTATACATAGGGGGCAGTATTATAGTAGTTATATTCTTATACATAGGGGGCAGTATTATAGTAGTTATATTCTTATACATAGGGGGCAGTATTATAGTAGTTATATTCTTATACATAGGGGGCAGTATTATAGTAGTTATATTCTTATACATAGGGGGCAGTATTATAGTAGTTATATTCTTATACATAGGGGGCAGTATTATAGTAGTTATATTCTTATACATAGGGGGCAGTATTATAGTAGTTATATTCTTGTACATAGGGGGCAGTATTATAGTAGTTATATTCTTGTACATAGGGGGCAGTATTATAGTAGTTATATTCTTGTACATAGGGGGCAGTATTATAGTAGTTATATTCTTGTACATAGGGGGCAGTATTATAGTAGTTATATTCTTGTACATAGGGGCAGTATTATAGTAGGTATATTCTTGTACATAGGGGCAGTATTATAGTAGTTATATTCTTGTACATAGTGGGCAGTATTATAGTAGTTATATTCTTGTACATAGGAGGCAGTATTATAGTAGTTATATTCTTGTACATAGTGGGCAGTATTATAGCAGTTATATTCTTGTACATAGGGGACAGTATTATAGTAGTTATATTCTTGTACATAGGGGACAGTATTATAGTAGTTATATTCTTGTACATAGGAGGCAGTATTATAGTAGATATATTCTTGTACATAGGGGGCAGTATTATAGTAGTTATATTCTTGTACATAGAGAAAGTATTATAGTAGTTATATTCTTGTACATAGGGGGCAGTATTATAATAGGTATATTCTTGTACATAGGGGGCAGTATTATAGTAGTTATATTCTTGTACATAGGGGCAGTATTACAGTAGTTATATTCCTGTACATAGGGGGCAGTATTATAGTAGTTATATTCTTATACATAGGGGGCAGTATTATAGTAGTTATATTCTTATACATAGGGGGCAGTATTATAGTAGTTATATTCTTGTACATAGGTGGCAGTATTATAGTAGTTATATTCTTGTACATAGAGGCAGTATTATAGTAGTTATATTCTTGTACATAGGGGGCAGTATTATAATAGGTATATTCTTGTACATAGGGGCAGTATTATAGTAGTTATATTCTTGTACATAGGGGGCAGTATTATAATAGTTATATTCCTGTACATAGGGGGCAGTATTATAATAGTTATATTCCTGTACATGGGGGACTTTATTATTGTTACATGCCTTGTTAAAAGCTCTGACTATGACTTGCAGGAATGCTGCCTTCTAATAGGTGTGACTGTAAGGGTGCTTTCACACGACAGTTATGTTCATTTTTTCGTGAACCAAAACCAGGAGCGGGCCCAAAATACAGAAGACATGCAAATCTTTCCATTATTCTCTCTCTTCACTCCTGGTTTTTGCTCACAAAAAACTGAACATAAAAACTGTTGTGTGAAAGCGCCCTAAAGGCATTGTTCCATCTTCCAATTAGCATTTTAGTATTTATAGTCTTTGACATAGGGGGCAATAATATAGTGTTTTTCCTTGTATGTAGGGGGCACTATTATTTTTTATATTCCTATCCATACTTGCCTTACGTTTGGTAAGAAACAAAAATTGGTATGAAAATGCAATAACTGCTATGTGAGTGTTCTCTTTGTGCTGAACAGAAACAAAAATATCTAGGGAAAAAAGTAGAAAGGATGTTTGATGGGCCTTACAATTCAATGTAGGGGACAACTTCAATGGAAAGTGCAGGTTTATGTTTGATAAAACGCATGCTAAAGTATTAGGAAAACTTGTTTTATTGTATCTAGTTACAATCCAACACTTTCCGGCTACTAAAATGTCTCCCTGTACAAGGAGGACTGTTGCTAGAAGAAGCTTGTCCTGAAATGTCCTGGGGTGCTGTTTGTTGCTTGTAAATGAGGTCCAGGGTCCAGACAAAGGGCGTACATGCCATAGAGACGGCTCATATAGATGCTACTAGCCCCTAGGAGAGAATGGGTCGAATCGGTCTGGCACTGGTTGGTCCCATCCACTAAGCTATTGGGTGGTGAGACTGTTTGCAGGATGACCCTCCCCAGATGAACTGTATCACTGGCACACAAGTCTGTGTGCGGGGGGGGGGAGGATTGCCCAAGCAATTGAAATTGTTTACTGTCAAAAACAATATTTAGGTTCTTCTACACAGGGCTGCAAAACCCACCATTTCAATAGGGCGCCTATTTTCATTTCTGCTATTGGGTCCCTCTCTTCTGTTATAAATCAGTCTATCTGCTCATCGGAGGGTATTTGGGTTCCTAACATTTTCTTTCCACTGTGTATGACCATTAAGAAAAGAAATTAATTCCATTATTTATTATTTAATAGTAGCTGCTTAAAAGTGTTGTCCGAGTAATTTAAAGAGCATCTTAACGGATCACCATGTTGTAAAATAACAAAACAGCTGATATTCACCTCTCTCTGCTCCCTATTTGTCTCTGCCGATTCGCTCCGAGTCTCCTAGCTGACGTCATCTTTACAGGCTGTTGTCATCTTCAACCATCTCAAAACAATGACAGCCAATGACAGTTCAGTTCAGTTATCACTCTTGGACGAGGAGGGTCCGTAGCGCCGATCTAGAATGACCACGACCGAGAACATTGTTCCATTCAGTGCAGATGTCGGAGGAGGTACCGTTGCCTATCTGTTGCACCCACAAGCGCCGGCGACGACCAGGGGGCCTCCGCTATCCAGCAGGGGGTTATCTCTTAATTTTACTAGCAATTGCTGCGGTTAGAGCACCGTGGATCGGGACAACTTCTGACAAGTGTGCAACATGACCAAAAAGTGTGAGATGTCTCCTTGTTATTGTTCCTGTCATTGACTCAAGCCCCGTGCAAGCCTGTGTCTCGCTGTTTCTGATGAAGCCGAACCAACAGACATGGAGAATCTGCCGTTGGCATCACATGTGAAAGGACTCTAGACGCTCAGTGGTTTGTGACAGGAAGGTCCAAGTCTTCGGACCGTACAATAACATTGGCCTTACGCAGGTCTAGTACAATCGAATCTTAGTCCTGAGTGTTATGTTCTGCCTCCGCCAGAGTTTATCCAGGGACGTTATCGCCGAGGCTGCCAGCCCTATTCTCCATAGGAAGTCCGGAAGTGCCTTCCCATCTGTGTGCTGAACGCTTCCGAGGTACACAAACTCACTGATGGTGTTGACTCTCTGGCCGTTTACGTCTAGGTCCAGAGGGATCGCGCCAGGTCCTAGATATTGCAGCTTGGTTTTTTGCCAAGAGATGTGAAGCCCAAGACAGGACACCTCAAAATCGAACTGTTCCAATGAGTGTCTCAGATTATTATGTGACGTCCAAAAGTGCAACATTGTCAACGTAGTCCAGGTCGGTGAAGTGGTACTCCGGAAGAGTGACCCCATTACATTGGACAAGTCGCTGAAGAATCCAGTCCATGGCCCTGCAGAAGAATGTGGGAGCCAAGATGTAACCTTGTCGAAGCATCAGAGGAGGTCTCAAAACTAGCAGAGGTTGAACTGTTGATATGGACTTTGGCGGATGCCCTGATGCATGTTTTTTTAGTAGATTTAGAAGCGATGTGGGGAAGCCAATGCCACGCAGGGCCTTCTAGAGAGCTTCTCTATCGACCGCCGCCTTGAGATCGACATACGTGACGAAGAGCGATCTGTTAAATTCTCTGTGTATCTCTGAGAGGAGCCTAAGAGCAAGACTGGCATCCATGGTGGAGCAGTCTGCTGTGAATCCTGACTGCTGGGGTCTCCATTTGGAGGTCAGGAGTGGTTTTATTCTTGAGGTTGTGTTCACATTCCGTCCAGAGTTTTTGCCACGGCAAATCCGCCTGCGGCCGCTAATCACGCAGTTAGCCAGCCATGTGGACAAGATTTCTCAGAAATCTCGTACACACAGGTCGGCAAATCTGTCGCGGCAAAGCTGTCGCGGATTCCCGGCCGCAGCATGTCCATTCTTTTTTTTTTTTCCCATTGCGGCCACGCTCTCCTCTATGGGCCAAGCCGCTCCAAAACCCGCGACTTAGTGCCACAGGTTTTGAAGCAGCACTTTCCCGGTGGAAATCTTTTTTCGCTGCAGCCAAACCGCGAGATTTCCATGGAGAATATGCTGTGTGGGAACCCAGCCTGAGAGTAGAACGTGTGCGAAGACCTTGCCGGGAACCAAAAGGAGCGTTATCGTCCCGTAGTCAGTGCATGCTGTTTTTGGGCCCTTCCCCTTGTATAGGGCGAGGACGATGCCCTCCTTCCAGTCGATGGGGACTTTCCCACAAGGCCAGACGCTCAGAACTAACAGTGCTTACTGATTATTGCTGAGCGCTGCCATTGGCTGCAGCTGCTGGTTTGCGGGACGTAACAGGCTGACTGCAAGCTGTAAACAAACAACACAGTGGTGAGCAGAGCCGCTTGCGGGGGTTGAGTAGGAAGCAGGGAAAGGTGAGCATCAGCTACTTTATTTTACACCACAGAGGGTCCGTTAAAATGCCCTTTACATAACTCAGAAATGCCTTTAAATACTGGTTTCCCCATAGGTGACATCCTCTTTATACCACTAGTATCCATTACCCTTATACCAAGTTAAATTGGGATGTGTGTCTTCAAAACTGTGAAGACCCCCCTAGGATTTTCACCTGAACTAGTAAAAGCCTTAGTGAATATTTCCTCTTTGGTAAGAACACATAATAAATGTGATGTGAATTATCAGGCTTTTTCCATTTTGTGTAATCATCTGTAGGAGTGATTTTGCATGTGTCAGCCAGCTTGTTAGCATTGGAGGCAAGGAAGAACAAGAATGTCAGCCCCACACAATGCTTATGAGCGAGGGAGGTTGTCACAGTCCGAGTGACCTTCAGGTGATCTGGGAAAAGATCTCCATTATTTCTTCTTACTCCGTTTCAACACACAGAACCCTCCTTGAAACAGCGCAGGAAATGCCTGGCAAATTAAAGATAGTGGTTATTGAGTCCAAAAATACTCTTGCTGTCGGCAAAATACATTTTTAATTATTTTCTTACTAGCTGTCATTTTACATAAAGCTGCCTGAAATGTCTGAGACAAGCCAAGCAAGAAAAAAAAAAAATACTCCAAACTAAGTGGTATCAAAGACCAAAGGCTGCTCGCCGCACGGTTTATTTATGTGGGCTTAGACCAAGTGTTAACCATTGACACTGAACAAAAACTTACAGCTTAGGACGGCGCCGCACGCCGCATTGTTTTTGGAAAAACATCACTGCGGTTTTTGATGCGACTTTACAAGCCAAAATCAGGACTTCAGGAGGAAGGGGAAATCTATAGGAAGGATTGCATACAGTACTTCTTCCTGTTGGATCCACATCTGGCTTTGGTTCAAAAACTGCATCAAAAACAGTGGAGGCTTTTTTTTCCAGAAATAACGCTGTATGTGAAATCTCTCTTACATCAATGATTTTGGTGCCCTTGTAAGTAGAAATTCACTTTGGAGCAAAAGTATATGAAAAATTAAGAAACTGGATAAAAAGTACTGCACTTTGAATAAACTTATGTGTCTACAATAGCTAATGTGATAATCAGCAAAGTGCAAATCACTATTTACGTAAAATGACTTTTTCTTGCTGAAAAATCCATTGAAATCGCTGGCCATTAGTTTACTTTCCTTCTACTTTTCTGCCCACAACCTGAAGTCATATGAAGCCCATTGATAGTAACAGAGACACTAAGGCAGATTACAGGAAGTGGGTGTTGTCTCATTGTGCCCATATATGTCTATTGAGAGGAGAAGGGCCGGAGGAGTGAACTGCAGGAAGGAGGGAGAAGAAGAAAGACTCACACAGACATGCAACTGCAGCAAATAGTGAGCGTTTACCGTTTGGCATCTACATTGCTTAGTACTACTGTACACTGTCCTTCATGATACTAATAGTGAGTGTTTACCATTTGGCATCTACATTGCTCAGTACTGCTGTACACTGTCCTCCATGATACTAATAGTGAGTGTTTACCATTTGGCATCTACATTGCTCAGTACTGCTGTACACTGTCCTCCATGATACTAATAGTGAGTGTTTACCGTTTGGCATCTACATTGCTCAGTACTGCTGTACACTGTCCTCCATGATACCAATAGTGAGTCTTTACCATTTGGCATCTACATTGCTCAGTACTGCTGTACACTGTCCTCCATGATACTAATAGTGAGTGTTTACCATTTGGCATCTACATTGCTCAGTACTGCTGTACACTGTCCTCCATGATACTAATAGTGAGTGTTTACCATTTGGCATCTACATTGCTCAGTACTGCTGTACACTATCCTCCATGATACCGATAGTTTTCTGTGTGTGATATAGAGAAGTCATCTGAAAAAGTGTGGGTACACTTTAAATAATAATTCCCTGATGCAGTGCTATTATTATTATATTGTTGGCTAATACCTACCTTGGGAACTATGTTTTGTCCATGATAATGCAGCAATGAAAAGAGATGTATAGCAAGTAGTCTAACTTATGAGCCAAAGGAAACTTGGTTGGAATTGGGGACAGCAGTGTGCTACACTCCCTTATGTAGGGCACTGTGATAGAGATTAGCTTGGGATCACCTTTGCTGAGGTCAAAGGTCACATATATTCTCCAACACATGCAGTCACCAGCCAGGAATATGTTGGTCAGATTTTTATTCCACATGGTTGCATTTAAAAATAAACAAAACAATACAGGAATAAATCAAAATCTTCCCTGCCTGACACTTGCTAAACAGAAGTACCCCTCTCTATGAACTGGTGGGCTTCTCCCTAGCAGCTCATAAACAATAGGCTTCAATAACCGTACTTAGAGTCCACAACATTAGCTCACACAGACCAGCTTCTGTGCTCCCCAGATAGAGCCACTTCTTGTTCTCTTAACAGCTGTAAAACAGTACCCACATTTCTCAAGTGGGTCTATACACTTCTGTATGGCCATATTAATGCACTTTGTAATGTACATTGTGCATTAATTATGAGCCATACAGAAGTTATAAGAAGTTTTTCACTTACCTGCTCCGTTGCTAGCGTCCTCGTTTCCATGGAGGCCGTCTAATTTTCGGCGTCTAATGGCCAAATTAGACGCGCTTGCGCAGTCCGGGTCTTCTTCTTTCGTCAATGGGGCCGCTCGTGCTGGATGCCGGCTCCTTGTAGCTCCGCCCCGTCACGTGCCGATTCCAGCCAATCAGGAGGCTGGAATCGGCAATGGACCGCACAGAAGCCCTGCGGTCCACCGAGAGAGAAGATCCCGGCGGCCATCTTCAGCAGGTAAGTAAGAAGTCACCGGAGCGCGGGGATTCAGGTAAGCGCTGTCCGGTGTTCTTTTTTAACCCCTGCATCGGGGTTGTCTCGCGCCGAACGGGGGGGGGGGGGGGGGGGTTTGAAAAAAAAAAAAAAAACAGTTTTGGCGCGGGACAACCCCTTTAAGTGTATAGAATAGGCGATTGTAAGCACTTCGCAATATGTCTAACAGTCTAATATGTACATTTACTCTTCTGCTATGCAGCTCGGGGTATACGGAGCGGAGAAATCGGTCTTCATCTAGCTGCTTAAAAAAAGATAAAATAGGTCAGCACTTTCCAATAGAAATCCATAGGTTCCCGTTAAAGGGGTTCTGGCACCAATAATGTTTTTATGCTTTAACAGCCATTGTTCCCTGATCTGCCTAATGGACACAGGGAACCCACAATTAATGGCTGTTAAAGCATAAAAACATAATACTTACCTTGTGTTCTGTTGTCATCAGGAGGGTCATCTCACGGCAGGCAGTCTTCTTCCTCCGATGAGCTGCCCCGCTCCGGAATTGCGCGCATGCGCAGTGGAGAGGTGCCCTCTGACAGGAGTCAGGACGGACTGCGTCTCCACTGCGCATGCGCAGAACTCCGACTTCAGCCAGGACGGACGGGCCGCCCACAGCAAGCACTGCTTGTGACGCGCTAGCTGTGAGCATTTAGACGGCTCCTGCTCTGCTTCTACAAGCCACAGATGAAGAAGCTGGATGGAGGGGACATGCCTGGCTGCAACATACAATAGAAGCAGAAACCAAAAAGTGGCAACAGCGCTCAAAATACCTATGGATTTCAATTTTTTAATCAAATATTGTGGAGTTGTGGCCGCCTCCACCGGGTCGTGAAATAGAACCAGGGAAGGTAGGATACCATTTATATGGTCCAATAGGAGGGACAGAAGGTAAATGGGCGGGCGTGCACGACCAGGTGGAGGCAGCCACAACTCCACAATATTTGTACAAAAAAAAAGATAAAATAGGTCAGCACTTCATCTAGCTGTATTACAGGCATAACAGTAGAGGGCGCTGCATGCAGATGTGTCTGCAGTATTCTCTACAGAACAGATGCAAACACAAGTGTTCTGGTGTGTGTAAGAATTTATGTTTACATCCCTCCACCCACTGCGTGCGTTATACCATCCTTCAAACTCTAATGTGGCCGCCAGGCGCTGTAAAGGGGAGACGTTCTATGCTCCAGACTGCTTCTTCCTTTCACAGCACGCTTGCTTGCCACCAAACCGGATGCACTTATAGAGGCTGTCAGTGCTTCGGGGTGCGAAATATGGACAAAAATACTATACGAGGCGGTTTTATATTATTTCATGTGATTGGTTGGGGTTATGTAATTTTTGCCAGGCCAATTCCCGGATTTGTACAAGCGCGAAATTTGGCGTGACCATTCTTTAGGTCCTAAATAGGCAAAGTAAAGGGGGTCATAACTTGTTTATTCAATGCTAATTGCAAAAGTAAGTGCACCCCTATGTAATGTGTAACTTCCGGCTGTTGATATACTGGGGAGAATCTAACTGATCTCTGTGTGTATATGCTGAGGAGAATCTACCTCACCTCTGTGTGTATATACTGAGGAGAATCTTCCTCGCCTCTCAGTGTATATACTGAGGAGAATCTTCCTCGCCTCTCAGTGTATATACTGAGGAGAATCTACCTCACCTCTATGTGTATATACTGAGGAGAATCTACCTCACCTCTATGTGTATATACTGAGGAGAATCTTCCTCGCCTCTCAGTGTATATACTGAGGAGAATCTACCTCACCTCTATGTGTATATACTGAGGAGAATCTACCTCACCTCTGTGTGTATATACTGAGGAGAATCTACCTCACCTCTATGTGTATATACTGAGGAGAATCTACCTCACCTCTATGTGTATATACTGAGGAGAATCTACCTCACCTCTATGTGTATATACTGAGGAGAATCTACTCACCTCTATGTGTATATACTGTGGAGAATCTACCTCACCTCTGTGTGTATATACTGAGGAGAATCTACCTCCCCTCTGTGTGTGTATATACTGAGGAGAATCTACCTCACCTCTATGTGTATATACTGAGGAGAATCTACCTCACCTCTATGTGTATATACTGAGGAGAATCTACCTCACCTCTATGTGTATATACTGAGGAGAATCTACCTCACCTCTATGTGTATATACTGAGGAGAATCTACTCACCTCTATGTGTATATACTGAGTACAGTCTACCTCACCTCTATGTGTATATACTGAGGAGAATCTACCTCACCTCTATGTGTATATACTGAGGAGAATCTACCTCACCTCTGTGTGTATATACTGGGGAGAATCTACCTCACCTCTATGTGTATATACTGAGGAGAATCTACCTCACCTCTATGTGTATATACTGAGGAGAATCTACCTCACCTCTATGTGTATATACTGAGGAGAATCTACCTCACCTCTGTGTATATACTGAGGAGAATCTAACTGACCTCTGTGAGTATATACTGTGTGCATATACTGAGGAGAATCTAACTGGCCTCTGTGTGTATATAGTGAAAGGCTGTAAAGTACATAAGGAAGTGGCCATGGACTGCAGGGATGGAGCTTTTAAGGCTAAGAAAGTGTCAGAACCGGCAACTCTCGGGGCCGCCGGGCCCGCACCACCGGTCCGGCCACCCGGGGTACAGGAGCACGGCGCAGAGGTACCCCGGTTCTTGTGATCTCCCCGGGCCGCTGTAAGACTGGTCGCCGCCGGGTTGCTAGGGAGGCAGCTGGTGCTTCTAGTCGCTTGACTACCAGGCTGGCTTCCCTGGTAACTGTCTGTGCAGTGAGACTGGGGGCGTGCCCCCAGCACCGCCCTGATTAGCCCTGCTGCTGTCAGGCTCCCCGCCCCAATCAGCTTCTGGGGCGGGAGCGCTGACAGCATTTAAATAGGTGTGTTTTCCTCTCAGGCCTTGCCAGTGTTAGTTTGGTTCTCCAGCTGCACCCGCGTTTATCCTGACTGCTCTTGTGACCTCGGCTTTTCTGACACCTGCTTTTGGACTTGACCACGTTTTTGCCTGACCCCTCCGTACTGCGTACCCTCTTGTTGCCTACCCGGATTGTCTGACCATTCTACCGTTGCTTGTCTCAGTGTCTGTTTGTCTCCCGTGTCCCGCTTCCCTAGTGAGGGTAGGGACCGTCGCCCAGTTGTCGCCCTGGGGGGTAGCCCAGGGGGGCAAGTAGGCAGGGACAGGGGTTGCGGGATATCTCAGGGACCCCCATATCCCGGACACTGTCCTGACCGTAACACTGGCCGAACTAAGGTCAGACCCTTGCATCCGCCCGGCAACTTTGAGCCCCTCGATGGAGGCCGTGGCGGCTGTAGCGAACCAGGTCCAGGTCCTTACGACCCTTGCCCAGGACCTAACAGCCCGCTTGCAGCCACGGGAACAAGTGGCAGCTGCAGGCCCCATGCAGCCCTCGTCCGCTCCAGGAACGATGTCAGAACCTCGAGCCACGCTTCCGGATTGCTTCTCCGGAGAGAGAGATCAGTTTTTTGCATTTAGAGAGAGCTGCAAGCTCTACTTTGATCTCCGCCCCCACTCCTCTGGTACTGAATACCAGAAAGTGGGAATCGTAATTACCCGCCTGAGGGGAGAGCCCCAGAATTGGGCTTTCTCGCTACCAGCTGGCTCTCCAGCCCGACTATCCCTTGACGCCTTTTTTTTCGCCCTGGGTCAAATTTATGACGAACCCGACCGGGCGGGCTACGCAGTCTCCAAACTTCTGGCCCTGCGCCAGGGTTGTAAGATGGCGGAGGACTACTGTTCCCAATTCCGTCAACATTGTACGGAATCCCGGTGGAACGATGCCGCCCTAAAAGACTTATTTTTGACCGGTCTGTCTGAGGGTCTCAAGGACCTACTTGTGGCCCACCCAGAGCCTAAAACCCTGGAGCAAGCCATGTCGCTGGCTATTCGAGCCGACCGACGTTTGAGGGCCAGACACGCCGCTCGGACCACCCCACTCCCCACGTCTACTTCTTCGACTGACCCGACCTTTTACCCTCCCACCACCGAGGCCATGGAGCTGGGAGCCGTGAACCCCGAGCAACGACGGGAACACCGCCTGAAGAAGAACCTCTGCTTCTACTGTGGGGAGCCGGGTCACCGCATTGCTACCTGCGCTAAGAAGCCACGGCAGGAAGAACTCCCGCTCCTAGGCAGTTATCGGGGGGACTGTCTAGGAGCCAAGGTACTCCCTGTGTTGTCCAAAATGTTAGTGCCTTGCACCCTAGAATTTCATGCTTTCCACCGTACTGGGCAAGCCTTTGTTGATTCGGGGGCTGCGGCTAATTTCGTTAACTTTAATTTCGTTGCTCAACTGTCCGGGGTTTTGTTACGTTTAGAAACTCCGATTCTGGTTTCAGGAGTGGACTCCACTCCTTTGCAAGCAGGGGTGGTTAATCTGGTGACCCCTGAAGTAAGGTTTACTATAGGAGCCTTACACGTGGAAACCTGCACCTTTCTAGTGATGAGAGATTTGTCTGTGGACGTCGTCCTAGGCCTCCCCTGGCTCCGGGAGCACAACCCGGTAGTAAATTGGGACACGTTGGAACTGGTAAAGTGGGGTCCCCGCTGTGCCAACCACCTTTGTGCGGTGAAGGTGGGAATCTCCACCTGCGAGGGGAGCCCCCTACCAGAATACCTCTCCGAGTTTTCTGACGTGTTCTCCAAACAATTATCTGAAGCTCTGCCCCCTCATAGGGAATGGGACTGTAAAATAGACTTGATTCCTGGGGCCAAACTTCCTAAGGGCCGCATTTATAACGTTACGGTTCCAGAGAGAGAATCCATGAGGGACTACATCCAGGACAGCCTGGCCAAGGGGCACATCCGGCCCTCAGAATCCCCGGTGGGTGCCGGGTTTTTCTTCGTTGAGAAGAAGGATGGGGGTCTCCGGCCCTGTATTGACTATAGAGAGCTAAATAAAATCACAGTCCGAAACCAGTATGCTCTTCCACTCATTCCTGACCTCCTCAACCAGGTCGCTGGTGCCCGATGGTTTTCTAAACTTGATCTCAGGGGAGCATACAACCTCATCCGCATTCGGGAGGGGGATGAGTGGAAAACCGCCTTCAATACGCCCCTCGGGCATTTTGAATACCTAGTTATGCCTTTTGGATTGTGTAACGCCCCCGCCATTTTTCAGGGGTACATGAACTCAGTGTTTCAGGATATCATGGGGGTGTTCGTGGTTGTATATCTAGACGACATTTTGATTTTTTCCTCCGACTTGCCGAGTCACCATACTCACGTTCAGACTGTGCTAGCTCGACTCAGACATAACAAGCTGTTTGCTAAACTCGAGAAATGTGTTTTCGGGGTACAAAAGATATCATTTTTGGGGTATATCATCACGCCATGCGACTTCCAGATGGATCCTGAAAAGGTGAAGGCCATCACGGAGTGGGCCCAGCCAGGGTCGTTGAAAGCCCTTCAACGCTTCCTCGGCTTCGCCAACTACTATCGCAAATTCATTAAAGACTTCTCCGTGGTGGCTAAACCTCTAACGGACCTCACCAGAAAGGGGGCAGATGTGAGGACCTGGTCTTCTGAGGCTCTGAGGGCCTTCAATACCCTAAAGGCGGCGTTCTCGTCTGCACCTGTCCTAGTACAACCGGATCTGTCCAGTCCTTTTGTGGTGGAGGTAGATGCCTCTGAGTTTGGTGTGGGAGCGGTACTGTCCCAAGGTCCCTCCACTCTCACCAACCTTAGACCGTGTGCCTATTTTTCTAGGAAGTTTTCGTCCACCGAACGGAACTATGATATAGGCAACCGGGAATTGCTGGCGATTAAGTGGGCTTTCGAAGAGTGGAGGCATTTTTTGGAAGGAGCCCATCACCAGATTACGGTACTCACTGACCATAAAAACCTCACTTATCTAGATTCCGCTAAGAGGTTAAATGCTCGGCAAGCCCGCTGGGCCTTGTTTTTCTCTCGGTTCAATTTTGTTGTTACCTATAGACCCGGTTCTAAGAATGTCAAGGCTGATGCCCTGTCTAGGAGTTTTGGTTCTCCGGAACCTTCCGAGCCGGAGCCTGAGAGCATTCTCTCCCCTGGGGTGGTCCTCGCTGCTGTCTCCTCCGACCTTTCACCTCTCATTCACGCCGCTCAACAATCTGCTCCTGAAGCCCTTCCGGAAGGCAAATTATTTGTCCCGTTGTCACTGAGATTGAAAGTGTTAGAGGAGACACATGCTTCAGTCCTAGCTGGACACCCCGGTATCAGGGGTACTCTGGAGTTAGCGGCCAGACTCTATTGGTGGCCGCACATGGCCAAGGATGTACGGGTATTTGTGTCCGCGTGCCCGGTTTGCGCAAGGGGGAAGAACCTCAGGAGACGTCCTGAGGGGCCTCTTCTGCCCTTGCCCATTCCGTCCAGGCCATGGTCCCATTTGTCCATGGATTTTATTACTGATCTGCCATCCTCGCTGGGGAATACGGTCATTTGGGTAATAGTTGACCGTTTCTCCAAAATGTCTCATTTTGTTCCACTTGGCAAGTTGCCTAACGCCAAACTTTTGTCTGAGATGTTCATCAAGGAGATTGTTCGGTTACATGGGATCCCCGAGGATATTGTGTCTGATAGAGGGGTTCAGTTCGTCGCTCGCTTCTGGCGAGCCTTCTGTAAAAATCTAAACGTTAATTTGTCCTTTTCCTCCGCTTTCCATCCCGAGAGTAACGGACAAACGGAACGGATGAACCAAGAACTTATCCAGTATCTGCGACTGTTTGTCTCTGATAACCAGCATCAGTGGGCCAACTACTTACCTCTCGCCGAATTTGCTATTAACAACCATGGTAACTCGTCGACCCAACTGTCACCTTTTTTTTGTAACTATGGGTTCCATCCCCGGTTCTCGCTTTCTACTCCTTTGGTCTCGAACAATCCGGCCGCCGACATATCCGCCGAAGAACTGTGCACAGTTTGGGCCCAGGTTCGTAAGAACCTTCAGGGTTCCCAAGAGAAACTGCGTAAATACGCAAATAAAAGACGTACTATCTCTGCACCTTTTGTGGTCGGGGAGCAGGTTTTATTATCATCTAAGAATCTGAGACTTAAGGTTCCCTCCCTGAAACTTGCTCCTCGGTTCATTGGCCCATTTACGGTTTCTCAGGTTATCAACCCGGTGTCATATAAGTTGGCACTTCCTGACCCCTGGAAGGTCCACAAGGTTTTTCACAAGAACTTGCTTAAGAAGTATGTGACTCCAGTTCTCCCCACCCAGAACCCGCCTCCTCCCTCTCTGGTACAGGGGGAACTGGAGTATGAAGTAGAAAGGCTTGTGGATGCCCGACGGGTTAGAGGTGGGCTGCAGTACCTGGTCCACTGGAGAGGATTTGGCCCTGAGGATAGGACGTGGGTCCCTGCCAGGGACGTGCATGCGCCACGCCTAGTCCAGGCATTCCACAGGGCTTTCCCGCTTAAGCCCGCACCTGGCCATGGGGGTCCGGTGTCCCCCCGTAGAAGGGGGGGTACTGTCAGAACCGGCAACTCTCGGGGCCGCCGGGCCCGCACCACCGGTCCGGCCACCCGGGGTACAGGAGCACGGCGCAGAGGTACCCCGGTTCTTGTGATCTCCCCGGGCCGCTGTAAGACTGGTCGCCGCCGGGTTGCTAGGGAGGCAGCTGGTGCTTCTAGTCGCTTGACTACCAGGCTGGCTTCCCTGGTAACTGTCTGTGCAGTGAGACTGGGGGCGTGCCCCCAGCACCGCCCTGATTAGCCCTGCTGCTGTCAGGCTCCCCGCCCCAATCAGCTTCTGGGGCGGGAGCGCTGACAGCATTTAAATAGGTGTGTTTTCCTCTCAGGCCTTGCCAGTGTTAGTTTGGTTCTCCAGCTGCACCCGCGTTTATCCTGACTGCTCTTGTGACCTCGGCTTTTCTGACACCTGCTTTTGGACTTGACCACGTTTTTGCCTGACCCCTCCGTACTGCGTACCCTCTTGTTGCCTACCCGGATTGTCTGACCATTCTACCGTTGCTTGTCTCAGTGTCTGTTTGTCTCCCGTGTCCCGCTTCCCTAGTGAGGGTAGGGACCGTCGCCCAGTTGTCGCCCTGGGGGGTAGCCCAGGGGGGCAAGTAGGCAGGGACAGGGGTTGCGGGATATCTCAGGGACCCCCATATCCCGGACACTGTCCTGACAGAAAGAGCTGCAACCTCCAGTCTGGGGTAATATTTGAATAAAAAGGGCATTACTTTTAAGGGTATAAAGTAAGGAGGGGGGTGGCGGCACATTCTGCAGAGGGACATCAGTACATGCAGTCTGAGGAGAATCTAACGCTCCTCTATGTCTATACATATTTAATTCCTCAGTTCCTCTGAGGAACCGTGACTTCATGAAAATTTTCTGTGTGAAAAACATGTAAACACCTATATCAAAGTAACTCTGGCGAAGCCGGGTATATCAGCTAGTATATATAAGCCTATCAGAAAAAAATTTTGAGTATAGGAGGAAATCGGAGCACAAATCTGTGCAAGAGTCAGGGGGTTTAGAGTTTGTGAAAAAACACAATATGCATTTCAAATGAAGCAATGGGATGAAACTGAAAGGGAGGAGACACAGATTAGATATTAGACAGTGAGGGTTATCAAAGAGTGGAACAGGTTGCCATGAGAGGTGGGGAGTTCTCCTTCAATGGAAGTGTTCAAACAAAGGCTGGACAGACATCTGTCTGGGATGATTTAGTGATCCTGCACTGAGCAGGGGGTTGGACACGATGACCCTGGAGGTCCCTTCCAACTCTACCAGTCTATGATTCTAATCCTCCCGATTTGAAACTTTCATAATGTTTAACCCCTTAAGGACACGGACTATTTTGGCATTGAGGACCAAACTATTTTTAGTATTTTTTTATCTCCATTTTTCAAAAGCCATAACTTTTTTACTTTTCTGTCGGCACGGTCGTATAAGGGCTTGTTTTTAGCGTGGCGAACTGTAGTTTTTATTGGTACCATTTTTGGGTACATTGACTATATTGTAAAACTTTTATTATTTTTTTTATGATTGCAGGCAGAGAAAACGCATCAATTCTGCCATAGATATTTAGTTTGTTTTTTTTTAAGTGTTAATTATGCAGCATAAATGATGCACTACATTTTTTTCTGAGGGTCGGTACGGTTACAACAATACCAAAATTCTTATATTTTTTTAGTTTTTTCCCCAATAAAAACCCTTTTTTGGAATTATTTTATTTTTTTCTAAAATCACTACAGGACGCCGGTATCTGGCGTCCTGTTGCCATAGCAACCAGCCGGGCTCTTGCGATAACATCGCAAGAGCTGGCTGAAGTCACAGAGGGGTTAACAGCGGGGGGGCGCAACTAGTGACAGCTGGCTTCCGCTGCGGGATAGCGCAAGATCTGCTATGGTCTCGCGCTTTCCCTATGACATAAGGCTACATCATTTTGCGGGAAGTACACGGCCCCCATGACGAACCATTATGTCATTGGGAGTGAAGGGGTTAAAGACACTGAGATACATAAGTTTGATATCAAACTCAAAAAGTTTTGTTACACAACATGAAAAATGATTTCCACATCAGAAGTGATCAATTTGACCCCCTTTGTCACTCGACACACATCTAGCCTGTAGTCAAAGTTCCCGAGAGCACGGATTTTAGCAGAGCTTGGTGGAATGTAGCATGAAAGGGCAGGACAGCCAGGGGTCATGTATTTGGTATGATGCTGTTATGGTGGAGGGAAGATCTTAGTGTTAGGTGATAGGTGGATCAGAGTTGGGGGTGAGGGAGATCTTGTTTTGAATAAGCTGGCCCCTTTTTCTTTTTCCATTTTCGTTTTTTCCTTCCCTCTTCAAAAAAAATCATAACTCCCTTAATTATCCATCTACGTCGCTGTATGAGGGCTTGTTTTTTGCGGGACGGGTTGTATTTTTCAATGGTTCTATTTAAAGTACCATATAATGTACTGAAAAACTTTTTAAAATTTCTAAGTGGAGTAAAATGAAAAAAAAAAAACGACATTCCGCCATCTTTTAGTGCGTCTTGTTTCTACGGCGCACAAATGGCAACAAAAATGACATAACTTTATTCTATGGGTCAGTACGATTACTACGATACCAAACTTGTATAGTTTTTTTTTTTTACTATACTACTATTTTTTTTTTTTTCAAAGACATTTCATTTTTTTCAATTATTTTCTGCGGTCATTTTGTGCACGCACTAACTTTTTTATTTTTCCGTCGACGTAATAGAGCAAGGGCTCATTTTTTGCGGGATGTCCTGTAGTTTCTGATAGTACTAATTTGGAATACATACAACTTTTTGATCGCTTTTTATTGCGTTTTTCTGGGAGACAGGGTAACTAAAAGTGCATTTCTGGCATTATTTTATTTTTCGGACGACGTTCACCGTACGGAAAAAATAATGCGCTACTTTGATAGTTCGGACTTTTACGGACGCGGCGATACCAAATACATATTTTTATTGTATGATTTAGATTTTTTAATAACAGATATGGCAAAAGGGGGGTGATTTAAACTTTTACAACATTTTTTTATTTTTTTACAATTAAAAAAACTTTATTGATTTTTTTTTAACATTACTTTGAAGTCCCCCTGGGGGACTTTAACATGTGATGCTTTGATCGCTCCTGCAGTATGATGTAATGCTATAGCATTACGTCATACTGCTTTTTGACAGGCACCCCACGGGGATGGCTTGATAGGCAGTCTGTTAAGGCAGCCCTGGGGCCTTTCATTAGGCCCCCGGCTGCCATGACACCTGCACAGCTCCCCCAATTTCTTCTTTTGTACTAAGTTTAGGCTCAAATTAGCATTTTGCTTTATATTCTTCTATTCCATCATTACAGGAGAAAGACGGAAAGCCAGATCCATCCTATGACGGAACCAAACGGATTTCATTAGCTGTAATGGGGTCCATTTGGCTTCTAGCATTTACCTCAATGGAATAACAGAGCGTGATGCTTTATTTTGTCTGGGATTTTATGCAAGATTCTCGTCTGAGGCTCCGTTTGGATGTGAACCTACAAAGCAATCCTCACTGAATTACTTTCTCTCCTTATCATGAAATGGACGATAACGTAGAGTAGCGCAACTTAAAGCACACCTGAGTTTTTAAGAAGGTTTCTAGAATGCACCACGTTCACCACCCGTTTCATGTCTGTAAGTTTTGATTTTCAGGTGACCTTCCCCATTTTTTTGTTTTCCATCTGTTAGCAATCTACTTTTAGGCATGGGGCGTGCAACCAGCCTAGCATTCTGCCAGTAGTTCACTGTCCTGATTTCCCATGCTGCATTGCACAGTCTCTGTACCAATCAGCAGTGAGGCAGTATCTGAATGTCCACCCCTCTGCTCTCAGAGGATGATTCAGAGACATTTTGGCGAGTGGTTAGTAAACGCTCTATAATGTGTGCAAACACACAGACACACACCCACATGCTGTAACAGCAGGAAAGTCAGAGACTGTAGAAATTATCACAGTGTCTGCAGATCTGTCAACCTACAGCCTGAGCCCTTCCCCCTGCTGCTATAAAAATGTCCATGTCCTTGTTACTGAGGAAGCTCTGTACCAAACAACAGAAAGTGGATTGCAGAGAAGCTGGAAGGGAAACCCCTAGCGGCCGCCACTTCACACATAATTTACAATGGTAAATTTTTAAATGCAAGTCTATTACAGAAATACCCCCAGCTAGTAGATGAGCAGAAGTGGTCTGGAAAGCTAGTGTCGGTTTAATAGATTTCTTAGGATAAGGTTCAGCGGTTACCTCTAGCCTAGGCTAGGCTTAGATGGCGATTTTAGATTATGCAACCCTCCTGAAACAAGGTTTGCGCAGCCAATATGGATACAGAGTTCCTTTGTGCAATCTCATTCCCTCTTTTCTGTAATGGAAGTTAAAAGGGTTGTCTAGCTTCAAGTCATTGATGGCCTTTAATGGATTGGCATGACTCTACTGTCCAGGACCCCACTGATCAGCTGTTCGCCTGCCAGATGCACACATGCACAGAACAGATTTCTGCAAGAGGTAGACCGTTCTGTTCCCACTACAGCAGCCATCTTGGTATAACTTCCCACTGAAGTGAATGGAACTTTCTGCAGAAGACAACTCAGTGCATTAGCACACCTGCCTGGTCATCAACCGGGGTCCTAAAAATAAGACCCTATCCTATATAAATTTTGCCCAAAGTAGGCCCTAGGTCTTATTTTCGGGGGATGTCTTATTATACTTGCATAGCAGACTGGGTCCACGTTCCTTCTGCTGCTCTCCCCAGCTCCAACTTGCTTCCTACAGTCCTCGGCCGCTCATGATTTGTGATTGGTTCTTTGACCGCTGCTCAGCCAATCACTGGATGAACCAATGCGTGATTGGTTTATCCAGCGCTGCATTGATTGGCTAAGAAGCAGTCGAAGAACCAGTCACAGCCATCGCTTCCTGGAGGCGGAATTTATGAATCCCATAACCAGGAAGCGATGTTGTACAAGCGGCTGAGGACTGCGGGAATTACGCCGAACCTCTAGAGATCAGCGCAATGGACCTGGACAGAGCTTCCTAGGTAATGTATTTTGTTTAAGTAGTGTAACTAGGGCTTATTTTCTGGGTAGGGCATATATTTCAAGCCTCTCAGAAATTTAGGTCAGGGCTTATTATTGGGGTAGGTCTTATTTTTGGGGAAACAGGGTAGGTAGCAGAGACCCGCTGATCTACTATTGATGGCCGATGTGGAAGATAGGCCAACAACAGTTTACAGGTGATAACTCCTATAATAGGAGACTGCTCCAGTCCCCATCAGGCCTTGCAGTAGCTGTGCGGCTCATAATGATCCTATGGATGGAGCCAGGGTTACATGTCCAGAGATAAACGTCTACGTTAAGCCCTGAAATTACGTACCGATGCGTAACAATTTCCGGATACCGTTCCAATTCTACTAATACCGTCAACAAGCCGGCAAAATATTTTATCATCAATCAAGCCTGATGCAGCGCAAAGCTGAAATGTGTTGCAAGACAAATAAGTGTGAGACGCGGCGGTTCGGAGAACGGCGGAGGGTTTGTTAAAAATCAACATCCAACATTTAAATTGATATAATTGTTCTAATTGACTGTTAATTAATTCCCATGGCGGGGTACTTTCTTGGCCTATATGGTTTACAAGTATCCTATCTTGAAGCGATGAATAATTTATAGTGTGTTCTGATGGCTGCGATGCAAGGATGTCTGTACAACATAGTGCATGGAGGAGGATGAAATGATTAACCCCTACTGCGCTGCACTCAGCTTTAAAAAAAAAACAAAAAAAAAACAACAAAGTCATTTTCTCGTTTCCTGATGCGATATGCTTCAGAGGTCACTTTTTTTTTTCCTCTCCTCCAGAATCATATACTATAAATATTTATGTACGCAGGTTAATTAAAAAATACATATTACCAGGGATTTTGCTTGCATATTGAGTTTATTAGGTTTATTGTCATGCTCAGTCATGTGGCTGACATTTTTATTATCCTAATGAATGAGAGACATGAGATAATAATGCGTTCGATTCATCCAGTCAAAAGAAGAAAAAAAAAAAATATGCAGCTCGTCGCGAGTTTATAACCTTGTTGATCAAACCTGCGTTGTTGCTAATATTGCAGTTAATAAAGAACCAAATCATTTCATCCCCGTTTTGGCGGCGGTGCGGGTTGATTGTTTTACACACAGGTGTCTCTCCGACGGGGGATGCGGAACGGGCAGCTTTAGAATCCAGGTAGCGGTGATAGAGGAGAACCTTTAGACAATGCCTTCTTGTAACCTTTAGTTTTCGACTGAGGGAGGAAAGCATTGTTAGAGCATGGAGGAAGTGATCGATATAGTGTGTGAAGACTGTGGTTGGCACAGTTAAAGGGGCATTTTGCTTAGCACCGTTATATATACTGAATAGCTACTTTAATAGAGAACCACATCTAGTGATGCATTGAATCTCCTTTGGTCTTCAAAAACACAGCATTTCATTGTGACCCAGAGGACGCAGGGTGTGCAAACAAAATATTCCCCGCACCATTACTCCACCTACACCAGCCTAACAGGAAGGATTCATCGATTCATGCTGTTTGCACCAAATTTTGATACTCCCATCTGCATGGTTCAACAAAATCTGGATTTATCTGACCGGTCGATATTTTTTTTAATGCTCTCGGTTTCTCGTAGACAACATGCACTGAGTAGTTCTGCACAGTTTATCAGTATTACGACCAGTAGGAGTTCTCCTGCTGAATCATCTGGGTAGGTCAGCTGACAACATAGCCACAACTCAGTCTTGTTTGGAGAAGAGTCCTAGCCTGTCTTTAAATATGCTTGGCTTCTGCAGTGTATTGCTGGTTATAGCGGAAACTATGTGCATCTAAATCCAGTATTCCTTGTTTAGTTCTTGTATCTGGTTTCTAGTCTAGCCTATTCTTGTCAGTTTAGTCTTATTCTTAGGTTATGCCTAGTTCAGTCCTTGGTTGACAGCTTTGTGGCCGTTTTAAAATTTATTTTTCCCTCTTAGTATTGGCCTAGTCTTGTTTCATATTTGCTTTTTTTTCTTATGCCCTCGCATTATTTTTCAGGACAATGTGTCTGATAATTGTCTCTATTAGGGATATCTGAAGGTTAGTCAGGGACAGTGGTGTCTGGAGTTAGGGTCAATGTCAGGGAAATATTATAGAAAGCCTTAGGGCAATAAATGTTAGGGCAAGTTAATATCAGGCTATTTCTGTTTCCATCACTCTGCTCCATTATCTATTCTGTTACTTCCCTCTGTTGGAGAGTTCCTAGTTTTGTATTTGTCTTTTCTATTAGTGTCGATACATGCTCCATATATTTGTTCCTGTGACTAGTCATTTGTAACATTATTTGCCTCTACTGTAAATCCTGGGGGTTTCCAAGTACCAAGATGCCATTAGTACCTGGGAAAACCAACTGCTATGGGTGAAGTCAAGTTCTGCCATCTTCTGTCCAGCTGGCGTCATTAGGTAGGTAATTAGTAATCAGTAGGTAATCCATGTAGCCATGATTTCAAAGTGAAGCTGAACCAAACATCTTACTATGGGGAATAGATTTTGGGATAAGAATACAGAAGACAACAAAAAGAAAGACAAATTTTGGAAAAACTTTGGCAACTTTAAGCTCCCAATGGTGGGCTTCGTATTATTGCTAAGAGTATTATTGCTACTGCCGTTACTGTGTGGCAGTAAACTCCTGTAAAGGGCTACTCTGGTGATTTTTTAAGTTCTTTCATTATCTATCCCCCCAGAATGTGACAGGTGATCAGATGAGAGGAGCAGTGATGGATACATGTATTTTTGCTGGAGTGGTCCTTTGAGGGTTATAATTTTGGATCTTTATCACAAGTATTTAGTCTTCTTAAATATATATCTTCATGGGTGACTTCAATTCAGAAATGGGTGATCCAAGCTCCAACCGGATTTATTTCAAATCTTTTTCTCTTTCCTTTGGGTTATTTGCAGCTCGCACAACTATTTTTCTCCACGTAAACCTTGCCCCATCTTTCTTCTCTTAAATAAATGATATACCCAAGGATCCGGCAATCTCACATTCTTGGAGCCGTCACTGAGAACTGACTTTCAATCAATCTGACAGCTCTGTCAGTGGCCTCAGGATTTCTGGCTGATTGACAGCACGCAGATGGTGGACGTCTGAAGCTGTCACTACGGTTGATGTTCGTCTTTGAGCCGTGTGCAATCACAGATAAGGAAGAATTGCAGCCCAAGGTGATCTCTCTTGTTTCACGAGAAGACTTTTTAAGTCGTCTCACTAAAGGCCGTGTCAGAAATTTGCCAAAAGGCCACTAAACTAAAAAAAAAAAAAAAAAACTAAAATTACTCTGCCCTTAAGAGGAGAAACACTAAATGTGAAGTTCATTGGTAACAAACCCCACAGAGAAAGAAGTCTTTGGATAAGACAGACAGATCTGCTAAAAGTTATTTTTCCCCGCTCCGTGTGCACAACTGGCCTCCATATACGTAACCGGCCACAGAGCTCAGTGAACACGCTCCAGGCGCTATGAAGCAACACAACTTTTATAGGCTCAGAGATCTTATTTAATAACTGGTCTACAAGAAATAGACATTGGTTCAAATAGGGTTACGGAGAATGTAATGAAAAACACAAACCCAAACAAAAAAATCTACAGAAGAGGTTAAACTCACGGATGGATGAATAAAATACCAATCATGAAGAGAATTTAGGATCTTGGAGATAATATTCTAGAAGGATAGGTTCAACGTAAAAGTTTAAATATGAGTCTTGGAGGCGTACATATCTGACAAATGTCTCAGGTTTGGGCATAGCTTGATATTCTTGAGCAGCTGCACAAATCTTACATGGCCATCCTACTTGTTTCAGTGTGGTTATAGAGGAGTAGATAATGACTTTGCAGATCCGTGCCTTACAGACCCCAGAGCTGAGCAGTAACAAGTGTAGTAAATCTGATTTGTATAGAACTCCAAGGTCTTAAAGGGGTTCGGTCATTAAAAATATATACGTACCTGTTACTCCCCAGTCATTCTACTTACCAGATCTTCGCCTCACCTATCTTCTCCTGTCTCCTGCAGCCCGGGGAAGTCACCTCACCTCCAGCTGACTGATTGTTCTGATTCCTGTGAGGTTACTTACATTCACAGGCAGTCTTCTTCCTGACAGCCAATGTACGTTACGTCACAAACAAGCAGGGGGAGTGCCAATCTACTTCAGAGACTGCTCATAAGAGCGGTCTCAGCAATAGATCAGGATGCCTTCCCAGGCAGTGAACGCTATAGCACAGGGATGTGATCTTCATTGACCTGGCCGGAAGGAATGCCAGCTTCATAACAAGCCGGCTGGCATGCTGTGAGGTATCCCGGGGGCACTGCAGAAGCACAGGAAGGAGACGATGTGGTGAGGAGACTGACGGGGAAGAAATAGGCAAATATATATATATATATATATTTTTTAATAACATAACTAGAGATGAGTGAGCCTGCTCGGGTAAGGCAGTTACTCGAGCAAGCCTCGCTCTTCTCGAATAACTGCATTTTCGTCTAAGCAGGCTCGAGGGGGGGGGAGAGATCTATCTCATTCTCCTCTCCCCCCCCCCCCCCCCCAAGCCTGCTCGGACGAGAATGCAGTTACTCGAGAAGAGCGGGGCTTGCTCGAGTAACTGCCTTATCCCAGCAGGCTCACTCATCTCTAAACATAACCGCTTTAAGCACCTATAGAAGTGCATGGGGCTTTTAGGGTATGCTAACATGTAGGAGATACGCTGCGGATTTTCCTTCCAGACTTAAACGTGTATTCTGGCCCTTTTTAACGTATAACCTATCTCATGGATAGGTCAACAGTAGTTAATGGACGGAGTCCGCTGCCCAGGACAACCATCCATCAGCTGATCATCCACTACACTGGCAGTGGGCCAGATGCCATCGTCAGTGGTCAGAGGAGGAAGTCACACCATCAGCTTCACTCCCTTTGAAATCAATGGCAACGCTGCACGACTCCTACACTTACTGCTCAGAACCATGGCCAGGAAATCCTAACCTGCCCTTCAACGACTAATAGCCCATCCATGGTATAGGTCATCAGTTAAAAAAAAAGGCTGGAATACCCCTTTAAGGTTGTAAAACCCACAACATATTACAGCAGGATCAAAGTGGATGTAGATTTAACAAATCTCATCCACACGCTGTAAAAAAAATCCACGTGGAAAATTACAGAGTGCAAATCCGCATGTAAAACATACAGCGAGATCCATGAGGTGTAGACATAACCGTAGAGTAGCTGGATAGAGGCTGGGAATTGACAACATATCTGTAGTGTATTACAGTACAAAGCAAGTGCGCGATACTAATAGATCTCACCTACGGTACATGCAATGCAAAACATCCACGCAGCCATCAGTGATTTTTAAATCTGCAGCTTATCAATTCCTGCTGTAGAATTAGCTTGGATTTGTGGCGGATGTTTCCCATGTGGATGAATAAGTCCACCAGCAAATACTATTGTTGCAGATTTCACTGCAGAAGATCTACAGATTCACAGGAAAGTCTGCTAGCTTGGTCTACCATAAAATAGAGTACTCACCTACCATGATGATGCTTGTTCGGTCCACACCAGTCGCTGTATCCTGGCTTCCCATCATCACTTGTGTGGACTCATCATCCTTGGAGGTCAGGTTACAACGACTGGTGGGGACCAGGCAAGAGCTACCATGGGAGCAGTAGAAGATTGGGAAGAATATACACATTTTTCATTTTAGCCAAAATGCAGGTCTTTAAAATAAAACTCCACATGATTTGGTGTGGATTTTCCTGTAGCACATCTGGACATATATACACACACTGTATATTATATATATACACTGTATAGATATTGTAAGTCTCTGCTTTTATTCAAATCCAGACAATTTTTTTCTGTTGAATTCTGAACAAAAATAAATCTGGTCACGCTCCATTGGCTGCCATATGCACCTCATTCTTCTCCCCTAGAGCATCGCTCTGTACATACAGCACCTGATGGAATCCCGCACGGTGGCACACACAGTCCCCTATGGCTTTCTAGTATTGAAATGCATGGGATTCCATGTGCCGCCATACAGCTTCTATGCTGTACAGACAGCCATGCTCTCAAAATCTAGTAGGTTACCCCCAAAATTGTAGAATGATGTGGGTCTATACAGAATGAAACTTCTGCATTCTTATGAGATACAGTATATAGTACACATGTGTATATATATATATATATATATATATATATATATATATATATAATCGACCCTAAAAACGTAGATAAACTTAAAGGGTTTAGAATAGATCAATAACGGATGACACGGGTCCATTGCCCACGACCCCAGGTAATCAGCTGTTTCCTGGGATCTGCCATGTTGCTAGAAGCAGACAGCTCAGTACATTGTGCAGTAATCCAGACCAGCCACTGCGCAATGTACAGAGCTATCCGCTTCCAGACGCATGACAGTATCATACACTACAACAGTGGCTTATGGAAACAGCAGATTGCCGGGGGTCCCGGGGAGTGGACCCTTGCCAATCTGACATTGATGACCTTTCCGTAAAATAAGTCTGGTAACTGACCCATCTGAATGTGCCACAGACCACTCATTCATAAGGTAAACACATAAACAAATCACCGCCGTTGGCCATGGAGGGATGCACTGCCGGCAGTGATGAAGACAAATAATCGTTTGTGCTCTAGTAGAGTCTGAATCTGGCTGTGTTAAGGCCAAGCAGATGAGCGTCCATCTTGTTGATCGGTGCTTATCTACCGATGCAAATTGTTCTGTATGAAAAGGGCCTTTATTTAAAGCGACCCTCCGGATTTAGAACACAATTCTGTCCCAGAACCAGAAGAGAGATTACCACCTGAAGATGTCCTTCTGTTGTCCCTTTGATCTGCTGGTCGCAGGTGCCATTTTCAGATGGCCGATGTTTTCTTCAAACTACCTAACTCACCAGAGTGCATTGGTAGCGCTAGACTACTAAGGAACTATATCTGCTCTCTGATTGGCCAGAACTGCTCACATGATCAGCACTCGTCAATCAGGGAACAGGGCACAGTGTGCATTAGGTAATTAGAAGATTGCTGCAGTCATTTTGTGCAGCCAAAAATGGGGCCCGGGGCCCAATATCAGAGAATCGGAGGGGCAGCAGAGAACGACTGCAGGTAATATACCCCCCTCTTCTGTCCCAGGGCAAAATGTTGACCCAAAACTGGAGAGTCATTGTAAAGATATAGAACCAACTCCTTTCACCCAGCATTCTTTCTATAGTCCCCTCTTATTTGTGGCCAGGAGGGTTAAACGGTAACAAAATTACGGTTTACAAATGTTATTTTCTTCTTTTAAATACCCGATGATGGGATTAATTCTTCTTATCATGCAGCTATGTAACACAACACAAAGCAGATCACTCCAGACTAAAAGAAATGTCTCAATACCGGCATTAATTAAATATTTTTTCCATTCATGTGCATTAATGGCAACCAGGCTTCTACAGAGAATGGTCATTATTACAGACAGCAATGGAGACATAAATTTCCTGATAATGAAAATGTCAATTGGGTAAGAGTCTATCACAGTGCATGCTGATAAGTACGACCTTTCCCTCTGTCTACAGTCTAAGTCATGTTTCAAGAAGAGGAACATGTAAGGTTAAGTCTTCTTATTTATGATGGGGTTTAACAGAAGTCTTTAAATGACAGATCTCACATTCATTCTACCTTGGTTTGGCATTGAAACTTCCTCCTTAAAACTTACAAGGTCAAAATCAGTCAATACTTTCCATGTCTTTCATTCACGATGTACAGAATTTAATGGCAATAGTACTGAATAAAGTGTGCAGAGAAACCTTGGGCAGCCGTTCGAGAAACATAAAAGGGTTGTACTGGATTGGAAAAGCACTCCTCTAAAAACAGCGCCACACCTGTACATGGGTTGTTAATGGTATTGCAGCTCGGTGGCATTCATTACAATGGATCCGGCATACAACAACAGGGCCGGGTCTGATGCTGTTTTGGGAAGAAAGCAGCTGTGTTTTATGACTAAACTTGGAAACACTTTTAAGTACATGTAAAAATGAAACAATCTTCTGTTCTATGAAAAGGGGATGTACCAAGATTGCAAGCTATCCCCTACCCATAGGGGGAACAGAGGGGGTCACTCTGCTGAACGGGACTTCCATGATCCTGTTCTGTCTGTCACTGTGGGCTCGCTTCTTCCCCTGCAGAGACATCGGTAAGAAGTGAGTGCCGGTTGAGCATTCACAGTCAGCGCTCCATTCATTTCAATGGGGCTGATGGAAATATCTGAGCAGCTGCCGCTTGGGTATCTCCACAGCCCTATTGATGGTGATTGGAGCGTTGATGCACTTGAATAACCAGCGCTCTATTTAGTCTCCTCCTCACTATGGGGTGGTGCAGTCACCCCACAATGAGCGGGATATGAGACCCCTGATATTGAGATCAGTAGCAAGAGTTAGCTCTAGAGATGAGCGAGTATACTCGCTAAAGTCAATTGCTTGAGCGAGCATTGCCTTTAGAGAGTACCTGCCCGCTCGAGACAAAAGGTTCGGGTGCTGGCAGCGGGCACGGAGCTGCGGGAGAGAGCGGGGCAGAACGGAGGGGAGATCTCTCTCTCCCCCCGCTCCCTCCTGCTGACTGCCGCTACTCACCGCTCCCCCGCACCAGCACCCGAACCTTTCATCTCGAGCGGGCAGGTACTCGCTAAAGGCAATGCTCGCTCGAGCAATTGCCTGTACCGAGTATACTCGCTCATCTCTAGTTAGCACCATATTTGTAACCCAAGAGGGAAGCTCTACCATTCCCCCTATGTGAAAAAAAATTGACATCACTTCTTGACGTGAAATTTGCATCGGAAAAGCTGGACGCAGATTTGCTCCATTGGGAAGGGCCAAATTGTATGTGAATCCAGGGTAAAGTCAAGTGCAAATCCACAGCAGCAATCCATAGCTGAGCTGCAGATTTCTGCCACGGATTAGGAGGCAGCATCCGCCCGGATGAGGAATCGGCTGTGTAAGCACGGACTTGGTGATAAAAAAAAAACTAGAGAAGGATGGAATGTAACACGAGGACCCGACTGTTACGCACACATATATAATTTTATTTAGAGGGATCCAGCTATGAAAATTCACGGATGCTTGCAATGACAAAGTTGCCATATTTCAGCTTGAAGTTTAAGAGTGCCATGTTTCTTCTTGAGTAAACTGCGATTTCCGACGCCGAGCGTTAAAAGGTTGAGTTCATAGGAGTAGTTAAATTATTCAAATTCTATTCTAATCTAGGGTTCAGTCACAAACAGAATGCTGAAGGCACAATGCATTTTCTATGCAGCACAGATTAAACTATGCGATTTTATACTTTCATTAAAAAGACATAACAATGTGTGGGATTGAGGATGAACAGACCCTGATTTCAGTGCTTGAGAAAATAAAGACTCACATAAATTCTTGTTGTAAAACTTGAAATTGTTCTCTCACTATTCCCCTGAAAAAGTATAATTTTTACAAATGATACCTATAAATTCATCCCACGTGGAAGTATGCATAACAGACTGCTTAATATATAAAAGGCATCCGAGGGGCGGTGGGGAAGGGGGAGATTAAACCTTTCTCTGCCGGAGCAGGAGGCTCTCGGGTTTTGGTAAATGTTTTAGAAGCACATCAGACAAATGCAGAACCCGGAGCGACGGCAGCGCTACTCCTAGGAGCTGCAGCGCCCTGTATGCTGCCACAGATGGGGAGACGCTATTAGGACGGCGGCGCACAGACATTTACTGCACACAATCCGCAGCATATGGTGTCAATCCTCAGCAGATTTCACCTAAATTCAATTAAAGGGGTGAAATCCGCATCAAATGGTCATATGGATTTTAGTGTGGATTTGCTGCAGAGGTTTTCCCGCTGTGGAAAGTCCGCCGCAAACCCGCTGCATGTGAATACGCACTTAGGATGGGTTCATGCACCGTGTTTTTGAAGGAAAAAAAAGCCACGTTTGTCGCGGCGTTCTGGTTTAGCTTTTTTTGGCGGCCCAATGTTGCATTATGGGGCAGATTTTTTCTGCTGCGAGAATTCTGCAGCAAATGCCCCGTGTGAACGAACCCTTAACGTCTATACTTCAATACAAAATGCAGCACATTTACAGGCAGATTTACTAATGGAATTGCACCTGGACCGTGTTGTAAAATATACCAAAACTTAGTAGATTTCTGGCCAGGGGCGTAACTATAGGGGATGCGGTTGCAACCGGGCCCAGGAGCCTTAGGGGGGCCCATAAGGCCTCTCTTCTCCATATAGGGAGCTTAATATTATGAATAAAGCATTATAGTTGGGGGTCCTGTTACAGGTTTTGCATTGGGGCCCAGAAGCTTCAAGTTATGGCTCTGTGCAGCATGGTTTAGGTATGGGTACGGGTACAGATAGAGGTGGGGCCCCAGCTCACATTTTGCATCAGGGCCCCTGAACCTTTAGTTACGCCCCTGTTTCTGGCACATCACCTTTTAGACACATTTATGGAACCAAAAGGAATAATCTGCTGTGCCTCTCTTGACAAGGGAGCGTGGCTTAGCTGTAAGGAGTAGCTAAAAATGTGACAATGTGCTTCAAAATGTGGCCCAAACTTAGCCAACCAATAGGTGGCATAAATTACTGCCGGCAGTGCATCCCTCCATGGCCAAAGGAGGGATGTTGCGCCAAATTCATCATCCAGCATGGGCCACTGTGGTATATTTGGTGTATTTTTAGAGCATCTTGACAAAGTCTGCAGCAGGGAATTTAATATCTGGGCAATATTTGATGATATTTTTCTTAATTTTAACTTTATTCTCTTCTCTAGTTTAAAATGCAATAAATTTATCAACTGTCACAAAGTGTCGTTAAAGGGAACCTGCAATGACCTTTGAGCCCTATTTACAATTTGTGGATGAAAGGTTAGGGTACGGAGTGTCCAGGGTAGCAGTCATTTATACTCACCGGCTCTGCGTTCCTGCGCTGTGCCCCCCAGAAGTCCACGCATGCCAGCAGCAGGACTCTTCGCAGTCGCTCTGTGCGCACGCTCCCCAATTCATCTCTATGGGAGAGCGCATGCACAGAACAGTCTGAAAAGAGTCAGCTGCTGGCCCGCATGGACGTCAGGGAGGACACAGCTCAGGAACGGAGCGCCCGGTGAGTATAAAACACAGCTCCCCAGACACCCTATTGTGCCTCAACATGTTTTGGTGACACTTTTTGGGTCAGTGGCGTTTTCCAAAACATAGCACGCTGCGGGTATGGCGCTTTTTCTGGCATTTGCCCAATCTCTTCTAGAAGACTTGATAAGCGCCAGAAGACAATGCATGTGGCATTAAAAAAAAAACAGCTAAAATGCTTGTAAAAAAACACTATGAAAAGCAGCTGAAATTCGCATGGTTTCTCCCAGCAGTTAAAGATGCTGAAAACAATAAGTGTGAACATAGATTTTAGAATGCAGCTTCATGTCAGTTTAAAAGGGTTGTCCTCCCTCCATCGGTTGGCCTGGTATAGCAGCCCAACGTCATGCACTGCAATGGAGTTAAATGGCAGTACCACGCCCCAACCCGCGGGCAGAGGTGCTGCTGATTGTGTCATCCTGGACAACCTCTTTAATGCATTGTGTCTGCATCCACTAGTGTGATGTCACATAATATCACTGCTCAAATTAAACGGTCGGGTCGTATGTGATATTTTGGATTGCAAAAGTCCAGATACTTTTCCACCCGTGGGCGCCAGAAACTGCGTGTACAACATGTACTGTTTCACGTGGCCCCATAGACTAATATTAGCATGGCTAGAAGGCTGTATTGTGCAGCGCTCTACCAGGATCATGAAGTGTGATAACCGTGATATGCAAGGTAGTTATGGGACCCTGGACCGTTCACACGGCACATCTGAACATACATTTACAGCCAAATGTATTTCCCATGATCTATAAATTCAGGCAGGAAGTCTCATTTAGACCTTTGCTATCCAGGATCAAATTAGATGGATTCACATGTTAAACGTATTAACGTCTCTATACAAGTGATCAAAAAGTTGGGTTTATAAGGAAAAATGCTAAAGATATTCCAAACGCATTTCACATTATCTCAAAAAGCTGTACCATGATGCTTTGCTGCAGAAACTTTTTTCCTTAGAGCTTTCCCATGTGCGCAGACTTTCTGTCCAGGCCTCTAGAACTAATGGTTCTGTAGAAATGATCAAATAGATGTAAATACTGTAAATGGGTTTGTATACACGTTCACTACATTATCAAGAATGTGTTATTTAGATGGAGAACACAATTAAGAGGCACTGCTATACAGCCCCGGAAAACCTGAAATAATTGTGACTTAGGTTGGGTCATTAAAGTGTACCCACACTTTTAGATGTCTATTTAGAATACGCTGCCCTATGTGTGCATGAGGAATACTATACCTGGCCATTATATGACTTATATACTGCATGTATCAGCAGTTTTCTCCTCTGCATTTTGCATCTCTAACTTTCAGTTCTCTCAGAGATGATGGGTGGAGACTAGTTGTCATGATGTCTTCATACACTGCATACACAGAGAAGAAGAGATCCTGCTCCCCTATCTCTGAGCTGGTAGGTGAAGACTGCTGCTTCGATGTTTCCATACACTGCACATGGAAAAAACAGCAGATTCTGCTCTCTAACTCTCCAAAGCACATACAGAGAAATAACTGCATCATGGAAAACATTATACAGCAGTACTGAACAGTGAACATGTGATTTCAGTTGTTCTGGGACAATAAATCACTTATTTGTCTCTCCTTCTGTAGAACCCTCCTCCTTTTCCCTGCCCCTCTCCAAAAGATATCAATCTCCACCTCCTATGTACCATCTCTATATCTCTGTTACTAAAGTTGGAGTTCACTTGTCAACAGGCAGCGAGTAACAAATTAGAACCGAGACCCCTAGTAGCCTGAACTTTAGGGGGGGGGGGGGGGGTCAGCACATAAAAAGTCACTTTAGGAAAAGTGATTTATCACATTGGCTATTGAATTAACTTAAGTTGCCTTAAAGTTCGGCGTCTATTTAAAGAGAGTCTGTAACCATCTTTTGGCACCCCTCTAAGGGCAGCACAAAGTAGTGACAGTCACACTGATAGGTCTGCTGTATGTATCTGTGCAGTATTTTTTGAGAAACTTGCATTTTAAATCAGTAGCAGGACATGCATAGAGGACAACTTGAAGGAGTCCTGGATATTCATGAGCGGCAGGCTAACTCCACTCTATCCGCAATTCAGCCATTGATTGACTCCTTTCTGCCTATTACTATGCATAGTGGGAGAGCTGCCCATCAGTGGCTGTTGAGTGGGATGACTGTGGCTAGCTCGCAGCTGATGGATATGCAGGAATAGTTCTGTGTCTGGCTGCTAAAATACAAGTTTCCCCAAAACTACCGCACAGATACACACAGCAGACATATCACTGTAATCAGTGTGACTGCCACCACCTTGTGCTGCTTTCAGGGAGTACTGCACAATGATGACAACAGATTCCCTTTAAGATTATATGTCCATTCAGTTTAACAACCAAATTGCAGGAGTTTCTGCTGGTTGTGCATATGGCCCAAACGGTCCGAAGCTAAACTTCAGTTAGAATCGTCCAATCCTGGGAGCAAATCCTGAGGTAAAAGTTACAGAATCAGCGGTCACACAATGGGAAACAATGTGTGAACCCACCATTAAGATTTTTGGGGAACAACTAGCCGTATAAATGATACAGTCAAGTCAATCACCAAGTCATCTAGTCTTGCATTTCGATGGATTTTAAAAAGATTCAGAAATTCCTTTAATTTCGCATCACACTGGTGGCAGATTAGTGGTATTTACTGGATGCATTAAAAAAAACTTTAGTTTCAAACTATACATTCTCCCCCAATGACACCTACTGTTGCCTTCTTTCCATTGTCCCTGGGCCGCTTATAAATATAAAAAGGGCTATTTAACCATTTGTTTATCTGTAGCTGGATTGGTCATTCCAAGGCACTGGTGGTCCCCTACTACTGCATCGCTTAACAAGTGGGTGTTGGAGGGTAACCCGTTAATGTGAGTGGACAGTCCAATAGCTGATGACAACAGGCAATGTGATACCTGGGTGAGATGGATGGAATTCAAGGATGGAGATGGACTCACTAGAGGGTTTGAGAGACAGCGGTAGTGGGTCATTGACTTTGATGTTGGCTTCTACACTGTACGAGGCTCCCGCCTCTTACTTCTCTTTCTCTCATTCCCCCCCCCCCCCCTTTTCTCACTTTCCTCTTATTTTTGTGGCCTTCAATAGGTGTTTTCTCAGATATTTTATAGTTCGTCTTACAATAATGTTCACAGCATGGAACATAACCGGCAGTTCTTACACTTTATTGATTATAACATAATCTGTTAATTTGGAAGGGTAACATATGCTGTCAAATTACGGCAGAGGTTCTCTCCTGCACGCATGATGCCACGTTTGTCCTTAATGCCATACACTGCTGTTTCGGAGAGCTCTGTTAATATATGGCGCGTTATTCTGCACATTGGTTTCACCTTTGCATACCGGGTTTGACTTTTTAGTATCAAACTTTATTAAGGTTTTTTTAAAAACACCAATAAAAATCATTGGAAAGGAAAAATACATTTTTGGTGAAAGATTGTAAATAAACCAACAATATAACCTGATTTCCAGGAACCCATGAAGGCAGGGAACTAAAAATTGACCCAGTTCACTTTTCACACTGGCCCGTTAAAATAGGCTGCTTTTGGCACGGTCTATAACTATATTAACCAGAGACTATCTTTTTGGAAAAATCATTTTCTAGTCTTTTCTACACATTCTGCCCAAGTCAAGTCAACGGCAAAAGGGGATCATTTTGCTCAAAAGACAACGACCTGCGAAAACCGTTACCCCTTCAATACTTTCCTCCGTCTTACAATGAAATCTACACCGTTGCGATGGTGAACGTCCCCTTCACGGAAAAAGAAGAAGTTACTGAAATCTTCATGAGACGGAAAAAAGAAAATTACTTACGATGGACAATTTCAGTTTAACTTGCTAAAATAAGACACCACCCCATAAAATAAAAGTTATTGGAAATCACTCCCCGTCTGCAGTGTGGTATGATCCTCAGGTCATCGCTAATGTATTCCAAATTTGCTTGAAACAGAACAGTTGAGTTAACCTACACGGCATAAATCCGCAGGGGCACCTTCCATGATACAATTTAATGAAAATAGTCTATGCATTATATTGCACTGTCATAACTTATCGAGGGGCTGGAGTGTGCGATTCAGCGGATGGCTGCAGACTCTTTCCGGTACAGGAGATGCCTTGAAAGGAATGACGTCATTTTCTCCTTAGCTACAAAATATTATTTCCTTGTACTTTCAATTGGCGACTTCAAAGAAAGAGTTTCAGATGTTTTTTTTCCCCATGTATGTTTAATTCATTCATGCCTCTGTTAATTCATTCCATGCCTTTACCTCCTCAGATGCAGCATGAAACTTGCCGTTTTCTTTTATTTAGTGTAACTTACAGAGTTAACTCGATAAGTACAACTACAGACCTATGTAAACCACTGAAAGACATGTGGTAAATGAGAGTCAGCTCTACTACAGTATGTGCATACTGCAAGTAAGAAGCGTAAATACTCTGCCCAAAATACTAGATTATACATAGGAGCAAAATTCAGTTAAACTGTTACAAACGGGCAGATTTTATTATTGATGTTCTGCAGCAAACCATCTGATGAAAATTAGTGCGCAAGCAAAATACACTGAATGGTCACTTTATTAGATCCCCATCTAGAAGTGCGTTGGGCCTCCTTTAGTCGTCATAACTGCAACAATTCATTGTGGTGTCCATTCCTGGGTATCAGAGGACCCAGGGTGCACCAAGAAATCATTCCCCACATCATTGCTACATCTTCACCAGCCTGAACTGTTAACATCTGACAGAAAGGGGTCAGCGATTCATGCTGCTTGCGCCAAATTTGACCCTCCTATCAGCACAGAGCAACATAAATCTGGATCCATCTGACCAGGAGATGTTTTTCCGCTGTCTACCAATACAATTTTGCGCTCTTTTGCCCCCTGGAGTCTTGCCTTTGTTTCTCTTAGACTATAATAGCAGTTCCAGCACTACTGTGTCTATCTATACTAAGGAACCACGTGTTGCATGTCCAGACATGTTAGTTGAAGCACTAGTGTTTTATTTGGCTGCAGTTTGTTTGACTGTGCAGTCATCAGAACAATTCCTGACATCCTCCTCTGACTCCTTTCGGTGAAGAATTGTTTCTGTCCACAGGAACCCCTTTATTTGGATCACGCCATTCTCGGTATATTCTCCGCACCATTACACAAGTGGGTGTGATGCACAAGAAGAGCCTGCTACATTTTAGAAAACTTCATAAAAATTTAGGTATGCTTTAAAGGCAGATCTGATGCGCATTTACAAAAGTAATCATGGCCAAAACCCAAGGCTGAAACTCAACTTTTTGCTCCGGATGTTTTGGGCGGATCCGAACAACAACTCGCTCCAATCAGTAGGGTTAATCCAGGGAAATAATGAACATGCTCGTTATTTCCCCGATGGTGTAACCAAAATTCTGATTGGATTTTTTTCCACTGCATTACGAAGACCCCATTCCCTTTTGGAAGTAGATTTGGAACATGAAATCCACCGTGCAAATCCAAGGCATTTGAACCCTACGGAGCCGTATGGACTCTCTGTGCTGCCGTACGGTGCCATACTTTCCCCTGGAAGCAGAGAATACGTCTGCAGTGCAGCATCCGATGAAGCATGCCATCATCATCTGTATAAGTCTGTGAGGATGAAAAAAAGCATTGCACATAAACTCCGAGGCATACAGAAGTACAGTATGGCCCCATACATATCTATGGGTGCCGTATTGCAAATCCCTACAACACAGACCTGTAACAGGGCTGTGCATGAGCCCGTAGGGAAGGCTAAACGATGCAACGAAACATTGGACAGCTTGGTGGTAATATCTCTGGCGCTACGGCGCGCTTCCCTCAGGCATGTGCTTATCCTCCTTTTAGTCATCGAGGATAGATAGACAATAATTAACACTATAAAAACCCAGTATGATGCCCAGGTGAGAAAAAGTTGAAATTGGAATCAGCTTGGATTTAATGTATGGCGTTTCAGTGCCACGTTTTAATTCCTTCTCTTTATAACTCCGGTGTTAGTCTTGCTGCAGAGCTTCATCTTGTCTGCCTGGGAAAAGGAATAGGTTTGTAGCTCTATTGGCGGTGTATAAACAGTGACATCCGCTGGACGGTCGTCCCCTTGTGTGCAATATCCATCTCTGATCTCTAGTCATATGTTGAGCACATCTGGAATCTAAAAGGGTCAGGATCTATTGTAATACCGCATCGTCTCATCCTTCTGTCTCTTTGATGAGCAACAGTTCGACAATGAGGGCGTCGGAGCTTCCTCTCTGCTCCGCCGAGCCCGTCTTATTTCCTAGGCCGTGATTAGGCGGACCGGGCCATTTACAAATCTATGTATCATTATGCCGAGCTCATATATAAAACATCAGCAGTATGGCAGTATAATATTTTCATATCCGAAATCACAAAAAAAAAAGAGGCAACACAGCGGCCAAGTCTCGCAAAAAATATGCTGTAAATGTAAGCCTTAATAAGTCTTGTTCCGTTGAAAGGAAATAAAACCTGAGTATTAATGAGGTATAATTATATATTTAAAATCTTTTTCCCTTGTGCAGTATATAGGATTAATGCCAGTAAACTCATAAACTGCAGCATTCTAGTCCATTACATCTGCAATGATTAGAGATAGTTTGAACATCTGGCATATAATCTGTGATAGAAAACAGCATTCCACTCTTTTAATGGACGTCTGGAGGCTACACGTATCTGGTTTTATCTCTTTTCTTTTAACTCTTTGTGACAGAGGAAGGATCGGGCTCGCTGGTCGGCTTTTGTTCTGTGTTTTTTTTTTGTTTTATGCTTTTATTTTTTTATTTTTTTTTTTTTAAGGAGCTGCCGCATCTTGATATACAGAGAGTGGATGCCGGTTGTTTTTTTGGGTACCTTTTAGAGTAAATTTCATATGGATCCCAGAGGAACCATAGATGTAGCCATGAAAAAATTTATTTCTAAGCCTATTGTGCTGTGCTGCAGTTTTAAGGTTCCCACAAAGTCCCCAGTCTGTGCGTTTCTCAAGACTGTACACCTACTCGAGCAGCTGTGACAAGGCTTGGAGGGAAACCAAAAGGGATAAGAGAGACACTGTATCCCTCATTGTGTGGGCTGAACTGATGGGCTTCATTCAAACACAAAGTTACATCTAGAGAAGATCGATTTGCGAGTTATTTAGGCAGTGAGGTTACTGGAAGACTCTTGGGTTCCAGCAATTCAACGCCTTATAGGCTTCATTAAAGGGGTTGTCTCGCGGCGAAAGCGAAAAAAAAATTTTTTCACTTACCCCCGCATTCTGCCCTGTTAAAAAGAAAGCATAGGTTAGTTTTTAAAAAGCACATTGCACTTACCTGCATCAGCGTTCTGCAGCTTCTTCTATTCTTCTTTTAAAGATGGCGCCGCTGGTCTTCTCCCACGGTGGACCGCGGGTCTTCTCCCATGGTGCACCGTGGATTTTCTTCTCCTTCCTTGCGTTCCATTGCCGATTCCAGCCTCCTGATTGGCTGGAATCGGCACACGTGACGGGGCGGGGCTACGATGACGACGCGGTGAGCAGCTCTCCGGCACGAGCGGCCCCATTCACCAGGCAGAAGACTGCACAGCGCAAGCGCGTCTAAAAAAGCAAGAAGCCAGCGAAATTAGACGAAGCCATGGAGACGGGGACGCCAGCAACGGAACAGGTAAGTGAATAACTTCTGTATGGCTCATATTTAATGCACGATGTACATTACAAAGTACATTAATATGGCCATACAGAAGTGTATACCCCACTTGCTGCCGCGAGACAACCCCTTGAATACCGTTTTTTTTTTTGCAAACGCTGCAAATGACAAGATGTTTTTCTGGTGACTAGTATAGCTTAACGATCTTGTAAAAGTGGCTTGTCTACCAAACGGTGGGCATGGGGTTCAGTCCGGTGGCTGCATAAAGTTTCAGTCTGTTGGCTTGTGTACAACACAACGCCAAATGGGAGGGCGAGTGGGCGATGCACAAGAGAGGCGGATAGTTGCCATACAAAGCATGGCTGTCTGATGGCACAAATGAGGATTAAAAGCCAGTGGCTAATAGGCAAGTCAGAAGCTCTATCAAAGGGGTTGTATAAAGATAGGATAGGTGACAAAAGTCTGATCAATGGGCATCTCACCGATCCTGAGAACAGGAGTCCAATGTCACCCCTCCTCCTCACTGCAGACTCATACAGAGGAAAAAATTGGATGGAACGACTGCTGCGCACGTGCAACGCCGCTTCATTCATTTTCAATGGGATCGCTGGAAAAAGTACTCGGCTATTTTTTTTTTTCACGGACTGACGGTTCATGTTAAATTGTGGCATGTCCTATTTTGGCGTGTTTCCCACATATAAAAATCTGTCATTAAAAGGGTGCATGAAAAAAATGGAGTGTACTCACATGGCATTTGCATGCTCATTTTTTTTTAACAAAGCCATCAACTTCAATACGGACATTAATTGGGCCACCTTCCTTTTGGTGATGTGCATAAAAACGGATTACACTCGGATGACACTCAAACGATGACCCCCATATTTTCAGCATTATTGGCAGCACATCATCCTTTTCCACGTGGAGAGGAGATCCCGACAGCAATCATTTTTGTGGTAGCACGAAATATTCGATAAGCCAACAGAAATCTGAGTCAATCTACCATCCCATTGAGTTCATATAACCTGAGGGGTGGACTTTTCCAAGTGCACATCTGAAATCTGTAGATGATATGATGTAGAAAAAGGAGTGGCGCTTCCTCAGTGGTGGTGAGCAGGTCCTTGTCCTAATTGGGTATCTTGATGGTGAAATAGCAAGAGAGGTATATGCATGGGGTGTCGGATGCAGCCAACTTAGGAAACATTCAACCCATGGAAAGACGTATGTAGAATGGAATAGTGCAACCCTTTAATAGACGTCTCTCAGTAATACACGCACCCGGCCTGTGTTCCACTATTAACTAGCGTGCGTCTCCAGCAATACGGAAGAAGAAGCATTGCGTTGCATCGAAACACATTTTTCTAAGATTGTTCTACGAAATAAAAATGGAGACATTTAATGATGACATCTGTGTATGTGCAGGTCTATTAAAAGGGTTGCTCCTCACACCTCGGTCTCAATGGTCCAGCCCTTGAAGACTCCAACTTTTATGGACGCAAGTCCCTTTTTTGAGCCATTCCAAAGACCCATCCCTCACTCCTCCCAAACACCCCTTCTTATCCCCCCTTTCTCTCTCCTGTACCTCTCTTGGTCTTTCACTTGTTTTATATTTGGTTAGTGAGGTTTATACTTAAGTGCCAATGTAGGACAGCGAGTACTTAGATGTAGACCTTCAGAGTTTAAAGATGGAGAATGATACGGTTCTACTGCGTACAAGCTTGTATTTGTTGAAAACCCGATTGCTTTGCTCCATATATTATGTACAACCTGTCCTAATGAAAACTTTTTGAACGAGAAGGGTTGCTCCTTATTTCCAGCCTTTTGGTCCATGCCATTCACAACTGAAATCTGTGTTACAGAATAAAAGAAACAATTGGCCCCATCATCTAAAATGAAACTCCACAGCAAAAATCTGAAACTCAGCTTTTGATATCTGCTGCATGTTATCTGGCTAATCCAGACTTCCACCATGGATTTCATCTGTATTAATAATGCATAAGGGTACATTGGCATGCACTGGAAAAGCTCAAGATTTATACAAACTTAAGGGGTTAAATACAAACATGTTTCTGCTAGAACCTTTAGTGAGGTGGTTTTACTCTAACTTTGCTTTTGTTGATTAACAGGGAGTGATCTGCCCATTGATTGGCTTCTGGGCTAGGTATAAAAGGCAGGTCCTGTTCCCTAAGCTGCGGTGTGACTCATTAGTTTTTGCACAGAGCCTTGGGAGGAGTGAGTTGCCCCAATGCTACTGGAGAGCTGCGTTTTCCTGTACCAGAGAGAGCAACTTGGATTCCTGGAGTGGCACTACCCAAGTATTGCAACGTGAGTGCCAGATGGAGGTCTGCAGATCGTTCGAAGAAACTTCAGCTGCAATTGCGAACTACAAGTCCTGAGCTGTCAACAGGAGACAGGCCACCAGCAAGTATTCGGATATTCAAGTTTTGGTGGTGTGTAATTGCGAGTACCATCACTCAAGCTCATCACTAGTAAAATGGATTGTTTTGACTCCATCACTGTACAGTCTACCCAAAGCTAAGGTGCTAGTTTGCTCAGAGGACGGTGACTTCATATATTTCAGTTAGCGGATTTACTCATTGGGTTAACTAAAGTTCCTGCAAGACTCCTATTTTCAAACAGCATCTTTAGAGCCATTTCTCCATGGCCAGGGTAACCATTTAAGGACTGTGACCATTCTATATTGCATGCACAATATTAAGGACACCTCATTCGTAGGGTACAGACTGAGTTATAGCACCCATCGAATGTTTGTAAACGGATCGCATTGAATCCAGATAATCCTGCTGTATGTTATTGCCGTATTATTCTTTATTGTACATCCAGTACTGATATAAGGCCGTTACATACAAGGTGTCATATTCCACATATTCCAGTGGTTACAATACTGGGCGCACGTGGATGAGGCTTCAACAATTTCACATTTGTAGTAATGGTCATCTCATAAGAATAAGCGGTCCCTAGGGCCTGGGTGCAATTGCCCCCCCTGAACCCACTATAGTTACCCCTCTATATAGTCCCAGTTGAATTTAGGCTGACTTTTACATAATTGCACCCTGCTAATAAAATTCCAGGATTTCTCAGCACTGGAAATATGAGATAAAGTGGTAATCACACAGGACAGACATTTTTCTGCACATGGTCATATCCTAAAGAACATTTCAGTCAACCCCCCCGCCCCCCAACCCAAAATAAGTGACAACAGGGAGCAATAGATTGTATTCCGCTGCACAGGATACTACTCAGAATCCTTTTAACTAAAACGGTGAAAATTCCAACAATTCTCAATACAAAAAGAGTATTTCCCACAGAAGAATGCCTTCAGAATACAATATATTTGTTTATATATTGACTCAACCAAGAAAAAAAAATACTCGGCAAAATGATAATCATGTTTCCTGTGCAGTAATTAACTTCTGATAAGGACACATTAATTATATCGAGTGATGAGAGTTTGGGGATATTACACGGCTTCACATGGGTATGTAATATAATTTATCACAAATCACAGAGCAATAGGTAATTATATTTGAACATAACAATACCTCCAGTGTATGAAGAGGTAAAACGCTGCCGAAGACCCGGGCACTAAGCAAACAGTTTACATTACAATTTGTGGCGAGCGCGGAGACGACACGGGGCAGTCGCTTCTCATGTAGATTTTTCGGGGGCGCCAACTAAATATCATGGACTCAAAACTTCTTCTTCAGATTTTATAACATTAGTGTTTGTTTTTTTTCTGCATATTTGTGTTCTGTATTTTTAGATGGCTCATGTTGAAAGGTTTCTAGAAGGTGTACGATTAAAGGGGTTGTCCCGCGGCAGCAAGTGGGTCTATACACTTCTGTATGGCCATATTAATGCACTTTGTAATATACATTGTGCATTAATTATGAGCCATACAGAAGTTATAAAAAGTTTTATACTTACCTGCTCCGTTGCTGGCGTCCTCGTCTCCATGGTGCCGACTAATTTTCGCCCTCCGATGGCCAAATTAGCCGCGCTTGCGCAGTCCGGGTCTTCTCCTGTTCTCTATGGGGCTCCGTGTAGCTCCGCCCCGTCACGTGCCGATTCCAGCCAATCAGGAGGCTGGAATCGGCAATGGACCGCACAGAAGAGCTGCGGTCCACGGAGGAAGAGGATGCCGGCGGCCATCTTCACCGGTAAGTATAGAAGTCACCGGAGCGCGGGGATTAAGGTAAGCGCTCCGGTAAGCTTTCTTTAGGTCCCTGCATCGGGGTTGTCTCGCGCCGAACGGGGGGGGGGTTGAAAAAAAAACAAAACCCGTTTCGGCGCGGGACAACCCCTTTAATATCTTAAGGATTGCGTCATGCCACATCGTCGCTGCAATCCTGGCTCACCTGCTACTGGGGCTGCGGTTGGGCACCGTCATCATGCACATGCTGCAAGTCATACCTGTTCCACACCCCGGTCTGCGGTGACCACCCGTAGGGCACATGCGCGTTCCCGCTCCTTCACCTAAAGGGCCAGTGCGCAGACCTCCAACATGTCTGGCTATCTTAGGCATCCTCCCCATATGGAGGATGCTTAAGCAATAGGTTCATACTAGAGATGAGCAAACGTACTCGCTTAGGGTGATTTCGCAATCGAGCACCGCTTTTTTCGAGTAACTGACTACTCGGGCGAAAAGATTCGGGGGGCGGCGTGGTGGAGCGGGGGGTAGCAGTGGGGAACAGGGGGAGCTCTCTCTCTCTCTCCCCCACTCCCCTCTGCAACCCCCTGCTGACCCCCCGAATCTTTTCGCCCGAGTAGTCAGTTACTCGAAAAAAGCGGTGCTCGATTTTCGCAATCGCCCTAAACGAGTACGTTCGCTCATCTCTAGTTCATACCATTGTGACAAAGCCCAGTACACTATTCTGGTTCTGACTCTTGCCTTCTGTGCTCCCTGACCTCGGTTCTGTATACTGGATTTTGTTATGGTGGCTGAATAATCACCAATTGGTGGCAGTAGTGTTACTGATGATGCAGTAGTAGCATAGTCAGAACCAAAGTCAAGGGTCAACACTAAAAGAGCGGTCAAGATGCAACAGACCAGCGGGCAACACAACAACATAGGAATGGAGCCAAGAGTTAAAGCCAAAAGTTGGACAACAGGTACCAGTTGAACAAGCCCAAGGGTTAATCAGGAGTCAGGACCAGAACCAATAACACGGGGGCCAGGAGTTGGTATGGACATCAATCAGGACGGTTCCACTTTAAGGGTACGTTCACACGTAGAGGTATTGGTGCAGATTGTCTGCAGCAGGAATTTCTAAAAGTCCTCTTCAAATCTTACGTCAAAAATCGAACCCTTGTTGTGGACTTTGATGCGATTCTGCAGCAGACCTTCAATTGAAAGGGTAAAATTTGCTGTGGATTCATAGCAAATTTCGTACCAAAATCCGCACTGCAAAATATGCTGATCCGCACCACATGTGCTCCTTAAATAGGCGCCAGACCTGAAGTTATCTTTGGGCGTGGGCTACTTTAGTAACGAGATGCCACCATGCAGCCAGTAGGAGAACCATGCCTTTCAGTAGGGAGCTGGTAGAAGATGGGGAACAAAGCAACTGAAAGGATGCATCTAGTTGCCAAACAAATGGACATGGCCATTAGCAGGAGCCACAGAGGTTCCCAAAGTGGTCTATGTAGACCCCCAGGGGTAGATTTTGACTTGCTGGGGGTTCATGTCAACAAGCAAAACATTTGAGGGTGCACGAGATGTAAATGGGGGTCCACGTGAGTGGACTCCACTGAGGCAGGTCATCATCAACATTTAGGCGTTCTGTAAATGACATAATACACCTCACACAGATTGTGTACATAATAACAATAATAGACATAGAAATCACTCACCTCTTTGATATTTCATAAAATTGTTGATGTAGACTTTGCGCAAAACTTCTTGGCGTCTGGAGATAGACAAAACAGACCCGCGCAGCAGCTAATTTACCTATAAGGTTTTTATTGCGCATCGTTTTCACGTGATCCGCCAGAGCGAAATAAGTTTTGCGCAAACTATACCTACTTTGCGGTGTGCTATGTTCATGTGCAAGTTTCATACCAGCAGCAACGCTGCTGCTTATCCTGCATTATGAACCATCGCAAAAGAAAGATTTTGATATCTTTTCCATCTTCATACCTCGTGGAAAAGGGTTTAAGCGCGGCTGCCAATCTTCTTACAAGAAAAAAAAAAGAATTGAATGCAAATCACTGGACGTGGAGACATGAGACTACACCTCACTGATTTGTAGCCCAATATTGAACAATTGCCATCAGAGCATCCGGCTCCTCCCTCCCATTAACAGCATTACTTGTGGATTCATTTTATGGAAGAACTTTACCGAGTCCCGATTTGTTTTGTCTCAAATCCAAATATTCACTTGCATGGTGTGTCTTTTCAATAAAGATCTGAATACAAATTGTATGGTTTTTTTTAGCATTGTCCACTCTCCAAAAAACCCTATCTGAGGCTGGATTCAGATGACCGTATATCGGCTCGGTTTTCATACCGAGCCGATAAATGGTGTCCTCATCTGCAGGAGGGGTGATGGAAGAGCCAGGAGCAGGAACTGAGCTCCCGCCCCCTCTCTGCCTCCTCTCCGCCCCTCTGCACTATTTGCAATGAAAGGAGGCGGGACAGGGGTGGGGCTAAGCTGAGAGAATTAGCCCCGTCCCGCCTCTCCCCATTGCAAATAGTGCAGAGGGGCGGAGAGGAGGCAGAGAGGGGGCGGGAGCTCAGAGCACTGCTCCTGGCTCTTCCAGCCTCCCCCCCTGCAGAGAGAGACGACGTATATTGGCTGGGCGTGAAAACACAGCTGATATAAGTTCGCCTGAATCCAGCTTAAGTGAGTAGCGCCGTGTCAGCGGGAAAAAATTTGACTTTAATAAGTTGAGGAAAATTCAATAGTAGGCGGGCAGGGCTCTACAGAAAACAAAAAAAATAAAATAAATCGACAAGTGGTCTACAGGGCAAAAGAGTTTGGGAACCTCTGAACCGGGCAAGGTAAGTAACAGATATTAAGGACTAGTAGGTGGTCTTTCTATGGGCTAATAGAGGCCTTATAGATTCTCATGGTAATCAATATCGTAATATACACTGAGCATATTATAACCTCATTTAAAAGTCTGTGATCCGTAAGCAACAGCACCAAGGGCCATTCATATCTCAATAGGCCTACTTCCAGGTTCTGGCCCAGGGTTATGTCTAAATCTCCAAAAATGGGATTCAGGCTGTATCCTGGGACAGAGCTCTAAGCTTCCACTGCTTAAATGTAGCCCAATAAGGTCTCTGTCTCTGCTCCTCTCGAAAATTTGTGTTGGAGAGTATAACTTGATTGATTACACTACTCTGTCTGACAAGAGAGGAGTGGACGCCTGCTGAAACGGAGACCTTATTGGTCTACTCTTCAGCAATGGAAGTCTTTGGTTCTGTCTCTGGATTCAGTCTGAATCCCATTTTAGAGGATTCAGACGTAGCCCGGATGGAACCCCTAGATGTAGTCCTGACAAGGTGTGAACAACCCCCAGCACACACACCATAAAGCTTCCATAAACTCCTGTAGGTTAAGAGCCCATTCTTGTATTGAGGGCTATTGCTGAGGAACCAGTTGTCTTGTTATTGCTCTACCATAAAGCACACTCCTCTGGAATTGAAAAATACGAGCGCCAGACAAGGGGTGCAGGGTGGGGACAGACAAGGGGTGCGGGACGGGGACAGACAAGGGGTGCGGGACGGGGACAGACAAGGGGTGCGGGACGGGGACAGACAAGGGGTGCGGGACGGGGACAGACAAGGGGTGCGGGACGGGGACAGACAAGGGGTGCGGGACGGGGACAGACAAGGGGTGCGGGACGGGGACAGACAAGGGGTGCTGGACGGGGACAGACAAGGGGTGCAGGCTGGGTACAGACAAGGGGTGCAGGCTGGGTACAGACAGGGGGTGCAGGCTGGGTACAGACAGGGGGTGCAGGCTGGGTACAGACAGGGGGTGCAGGCTGGGTACAGACAGGGGGTGCAGGCTGGGTACAGACAGGGGGTGCAGGCTGGGTACAGACAGGGGGTGCAGGCTGGGTACAGACAGGCGGTGCAGGCTGGGTACAGACAAGGGGTGCAGGCTGGGTACAGACAAGGGGTGCAGGCTGGGTACAGACAAGGGGTGCAGGCTGGGTACAGACAAGGGGTGCAGGCTGGGTACAGACAAGGGGTGCAGGGTGGGTTGTAGTCGTCACGCTTCGAGCATTTGACTTTGGAATAACCATCCTATTGTCACATTTGTATTTTGAGAGCACAGTTTTAGGTATTCCTCTATATTTACGCCTCTGAATTGTGCTGGCTCTAAAGCTATGCATGAGTCGGAAACAAAAAAAATAATTGGATATAAAAATGAAACTGAATGTACATGTCCATTCAAACACAGACCCAAGCACAGAAAACGACTTGAGATTTCATTAATTAATACATCACCAGATACCAGCACAAAAATACCATGTCTAGTTATCTGGCGCCTCAGATGCAGAACACAGGCTCATTAGTCTTATGTACATCAAGCAAGAAACGCTATTTATTCCCTCTAAAATAATGATTTGCTTTATGATAGCGATGCGACTGTGAAACATGGTAGCTGAAATCATGAGAGAAAAATAATATATAATTGCAAATAATGTACAATATGTTAAAAAAACAAGTCGCAGAAAGAGGACCATTACTAGTCATTTGCTGTAGCTAAGTGTCGAGGGCCGTCTCTCCTTGTGGAGAGCACCAAGTTAGTATAGGAAGACTTTTAGGCCATGTGATGCTCCCCTGGACTCAAGTATGCAAATGGGAGGGTGGAAAAATGCCTCCACAGCGCCATCTATTGGAAAGTAGCTTCCCTGTAAATCTCTATGCCAACAAGGGAAAAAGGTACTTTCTGAGTCCCACAACACAAGCCTCTCACCCAGCCAACACTACTGAGGACACAAACCCTGAAACAGCTGGCTGCAGAGGAGTATAGTTCCCTGATGAACAAACTCTGATTTGGCCTGTATCCTTTGTAAGGGGGTATGGTGGTCACTGACTGTTTTATTGTTCCTTTGCTGTTCTGCTGTGTCAATGATTCGTAAACTACTGTGACCTTAAATATCAGAGGGAACAAGGAACTGAGGGGTGGAGGAAGAAAATACGGGAAGTAGTTGTGCAGTTTTGCTGCAGTGTGGGTGCTGGGGATACTCCTCTGAGTTTGTGCAGCCATGCTGTGGAGTGAGGAGCGAGGGATACTCCCCAGTGCGAGAGAAACTGCGTTGCGCAGGATTAGCCTCATGGGTGTGAGCTCCTCAACTGAATGTGTTTCTTTTGGACAAAGGCTGAGCTGAATACAAGCATTCGATAGAGACTTCTGCCTCTTCGTTCCCCTCTTCCCTTCTGCCCACCATCCTTGATGTGATACAGATCAGCCAGAGACTACATTACTGGTAACTGGGTAAGGACTTTTGAGAAACCCTATACAGGGGAGAAAGAAAACGTATTGAAGCCCTGATTACTTGGTAAGGAGTTTGAGAAACCCGACATACAGATACTGTACGTTTAACGCAACACCACTACTGTGGATCTCAGCAATGGCAGACCAGTACGCAGCCGTGAGTAATCCTGGAATGGGACTTTAATTGTTTACCTATTTTCTCTATATGTTTTATTAGAGCTTGTTACTGAAAACATACATGTCGGCTATGTGAGCTATCCCCAGAACCTTTTTGTGCTACCCACACTATCCCAGATCACCAAGAAAACCCCAAACCAGGTACCAGGACTCCCCCCACCTCACACTGTAGTCATGTTGCAAGGCCTACTGGAAAGTTAGACATTGGCTTATAGGGAAGCCACCTTTTAATAGGCGGCGCTGCAGAGGCATTTGTCTGTCTCCCATTTTCATACCTTGGTCTTTGGAATGGCACTTGACTTGAATAGCACAAGATTTTATTGCCGCGGGTCATAGGGCTCACCACCTTGAGTCATACTAACATACAAAGCCTCCATTAGAACACTCTTTACTTATGTATGCTCAGGATTTACTTCTCTTCTCAAGACTTACTTACCTCTCCCTTCCATTGATCATTTCCTATTATCCAACATCTACGGCCATGTTCATAGAGATGGCAGTTTTCTGCACGGATAGCCACATATAACGTTGCTGCAGATTTTGCTGTGGACTCACTCATTGCAATGAATGAAATGCAGTGAAAATCCGCAGCTTTTTTGCAACAGTGAAAATCCACCACAGCATTGCATTTTTTTCGGCTGTGAGTGAATGGTATTTGTTAGGACCCCACTTACTTACATTATACTCTACTTTGTTGTGGATTGTCAGTTTTACATTGCGCTGTGTATGAACTCGCCCTTAGGATATAATCACATGTGGCATATCTTCTGTGACTGTCCCATTCATGGGGCTTGCTGAGAATGAGGTGAATGCTGCCAACATAAGTCCGTTCAGAATCTGACAATTGGGGGAATTTACCCCAAACAAACGGCTGTCATGAAGCTCTTCAGTTACTGTTCAGACGCTCGCCACCCCACTACCCAGAGAGAGGAATGCCGTGCAGCTCCAGGTTTACATCTCAGGAACCTTTAATGGGGTTTTAACACAAAAAAACATGTATCCCCTTTCCACAGGACAGGGGGTAAATGTCTGATAGGAGGGGTCTGACCGATGGGACCCCAGCGATCCCAACAATGAGATCCCGGAGTTCCTCTGAATGGAGCGCTGAGGTGCATGAAGTGATGGGACGGGCGGCAGGTGATACACTTAGCAATCTCCGCCATCCCATAGAAGTGAGTGGAGTGGTGGTCACGTATGCACATCGCTGCTCTAGTCACAGGGGCATTAAGGGGCACAATCCTCAGGATCACTACGGGTCCAAGTGGTCAAATCACCAACAATCAGACATCCATCCTGTGGAGAAGGAATAAATGTCTTTGGTGGTAAAAGCCCTTTAAGTACAAAAAACCCAGAGACTAAGGTCGCCTGCACACGGGTGGTTCGAACCCCGCATGCGGGTGTTCAACCCGGTGCCCAGCTGGCAGCCCTAGCGTACCTCTTTACCGCCTTCTCCTCTGCCGCTGATGTGCCGGCCGACGCGCCAGTGCAGTACAGAGGACGCCACACCGTCGCTATGGTGATGGTCGCAGCAGCCGCATTATTCTGCAATGATGATTGAAGAATGGCCGCGGGACAGACGGCTTCTATTGACTTCAATGGAAGCCGGCTGAGGGTAGCCCACACGAAAATCGCAGCATGCTGCGATTTTTCCCCTGCAAGCAGAAAAATCGCAATTGATTTCTGCTCGTGGGCAGGAAATCGCATATTACCATATAGTGCTATGGGCTGGATTTGCTGCAGAATCTATAGATGGAATCCGCAATGCAAATTCGCCCGTGTGCCGGAGGCCTAAGAGCTTTGACAGCTTATGCCAAAAAGCACATTTACTAAAAAACACAATGTAACGTAAATGAATATTATCGAAAAGAACCATGGACAGGCTCCCGATGCCCGTACAACAGGGGTGTCCAATGCATTTTCACCAAGGGCCACAAGAGATCTTACACACCACTGATTTGCATTGGAATATTAAGACACGTTTTTCATGGATGTACTTTATGAGTGCGAAAATAATCGCAGCGCGTCCTATTGTGTTCCAGGTCACGGACAGAAACTGCCCATTAACGCCAATGGGGTCCCGTAAATACATGATACTTGTATATTTACACAGCAGGAGAAATATCTGGTGCCTTCTTGCATTTTTTTGCGCACATGAAAAACACAGTGAATACGTGTGCAAAAATATCCAAATACGCTGAGAATATGTAGATTTTTGGTTCATGAAAACACTGCGTATTTTACAGACCAAAACTGCATCCGCCAGTGTGAATGAGCACTAAATGGTACTACCCCTTACCATGGCTGTGGAGCTTTTGGCACTAGGAGGGTGTTTCTCCCCTCCCACTTCTTTGAGCTTCTTACCTGGGGTGCTCGGGTAAGGCTGGCAGAGTTGTGCCACCCCCTGAACAGAATGTACATTGTAGTGTTTTTTAAAAACCCAGACAAGCTACAAACTATCCACCACATGTTACTCAATGAGGAAAACTGCATAAACTGTGGGGGGGGGGAAAAAGTAAAAACATAAATGATTTTTTTTTTTTTACATGCAGCCGTGCATTCTGCATTCCCTCCCTAGGACTGCCCTAAAAATGCAGCAAAAAACTCACCATTCTGCCAAGTCAGTCCTGGATAAGTTCCACCTGGTGGCCGTTATCAGCACTGCAGGACTGAGATAACGGAAGATGGCAGACAAACGTAAGGGCGCGTTCACACTGTGGATCCTCGTTGTAAATGCAGGCAGATCTCTGAGGATCGCCGGGCGGCACACGGACTGCCCATGGTTTCCAGGCATCCACAAATACCGCACCCACTTTACCGCAGATCACCACGTTTTGCCGTGCGGTTATTAACCACATCGTTTTACAGATGGAACGCACTAATACGTGATGGAACGCAGGCGAGCGTCCCTTCTGTTTTCTGTCTTTGCAGCACCCTACCTGTTCATGTGGATATGCCTCGCGGGCGCATTCACACAGGGATGTCTGGTAGCAGTAAAAATCACGCCAAAGCCCACATCAGCGCAACTCAGAGCGTTTCCGCCGTGGCTGTGCCACATTCAGAGTAACGTGGTAGCCGTACGTGATGTGGTTTTTGGGGCGGTTTTTATAATCCATGCGTACATCTATTTGTCATTTGTATGTCTTGTGTGTCTTTTTTTTTTTACTTCCGAGTGTCATCCATTTTTTTCTTTACGATGTTGCTTAGCAACGATCTGGGAAAAGCAAAGCGAGTATGGATGTCATGCCTGCGAAGTATTTTTCTCCGCACATCCATTGATTTGAATGTACTGCGGATGGTCGCGGCGAGCCGCCGTCAGAGATGCGCATTACAGATTTTTTTTTAATCTCCTGCTTTTCCCGCATCATCGCCTAGCAATGACGTGCAATCCGCAACCTGTAAACAATGTAAGTTGCGGAAGAGCCACGAATCGAACGGCTTCCATTGACTTCAATGGAAGCAGTCCGTGTGGATACTGCACCAAAATAGAGAATGCTGCGATTTGTCCTCCATTCGCAGAAACTGCAATTCGTTTTCCGTGAGTGAGCAGGAAGAAACGCTTTCCCATAAAAAAAAAAAAAAACTGTAGTGCACATGTCCGATGGCGAGCGGTGCGCACCATGCACAATACAGATGAAGAGAATGAAAGACGGGTACGCGGTGACATGGCTGCAGTCTCCTGCATGCGGAATCCAGCTCTGCCATGTACATGCAGCCTAGGTGCAATAGGAATATACAGCGAGGCATTAGGCTCCGCCCCACGACTGCGGCCTAGCTACATTCTAAGACAGGTTGCTCGCAGGTTGCACGGATGGCGGCCATTTTTTTTTTTGCACAACCCCTTTAAGGTAGGGATGTGGAAGATAAATGACAGATATGATCCCCACATTTATACTGTTATAGCGTAATACTGTACGGAGTTATATCACTTACATTAGTGTCTGCCGCGTCCTCCTCGGGGGCCCCGTGTCCGTTATTTCAGTGACTTTCCACAGCAAAATTCTGTAATTAAGACAATTAGACAAATTACCACATTATCTCATTTTTTTACCTCAACCGATTGACTTTTTACACAACGTTTACCTCAGAATGAAGGCTGAGCAGAAGACGCCTCACCGGGCCTCGTGTGTAACATCATGGCTGCCAGGACGGAGAGGAGTTACCCACGGCAACCATTACATGTGTGTGTGTATATATATATATATATATATATATATATATATATATATATATATATATATATACATACACACACACACACACACACACACACACACACACACGAGGGGGCTAACAGGACGAAGAGGTGTTAGCCACAGCAACCAATACATGTTTACATGGGGGCTGACAAGATGGAGAGAAGTTACCCACGGCAACCATTACATATATACATGGAGAGCTGACAGGACACAGATGAGTTACCCATGGCAACCAATAAATGTATACATGGGGGCTGACAGGACAAAGAGGAGTTACCAAAGGCAACCAATACATATAAACAGGGGGGCTGACAGGATGGAGAGGAGTTACCCACGGCAACCAATACATATATACATGGGGCGCTGACAGGACGGAGAGGAGTTATCCACAGCAACCAATACATATGTACAGGGGGGCTCACAGGAGGGAGAGATGTTACCCACGGCAACCAATACATATATACATGGGGGGCTGACAGGACAAAGAGGAGTTACCAAAGGCAACCAATACATATATACATGGGGGCTGACAGGACGGAGAGGAGTTACCCACAGCAACCAATACGTATATACATGGGGGCTGACAGGACAAAGAGGAGTTACCCACAGCAACCAATACATATATACATGGGGCTGACAGGACAAAGAGGAGTTACCCACAGCAACCAATACATATATACATGGGGGGCTGACAGGACGGAGAGGAGTTACCCACAGCAACCAATACATATATACATGGGGGGCTGACAGGACGGAGAGGAGTTACCCACAGCAACCAATACATATATACATCGGGGACTAACACGACGGAGAGGAGCTACCCACAGCAACCAATACATATATATATTTGCGGGTCTGACAGGACAGAGAGAAGTTACCCACGACAACCAATACATATATACATGAGGGTCTAACAGGACGCAGAGGAGTTACCCACGGCAACCAATACATATACACATGGGGGGGGGGGGGCTGACAGGACGGAGAGGAGTTACCCAGGCAACCAATACATATATACATGGGGGGCTGACAAGACACAGAGGAGTTACCAAAGGCAACCAATACATATATACATGGGGGGGGGGGGGCTAACAGGAAGAAGAGGAGTTACCCCCGTCAACCAATACATGTATACATGGGGGGCTGACAGGACGTAGAGGAGTTTCCCACAACAACCAATACATATAAACATGGGGGGCTGACAGGATGTAGAGGAGTTACCCACAGCAACCAATACATATATACATGGGGGGCTGACAGGACGCAGGGGAGTTACCAACGGCAACCATTACATATATACATGGGGGGCTGACAGGACGGAGAGGAGTTACCCACGGCAACCATTACATATATACATGGGGGGCTGACAGGACGGAGAGGAGTTACCCACGGCAACCATTACATATATACATGGGGGGCTGACAGGACGGAGAGGAGTTATCCCCAGCAACCAATACATATATACATGGGGGGCTGACAGGACGGAGAGGAGTTATCCCCAGCAACCAATACATATATACATGGGGGCTGACAGGACAAAGAGGAGTTACCAAAGGCAACCAATACATATATACATGGGGGCTGACAGGACGGAGAGGAGTTACCCACAGCAACCAATACATATATACATGGCGGGCTGACAGGAGGGAGAGGAGTTACCCACAGCAACCATTACATATATACATGGGGGGCTGACAGGAGGGAGAGGAGTTACCCACAGCAACCATTACATATATACATGGGGGGCTGACAGGACGGAGAGGAGTTATCCACAGCAACCAATACATATATACATGGCGGGCTGACAGGAGGGAGAGGAGTTACCCACAGCAACCAATACATATATACATGGGGGGCTGACAGGACAGAGAGGAGTTACCCATGGCAACCAATAAATGTATACATGGGGGGCTAACAGGATGGAGAGGAGCTACCCACGGCAACCATTACATATATACATGGGGGGCTAACAGGAAGGAGAGGAGCTACCCACGGCAACCATTACATATATACATGGGGGGCTAACAGGAAGGAGAGGAGTTACCCATGGCAACCAATAAATGTATACATGGGGGGCTAACAGGATGGAGAGGAGTTACCCACGGCAACCATTACATATATACATGGGGGGCTAACAGGAAGGAGAGGAGTTACCCATGGCAACCAATAAATGTATACATGGAGGGGCTGACAGGACGGAGAGGAGTTACTCATGGCAACCAATACATATCCGAAGTCCTGGACTTGGGCCTAAAAACACTGAGGAGACGGTGTCCATGGCAACCAATCCAGCCACTACTACCCGGATAAGAAGCCGTAATTGGTTGCCATGGGCTCCGTGTTCACAGGGATGCTGGTATCTGTAGTTCCACCTCAGTTCACACACGTAAAAGAAGCTGCGAGTAACCAGGTATTGTTGTATTAGTTCTGAGCTGCCGATAACACAAATTACCCCAATACTGAAATACTCTTCATGCTCAATATAAACCCGTCCGCTGTTACATTATAGTTCTATCCGTGCCCGGGAAAGCTGGGTGATAATGAATATGGCCACCATTTGGCTTCCTTCACACTTTTTTTTTCATTTCACCATTTGGGGGAAAAAAGCTTGGCATTTTTATTATTTACATGCATTTTTGTGGCATTTTTACTTTTCCCTCATGTTTTATCCAATAAAGAAGCCTATGGACAAAGTGCCATATGTAGAGCACACCATGTCTGCATAAAAGTGCCACATGTCCCACAAATACTACAAAACAAACCAAAACGCCGCAAGGTGAACTATACAATACTTTACGATCGCCTTTGAAATTACATCTGGCAACAGCATTTTCCAGATAAAAATGATAAAAAGTGCAAAAAATGGCCACCGAAAGCAAAGCTCATTTACATCAGCGCGCTGCTTTCCATTTTTAACAGGTTTTTTTTCATCTAATTAAGCGCATACCAAAACGGGTTTAAGACTGAATCGTATGGAAACCATAATTTAGTTTTTTTGTTTTTTACATGAATCCGGTAGACAGATCTGTTGATCCATTTTGTATTTTTTTGTTTTCTTCCCTTCTGTGCACAAGACATACATAGATCATTCAGACACATCTAGAACCTTCCGTACATTTACTTCTGTACACTACAGCAGGTTCCCGGGAGCCTGGGCAGACGTTTTTTATGCTTACCCCCCTGACGTGCAAACTCTAAGCTGCGGACAGTGTACCCGCACTCCTGTGGGAATCAATAGAAGCCCGTGCACATTCTGGAGCTTTGAGTCCGATGCCCGGGCCACGCACTGGCTTTTTGGGTTGACAACGTGGTTACTGGGAGCTGGGTAAGTATAAAATATTCCTCCCTGGGCTTCTGGGAACCTGCCTTGGGCTAATCTCACATGGCGAGTGTGGTATCGGGCTGTGAAACTCGGCCCAAAAATCGCACTTGTGTGATTTTCCTGCGAATGCAAGGTGTTTTTGTCAAAAGCACCTCACATCACTTTAGGGAAGTAGCTTAATGCTGCGGTGGAGAATCGCAGAGTGTCTCCTATTGTCTTTAATAGAAAAACTTTGCATCACACTCGCATGCACCTTGTATGCCATGCGATGCTTTGCCAGGCTCATGGAAGACAACAGGCAAGGCGAGGGCACGCCCAAAGATAGGAAATGTCACTTATGTGTATGACTGCATTCAAAAGAACGCGGTACATGTTCGTGCGAGATTCTCTCAGCTGTGTGAGAGCGGCCTCATGGGCCATCATTTGGCTTATGGTGATCACAGATTGTGGTGGGTTCCCTTTAAAAGCAGATCCGCTAAATAGACCACAAAAAAGCTACCGAATGAAAATCTTTCCGTTAGTTCTGTCACTCACTGACTTTAATGTGAAAGACAGCAGAAGTGTCCTTTCCATTCACTTAAAAAAGTGCTGCCGTCTACTTACCTTTTTTTCCCCCCATTAAGAAAAAAATGGAAAAAGCAGATGGAACGGAACCGAAGTGCAGAAGATCACGCTGCTATTCTGACATAACAGCAGTATGGAAAACTAAAACGCAGATGTGACCTAGGCTCCGTGTGGGGTAGGTCATAGTGATCTCTAGGCTTTTCCAGGCCCCTGAATGAAAATCTGCCTAGTCAGGCTAATTTCACACGGGCAAGTGCAATATCAGGCCGTGAAACTTGATCCAATATCGTGCTGGCCAACACTAAGACGTGCCATTCCGGAGAGTGGAAAAGATGGGTAACAGCACCAGTAGGAGCTGGATGTAGGCGGCCATATTGGTATCACTCAGCTTTACCAAAGACAGATATTGCTTTAAAAAAAACAAAAAAAAACAACATCCATCTAATTATATATGTTACACAGCAACATGAAAGTACCTTGGAGTGCAAAATCGGTGCTCCTGGGGTGTGCTGGGTCTTCTCAGGTGGACGCTGGAGGCAGAGCAGAACTAGGTATGTAGAGTTAAGATCACATTAGTTTACAGGATAGTAAATATATGAAATCTTATGAACGCGATGCAAAAGTTTTCATACCAAAATCAAAGTTCCCATGCAGGGGCGTAACTATAGGGGGTTGCCGTTGAACCCGGGCCCAGGAGCCTTAGGGGGCCCATAAGGCCTCTCTTCTCCATATAGGGAACCCAGCACGATAAGTAAAGCATTATAGTTGGGGGCCCTGTTACAAGTTTTGCATCGGGGCCCGGGAGCTTCAAGTTATGCCTCTGTTCCCACGTGTCCCACTGCCCAGTCCGCTACCATCATCACACTGACATGAGGCTTGGCTGCTCCTCTCTGCTCTGGGGCCTCTGCTGCTTGCAGAATTGCAGCCACCTGTGCAGAAGTCTTGCAGCCTGCTTGTTAGAGTCCCGGGCTGGACTGCAGGGAGCGCTCTGCCCAAGGTACAGTGCAGGGGGACAAGTGTTGTATAAAAGTTGTCTGATTGTTTCAGAACTGTGATTTAGTTGTTTAAAAAACAGCTTCATATCAAGAAAGTCGCGCGTGATTTACAACGATGTCTGTGGTGACAAATGTCATTTGCGACCGAAATTCAACCAAGTTGTTTTTGTTGGTGGCAGTCGCAGTTCTTAGGTTGTAATGTGACATCATTGCCGATCATTAGACGCTATGCTGCACGCGACATATTGCCATGTAGCCCTTGTTGCTGGCGATAAACCCCAATGATTGATGTTTTTTAAGTCTTGTATATGGTCATATCACATGTCCCTGCAATAACCATATTATACAGGGCTGTAACATAGTGCCTGCTACATGTCCATTGAGTGAAGTGTCATTCACATAGGCCTCCTACACATGAGTGGAAATTCCGTGGCGGGATTTCCTGCAGAATTTCCACTCGTGCCCACTGCTATAGAATTGCATTAGATAATGCAATCCTATGCAGACAGGCCGTGAATTGACCGCCCCGCAGAGGCCCGCATGGAAACGTCACGACTGACGTGCCGGCTCTGCTCTGCGCATGTGAGGCTGGGCGACAGCCGACACTTAGCAGAGTGGAGGAGGTGAGTCGCGGTGGTCACTGCAGGAGCACGGCTTGCATCCCGCTGCAAGAATTTTTACAGCGGGATCCGACCTGGCCGTCTGCAGGAGGCCATAATGAGATCCCAGTTCTTGTGTTGGTTGGATTTAGTTTGCAGATTCGTCTTCCGCTGTGATTACTTTTGAGTCCAAGTGATTCTGTGTTTCATTAAAAAAATTTGGACCTTTTTCTTTCAAGGGGTTTTATCTGTCATCAGCAAGATAGAGGATACATGTTTGATCGTTGGGATAGTGCCTAGGGTTATGGGTCTGTAGGGTACTAAAGAAATGTATACATTGGGGTCCCTTTATCAGTGTATTACACACTGGCCTAAGGCCTCGTGTCCATAGCATGCGCAAATATTTGATGCGGATTTCCACAGTGGATGCACTGCGAGTCATCTTAAAATTGATTATTATTTTTTTTGCAAGAGATCGCGGATTGCAGATTTTTTCAGCGCGGATGCACTGCGGATCAAATCCACAACCCCACCTCCCAGCCTTTTTCTGACCTCCCTAATTGCTTCTAACCTTCAAATCCGCAGCAGATGTGCAAATACATTTAAATGTATTTGCGAATGCTCTGCGGATCCTAAGCTTCCATAGAGATGAACAGAGTCAGATCTGCACGCGATCCGCAGTAAGATGGAGCATGCTGTGATTTATTATCTGCATGTGGCATCCGCATATCTTCTAAAATCAAATCCACAGGACTAATATAAAGTGCGGATGCGCAATGCTTCTCTATGGGCGGCTGCGGATCTCCCACACGGATTCAATAAATAAAATCCGCCCGTAGATGTACGCGGATGCAGTGCAGATTATCCGCGCTGAAAAAAATCTGCAACCCCACCTCCAAGCCTTTTCCCCCTCCTTCCTAATTACTTCTAACTTTCAAATCTGCAGCATATCCGCAAATGCATTTAAATGTATTTGCGGATCGCTGCGGATCTGCGACTCCCTTAGGCCCCCTGCACACGGGCGGAAATTCCGCAGCAGGATTTCCCGCAGAATTTCCGCCCTTGCCCGCCTGCATAGGATTGCATTATAAAACGCAATCCTATGCACACAGCCGCGATTTGTCTGTGTGAAAACACACGCGGAAAACGAATCGCAGCATGTTCTATATCTGTGCCGGTCTCGCAGAGGTCCGCACAGAAATGTCACTACTGACGCGCTGGCACCGGCTCCATATGCAGGCGGCCATAGACTTCAATGGGACCAGATCCGCGCGCGGTCCACGATGAAAAAGGAGCTGGCTACGATTTTAGAACTGCACAAATAGTAAATAAATACCATGGGCGGCGATCCGCGTGGATTTCCACGGCTCAAATCCGTGCGGATTCCGCAAATAAAATCCGCCCGTGGACATTGGGCCTAAAGGTCTCTCTCTGCTGTGATTGGTTGCTATGGGCAACAAAAGCAGTTTTTCTTTTAAGGCGTATTCATTTTTACATTTTGAGTATGCGCAGAGTGTATAAGACATACTCTGGCTCTTCATCAATGCCAGGAGCATATTTTGTTCATGGTCTCTATCTGTTCTTCATCACTGGAGCATGCTCAGAGTGCATTGGCTGTGCTCCATCCAAAAGCAGGGTTGAAAGCAGAGCATCAAGATGGCGTGCTCAGTTCAAAAACTCTCATGGACATGTAGTGGCCCAGAGTTGGGGTGTCTTAAGGGTAGGTGTATGTCTGTCTCGCATGAACTGTTTTGCGTATATATGTCTTATGTTTGTGCCAATAAACTGTCTTGTGTCTTGTCGACCCCTTTTCCTCCCTCCTTAAACAGGGAGTTGTCGTTAGTCTCACGAATGGGGGAGGAGTTAGTAGGAGTTGGAAAGAGAGTGCCGAGATGTAGTTGGTGGAGGAGGACGTCTCAGCGTAAGGCTGAAGCTGACTTATGCCTCTGCCCCCGCAGAGCCGTGGGCTTGTCTCACACTACCAAAGAACAGGACTAAAACTTGAAGCAATATCTTGTGGTGGTGTCAGCTGGGAAGTGTAGCCGAACACCAAGGGAAAGAGACAGAAGTGGTGAGGAATATGCCGCATCGAGAGGACCCCCGGGGATCGTCTAATCAGATAACTTGGACTGAAAACACGGGAACGGGAAATATAGTGTCTCCTAAAAGGACGTGTAATAGTGTGTATAAGAGAGATAAATTTGAAGGAAGCCTGCTAGAAGTGTAGTGTCTGAACTGTCCTCTTGCTATGTTCTAGAAAAATCAAGGTTGGATTCTGTGAGTAAAGGAAACAGTGTACCTCTGGTTTTGAAAATTAACTTTATTTGTCGATGAGTAACTATCTATGGGAAAAGAGGTACTGGCGTCACGTGACAACACCGTTAAGATTTATTACCACATCTACATTTTGGCTGTTCTGTTTTTACACCTGTGCCCAACCAAACTGCCATTGCCACGGGGAGATCACAGAGCCACTCTTGGCAACTATCTGGAGAACATCCCCATGGTCTCCTCCACAACGGTGTGCCATAGGCTCGGAAGCTGCAGACAGACAGTTGTGCCGCATAGAGATAGATGCAGAAACTACTAGGATGTACCATGTGAGGCTGCCTTCAAACTGGCGAGAAAATCTCACACAACTATGAACCCCGTTATTTTTAATAGGCTTTATACACATGAGCGATGTTTTCTTGCATTGCAGCGCAATGCGGGAACCAAATTATGGCATGTTCTATCTTCCAGTGTGCTATTGCAACGCCCATTGTTTTCAATGGGACCGGCAGCACCATCACACCACTAGGTGCACATGATGTGAGGTCTCCAATTGAAAAAAATTGGAAACACTCTGCGATCCTCCGTCACAGCTGTCAGCCTCGGTGGAGGATCGCTTCTTCCCCAAAGTGATGAGAGGCTGTTTTGCTATAAAAACACCTTGCATCCTCAGGGAATTCACATGTTGGCAAGCGCGATATAGGGCTGTGATTCATGGCCCCATATCGCGCTTGTCTGTGTGACGTTAGCCTGAGTATAACGCCAGTCCTCGGTATGATCTGGCTGCTCTGCACTGAGTGGGCTGGAGGAGATCCTCCGTCTATAGACTGTTCATGATTGCATCAGCTGGATCATGAGCGCTCCAGCAGGTCACATGATTGACTCTGTGATGTCACAGATTACTCTGGGAGTAATCCAACCATGTAAAAATCAATATGCCTTTAGACCGCTTTCATAAGAGTGTGGTGTTGAGCTACTTCCGTGGCCGCCCTGTAGATGTGTCACTGGGTGTATATGTCATACTTAATTCTAGTCTTATGTAAACAATTGTTCTACCACTTTCTAATAGACTTTGGCAATATTCAAGTATTTTACACCAATCTGAGAAAGTACGAAGTTGGAGTGATTTGCACCAAATTTATGAAAAGTTAGAAAATGCACCAAAATTTGAGTCGTTTTCTAGCTTCCATAATAAATTTGTCTGAAACTTTGAGGCCATGCCTACATTTCTCATCACTTTTGAAGTTCGGTTAGTGACGAGCAGAAGTCACAATTTGTGTGTACAAGTTTACCGCACGTCATGATTTATGACTTCTACACCAATAACTCGCATAACTGCTTCATAAGTGGGCTGTGAATTTCAGTTTCCTATTATTATCAAGATTTATGCCTGCTGTCGGTGACTGAGGACATTCTGGTTTACCCATGTAGCAAAGTGTAACTCGACTAATAGAGCATGCCGTGGTTTGTTTGCCGCGCGAGATCTCGCGCGGACAAACCGCGGACGTCTGCCTAGGATTGCGTTTGCTAACTCAATCCTATGGCAGCTTCCAAGGGCGGAAATTCCGCGGGAAATCCCGCCGCGGAATTTCCGCCCGTCTGCAGGCGGCCTAAGTGTCAATGGAGTGTTCCCTTTCCCCAACCTCCTCCGGAGTGTTCCCTGTCCAGGAGCGGAACACTGCAGGTAACTGAGACTGTAGGCCCGATTTAATCCTGAGTTCTCCTCCCTGACCGATCACTAATAAGCTGTCTTTCCTGCACGTGCGAGTAAGCTGTATCGTAATCCAATTATACAGTAAAGTTCACCGGTCATTGCCCGTTTCCACTGACTGAGTTACCAAGTTCCAATCGTGTGTGTGGACCCCCTTTATTTAACCGCCAGATACTCAGTGGTGTGAAAGAACATTGGCGTCACGCGTGACAACTTCAAGTCCACTACACTTATTCAGGTAACCGCCACCTGGCGTTGCCTGGAAGAGGTCTAGTGTTGCCTTGGCTGAGGTTCCGTGTGTCCCTCTGGGGAGGAGTCAGGTAGAGCCACCTTGACAAGAGACACCTCTACCCCCGCCAGCTCCTCAGCGTAGCCCTTGTGTCTTGGTCGCCATGGGCTGAGTGGTCCAATGGGCGGTCCTATCAGTGACTGACAGCCCGCCCTGTATACAGTCATATACAGAGAGCTGTCAGTGACTGATAGCTCCACCCACTGGATCTATTAGCTCAGACTAAGCAGAGAAATAAATGAATAAAATGCAAGTTATACTGAATCTTTCCCATAAGACTATATATTAATCTGCTTGGCTCCTCCTGCTCTATAACATCATGCCTGCAGTTTGCGCAACATGTCGGAGCTGATAGATTCCCTTTAAGGCTCGCGTGAGCAACAGCAGGTTACTAAACAGTACAGTTCATATCTTCTGTAACAGCCCTACTGACTAAGGATCCATTTACATGGCATATTTTGAATCTCTATTACATTCATTTTTTTTATGGATGTAACACAGTTAGCCTAGAACACCATTGGTGTATTCTAAGACTTTTTTTATGTGTGTGCAAAAAATTGCAGTATGTCCTATTTTAGTCCTTATTATGGACCACAGTTGTCCATTCAAGTCTATGGGAGCGTAAAAAAAAAGTTGTGAATACGCAGGTTACATGCACATTCTCTCTGTCTATACTGCCATGAGATGGTTTAAAAAAGTGATATCTATTGGCCCTTCTTTTGTTTTTTTGTTTTTTGTGTGCATGAAAAACGCAGTGAATACATGCATACGCACCAAATTTTCAATAAATGCGTACATATACATGCAGTGAAAACAGCGTGATTTTTTTAATGCACTAAAACTGCATGAGACGCTGTGAATCGACTCTGAATGTGTCGGTGTCACTATCTGTGTGCACACCTAGCATTGGTGTGGAAGCCGGCCTCACTTACGGTTTATTTTACAGGGACTGCAGCTTCTATCGACCCCAGCGATCCCACAACTTTGCTTCGGGGTCAGAAGAGCACCTTTTTGCTTCCACTCTTCAGCCCCTTGTCTCCCTGTCTGGCATCTTCTCCCTTCGTTCTGTCAGGTAGCAGCTCGCCTGGTTCTGCTTCCAGTCCCTGCAACCTGTTGCGCAGCAAAAATTACCTTTTTTTTTATGAACAGTCATCAGCCAATCAGCAAGTGTCCCTTAAGCATGCTCAGTTCGGCTGCGCCAAAATTTACTGCAAATTTTTGCACACGTTGTTTTTGGTGCACTTTATAGTCCTTCTCCATAGCAACTTAACCCTTTAGGGTGAATCCCTGACAATTCCACCAAACTGAGAATCTTCCGTATCTCCTGCCACAATGTTTCCATACTCTGCAGCTTGTGTCCCGCGTTATTCTTCACTGTATATATTGTTCCCTGTGATACATGCAAGAGATTTATGCACATAATAACTGAATTTGAACATCAAAGATGAATAAAGACTTGTAGGTTTCTTCCGGCATATCGTGTCGGAATGATTACGTGTCACCGCTATAGATTCAGTTTGGGTATTGCGCTGCATGATATACATAACATTTACGGTAAGGATAAAGCAGAGGGGCAAACGAGTGATATTTGGTGAAGCCAGAGATTGTCAGAATTCATTCTCATGTGCTGCGATGCTCCGAGCATACCTGCGTCTCTGTGGAAATTATCACACATCTCGGACTGGCACCTACGTTCTACACTTGGTTAAACGTTGCAGAAAATGTTCTGACCTTTTTGAACCGCACTTGATAATTGATTATGGCATGTATCACTGACCAGCAGAGCTGTCACTGTCCATGAATTGCCCTGACACCTGAAAATGTCTGCGGGAAAGTGATTTCTGGAGTGATGCTTTAAAACTTTTTTCACTACCAACATAGGAGTCGGGGATTTTGTAAACTTTGAAACAAAAACTTACGGCTCTCTTCACGTCTGCGTTAGGAATTCCGTTCTATCGTGGGAGAAGAAAAATGGAATTCAAGCTGTATAATGCGGACTGTTGTGTTTGCATCATCTTACCCGGAAAATAGCACTGCAAGCTGCTCTGTTTTCCCAGCGACTATAATAGAGGAGTCCAAACAGTCAAATGAATCTTCATCTCCGCAGAGAATGTTTCCATTGCTCCAATGTTGGCGGCTTTATACCCCTCCAACTGACGCTTAGCATTACTTCACATGGTGATTTCCGCTAAATAGAACCGGGGAATTATTGAAAGATTCTGGACCATCCTTAAAGTGAATCCTGATATAGGAATAGATATATCAGAGAAACCATCTATCACCTATAGATGGGGTAGAAATCTAGGGGTCTTTCTGGTACATTTCACCCAAGTAGTACCCCAGAGTTCAGGTCCCACAGCACTGCTATTTCATGTAAAGTCTGTATATGTAAATGTGTGTAATTATGTGTATGTGACTTTAATTGGTCAATTAAGTGTTAATTTCTAGTGTTTCTACCACCTCACACTAGATGACTGTGCAGAGTACACCCTAACCTGCTCTCACACCTGTCATTTACCCCTAGCTAGAATGGGATTGGATAGGGAGATTTCCCCTAGCTCAGGATTTTTGGGCAGAATTAGGTATAAAAGACAGAGAGTGGGCGGGGTTAGCCAATCTAATCCAGGCCTGGAGAGAGTCTACTCCAGAGGAACCTGAGATAGAGACTGAGGAGGAATACGGCAAACATCTACCCTAGCCAGTGTGGTGGGGAGCTTGAACATCTAAAGTGTAAGTATGAAATTGTTTATTCTGGAATGTCAGTAGGAGAAATAGACAGAAACAAGTAGTCTTAAGTTAGTAAAAAAAGACATCTTTAGTGAATGGTGTATGTGGAGTCTGTGATCTAAATAATATCACCATAAATAGAATGCTCTAGCTATTGAGATTAAGATTTAAGAACTCTCCTAATAAAGTTGGAATTGTGTTGTCATCTAAAGTCTGCTTCCTGAAGTGCTTCCCACCACCTACAACACCCCAATGAGGTACCACACAAGACTACAGGAGAGCCAGGACTACTACCCCCATTATTGTTTAGTTATCCATATTTTTTGTATTTTTGTTTTTTGTCCGGAATGGATCCCTAGCCATATACGGACTGGCGTCATGACAACTGACATCTTCTCCAACCCGACTCCGCGGGTAGTAGGCTATAACAGCTGCCTATCATTTATTTTATTTTTATTCTTTTACCACTGGTGTAGCTCAGCCCAATAGACCACCATTTTTGTCATCTGCCAGTAGAAGAAGTAGAGCCACCGTGACTACCATCTTATTTCTGCCCTGCTGCTTAAACGCCTCCTGGGTCTGGGTCGCTACATACCCAAAAAGGGTCCGACTACTTGGTTGGAGAATAAATGGACAGGTACTTTTTGGTGGGGTGGATACAAGGCAATAACCTATATCAAAAAAGGCTAGTACCTTTAAAGTGTAACAACGTGTACTGTCTAGTAAAAAAAAAAAAGGGATTTTTGCTAACAGTCGCACAAAAGAAGTCGTTTATATGTGTACATGTCCTTGTCCCCTGACCTATATTGGAAAAATGTAGAGAACTACAGCGACAGATTTTGGAGCACATTGGAGATATTGAGAATAAGAGGTACAGGACTACTGTGAATAACGTGGTTGAAACACCTGGGGGCCCGCTGGCCCTGGAATTCCAGGTGATTGCAGGTATCCATTTAGACTTTGCAATAGGAAACTCCATGGATGTACAGACTTAAGACCGTATACCCAGAGGGGCTGACGAGATCAATAGTGTCTCCCAGGTCCAGTCTAGAGCTTACTTCATCGTAGAAGCTGATCAAATTGGTCTGACATGATCGACCCCCTCATGAACCAATGCTGATGAGGAGTTATACCTTTGTTTTCCTTGAGGTAATCTAGGATGGGGTCTCTCAGAACCCCTTGAATATTTTTTCAATTATTGAAGTGAGACTTACTGGCCTGTAGTTACCAGGCTCTCTTTTGGACCCCATTTTGTATATTGGAACCACATTAGCACTGCACCAATCCAGTGGTACAACCCCAGTCTCAATAGTCTCCATAAATATAAGAAATAGCAGTCTGTCTATCACGTCACTTAGTTCCCTTAGAACCACCCTTGGGTGTATTTCATCTGGGCCCAGCCATTTTTTTTTAATGTTAATCCTCTTTAATCGGCTCTGCACTTCCTCCTGTGTTAGGCATGCGATATTTAGCGGGGGTTTCGTTTTATTCCCCTGCATCTCATGTGACATTTCTGTTTTCCTTTGTGAATACATTTGAAAAGGAACTATTTCATAGATTTGCCTTCCCCCCCCCTCACCGCCTTCTATGGTTTCTCCTGCATTATTTGTTAACGGGCCAGCGCTCTCAGTGCAAATCCTTTTACTGCTTATATAATTGAAAAAACGTTTAGGGTTATTTTTGCTCTCTTTGGCGATCAGTCTTTCTGCCTCCTCCTTAGCAGTTTTGATCTTTTCTTTACATATTATGTGTACTAATGTCAGGCTTTAATCAAGCTTGATATTTGTGAGTTTTTTACATCTACAAAATCATCCAAGTTGGGAGTTTTCACTTATGCCTTCCCTAGTGGTTTATCCTGGTTATGCTTGCCATTACAATATTGAACATGTGGCATTCATGGTATAATGCAGTATTGTGACATCTATCTATCTATCAATAAATATATATATATAATATATGCAGTCCCAATTTAGCCCATATCTACAACTCCAAGACTTTATCTTTAAAACTAACCTTTGAAGTCTGTATATGTTTCTGATATATTCAATCTATCAATAATCTGGATATCTGAATTCTGCAGCATATATGAGTATACTTTGTTTATATATCTGGTTGCCATTACATGACTAGGTACAACGGAGTCGTCGCTGTGACCACTTACCCCCCCATTACCCCTTTTAACCTAGCTTATCTAAAATAAACACCGACAACTTCTTTTTGGATTAAATTTGGCCACAGCAGCCAATTTTATTATAACATACAACAATAAATCCTGAATAACACTTTTTTAACCCTGATCCTAACTACTATGGAGAGATCCTTGGAGTTCCCCACAAAATTATCTGTCGCCTCACCCAAAAAACAAGGAAGATAGGTGTAACTGTCTCCCGTCTCCTAAAAATCCTGACTCGGGAAACCCTATCTTCCAAACTACGCCTCCCGTCTCCAATCACCTGACTCAGGAGACTCGCCATTTACCTCGAGTCACCAACCTCCCGACCCCGAGGCTATCTAGCCATACCCCGGCTATTAACAACCACAACTTTAGCAGGTAACCCCCTGCCAAACAAGAGGCGACAGACCCACCTACAATTTAAAACTAACCAGAGGGGGGAGGAGGTAACTCTACTAACCCCTGCCTCCCCCTTACCCCCTCTTATATTGACTCCAAGGACCCCTCCCTAACCGCTGCTATGACGATTTACCTAACCCCCTCCTACCCCTAACTCTAAGGGCGGGTGGGTGGGACTCTTCTCCCCGTCCAGGTTCCAGGTCCTTCTTCTTCCTCTGCTGCTCCCGGAATGACTCCTCCCCCTTTTCTTCCCGCTCTTTCTATCCCATAAACCTTTGCTCCCCCTCATTACACCCCCTCCCTTTTAACCTCCACCTCACCTTATTTTCATTTAAAATATTAACCCTTTCCTCCCCGTTAACCCCGTCATGATCGCCTTCACCTACGGCCCTGCGGGCCCTGGTTCCGGCCTCCCTTGACTAGGTACAACGGAGTCGTCGCTGTGACCACTTACCCCCCCATTACCCCTTTTAACCTAGCTTATCTAAAATAAACACCGACAACTTCTTTTTGGATTAAATTTGGCCACAGCAGCCAATTTTATTATAACATACAACAATAAATCCTGAATAACACTTTTTTAACCCTGATCCTAACTACTATGGAGAGATCCTTGGAGTTCCCCACAAAATTATCTGTCGCCTCACCCAAAAAACAAGGAAGATAGGTGTAACTGTCTCCCGTCTCCTAAAAATCCTGACTCGGGAAACCCTATCTTCCAAACTACGCCTCCCGTCTCCAATCACCTGACTCAGGAGACTCGCCATTTACCTCGAGTCACCAACCTCCCGACCCCGAGGCTATCTAGCCATACCCCGGCTATTAACAACCACAACTTTAGCAGGTAACCCCCTGCCAAACAAGAGGCGACAGACCCACCTACAATTTAAAACTAACCAGAGGGGGGAGGAGGTAACTCTACTAACCCCTGCCTCCCCCCTTACCCCCTTTTATATTGACTCCAAGGACCCCTCCCTAACCGCCACAGCCAGCACGGCTTGAAACCTCAAGCCTGCGCCGCCCTCCACAACAACAAGGCGCGCTCCACTCCCTCCTGAACTGCCTCTAACCACAAGTCCAAACCTCATTTAAATGCACCCCATCTTGTCTCCAATAATTCCCCCTGCCAGACTCTAGGTCTATGTGTCGCACCGCGACCCCCCCATTCCTTCCCACAAAGCGAGATACTTCCCTATTAAGCTTTATTCTCGCTTTGTCTAATCCTCTTGCAGTCCGCACAAACTTCCATACCTGCCTAGGCACGATCTCTGACCAGACCACCACCATCTTCTTATGCGCCGCTAACAATCTCAGGCTATCATACCTGATATCCCTCGATAGATCCCTGAAGGGCCTTTTCCCCAAATCATTCCCCCCTGCATGTATAACAACTATGTCCGGGGCCCTGTCTAAACCCACCATCCTCTCAAACTCCTCCAACACTTTGCACCACGACATCCCTCTAACTCCCATCCATCTCAGGACCGCCTCTGACCTAGGAAACCTCAACTGTCTCCCGTCCTGCCTCACACTAGCCCTCTCCGCCCCCCAATAAACATATGAGTGGCCCATAATCCACACAAGCGCCGATTGTGGACCTGAAACAAAAAGGAGAAAACAAAATTGACCAACACCCCTTGATTATCATTATACCCCCTACCCCCCTAACACTGTTACAGCAACTGGGGACGAACATACAATTTATATCTCCCAGATTGCCACCTACCGATTTTTCTAATCGACTCGCCCGACAAACCTTGCACCTGTGCCTCTGTAGCCGCCCCCACCCTAAACGAGTGTGTCCCAAATTGCGACTCATCTAAACCGAGCTCCCTCAGCGCCTTCCTAAAGATCGCTGTAAACTGGAAGCGTGACAAAAACTGGCCCCCCTCATGCTGCAATAAAGGGCCTAATCTCTTACCCGCTACCTCAGTATAGCTAACCCATGCCGACACGGGGCACATTATTGACCCGTGAACCCTACCCAATCTAATCAAATGTCCCCGCCCAGCCTGATCTGTTTTTGATCGGCGTATGACCAACTCTAAATGGTCATCAACTTTTCTAACATCCCCCCCCCTGTAAACCTCCCCCAACTGATTTACTAGGGGACACCAACTCCCCCACCCTAAATGCCCCAAAAAATGCCAGTGAAAACGCTAACCTGAATAACGATCTTTCGAACAACGTATCGCAGAGGCCTTCCAGTACCCCCCCTAACTTTTCTAACAACTCAAACGAAACTGGTCTACGTAAGTCCACACTGCCTTTACCTTTTCTAAAACCCTTCAACGCTTGTCTCACTAGGAAATTCTTCGTTATATCCCCCACCCCCCTTAACTTACACCCAAATGCTACCCCTGCCATGAACCTGTTCGCTCGTGACACCGAAACATTATCCTGCTCTGCCTTACCCAACCAACTTAACAGCGCCCCCACTCTATCTTCCTCCGCCTCTCCTATCCCAAGCTGACCTACCCAGCCTTCCCACTCCTGCCACGCTGCTATATACGCAGCTCTAGTACCCTGAGCCAGTGACCTCTCGATTAGATGCCCCACTGCTCTCTTACCACACTCCAAAGATGAGACGGGCACGTCCTTCCTCGGTCCTCCGCCTGAGGGGCCAGGGTCCTGAATCGCTCCCACTGAAACCGAGAAAGAGCATCCGCGATTGAATTCTCAATCCCCGGCACGTGCACCGCCACTATCCAAATATTCATCTTCAATGTTTCCAATACCAGGTGGCGCAACAAATTCACCACCGGGGGTGATGAGGCGGTCAAAGCATTGATCACCTGCACCACCCCCATATTGTCGCAATGGAACCTCACCTTCTTGTTCTGAAGGCGATCTCCCCAAAGCGCCACGGCCACCACTATTGGAAACAGTTCCAACAATACCAGATTCTTCGTCAAACCTTCCTCCCGCCATCTGACCGGCCATTCCCCAACACACCATTGCCCCTGGCAAAATGCCCCAAATCCCGCACTCCCTGCAGCGTCTGTAAACAACTCGTAGTCCACATTCTCACTCACTTCCGAGATTATCATGGACCTCCCATTGTATTTGTTTAAAAAGGAAGCCCAGACTGCTAGGTCCCCTTTTAAACTCCTCCCCACTCTGATGTAGTGATGCGGGGCTCGAATTCCCGCCGTGGCCGACGCCATTCTTCGACAAAATATTCGCCCCATAGGCATTATTCTGCAAGCGAAATTCAACTTGCCCAATAATGACTGAAGCCCCTTCAGCGTGACTTTCTTGACTTTCCGTGTCTTTTCTACCTCGCATTTTAAATCCCGCAACTTATCTTCCGGTAATTGACATACCATCGCCACCGTGTCAATCCAGATGCCCAAAAACTGAAGAGAAGTTGCAGGGCCCTCTGTCTTGTCGGGAGCCAAAGGCACCCCGAACCGATCCGCCACCCACTGTAACGTTCCCAGCAGAGTCGCACACATCGGCGATTCCGCTGGGCCAATACACAAAAAATCGTCAAGGTAGTGAATTACTGACTGCTGCTTTGCAGTGTCTTTCACTACCCATTCCAAGAAAGTGCTGAAGGCTTCGAAGTATGCACATGAGATTGAACATCCCATGGGCAGACACCGATCGGCGAAATACTTACCTCCCCAAAAACAACCAAGTAAGCGAATACTATCTGGAGAAACCGGCAAAAGGCGGAACGCCGACTCAATGTCGGCTTTCGCTAACAGCGCCCCCCTCCCATACCTTCTTACCCATTTTAGTGCCGCATCAAAAGATGTATAAACCACCGAACAGAGCTCAGGGTCTATACCATCGTTCACTGATGCCCCTTTCGGATAAGAAAGATGGTGTATTAACCGAAACTTATTCGGTTCCCTCTTAGGTACTACTCCCAGGGGAGACACTACGAAGTTCCGGAGGGGAGGCTCCTGAAAGGGGCCTGCCATCCGCCCTAAGCTAATTTCTTTTGCCAGTTTCTCCGAAACCACTTCCGGATTCCTCATGGCCGAGAGTAGGTTTTTTGTTGATAACGGAATCTCATGTTTTGGGGGAGGGATGTGAAACCCCCCCCCCCCCCCCGAAAACCTTCTTCCAACAATTTCGCCTTTTCCCTGTCAGGATACCTATTTAGAAACCTGACCATCTCTTCCAGCCTCACCGGCGTCCTCCCTTTTTCCACCCCCTCCTGCGACCTTTCCTTTTCCTTTCTTAAAGCATTTTGATGCTCCATGTGACCCGCCATTGCAGTGTGAGCAGACATGCTTAAATCTGCAGCCTGCTCCGAATTTGCATTGGCCCTCATTAAATTGCCAACACAAACCGACTCTATTACCCCCTGACTGACCCCCCTGGTTTCCCCCCTGTGAGGTTGAAGCCAGGCCTGATGGCCCGGCTCCCCCGTGAAAAGGCTGCCCAAATCGACTAGGTGCCATGACCCGAAGCCACAGACCAATATCTTTTTGGTCCCAACGGATTGACGGCCTCACCGCCTTACGTTGCCTAAACTGTTCGTCGTACCTTAACCAGGTTTGACCCCCGTAAACCCGATACGCCTCGCCTATCGAATCTAGATAACAGAAGAGGCCGGAACAGTTCTCCGGCGCCTTCTCCCCAATTACGCTGGCCAATATAGCGAACGCCTGCAACCAATTATTAAATGTTTGAGGAATTAAACGCCATCTGCGTTTTTCTTCCTCCTCCTTCTTGTATTCGGTCCTTTTGCCTTTGTCCAAATTAAATTTCTCCAAAGGCAAGAGGGAGAATATCTCTACAAATTCGTCCCGCCATATCTTCTCCCTCGTTTCCTTCTTAAGATGTGCTCCTAACGGGCCCTCGAAACACACGTATACCTCCCCTTTTGCCCTATCGTCCAACCGCACTGCTTCCCCGTCCCTTTCCGTTTGTACGGCAACCGTCACCCCTGACGCCGTTTCATCTGCCCCCCCCCCGAGCTGACCCCTAGAGTACTTACCCTACTGGAAGGGGTTGCCATTGAAGTACTCCATGCAGCCACCGGCGATGGCCCCACGTCCGGCCCTCCCGTTCCCCCTGCCTGGACTCCCCCAGTCGCCCCAGCGGGGAAGCCCTCCCCGCCAGACGACACACTACCCGGCGTGTTAAACGCCGTTCCAGGCAAACCGACCGACCCCATTTCCTGCCTCCGCAGGAATTCCCACATACAACCCATAAGTGCCCTCAAATCGTTATCCCCCCCATGCGCACCAGCAAAACTGACCGCACCACTACCTATACCCCCCCCCTACAGGCACAGATCTAGCAATAACATTTACAGTGTTTTGTGTGGTAGACTCACCGGGCTGCGCAGGTGCTGTGGGCCCACCAGCCGCCGCTCCGTCTTCCTGGCGTCTCATCCTGGGATCCGTCCATGTCCCGCCCGATCCGTCTGATTCCTCCGCCGACTGCCGCCTCTCCGCTGCGCGCGCAGCCGCCCCGCTGGAACTCAAAAAACCGGCATTAATAAAATCCTACGGACCAGCCTGCTGCTGTCCCCTTCTTCCGCCGAACACCTGCTCCAGCTCCTCTCCCCTGGTCCCCCGGCTAACCCTCCCGCTGGGTCCACACTGCTCCCCTCCAGCAGCTCTGGACCCTCTGCTCTGTCCTGACACGGATCCTCTCGCCGAACTGGGACAAGGGCGCTCCTCTCTGCTACCCTCACCGCTGGAGCGCCCCCCCTCTAACTGCTCCTGGAGCCGACTGTGCAGTCGCAGGTCCCGGCCCCCTCGCAGCCCGGGTACCTGCGCTGCACGCAGCGCCACGCCGCCGATTAGGATTCCTCCCAGCCCTGCCCCCCCCCCCTGCCGCTGCGGGGGCTGGCCCGGCTGGAGGTTCCACAGATGGGCTCCCTGTGCGGCGCCGGCGCACAGGCGCGTGCTCGGGGCTAAGCCTCTCCGGCGCACGCGCCCGACGCGGCCTCCTCTCCCTCTCTGGAACTGCCGCCGCTCCCCCCTCTCCCTCACTTGCCAGTCTTTCGAGCCACCCGATTCCTCGCTCAGCTGCCGCTGCCCGGATCCTCTCCATCAGCGCTTCCATCTCTTCAGGCTCTTCTTGAACTGCAGTACCTCCGATCTCCACCGGGGGCAATCTTCCTGCTCAGGTCCTGTCACCAACGGTGTTTTGTGCTCCGGTCTTCTGAACAGCGATCTTCCTGCTCCGGTCTTTTCACTAACGGTCTTCTTGCTCCGATCTCCTCACCAGCGGTCTTCCTGCTCTGGTCTTCTCACCAGCGGTCTTCTTGCTCCGATCTTCTCACCAGCGGTCTTCCTGCTCCGGTCTTCAGGTAGGTCTTCTAATTTCTTCTGTCTTCACCCGATCGTCCTCTGCTTCAGGTCCTCCCAATCCTCCTCAGCTGCCACGCTTAAATTCTTATCCTGCTGTCTTTTTTCTTCGGTCTTCACTCTTCTCCCCGTCCAGGTTCCAGGTCCTTCTTCTTCCTCTGCTGCTCCCGGAATGACTCCTCCCCCTTTTCTTCCCGCTCTTTCTATCCCATAAACCTTTGCTCCCCCTCATTACACCCCCTCCCTTTTAACCTCCACCTCACCTTATTTTCATTTAAAATATTAACCCTTTCCTCCCCGTTAACCCCGTCATGATCGCCTTCACCTACGGCCCTGTGGGCCCCGGTTCCGGCCTCCCTTTATGGCACTTATGTATGCGGCCCCAATATCACGCTATATCTACCATTCTAATATTTTATCCTTGGAAGTACCTTTTTATGATATCTCCATTTGAGTCTTGTACTTTTGATATCAACCTAAAGCTTTGATATATCTAATCTACTGATAATTGGTACATATAGGGTATTGCACAGTACAACATATATGATATATGAGTACTCTTTGTTCATTTCCCTTTTGGGGGGAGGGGGGATTCCTTTTATCATTTGTTAGTATCCTAAGCGGTGAAGTAGATATAACAATTACATCTTCTACCCTTTGGAGGGGGGGGGGGGGATATCATTTGAATATAGAAATGGGAGCCTCTAGAATATGACATTTGATCCATATTTGGAAATCTAGAAGATTTGGATATTTACATCTTATTTTTACATCTATCCTCGAATTTTGGTGGTCGAACATAATAGCTATGTAATGACCGATTCCAATTCTTTTGTCCAGTATCCATTATTTGAATCAGGTCTCATTCTTTCCTGGCCCTGGACATTGGATACCCCTCTCTTTCCTCTACTCCATTTTTTTTTTTTATTAATGGGAAAGGTAGGGTCAGGTTCCTGTGTGGGGTCACCCTTTTTGGGGACGTTACTCCACTTTTCCATCTAATGACTAGTGTTTGGGGCAGTTTAGATTTTTTTTATCACTAAAAGTCATATATTAATGTAGAAGACAGTACACTTTTCTGTGAATCCTAGTGTCACGTCCGTGCAGCACACGAGCACCTCGCTCAGCACGGACGCACCTCCACCCTACTCCTAGGCATGACTAATCTAGCATGCATCCATGCAGCAACGACAGACAGCACGAGCAGTCTCTGCACATGGTGCATTAACCATTGTCCTGCATAACAAGGTGACAGGTCTTGGCCTGTGTTGAGGCAACCATGCCACGATGCTGCCACGACACCTAGTAGTTATTGTGTTTGTAATTGGAATATTTTTGCCAAGAAGGGCTTGCATTCCTGGTAATTCTGCATGATCTCCAAATTGCTTGTCACCACTTGGCATGGAAACCCAGTCTATCATGTGTCCATTTTGCTTTTCTGTCTTGATTTTCCTTTATTACCGGAAATTACATTAAAAAACATGGTAAAAAGCTTTTTATAAACAGAGGCTTTCAAGAGTTGTCTCATCAGGATAACCCCTATGTATATGCTGTATCGGGACATCCTAGAGAAGGGGTTCCTCCTCCAAGAGCTAGAATGGAGAGCCACTGCCAAGCAGCAGCTCTCATTCTGGTGGACACAAGCCATCCATGTGTTATTGAGTATGAATGGCTGCAATGTAATAGTATGTACCTCTCATAATCAGCTGTTTGCAAGAGGTCTCAGGGGTTGTCTGTGGCAAGACCACCTTTCAGAGGAGTTATGCCAAGATATATAGTTATCCGTATGGTAAAATGCTGCATGTATAACGCAGCATTGTACTGCTGTATGAGCCGGCGTATCGATGCGTATAGCAGTGATTTTTGACTGCACGGGACAGCGTATCTCATGCATGTTATCATGCGCAGTCTTCCTCGTCTTATTTATGTTTTTATTTCCCGCTCTGTAGCGACTTTGCATATAAACGCTGCACATACGCAATATGCTAAAATAGTGTAGCCCGCTAATTAGAAGCGGCCCCACATACTCTTGGCCATATAATATGCGGCATATGATGCACATGGCGACCTGCAGGCTTGGATTGTAGAGGATGACTACATTGCAGAAAACCTGCCTTTAGTAACCCACCTTCCCTATGTAAGCCTAGCAGTAAACACGCACTGACTGGGTGCGTAAAAATTTTTTTATCAAGCTTTTTTAGCCAGAGTCTTTAAGAATTTTTTTTTTTTTTAATGCATGGTTCCACCACAATGCCTATTATGTGGATATTGCCCATTAAACAAAATGTATAGCCAAGTCATCATTTTTATACTCCAGCCATAAATTTTAAAGTAGGAGATTTCTTTTTTAATTCCCATGCTAAAAAATTTATCAGAACGAAATGATGAGAATAAAACGGGTAACAAGCCAATCAAAAAGTGACTCAATGGAATGTGTAATTACCAAAAAGTGATTATTTTGATAAAAGCTGAAGTCCGTTATAGCTTTTCTATCCTCAAACTTTTTTTTTTTTTTTTTTTGCTTGAAGAATATGAATAAAGGATTTTATCCCCTTAGACTTTAGCGGTCGGCCGTAAGATTCATGGCGTTAAAAGATGCTGTCATTGTAGTAACTGATTGGCATAAAGGGATTAAAGGGCAATTCCCAGTTATAGGCTTATACAAACATTCAAAAACACCCCAACTCTGTTACCTTGATGCTGTCATTGTGACCGAACCAGGAAGCGTTAACCCGCCCTATGATTTAACCATTTTGAACAACCTTCAGGAAACAATTAACCCCCTTTTGGGAACAAAAAAGGACTTCACTTTAAGGCCGGCTTCACATGGATGTATTGGTGCCCCCAATACCCGGAGAATAGAACCCATTTATTTCAATGGGTTCATTCATATTTCCGTATTTTGCTCACGCATTTTGGTTGTGCAAAAAGAAAAAACAGAACATGGACATCAAAGGTCCGGATAGAAGTCAATAAGGAGTGCAGAAATGCGTGTGCAATGCGCAAAGAAATGCGTGAAACACTGCAGAATTCTGCTGGAAAGAACACTTCTGGAACTCGTTAGCCATTTCAATTGGCTTATGAAAGGGCAAAAAGTGCAATAAGAAACACCAATGCCCACACAAGAAAGCATTGCTTATTCCGTAAAAACGCATTGCTCAGGCACGCACAAATACGCTAACGCTTGTGTGAAGCCAGCCTAAGGCTACCTGGCCACGGGCGTTGCGATGTCCCATGGCGGAGATCCGCCGCGAGAGCCGCTGCCAGGGGGCAGGAGCCAGCTGACAGATCTCCGCGGTGAGCCTATCTGACAGGCTGACTGCGGAGAATCGCCGCAATTCGCAGCATGCTGCGACTTGCCAGCCATGAGCGGAAAGTCGCTATGAATCTTCCCTCGTGGACATGGGGGCTGCACTTTCCATAGCAATGCTATGGAAAGCGTTCACTGCGTTCCCTGCTGCCGGATTATCGCCAAAGGGAACGCAGTGAAACTTCGCCTGTGGACAGGAGCCCTAAAGCTGAAACTAAAATAACGAAAAAAGAAGCAGCGCCCCAATATCTTCAATGGTTTATCTCCCTTTGGTTTTACAGCACAGTTTTAGCTCCTCTTTGGAGCCATTGATGAAACTTTTCACTTGTGTCTTCTTTCCCCATATGGCTAATGGAATAAAGTTTCAGCTTGTGGAGAGCGCCAAGTTGGTGTAGGAGGTCTAATATAGACCATGCAATGCTTCATGGGAAAAAGCTATGCAAATAAGTGATGGAGTCCTAATTTTGCAGCAGACTTGGGTTGGACACACATCCTTAGTCATGTTAAATAGGCCTATTGAAAGGTTGGACATTCGCGTATGGAGGTACTTTTCCATCTCCTCTTTGCTTCATGATACAAGTCACTTCATTAGCCCTAACCCTGAGCAGTAGCCAGGGGTAGCTTCATGTGGGCAAAGGTTCCAATTGCTGCCCCATCCCTGTATCCAAATACCCTTGGCTGAGCAAAGTGGCTTGCTGGCACCACCCTTCTCTAGATTCAACCCTGCAACTTTTTTCCTCCTTGGGTCATATTCCAAAAGGAGCAAATAACAAATGAGTTGTGACCATGTAATACCAGTGTTGCCATCAACTGCAACTTCAAGTTGCCTCAAGTATTCCTGCAGGTCCAAGTTGTCAAGCAGATTTGTATTCTTAGAGTCTCATGATACAGAATATCTCTTAACCGATGCTTTGCTGATGTGTGGTTGGTTGAAAAGCTATATAAAATAATTATTAATAAAGAATTGCATATTGAATACCGGTAGTAGTACATGCGTAAATCTAAATGACCTATGGGGACCCCGGTTTCTTTCAGACCTTCAAGTGGTGATATGCTACTTTGTGTTACTCCTTGTTCCACATAACTCGTTCACCAAGAATACTACTACTTCTACTCAGTTTAAAGGGTTGTACCGAGATAAGCTTTTATCATCTATCAATAGAACAGGTGATAAGTCTGATCGGCGGGGGTCTTAACGCCGAAATCTCCACTGGTCCTGAGAATAGGGGTCCTACATCTCCCTTCCTCCTTAGGCCGCCTGCACATGGGCAGATTTGTGGCTGCGGAATCCGCTTGCAGGTGTCTGCACCGCGGATCCGCAGCAAATACCATCCATAGCATGTTATGGGAGTTTGATTCTTCCTGCACACGAGCAGACCCTATTTTGAGGATCGGGGTGGTCTCAGCCGTGAGACCTCCACCGATCAGACTTCTATCATTTATGCTATGGATAGGTGATAAAAGTCTATCTTGGTACAATTCCTTTAAGGCCCCAATACTCATTAGTATTTAGTTACGTGACCAACCATTAACGGTGGGGATGGACAAGTATCTAATGGACATCTTCTCAACTTTCCACCGGCAGATGTTGTTGAGGGAAAGAAGGATCGGAGATGCTGATTTATGACAATCGTTCCTTTTGTTCTCTAGGAGATAAGCCAGTTCTCTAGGAGATAAGCCAGTTGTCTGGCTACGGCTTACCTCCTAAACACATGAAAGCTCGACTAGGCCGAATGTTCTGGTGTATGGAGAAGCCAGGGAAGTAAGTGACTAATTTTGGTCTTTGCAAGTCATAATAAAAACTCCACCATACCGCAATGCAACCTCCATGTTTCCATGTGCAAAGCAAGGGTGTCCTTAAAAAATTTTTGGTTAAGCCCGTCAATTTTTTTTAAAATTACAACTTTTCCACTCTTAAGGCAAATGGATGCAGCTTTATCTTATGTGTCGGGAGTGACAATAAACTGTTAATAAGTCGCCGTTTGCCTCATTTTTTTTTTTTAACTCGAACCCTTGTCACGTACGCAGAAGACTACAAAATATACAGTGCGCCCATACCGCACCGGCTCCTATTGTGTAAATAACACTGTGTATGCAGACGGTGCAGCATGAAATATAATGCGGTATACATTTACTTATGGCTAACAATCTGAGAAAGATTGCTTTTTCAACGCCGCTGTGTTTCCTTGCACGGAGCGAGTCGGCTCCATACCATTATGCGAAGATCTTTTTCATTCGGTTGGTCACACTTGAACTATACTTAGCAAATTGATAAGGTTCCACTGTTAAACTTTATTATCAGTGACACGAGCCTATGACACTTTATAAAAAGAATAATCCCGAACAATCTCTAGGTAATTAACACCTAGATAAACAAGCATAAATTTCGATATTGCCTTTATTTGGACTAGCACTCAAATATGCGTGAACCATGCTTTTTTTAATTAAAAGATAAATCCATATGACACTTTGCCTCAAACTTAATTATTCAGCATAGTATAATAAAAAAAAGAGAGCCCATTAAACGTGTCTTGTTCTGTGTGCCTGTATTAACAGCAAAACAGTTCAGTCTGGGTCATTTAAATTTCCTCCGCCTTTATAAGGTGCACATCTAGCAACACCAACAGGTAAATAGCAGCACGGCTTGTAAAAATCCTTCCGTCTGCTGCCACTTTTTTTTTTTTTTTTTTTACCATCCCTGTGGATATTTCTGAATATTATGACTATTCTGGCGTTTCCTGCTTGTGCGAGAACCTAGGAAATAATGAAATGCCGAGCAATTTCACTAGTGTTTACACAGCAGCCTCTTACCGTTGGCCAATGGCCAAGGCGCAGTGGTTTGAATGGAAGTCAGATCTCCCACAGCAAAGGCAAAAACTGTGTCCGGGTCCCTGGAGATGCCTTGTAACACGGTGTTCCCCATACAAATGTGCAACAATGAATGTCAAACTCAATATTTTCGCGTAGGACCCCATTATAGGCTGTAAGTTTGCTTTTCGGCCAAGACGAAAACGTTTAGAATTTCTCCAGACGTTGTAATGATCGTTGAAATAGTTTTGACTTCTCACATTGCAGGCATTTAGTCAAGAGTTGGACAGAATGCCCTAGCTATACTGTAGAGTGCAGTATATTGGTATAGAGAGTCGTTAGGGCTTCATTCGTTTGTCCGATCATAAGGCCATTATAGAAAGTCAACAATCAGTTGACAAATGAGCAAAACCTTATTCATCGACTGATCATAAACATGGTTACTCCTCGGCTGCAAGTTGACCTGTGTGAACATGGAGATGTGTAGACAACCAATGACCACTGTATGAGGACCAATAATAATATTATGTTATCTCCATACAGGCGATGCTCTACCATGTGTGAACAGCAATGAACAAGCACCCATCGAGAAAGCGTGTTACAATGGGCCAATTCTTGCACCATTTAAAAGGACCCTAAGGTTTCTAATGATCTAGAAAGCTATAGGCCCTTGTAAATTTTTTAATTTTTGGGGGTAAAAATTTGATGGCTGGTACATATTAGATTGGACCCTCATTCATCTGTTGGGTCCATCAAGTGTTTTCACACCAAAGCCGGGCACAAAGGATTATTTTTTTATGCATTTTTAGCGCCAGTCCTTAGCTAGATAGAAAAATGTTGCATGCGGCATTTTCTAACTGATGCAGGGAGTCATCCCGCATCAAAACTGATGCACTGGATGCTTTAAACTGTCCCATAGAAAACTACAGGATCAGTTCTGGTACTAGTATCTTTCTGCTGCTTGATTACAAAATTGTCGGGAAAGAAGTGGAATGAACGAGTATAGAAACCCTTAGAAACCCTTAGCTCACCATGAATAAATGTAGGAAAAAAGTGGTTGTAGGTGCAATCCCCCTTCTTGAAGAGGCACGAGACGTGTTTCTAAGCTCGACTCCTCTGTTTTTATTAGGGATTAATCCAGGTGTGATGGTTCGTGGATGGGCTGACCCTCTCACTCTCATATATAGAATTAGGATGGAGAAAATAAAATAAAATTCCCAAACCAAAACATCGGTTTATAGACTTTGGAACTCTCAAGTACAGGCTCTGTTCCTTCTTTTTTCCTCTCATTTTTCATCAGCTCACCATGTGGTCTGCTTTTCTTTGTTTAAAAAGGTTGTTGGAGGGTTGAATAAAATCTTTAAAGACTGGACAGTAGGATATACCTGTAATAAATAGTAATGTTAAAAAATAAACTAATGAGATTCTGTTCAGCCTCACTACTGATCCCTATCAGACCCATGTATGCATTCACAGCTGTAGGACCTTTTCTAATCACTGCCGTTTATAGCTGACTTGGGACTTCCTTTCAGTGCTGTAGTGTTGTTGTGAGTTCAGCTCTCTAACTTATTGCTTAGCCCCTGCTTCAGCAGTTATCTTGTGATCATTCCGTGCTCCGTGCTCTATTGTTCTTCCGTCCTTGTATCCTGCCTTCTGTAGTTCCTGTGTACCTGCTGTGTAGTCAGCGCGTAGAAGAAGACTGTAGGGTCGTCCTTATCGGGATACTAGCCCTGTTTATAGGCAGAGTTTTCCCTCTCCCCGTTACTTGCTCAGGGCAAGGTACCTTCCTGAGTTCTCACCTACGGACTGTGTTTCATACATCCGGTATCTTACCTCCGTACACAAGAGTCAGCTATCAGCTGTGCTGGTACTGGGTCATCACCTATCTGGTAGATTGACACAGTGGTTCCAAGTCCGCAGTCATTACACTGACAAGCGGGATGCAGTGCTGTCTTTGGAAGAGAGCAGTCATATTTTTCTAGTCTTTTTCTTTCCTTTAAAATAGCTTTCTGGTAGTAAAAATTAATTTTAGGGGCAGACAATATTGTAAAATAAATAATCCATACTCCTCTCTTTAAGTTGCCCCTGTTCACTGTAGATGCTCTGTTCCCTGCTGCCCCAATCCTGGTAGAGGATGCGTCGGTTACATGCATTTCATAGTGCGTGGGATTACTCAGCCAATCACAGGTTTCAACAGTCCTGCGAGGTTCATAGTAAAACACAGCTGAAGCCTGTGATTGGATGAGTGGTCACATGCATAACGAACTGCACGTGACTGTGCATCCCCTTTCTTCATTTTAAGCCAGTTTAACTTCTGTTATGTCCCGGAAAACCCAAGGATGCGAGTATCGTTTATTTATTTATTTTATAGCACTTCCTGCCCATACTAAAAAAAAATGTATCGGAAAACCCCTTTAAGGACTAAACCTTATATTAGATATTCCTTTTAAGTAGCAGGCTGGCCCTTAAAAAAACTTAAAAATGAAAGACAAGTAATATTAAATGATGGGGGTTGGTTGATATAATGTATGGTTCTTTGAGAAAGTATTGCACATGATCAACTTAAATCCCCCTATCCTGACGTCCCAATTGTCTATCAAATTATGTGTTCAGTAAGTGCCAGGAAAATTTTAAAAGAAAATACAATATATACTTGAGTATTAACCGACCCGAGTATGAGCCGAGTCAATAAGTTTTACCACAAAAAAACTGGTAAAACTTATCGACTCGAATATAAGCCTAGCTATGCTCAAGTATATACTAGGTAAAGGAAAAATGCAATACTCAGCTCCCAGCCCGGCGTCTGTGTTTCCCGGCAATGCGGCAAGCTGCTTGAGAATTCTCCCAGCTGTCCTCTCCCTGCTCGGCTTTGAATTCCCCCTGCTGTGATTGGATCGAGCACCAGCCAGTCACAGCCGGCGCTCGATAAACCAATCACAGCTATTCAGTGATGTCATCCACTGAATGGCTGTGAATGATTGAGCGCCGGCTGTGATTGGCTGGCGCTCGATCCAATCACAGTGCTTACCTACATAGCGCTGACAGCGGGGGAATTCAAAGCTGAGCAGGGAGATGACAGCGCTGGGGACACTGACGCAGGCTGGGAGGTGAGTATTGCGGGTTTTTTGTTCTTTTTTTTTTTTACCTGACTCGAAGCCGAGGGGGCCTTTTTCAGCATAAAAAAATGTGCTGAAAAACTAGGCTTATACTCGAGTATATATGGTACTTAATCTTTTCGTAACCCATTCCTTTCTCCATTTATTTGCAGAAACCTAACAAGTTTCAATGGTAGAACCGCAAAAAATAAAACCCAGCTTGGAATCACCGGTAAGTAATAAAACCTTGTGTTTGTTTTGACTTCAGAGGTAGAGGTTTTATTGCGTAAAACACAGAATAAACTGTACTGTTTCAAAGACATTTTATTCTAATAGGAGAAAAAACAGTCATTGCTGGAAAAAAAAAAAAAACAATCGAATACTTTTTGTACTTTTTGAATAAAGTTATGTCAACTGATGTATCTTCTTTAATAAATAATGACCAAGAATAAAGTTTAAATACAAAGTCCTCTACTTGTTACAAGCATAGCAACACATTCCTCTACTCTATCATTCTCAGGTTTTCTCCAAGATGGAAAAGCGTTAATTTCTTTGTGTAGGAATGTAGACAATATTATTATGACCAGAACTACAGACAACAGGCGTTACAGAGGGGAAAACATGACATGGTGCTATATGAAGAGCGTGATAATGTTCAGTAACGGACCAGGTGTCACTGCCGCTTCTCACTTGCCAGGACTACAATTTACAAATGATCTCGAGAAAGGCAAAAAAAATAAAAACGATTAAAAAAAAAAAGAAAAAGCCACTTTTAAACGGGAAGGTAGGAAAGAATAGCGGGATTATACGGGACAGCAGCGCCGGACGATGGACTCAACACTCACGCACGTCACAAGTAACAGATGTATCCAGTGTCACAAACAAAATTATTGCCTGTCTGATCCGAAACTTCTCAGAGGACACAAAAATACTGAAGTCGTTAAAAAGTGCAAGAAATGGAATGGGTTTTTTTTTCGTATTTTGCATTTTACCTTTTTTGTTTAATGTTTCAATTTTTTCTTTTTTTTCCTTTTTTTTGCTAAGATATTAAAGGCAGCGGCGCAAACACACAAAGCAAGCAACTGACATTGTCACCAAACACAGTAGTGCACTTAATATTCTAAAGCTTACTACGGTCAAATTTAAAAAAACAAAAAAAAAACATAAAAACAAAAAATTTCAACATTATTTTAATCCTTTTTTTTTTTTTTTGTGGATCTCTGAAACAGTTGCATTTATTTGCTTATTTTTTTTTCTCTTTTGACTTGATATAAGTAAGGCAGTGAGAACTAGACTAGAAAATAAAGATTGAACAGAGTAAGCAGCTTTGCTCTACGTGAAGCGAGTCCATTAGATTATGACCTCCCCAGAAAAAAAAAAATTAAGAAAAAAATTCACTAGGGTGTCTTTTCTTTCAGGCAGTATATGTAAATTGTACTCTTCAATCTCCTGAGATATGTTTCCAGTCTCAGAGCAGAGCATAGAGAATTCTATTTACATTGATTGCAGTTCAGTACTTTTGCAAAACTGCTTTAGGCAGAGTTAAAAGTTGTTTTTTTTTGTTTTTTAAGGCTGTTGGGATCAACACCCCGCGCTCAGCCTTCTTGAGATACTCTGTTCTACTGAGTCATCTTTTTTTTTTTTTATTATTATTTTCAAGACATTCCTACAGTAGTTCTAACCGTTTTTAATACAAAGCACCAGTTTTCTGTTTGTCTCACCAAAAGAGCGTAATTAAAATTTGAAGAGCTGTGACTGAATCCTTTTTAATTAAAATGCAACAATTGGAAACTCGAATAATTGCGATGGGGGGAAAAAAAAAGAAATAAAATAAAATTTGCAAAAATATAGAATATATTTAATTTCTTGTAACAAAAACAATGCCCAACCTCCACTAGAGACTGAAAAGGCCATATAAAACTTTTTTTTCCTTTTTTTTTATATAGCTTGCATTATATTTTTAAGCCACACACTTCTCTTTTTTCGGAAAAATCACCTACTTTTGGGGATTTTTAATTTTTTTTTACTTTAACGAAAAGAAACAAAATAAAAATCAAATAAAATAAAGATTCCAAAAAATATAATTCTTTTAACTTACTTTAACTAGTATTTCCATTCATTAAGCTCTATTAAAAATATAAAATAAGGATTAAAAAATATAAAAACAAAAATAATGCTAATTTTTTTTAATGCGAGTCCTGAAAAAGGCCATTAGTTTTTACCGTGTGTGGTTCTTTATTACAGAGGCTTCAGAATGATTTACTTGGCTGAATCTGAAGAGACAGAAAATGGAATACAGTATTGTTTTTTTTTTCCCTTTCCGATCTGCTGTAGGTCAGTTGTGACCCCGGCTTGTGGGCTGTCTTAGATTTCTCTTACAGTGCGGTTGTAACACCACTTCAATTGATTTCTTCCCTGTAATGACAGCTCCAGTCAGACTGGCACCGTGGCAATCTACCAACTCATCTCATTACTATGCTCGGATAATGACAGAAGCTGGTGTCATATTATAAAGGTGTTTTCAACTATGAAAACACAGTGCCCCTCCCCCCCCCCCTCCTCTCTTCAAGGCAGCGTTGAATCATTTAGACGGTATCATTTTTCTGATAAAAGCATTTTGCAATGGACAAACATTACTCAAAAAGTCTTATGATGCCATAGCGGTCCTCTGGTTACATTTATATAATCCGAAATTACATGGTTTGGAAGTTCTTGTTGCCAGGTAACAGTTCCGCAGCCATTTCTAAAGAGGTGGGGGGCAGGCGGGTTTGTAGGTTGTGACATTCAATGTCTCTTGCACATATTTTGAGGTTTCCCATCTTACATTGGTAAATGGACCACTAAGTCAATATAAAGTCATATTGCAATATACAGGTTGACTCGATAGCACAGATCATTCCTGGGGTTTACTGCCTTCTGATGGAAGCTGGGCAGAACTCCCTGGTTTAGGAGGTACAAGTTCTTCAGAAGTTCCAGGAGTCTCTGCAGGTTCAACCCTGGAGCGCTTGAACCTTCGGTCCGGGTACTGACTGTTGTCGAAAGGCATTCGATGGACACATAAGACATGGGTCTTCAGGTTTCCCTTTTGAGAGGCACTGTATGGGCAGTATCTGCATTGAAAAGGCCTTTGACCTGTGGGAAGAGGCAAAATATATTTACTATTAGGAGATATAAAGTACAGCATGTAGAGATTCAAGAATAACACACTTTTAGAGTTTAGAATAAGGCAAACGCAGAGAAAAGAGCTAAGAAGGTGGTGGCATTTATGGCCACTTGGTTTTGATAGTCCTGTTTGCTTAGAAGGGGCACTAGGCAGTTGTAGTACCTCATCATACATATCAATTGTACATGCCAGTTATAGCGTTCTAACAAATGCCAAATTGCAAATCTATGAGCTACTACGGTACTCTCGTAAAGGGTTTCCCACCATCAAAATTTAGAGGTCTCCTATGTCCCAGATGGTAGCTCTAGACATTGTGCTAGTGGTCCTGCCTTGGACTGCTCTTTGGCCAAACCAATTGTCTAAGCCAGTGTTTCCCAAACTTCAGTTCTCGCAACCCCGCAAAAGGTCATGTTTTCAGGATATCCTATAGAGAGGACTCCTGTAGCAATTTCTCAGGCACCGACCATAATGACATCACCTGTGCAATACTATTGAAATCCTGATAACATGACCTGTTAGGGGGTTGTGAAAACTTGAGTTTTGGAAATGCTGGTCTAGGTCCTCATTTCTTGCCTTGTGTTCCTGATTTGCCCCACCCTAGGACTTTCTATAAAAGCCTGGACCTTCCACTCCCTCCCTGAAAAATTATTGCGCTCAAGCATTCTTCCTTTTCTTTTTTCAGCCGTTTAGTCGTTCACGACCATCGATGACCCTAAAGTCGAACTCCCTCCATGTTTTTCGGTTTTGCACTGCTTCTTTCAGTTGTGTGATATCCATGCCAGTATCAGCTTTGACAGTATCAGCCATTGTGTCCTTTGGTGGCCGGGTCTAGGGTCCCGATGACATTAGATTTTAGTCAACTGAACCCGCTGATAATGGTGGGCTGGATGACTCTCTGATGTGTATGGTGGAACTCAACTTTTTCCTGATAGATGATGTCAAGGGAAAGAAGGATTGGGGATGGTAAATCTTAACTCCCAATCCCAGAAGAAAAGGTGGCACCAGAGTTGTCTGGCAGTGGCTTACCTCTCTAAACAGATGAACGTTTGGCCAAGCCGAACATTCATGTGTTTGGCGTGGCCGGGGCAAAGACATGGCTGATCTTTCTTCTGACAGTTATTGAATGTGTATTAACAGCTTTAGTCTAGCTTACTACTTCCTCTGCAGTCATCTTCTTCAACCATAGCCACCATTACCTGTGTACCAAACCCCACATAAATCTGACCACAAGGTACTCCTTCTTGCTACATTAAAGCGAACCTCTGCTCAAGGATAAACCAAGATGGCCACACGGCTTCTCTGACTACCTGATACACACTCTGCACTAGTATGCCTCATTAGGCTAAGACTCTACACACTGCTTTGATTGGCCAGTAATGCCCACATGAGCAGCATGTAGTGTCTTAGACTACTGATGCATACCAATGCACAGCATGCAGCAGGCAGAAGAGCGATGCGGCCATCTTCGTTTGTCCGGTGCAGATGGGTGCATTACGGGTCCATGTGTTGTGGGTCTGTAATATGGTACCCAAATAATTCTTTGGGCCCATATATTTCTTTACATGCCATATTGGAGAGGTCTACTTGCAGGGATTGGCACCATATGGCAGCACAGTCTGTGGCTCCCCCATGCAGATTATAGAGTCTTCATACAGAGATGCATTATGCTAACATACATAGCATTGCTGTGTGAATGAGGTCCCAAACATTTGCAAAATGCCATTTAGTTACGGATCAAAAAACTAAAGAATCCACAACAGAAACAACATTTTTTTTCAAGGATCAAGTTGCTGTTAGAATACAAAATAATGCTTGTAATGTAGAATCTTTAAGAGGAACATTCAGGAAGAACGCCTCCCTGTAGGCTTTGATCACATTGGTGTTTTGTTTGCTCCCTTACGGGAACAAGAAAACAGAAACCACTGGATGAACCGATACATGTTATGACGGAGTTGAACAGCGCTAAATGGATCCCATTGACTATAATGGGGTCTGTTTGATCTCCATTCGGCCATCTGGCAATTTAAAGGATGCAATAGCGCTGCATGCATACAACAGAGACTTTGAATGGAGCCTCTGCTGATGATGTGAAGATGCCCTTAGATTAGGGCGCCTGTACAATACCCTTTCAATGCTGGTCCAGATGGCACAACTTCCCAACTTAAATGGCTCCCCAAAATATTGTTTTGGGGGCTAAAAAAGTGATCCCTTCTCCTGACACCTTTAAGGAAGAACCTCTTGTGTCAGGTTGTGTCATACTGCAGGTATGTCATGTGACCCTCCCTAAGGGTCCTTTTACATGGTTCGATCTGAGCCATATGTAAAGGGAGGGGGGGGGGGTGTTTTCTGGTAGGCTTGACGGTAAAGCGTTGGCCATGAAGTTACAAGGAGAGAAACTGACTATTAACAAAGTTTGTTTAACCCCTTAGTGACGGCCAGTATGCCTTTATTCTGACCTCACTAATGGGCTTTAAACCTGCACATACATCTTTTTAAGGCAGTAGCCTGACAGCCAGGCTCCTGCTCTAACTGCCAACAGCTGATAAAACTCAGATTCTGACACTTAATGCGTTTGTAACGACCCAAGCAATGAAAATATTTCATTTATCACACAAAGTGAACGCCATAAATATAAATTTAAAAAGTAATGCCATAATTCCTATTTTTCTTTTGTTTGCCTACCAAAAACACAATAAAAAGCATCCAAAAGCCTCATGTACCAATAAGAAACTGCAACTCTTCCTGCAAAAAACAAGCCCTCATATATCTCCGCTGCTGGAAAAATAGATATATTATGGGTTTTAGGCCTCCCTCATGCATGAACGCGGCGAAGCGCCGCCAATTAATTGGCAGCGCTTTGCCACATTTTACTTTTTGTTTTTCTTTGTCCTTTTCTTTTTAAACGTGCACCAATAAAAAAGTATTTTTAATCTCCGCTGGACAAGTGCTGGAACTTCCCTCGAGCTGGAACTTCCCTTGAACCTATGATCGACTCGCTCCTGTCCATCACCTGTTTGTTATATAGACCGATTTGCTATAGACCGACGCATGATCATACGTATGATCCTTCCCTCACATATAGTTTCATCACTGTTGGCAACAAATCCCCTAAAGCTTCACGTGGCCTGATGACTGGCCAACTAACACCATTGTCCAATCATCAGGCGGTGTAAAAGGCCCTTTAGTTCTGTGGATTGGCTGAGAAAGCTTACAGATGGAAGAGGGGCATATGAAACCAACTAGTTTCCAGCCAATTGAATGGTACGCCATGTGGAGGTTCATTTCATGGGCACCATGACACCCATTAGTTGAGTGTTACTTGGGCATCTGTCTGATGAAATAAATGTAAGGAGATCTACTCTCTAAAATATTGTGACTGTACCCCCTTTTATGGAAGGGAGATCCTGGAATAGAGTGCTTAATCTGGAGTATCTATACCGTACCCTTAATAATCACATAAGGCCTAGAACATAAGCAAATGTCTATAATAGTGACATGAATACAGATGAGGAACGTCTTACGAAACACTCCCCCGAGTGACTCTGATCCACAACAATTTCACCTGCCAGCCCTATTTAGAACATGGGGCACAATGCTAATTACAAAAGCAACTTTGGTTTCTTAAATGAGGAAAAGCAAATGATACTTTGCACTGATTTTTAATAAGGCACAGGAGATTTTCTTGAATAAGCCTCAAGGTCCAGTAAAATGCTAAAGACATCAAGGCATACCTTATTAAAATGTCAGGCGTTTCTATTGGGCTCAACCAACGTGATTCTTAGGAAGGGAATATGCCAGCCCTTGTTGGTTACACATGATCTGATAATGCAGCCAGTGTCATAGTTTGTAATGGCTATCCTGGCATGGACCAACCGGTTATATAGGATAGCTGATCGGCCCCACTCCTGCATTCTCAAAGGGGTTGAGCTCTATGCAAGAGATTTTGAACCATATACAAAAAAACCCAAAGTAAATCAGCCCAGAATACCAGATTAACATTAGATATCATGGCGGACATTGCCTTTCGAGGGTTTTAGAGGCATCAGTAAAAGATGACCTTCCAGTTATTTCCTGGCGTGGCCGTCATAGGGTTGTGCGTACCGTATATACATGATGTGTTTCCTGACATGAAAGGTTTTCTTGGGCTGCAGGAAGATATGCAATGCTCGCAAAATTTCTCCTCTCGTTAAACACGTTGTGTAAAACAATATGTCACGTTTGCGAACGAGGTGGTGATTTATGTTGATGAATGCGGCGTCGGGTTAGTTACATCTATAATGATGAAGCTTTCTCTGACAAAACAATATAATCAGGCGACTGAAAATGCTCATTCATAATCATGTTTTGGACTCCAGGATTAAGCTAAAAAGGAAGTAAACCGGGCGCTTTAACTTTGTTGTAAAGACCGCGTTGAACTTGAGATTGAGTGCTGATCCTGGAGGAGGTCCGAGATACAAAACTACATATAGACTGCTATATATCAGCCTAGATGGGCACGGACTTTTCTGGTTCCAGTGAGAACATTCTGTCCATTGCTTGATGGAAATCTGTGCAGTTTTCCAATATGGCGAATCTAGCAGGGAATATATTTAGACATCTGCACCAGAGGAAAAATATATTAATTGCGGCGCCTATCAATTTTGCACAACAATGGCAACTTTTCCCCTTTTTGCATACCACTTTTTTAGAAAGTGGGTGGGGCTGATTGAGAGGGGCGTGGTCTCCTCAGAATGGTAAATGTGTTACAATTTACATCAGAAACTGGCATGAATCTATACAATGTTGCCTTTCTAGTGCACAGGCTGGTAAAAAGTGCCTACAGTTTTGCACCTCTTATTAAATTTGGCGCATCTTACTGCAGTGCACTGCACCGCCCCATCTGTACACCAGGGGGCAGAGAATAGCTGCAGTGCCGCCCCCTTTCAACTCATATATACTTATATACTGCATGACAGACTGGCTTGGGGAGCGACACACTGTGACAACTCTCACTCTATTGGCTACTCGCAGTCGGCCTCATCTCTGGCCACCCCCAAAGGAAAGCATGACGGTTCCATTCAATAACTGCAAGTAGAGATACACAAAGTATATGCACAAATTGCATCATTTTCATAATCGAGTAAATAAGCTTTATCGGTGAAGACGAGACAATGAAATGGTGCGGTCTGCATGAGACAACCCACATGTATATGCCCTATTAGGATATATGGGCATCATATCATGATGGGGAGCGTTGCTCTGTAAGACCAGCTCCTTCTTAGGGACACTCTTGCTCTGTACATTACCATTGGAGGGATGGAGTGGGGGGTGGGGGAGAGGTTGCATGCCGATTTGCCTTTTCCTTTTGTGTCACTCCGCTGATCTAAGATTGCCACACCGCTTCTTAAATAGCAAACTTAGACAATACACACTGCTCTGATTGGCCAGTGCTATTCACGTACGCAGCCCTAGCCAATCAGAAAGCAGCATGCAATGGCTGACTACCGATGCACAGTCTATGATGATTAGCAACAGAAGTGTTCGTCGAGATCTTGTATCTCTGTTCAGAGTCTCGGGATGTGGTAGATAGGTGGCTGTATGGGAATAATGGAGGGCACCAGGTAATATAACCGCCCTCCTTTGGTCCTGGGACAAAGTTTGTCCCTGCTCCAGAGGGTTCTTTTAATTTCACTTTAAATTAATTTTATCTGTAATTGGAAACCAATTTGCACTTTGTAAGTAATCAAACTATTCAAAATATTTTTAGAATCCGATCATTTTGATAATTCTAAAATACAACATTGCAAGAAGAAGCCTGCGAGCGAGAGATTGCGCACACAGAGTTTTTTTGCATATATTCCGATGCTGAGCTTTTCCCAACAGCTGTCTTGTTAATTGAAAGTTTTTAAAGTTAATTACCTTCTGAAATGTTGATCTGTCAGGCATCATGTCAAGAATTATCAGACACATTGTAGCCGGGATATGACACAATTTGTGGTGGCAATGCCGTTCCCTAGCGCTGTGTGTGTTGTGAAAACATGGCTATGGTGACAACCATTTACACGGCACTAATTAGGTTTGTATTGGCTTAAATAATATGATTTATGCAAGCACTTATGTTGAAGTCAGCATGTTACAAACATGTGGAAAGACTGTCTACACAAAGCTCCATCTTCCTGGAAAGAGGAAATACAATTAATAGGCCATATTTTATGGAATACGTCAATGCATTAGTATAAGAAAATAAGGGGCAATGTCGGGGTTAAGTCTTTAGGGGTCTAGAATATGAAAAGCGTGATGGGTATTATCAAAAGTATCTAGTCAGTAGAGTATGAAATCTTATTTCTAAAAAGCATACGCATATCGTGAAAATGCTACAATTTCCGCAGTGAAAGTTCAGTAACTGCAGAAAATCTGATTTTAAAAAAATAACTGCACTTTTGTGAAACTTTTGATTTGTCAGAGAGACATGTCAAAAGTTTAGATCACTGGGAGTCCGACAGCTGAGACGCCTGCTGATCGCTAGAACAAGAGGGTTGCAACGCTCAACTGAGTGCTCTGCCCCTTTGGCTATATTCACTGCTTTTCGGCTCCTCCTGGCAGCTGAAAACGGCCTTATGTGGGCACCAAATTGTCAGGGTAAAATTCTAAGTACAGCACCAATCAGGCCCACCCCACTTGCCCCGCTGCCGGCGGTAAGAAGAGACACCACACGGAGGTCTGGTATAGTTTCTCACACGGGGACATGACAGCGCTTCTGCCTTTTATTACCGATTACATGAGATCTTATACCCTTTGTCTCATCACCAGGAATGGGTGATGGGCTCATAACCATATATGGGAAGTCCGGATTTCCGGCCTGAGACAGTGAAAGTTCAGATGCATAGTTGAACGGTCGTTATCTTGCTATCTTGCTACGGCGCCTCTGGAAAAACAGCCAAGTACACGCGGCCTTGTCCGATTCTTTTTTGCTGTGTTGAAAGATACATTTTGTCTTTGTCTCGCAAGGCCTTTGGAATATCTGATGTAAGGCGACAGATTAAGTTTTTTCTCATTTGGAATTGAATAGAACTTGCATATAGGTATAAAGCATAAAAAAACATTTGGCAATATATACATATACCCTCACATAGAGGCTTATAGACTGTCTTCGCTGCTTTCTGGCTATTCTCGGCAGCTGAAGATGGTCTTTAGCTGCCTGAAGGAGTCAAAAAGACAGCCAAATGGGCAGAGCGCTCAGGTGGGCATCGCAGCCCTCTTGTTCTAGTGATCAGCGATCCCTAAACAAAGGTCCCCTACTGATCCAAACTTCTGACAGGTACCCTTTAAGTCCACTGCATGTCAATTTATGCTATGGGTTTTCATTATGGCCTTCACACCTTCAAATGAGGGGTTGAAATCTGTGGCAGCTGCCGGATCCAACACGCGAAGATCCTCTTAATCCTTGTGTCATGTACGTTGTCTTATGCCCTGCGCTACACACACCACAGTGGGGAAAATCTACCTCCGATGACATTTGATATGCCAGCCAGTGTGTGTTGCAGTGAAGTGCACCAGAGTTATGGAGATGCTCTCATTAGTTACTAAATTTGGCCCATTTTTGGCCAGTCTGTGCACTAAAATGTGAAATCTATGGTAGCTGTAAGGTGACTTATTCTTTTGGCATATATTACAGTAAATCCTTCATGCTTTGGAGGCCATGCCTCCTTTTGCAAAACCCCATGGACTTTAAAAAAAAATGCTAATTGGGGTGTAAAAAAAAGTCAAAAAGTTACAACATTTTGAGGAAGTATACCTCGCACAATAATGTATGACTTTTTTAATGCCAGAAAACTGTCTGAAGTCACTACATCACTTCTCCTCCGTGTGTCCATTTTTGTCTGGAGTGCTCCTACAACTAAGATCCAGCACTTTGCTAGATTTGTATAGTGGAACTCAACAGAAATTATTATTTTTTCTTTAAATCAAGCGACGATTATTTTAGACCCATCGTAAATTAATTTGAAACCCTACAGATTTACACTTCACGCCAAAAAAAACCCTCCTTAATAGGTCTGTTTTCTTGCTAAGGCACCCCCCCAATGATCATTGCAACTTAACCTCAGGGCTCCCAGCCACCTCCGAATATAGAGGCTCTGAGTAATTCATGCACGGTTCATTTGTTTTATTGCCAAATTATTCCTGATTATTCCAGCTCTGTAATGATGTAATGTATATGAAATTTCGGACTGACAGTGGATGGAGTCAGTACGGATCATAATAACTATTCCTCTGTACCTATTAGTGATTACAGACTGGAGACCACAGGCTGCAAATAATTACTTATAGTAATGATTAAAGCATGTAAATAAGGCGCCTCCCCCCAACAATCGAATTTGGTAGAAGTAAAGTAAAATATCTTTAGAGAAGGTTAACATTTCAAGCTCCCTTATGTCTGGGATCAGTAGAACAGATAATGTCAGGATTTTCTGTATAATCCTATTAGTCAGGCATCCTTGGATAATGTGTAATACATTATAATGTAAAACCTTAAAGGGGGTTGTACAGGATTAGAAAAACGTGGTTGCTTTCATCCAGAAATTTAGGGGACAACTGGCTTTAAAGGGGAACTGTGACCATAGACCATTATGGCGTATGTGAAGGAGAATAGTGGTGACTTGAGCCCTATTTTGGTATTCAAAATGACTATCAGTGGCCAAAAACAGGAGAAGAAGAATTGGGTTGAAAATTTGTGCTGCTCTCTCCATTACTATCTATGGGAATTACGGAAAAAAGTCAAGCTGCATGAGAAAACCTCATCAAGACAACAATTTTCCATATGCCCTATCAGGGAATATGGGTGTTCTCAAGGTAGGATGTCCTCTAGGGTCTCCCCCTTCTATAAGCTGATTACGGTGGAGTTGAGTTGACTGTCTTATAAGATCATAATGGTACATTTCTTGTGTATCTTTCAGAGCGATGCCATTTATTCTTGTGGAGAGCACCAAGATGGCATAGGGAGGCTAATAAGCTATGCACTGCCCCCTGGAAATAATATATACAAATGGAAGATGAAAAAAATGCCTCTGCGTTGCTACATATTGGATATTATCTTTCCTATAACGCAATATCCAGCCTTTCTTTTCCTTATGCAGAAGATTTTGGTTTGGATCAAATCCTTGTTTTTGCAAGGCTTGGTATTTGATCCAAACCAAAGGGCATTGATTTATACGGAAGCTACCTTCCAATCAGTTACAGTTTCGGGGCATTTTTCCATTTTCCATTTGCATACCATATTTCCCAGGAAGCACTCCAGGGCCTATAAATCTACCTATGCCATGTTGGTACCCTCCACAAGGAGAAATAGTATCACTTCAAACCAACCCACATCAAAAATCTTTCAACCAACCAACCAGTATCCTGCTCTGCGCTTATGAGGGGCAAGAATGCTGAAATAGCTGTCTGCAGAAGGGTGACTTCCAATAGGTAGTGCTGTAGAGGCATTTATGCCCTACTATTTGCATTCCTGCATCTTCTGCATGGAACTTCCATATGTGGAAATGGCTGATAGTTGGGGAGGTTCATTTTGAGAACTGGTGCTACAGATGGAATAACCTCTTGAAAGCCTTGCACAAGATTAGAAGAATATGGTTGCTTTCTTGCAAAAAAACAGCATCATAGGATGTGTTTGGTATTGCAGCTCAACTAGATTCACTTTAGTGGAGCTTGAGTTGCAGTACCAGACGCAACCCATGGACAGCAATGGTGTTTTTTTTGGAAGAAAGCAGCCATGTCTTTCTAATGCTGTACTACCCCTCTATGGCCCGTTTCACATCTGTGTAGATATTTCCACTGTTCAACCCTAAAAAAATTGTAAGTGCTGCATACTGTATGGGCCGGGTACAGATGCCATTGAATATAATAGAGTCCATCCAGCTTCCGGCATGCTGCCCAGCATTTCCCCCTGCTATTTAGGCTAAAATTTTATGCCGGGTGTACATCAGAGGTTTCAGATGGAGCCTCAAGCGCAGAGGCGAACAGATAAGTAGACTTCTTGGCTAAATACCGTCCCTGTTGTACACTTTATTTGTGACTTTTTCCTTTTTAGATCGACTCTGTCTGTTTTTGTTAAAGGGACACTCCAGGGAAAACCTATTTTTCCATCCCTGTCCATTGCTGGGGGGGGGGGGGGGTTTATTTATCATTACCTTTTTATATTCACCTATAAAAAGGTATATAATATACATAATAAGCAATAAGTATATAAGTATACAGTCAGAAGGATAAGCTGTGATCTCCTCTTTTATAGCTGTGTGACAGGAGCAGTGTGATCATCATCAGTAACTGCGATAGGAGTGTATGCATCCTCCTCTTGGCAGTTTCTGTGGCAGGATCCATGTAACAGCATTGCGCAGGCTGAGAAATTGATTAGTTTCAGATAGCATAACCCCAAGTAAATCTGAGCTGGGGAGAATTGAGATCACATAACCATCTGAGGAGAAAGAGACCAGGAGTTTCAGAAAGAAAGAAATAACTTGCCAACGTAACACTGGGCCACCTATATATATTGGGGGGATAGCTACATAATGAATAAAGGGGTTGGACCACAATAGACTTTATCACCTATCCACAAGATAGGTGGTAAAAGTCTGATCGGTCGGGGTCTCACCGATCTCAAGAACAGGATGGGGGGTGCTGTTCTCTCATCTTATCATCACTGCTCGCTGCACTCACCCTCAGTGGTGTTAGATTCAATGGAGTAGCGGTCATGCATGCACGGCACTGCTCCATTCAATAGGGCTGATGGAAATGGCAGAGTACAAGTGCTCCGCTATCAATGGCAGTCCCACTGGAATTGAATGGAGAGGCACAAAGCATGCCTGACCATGGCTTTATTAAATCTACTCCTTGCTGTTGGTGGTGCAGTGAGGCTGCAATGAGAAGGAGAGGAGGACACAATGGGTATATCAGAGGTGAGATCCCCACCCAAAAGACTTTGTATTGTGCTACAACCCCTTTTAAATAGTCTTTAGAGATTATTTTGAGTCTTGTTCTCCATTGCCCACTGTTGTAGTCTACATATGTATCATCTATGCAGACATTGAAGGGGTTAGATATGTCGGCACTGAAGTGTCAGAGTCCTGGTGGCTCAGTCACAGAAGATACAAATTGGTTCCATCCTCTCCGGTTTGCAGACAGCTGTACTCCTGTGTGGCACTCGCAGTTTATGATGTTACACTGGATGTATTTTATATTAAGTCATAAAAGCGCGTTCTTCCATTCTCTCCTTGCCTCTCGCTCTTTCTCCATCTACCCGCCAAGATATTCTCTAAATTGAAAGGTGTCAGTTTTTTTGCCTTCCTGTGGCATCATCCGGAATGAATGGCCGAGAAGATGACAGATGCTCGCAAACGGCCGCAATGAGGCATGCCAATGCTCCAGTCTAATCCATTCATTTCACCACCGTCACATAAACCAAAACAAATGGGCGCAGGCTACTATTACCTGGGAATACGGCAGGATCTACTTTGTTTCATTATTTACTTCGATGTACGTTGTCTTTTAGTAGGGTGAAGATGATAAGACGGTTTAACCTCTCCACCGCCGAGGATTCCATAATTGTCATTTGTCCTGCTTGTCGCTTTCAACAACAGACAGAAGATGATTCATGAAAAGTCCAGCAGACGGAGCGCGGAAATAATGGTTTCCTTCAAAAGCTATCAATATTTGTAGATAGTAAAATCTTTTAGGTAATCCTTAATTTGTGGGGCCATTTCTCAGCATCCTTGTATGGGGACGAGTTGCAATACCAGTCACCACCTATAGACAAGAATGGCACTGTTTCTAGGGTAAAAAAAAAAGCAGACCCTATTTTCTAACTTCTACTTTGCAAGACTTTGAAGTTCTGCTGGTTTACAGTTAGCACCCAGGATCTCACTGCTGCCCCTGCTGGTTTGGAGTCTAAACTGAATATACCGCATTGTAGCAATTGTAGGCTATCACCTAGGGTGCCACGTTGCCACTGGTGAGTGTGGGGCCCATTTTTAGTGGTAAAATATTTTTTCTTGTCTAGGATATTTTTTCTTGTCTAGAGCTTGTCTAGGATTCGAAAAACATGGCTGCTTTCTTCCAAACACAGAGCTACCCTTCGGTTTTGTCTGGTATTGCAGCTCAGCTCCCATTCACTTTAATGGATTTGATCTGCAATACTACACACATCCCTATGGACAATGGTGGCGGTGTGTTTGGAAGAAAGCAGATATGCTGTTTTTTTTTAACCCTGGACAACCCTTTAAACATTCTATACTATGAGCGCTTCCATCAGTGATCTGCTCTATCTCTCTGTGGCACACCCTCATAAATAACAGCAGCATGGAGGACATTATACAGCAGTACTGAGCAGTGTAGATGTGATTCCAGTAGCTGTGAAACAGCAAACACTTACTTTTGGTTGTAGCTGCATCTATGTGAGCCTTTCTGCTTCCTAAGGAGCAGATTCCTCCTCCTCCTCCCTATTTTATTTAGGCGTCTATGGACAACCTGAACCCCCCCCCCCCCCCCCCCCCCACACACACACACACACACTTCTGATGTTTCAGCTCATCTCTGTTACTATGGAGGGCCTTCACATGACAACAGCCAGTGGACAGCAAGTTAGAAGGAAGTGAGACCCCTAGTGGCAAGAACTTTACAGGGCCTTTTCGGCACAAAAACATCATCTTAGGTGAATAAAGTGCACTTTTGCTAGTTATCAAATTGTTTATCATATTAATCAAAGGTAAAAGGGCCATCCTACAAACCTGAGAGTTTCGGCAGAAATCTAAGCTCTTAAAAAAAAAAACACAGAGGGGAATAAAAACATTGCATATGAAGACTTGGCCTATATAAATGCAGCCCAATATGTACAGTTATATGAAACCTACAATTCTCTCCCGCGCGTTTAACGTGCCGCAGTCATAAAATATAGCAGCTTTTTAATTCTGTGATTTTGGTGATAAACGCTCCGAAATTGCAAAATCTGCATATGAAAAAATATAGACAGGAAACATTAAGTTTTAAAAAAATAATTAAACCTATCGTTTCTGTAAGTATATTTCCTCTGTAATTACTAACCCCATGGTGTGCCTGTACGCAATAAATACGGGGGGATATAAAAAGTAACACGTTTAACCGCGACTTTAATGAGATCTAAAACACTTTTATTGCAGAGGCTTGGAACCGGGGAGCGACGCCGAAGGGGTTAATTCTGTTGTAGGGCTTTCTCTGCTAAAGGGGTTAATTAATCTGCTTGGAACAAAGCTTCTCAAACTGTCTCTTATGTGCAATTGTCTCATTTGATTCCTAATCTAACTTTTTCCTTTTTTTTTTAGGCTAATAGGTAATGCATTTTTAATGCCAAATAAAATGGCAAATATCATAAAAGCTTTTAACGGCCCTTAGGCCCGCCTCCTTTTTACATGTGATTTTAACTGAACAGCCGACTGCATGAAATATAAAGTGTTTGACGATGATGCATCCCTCCTCGTTGACCGAGCAGATCATTCTGACATATTGTTTGGCCGCCCGCTCTAAAGTATAGTAGGGAAAAGTTCACGGCTTTAGTTCTGCCGCAGACGTCACCCCACTCCCCAACGTTCTTGCTGCACGCTCCCGTCCAAACACCGCAGCGGCGTACATATTAATTCCATAAATAAGTTGTTTTAATTAAGGTGTCGAGATGCAGAACTGTTATAGAACCGGGGTACATACGTTAGCATATATCTGCATTTGCTGTACTAAACAGAGTATGAGGACCAGTGGTGCATCAACTATCATGTTTCCCCGAAAATAAGCTTGTCTTATATAAATTTTTGCCCCAGAAGAGGAGCTAGGTCTTATTTATGGGCAATGTCTTATTATACTCACTTGGAAGGCTCGGTCCAGGTTCCTCCTGCTGCTCTCCACAGCTCCAATTCGCTTCCTGCAGTCCTTTGCCGCTCGTACAACATCACTTTCTGGTTACGGGGTTTACAAATCCCACCTCCAGGAAGCGATGGCTGTGATTGGTTCTTCAACCGCTACTCAGCCAATCAATGCAGCGCTGGATGAACCAATCACAGCCATCGCTTCCTGGAGGTGGGATTTATGAATCCCGTAAACCACAAAGTGATGTTGTACAAGTGGCTGAGGACTGCAGGAACAGCGCTGAACCTCTAGAAATAACCTTGTTGTTTTTACCAAAATCCTAGAGTTGGAGCCTAAACATTTTTCTGCACATGTATCAGAGCTGGACCAAAGTTTTGTGGATTCTTTTGCATCAGATCTCATGTCCTCAGGAATGATTAACTCTGCCTATGCGTTAGCGGTTTCTTGTGCACTTTTTTTCAGTCTGATGAACGGCAGTACCAAACAATGCCATGGACAGATGTGGCGCTGTTTCTAGAAACAAGGCAGATCCCTTGTTCAAATTTTGGACCACCTCTTTGTGGCGACTGTCAATACTCCACCTCTTAGGCCACACACATATGACTGGGCCAAGTGGTAGACCTCTACTAGAAGCAGTAGAGCAAATTACATTCTAACTTTTGAAAGTCAGCCAATAAGTAGGCTAAGAGTTTCGCATTGAGTGATTTGACTGCTCTGGAAATACTAACTGCAGTTGTAATTTAGACTTAAGCAGTATTCGCACCACAACCATTTACAGCATATTAATAAAATCTGGTACATAAATTTGGCCATGGTGATGAACCAGTAGGATCCTCAGCAATATAAAACTAGGGGTAACCCCTCTACAGAAAAGAGATGGTTTCATTCACTTGGGCAACCTACTTTATACTGTAGTAAAGATATGGAAACAGCCAAAGGCACTTCCTCTCTATTGTGCTCCTCGAATGCTTGCAGGGTGTAACAACTATGAGGAAAAAGAGTTGGTGAAATGAAAGTTGGGTCAATAGCCATGCAGATCAACAACTGTAGTTGCATGTTTTGTGAGAGCTTGGTTATATTCTAATAACTGGGACTGAACTATTAGAATAATTTAGTAGCATTCATAAAGAGATTATCCCACTTCTATCTTGAGGTAGGTCATCAATAGCTAGAAGTGGATAACCCCTTTAAGCCGTATGGCCTACTACTGGTAAAAGACTTCCATTTGCTGGGAGAGGGTTGAGGCCTGTGAAGAAAGAGCTAAGGGCCCCTAAAGTGATACCACATGGGTTAAGGACTAATGAGCCTAGAGGCTCATTCAGCCCTAGAAAGGACTCTCGGCCAAAGAGACCAGGGATGTTGCGGTGTTGGAGGTGCTAACGAGCCCATGGAGTGTGATAGGGCTAGGCGTCGCTCCTTGTTTGCAGAGACTGCATTTACCACTTCACTGGAACTAGAGACTGAACCACAACTGTGTGAACTGAGTGTGAACCATTTCTTCATGAAGGCTCTTCTGGACTCTAGTTGTCTGATCACATTAGTTCATGTTCGCCTGGTAGCTCAGTGTAACGTGTATACATAGTGATACAAAGTGTACCCTGAATCTCTGGCTACCATAAAGACAAGGGTGGGAACTGTGTCCTACGAAGTGGGCATGGTAAAAAAATGTAATGCACAGTGTAATATTGGGGCATGAATTTCTCTATTTTGGGACTTTTGGGGAAAAGTATTGCCTAAAACTATAGAGCGATGTAATCCCTACGAATAATTTGTCTACTCCTGACAGCAGCAGAATTGTGGACATTGAGGAGAAATGGGTTAGCTTTCCATTGCAGCTCTTGCCTGGAGTAGATGATGAGGATCCTCCTCCACCTCAGGATGTGTCTGAACTAGACATTTCGCAAGAAAACTTTGGGACTGCCAAGCTGATTGATCCTACTCTTACAAATGCATGAGAAAGTGTTTTGGTCATAAATGGTGTACTACACGAACCAGGTGCTGACCATCGGTTTCCCTACTTTTCCATGAACAACGATCTTCTATATAAAGTAACTATAAGTAATGGGGAAGTGGCTGAACTGCTGGTCATACCCAAGTCATATAGACGTAAGGACCTTGATATAGCGAATAATCATGTACTTGGGGGGGTATTTGGGGATGGATAAAACACAGGACCGAGTCCTGATAAGGGTCTATTGGTCTGGGGTATGTAAAGAAATAAAAGAACACTGTGAACCTTGCCCAACGTGTCAAATGACCGCCCATGTGTCTAATTTCCACAACCTGTTAGTTCCTCTCCCAGTTATCAAGGTGCCATTTGAATGATTTAGGATGGATCTAGTGGGTCCCACAGTCAAGTTGGCGACAGGACATCCGTGTATCCTGGTGGTCTTAGATTATGCTACACAGTATCCTGAAGCTGTCCCTTTAAGGAATACTGCTACCAAGAGTATAGCATGATAATGGTTTTACATGTTCTCCAGAGCAGGGATCCCTAAAGAAATTCTTACTGACAAAGGGACCCCATTTATGTAAAAAATTAATGAAAGAACTATGGCAACTCTTTCATATCAAACATCTACATACCTCCTGTATACCATCTTCAGACAGATGGGTTAGTGAAGAGATTTAACAAGACTCTAAAGCAAATGCTAAAGAGGGTAGTAGCCAAAGATGGTTAAGATTGGGACCGTCTGTTACTGTACATGATGTTCTCCATTAGAGAAGTACCACAGGCTTCTACAGAATTCTCTGCCTTTTAGTTGGTCTATGTCAGTTACTCAAGGGGGCTGCTCAACATAGCCAAAGAGACATGGAAAACAGTCTACTCCCTACAAAAGTGTTATTGAGCATGTGGCACAGATGCAGCACCACATTGCTACTATAATACCTATTGTCATGAAAAACCTATAGAAGGCGCAAGAGGCCAAGAGTCAAGTGTATAATCGGTCTCCCAAGGTTAGAAATTTCAACATTGGGGACAGAGTCCTGATATCTACGGTGGAAAGCAAATTTCTTCCCAAGTGGCAAGGTCCCTATGAAATAGTAGAGGAGGTTGGAGATGTAAATTATAAAGTACACCAACCAGGAAAAAGAAAGCCTTACCAGATTTACCTTGTTAATTTAAGTAAGCCCTGGAAGGAAAGGGAATTGTTGGGTGCCTCAGGTGTTAGGGAGGAAAATGTGCAGCAACTTATTCCCACAGTTAGAATAGGTGACTCCTTCGCAGTGAGCCAACAACAAGAGCCAAAGGGTTTCTGCAGAGAAATAAAAGGAAGTTCTCTGACCGGCCGGGTCTCAAAACGTAGAGGGTACCAGAAGTGTATAGAGAAACAATCTCTGCTGAGGTGAAGTGCATGCTTTAGCTAGGCGTGATAGAGGAGTCAAAAAATGGGTGGTCAAACCCCATTATTTTGATTCCCAAACCAAATGGCACTTGGAGGTTCTGTAATGACTTCAGAAAGCTAAATAAAATCTCTAAGTTCGATGCTTACACAATGAGCTGATTGAGAGATTAGGTAATGCCAGATACATTACCACTCTTGATCTTACAAAAGGGTACTGGCAAATACCTTTGCTGGATAGAGCCAAAGAGAAAACCGTGTTTGCCACCCTAGATGGTTAGTTCCAATAGAAAAATATGCCATTCAGATTGCATGAGGCACCTGCTACTTTTCAGAGGTTGATGGACCGAATTTTGAAGCCACACCATTACTTTTCCATGGCATATCTGGACAATGTGGTCATTTACAGTTCAGATTGGGAAACTCACCTTTGCAAAGTGTAGGCTGCCTTGGATGCAATAATGGATGTGTTCCTGACCATAAACCCGGAAAAGTGCGCTCTAGTCTTGGAGGAAGGCAAATACCTTGGCTACATCATTGGCAGAGGTGTAATCAAACCACGGGGCAATAAGGAGGACGCCATACAGAGTTGACCTAGATCTGTGACTAAGAAGCAGGTCAGAGCTTTTCTGGGCATCACAGGGTATTATTGCAGAATTGTGACAAACTTTGCCTCCATAGCTGCACCATTGATTAACTTAACTAAAGGTCAGAAGTCAGTGATGGTGATGTGGACTCCAGAGACAGAGAAGGCCTTTCACAACCTGAAGTCTACTTTGTGCCAACAGCCAGTACTAATGACCCCTGATTTCACCAAAGAGTTTATAGTGCAGACAGAGGCGTCTCACACGGGTTTGGGTGCAGTATTACATCAATCGATGAATGGTGAAGAACATCCAATAATATAAGTAAGAAGCTGTCCCCGCTGAGAAAAATTACGCCATTGTGTACCGGGAGTGTTTAGCAATTAAGATTGGAAGCATTAAAATACTATCTCCTGGGTAGAAAATTTAGGTTGATTTCTGACGGTGCCGCCTTTACCTGGATGAAGCAAAACAAAGAAAAAAAGGCACTACAGAACTTTAATTTTGCCTTGACTATAGACAAGTCTCAAGATAATGCTGACACATTATCTAGGGTGCAGTTCATGGTGGCTAAAGTTGCCCAGGCCTCCGGTCTGCAGAACAAGGAGTAGGATATGTAGACATGCACAAGGAAAAGTACTCTAGGGAGTGTACATTTCACCCAGATGCTTAGCCTGGGTGAGATAAAACTCCAGTATTGGTCTTCTTTTTGGGTTCCAGTGAGCTGAACTGGGTCCACTGAGTTAATCACTGGTACTTAAAAGGCTGCAAGGTAAGGATATCAGGGTCAGAGTCTGGAGTGAGTACATCTACTGTCATGGACATCTGCTGTTTGCTGACCACTGCTGCATGTTAGTAGTAGGCGGCAAAACTGTTGTCTAGTCAGCGGCCGGAGGGGCAAGCATTTGTGTTGTTTATTGCACAAAGTGTATGCCCTGCCGGTGGCGGTGGTTTTCTACTGGGTTTTCTGTTCTATTGCAGAGTTGAAGAAAAACAAAGCAGTTTGGACTTTTCTATGCACTAAGTGAGTTAGTATGTCTTTGCCGACCGACCCCACCCCTGACGCAGGCATTGCCGCAATGTGAATGATAGGAATCTACTGTTCCTTGGTGAATAAAAGGCACTGCTACCTCTAGGGACATGTATAGCATTTGGTCAACTGAAGGGGGGAGAATAAAACTATTAAATTGACCGTTGTATAGGTGTATAATGTAAGACAGGACATGGCGTGGTTCTACTTACTGTAAGCTTCAGAAAAATGTCAAGTTTTTGTATGACTTTTAGCTGTTTTCTATAGTGACTGTACCTAAGAAAAAAAAGTATGTGCAGATTGTATATGGACTATACTCTTACTAATGCCTCATATAAACACTTTCATACTTAAGTCATGATAAATAGAGACCCAGCTCTTACAAGCTTCTAGTGTGGATCTGTATGTGCATCTGAAGTGCATGAAAGATATCTTTTTAAACATGGTGCCAGCTCTCTCCGGGACCGTGTAAATCTACTTAAATCCATGTAAAAAACTACCAACAGATGAGTATCCATAATTTTCAGACACCGTCGCAAGTCAAAATTGCATATAATAGAAATTGCATAGTAAATATACCAAAGATGAATGATACCTTGTTCTAAATGTTACACATGCCTCATCAGAGGACACATTTCAAAATCTTACTATGGAAGATACTTTATCCTGAGCTCTTTACTGCCCCTATGTACAAGTATATAACTACTATAATACTACTCCCTATGTGCAAGAATATAACTACTATAATACTGCCCCCTCTGTGCAAGATTATAACTACTATAATACTACTCCCTATGTGCAAGAATATAACTACTATAATACTGCCCCCTATGTACAAGAATATAACTACTATAATACTGCTCCCCTATGTACAAGAATATAACTACTATAATACTGACCCCTATGTACAAGAATATAACTACTATAATACTGCCCCCTATGTACAAGAATATAACTACTATAATACTGCTCCTATGTACAAGAATATATTTACTATAATACTGCCCCTATGTACAAGAATATAACTACTATAATACTGCCCCTATGTACAAGAATATAACTACTATAATACTGCCCTATGTACAAGAATATAACAACTATAATACTGCCTCCTATGTACAAGAATATAACTACTATAATACTGCCCCCTATGTACAAGAATATAACTACTATAATACTGCCCCCTATGTACAAGAATATAACTACTATAATACTGCCCCCTATGTACAAGAATATAACTACTATAATACTGCCCCTATGTACAAGAATATAACTACTATAATACTGCTCCTATGTACAAGAATATAACTACTATAATACTGCCCCCTATGTACAAGAATATAACTACTATAATACTGCCCCTATGTACAAGAATATAACTACTATAATACTGCCCCCTATGTACAAGAATATAACTACTATAATACTGCCCCCTATGTACAAGAATATAACTACTATAATACTGCTCCTATGTACAAGAATATATTTACTATAATACTGACCCCTATGTACAAGAATATAACTACTATAATACTGCCTCCTATGTACAAGAATATAACTACTATAATACTGCCCCTATGTACAAGAATATAACTACTATAATACTGTCCCTATGTACAAGAATATAACTACTATAATACTGCCCCCTATGTACAAGAATATAACTACTATAATACTGCCCCCTATGTACAAGAATATAACTACTATAATGCTGCCCCCTATGTACAAGAATATAACTACTATATACAAGAATATAACTACTATAATACTGCCCCCTATGCACAAGAATATAACTACTATAATACTGCTCCTATGTACAAGAATATATTTACTATAATACTGCCCCTATGTACAAGAATATAACTACTATAATACTGCCCCCTATGTACAAGAATATAACTACTATAATACTGCCTCCTATGTACAAGAATATAACTACTATAATACTGCTCCCTATGTACAAGAATATAACTACTATAATACTGCCCCCTATGTACTAGAATATAACTACTATAATACTGCCCCCTATGTACAAGAATATAACTACTATAATACTGCTCTTATGTACAAGAATATAACTACTATAATACTGCCCCCTATGTACAAGAATATAACTACTATAATACTGCCTCCTATGTACAAGAATATAACTACTATAATACTGCCCCCTATGTACAAGAATATAACTACTATAATACTACCCCTTATGTACAAGAATATAACTACTATAATACTGCCCCTATGTACAAGAATATAACTACTATAATACTGCCCGCTATGTACAATAATATAACTACTATAATACTGCCCGCTATGTACAAGAATATAACTACTATAATACTGCCCCCTATGTACAAGAATATAACTACTATAATACTGCCTCCTATGTACAAGAATATAACTACTATAATACTGCCTCCTATGTACAAGAATATAACTACTATAATACTGCCTCCTATGTTCAAGAATATAGCTACTATAATACTGCCCCTATGTACAAGAATATAACTACTATAATACTGCCTCCTATGTACAAGAATATAACTACTATAATACTGCTCCTATGTACAAGAATATAACTACTATAATACTGCCCCATATGTACAAGAATATAACTACTATAATACTGCCCCCTATGTACAAGAATATAACTACTATAATACTACCCCCTATGTACAAGAATATAACTACTATAATACTGCCTCTTATGTACAAGAATATAACTACTATAATACTGCCCGCTATGTACAATAATATAACTACTATAATACTGCCCCCTATGTACAAGAATATAACTACTATAATACTGCCCCCTATGCACAAGAATATAACTACTATAATACTACCTCCTATGTACAAGAATATAACTACTATAATACTGCCTCCTATGTACAAGAATATAACTACTATAATACCGCCTCCTATGTACAATATAACTACTATAATACTGCTCCCTATGTACAAGAACATAACTACTATAATACTGCCTCCTATGTACAAGAATATAACTACTATAATACTGCCCCCTATGTACAAGAATATAACTACTATAATACTGCACCCTATGTACAAGAATATAACTACTATAATACTGCCCCCTATGTACAAGAATATAACTACTATAATACTGCCCCCTATGTACAAGAATATAACTACTATAATACTGCCCCCTATGTACAAGAATATAACTACTATAATACTGCTCCTATGTACAAGAATATACCTACTATAATACTGCCCCTATGTACAATAATATAACTACTATAATACTGCCCCCTATGTACAAGAATATAACTACTATAATACTGCCCCCTATGTACAAGAATATGACTACTATAATACTGCCCTCTATGTACAAGAATATAACTACTATAATACTGCCCCCTATGTACAAGAATATAACTACTTTAATACTGCCCCCTATGTACAAGAATATAACTACTATAATACTGCCCCCTATGTACAAGAATGACTACTATAATACTGCCCCCTATGTACAAGAATATGACTACTATAATACTGCCCTCTATGTACAAGAATATAACTACTATAATACTGCCCCCTATGTACAAGAATATAACTACTTTAATACTGCCCCCTATGTACAAGAATATAACTACTATAATACTGCCCCCTATGTACAAGAATATAGCTACTATAATACTGCCCCCTATGTACAAGAATATAACTACTATAATACTGCTCCTATGTACAAGAATATACCTACTATAATACTGCCCCTATGTACAATAATATAACTACTATAATACTGCCCCCTATGTACAAGAATATAACTACTTTAATACTGCCCCCTATGTACAAGAATATAACTACTATAATACTGCCCCCTATGTACAAGAATATAACTACTATAATACTGCCCCCTATGTACAAGAATATAACTACTATAATACTGCTCCTATGTACAAGAATATAACTACTATAATACTGCCCTCTATGTACAAGAATATAACTACCATAATACTGCCCCTATGTACAAGAATATAACTACTATAATACTGCTCCTATGTACAAGAATATACCTACTATAATACTGCCCCTATGTACAATAATATAACTACTATAATACTGCCCCCTATGTACAAGAATATAACTACTATAATACTGCCCCCTATGTACAAGAATATAACTACTATAATACTGCCCCCTATGTACAAGAATGACTACTATAATACTGCCCCCTATGTACAAGAATATGACTACTATAATACTGCCCTCTATGTACAAGAATATAACTACTATAATACTGCCCCCTATGTACAAGAATATAACTACTTTAATACTGCCCCCTATGTACAAGAATATAACTACTATAATACTGCCCCCTATGTACAAGAATATAGCTACTATAATACTGCCCCCTATGTACAAGAATATAACTACTATAATACTGCTCCTATGTACAAGAATATACCTACTATAATACTGCCCCTATGTACAATAATATAACTACTATAATACTGCCCCCTATGTACAAGAATATAACTACTTTAATACTGCCCCCTATGTACAAGAATATAACTACTATAATACTGCCCCCTATGTACAAGAATATAACTACTATAATACTGCCCCCTATGTACAAGAATATAACTACTATAATACTGCTCCTATGTACAAGAATATAACTACTATAATACTGCCCTCTATGTACAAGAATATAACTACCATAATACTGCCCCTATGTACAAGAATATAACTACTATAATACTGCCCCCTATGTACAAGAATATAACTACTATAATACTGCCTCCTATGTACAAGAATATAACTACTATAATACTGCTCCTATGTACAAGAATATAACTACTATAATACTGCCCTCTATGTACAAGAATATAACTACCATAATACTGCCCCTATGTACAAGAATATAACTACTATAATACTGCCCCCTATGTACAAGAATATAACTACTATAATACTGCCCTCTATGTACAAGAATATAACTACTATAATACTGCCCCTATGTACAAGAATATAACTACTATAATACTGCTCCTATGTACAAGAATATACCTACTATAATACTGCCCCTATGTACAATAATATAACTACTATAATACTGCCCCCTATGTACAAGAATATAACTACTATAATACTGCCCCCTATGTACAAGAATATAACTACTATAATACTGCCTCCTATGTACAAGAATGCATAAACACTGGTATAACTAATTTGGAATGATTTCTACTACTTAAGAAGAATATTTGTGCAAATGCTTAAGAAAAGGCTCATTTTATGTATTGAGAACCGCTAACACTGTGTATACAAGCAGATCCCAGTCCTTGAGACTGTGTCAGCATCACCTGACTTCCTGATACTACATAAAACACTTTCTTATCCCCTCTTGGCCTGTGGCTCCTGCAGGGAGGTAGAGTCCTAAATGGTTAACATAAATGATCAGAGGCAATGGCTTCCTAAGGGCGCGACCCCATGACATATTAGGATGTTAATGCATCGGCCCGGGTAACCTTTCCTCCTGTAATCTGTGCGCTGGGAGGAAGGCGAGGCCGCGCTCGGCTCCATGACAGCGCTCCCCACAGCTGTGTAGTATTATTCATAACAACTTATAAAAAAACACACACAAGGAAAAAAAAAAAAAAAAAGCGAGACGTGTTGAATTTCGCCTATGGCGGAATAACGTTACAATTACTGGCCCTTCAGGCTAAAACAATAAAGGCATATAGGAAAATCGGAGATTTCCCCCTTAAAGCTTCACAACAAACCTCAGCAAAACCACATGACTGCCTCGCACCATATCCCTGGTGTGTTCAACGCAGCTTTGGCAGAAGATCAAAATTACACTTATATAAATTCCATCTGATGCCAGAGCTACCATCTGTGAGCAAAACTGCTTCACCTCCGTCTGCACACAAAGCCACTCTCCCATAGACAAGGGGAAAGGAGGGAGAAAAAAACATTTTTGATTAATTTGCAGAATGCTCCTGATTCGCTCATATTTTATTATAACTGCTCATCAGCACATGACAAATTCCCAACACTCTGCATAGGAGCCCGGCCGGTTTCAGCAGTTTTTTTTTGAGCCGGCACCTGACAGGCTGCAGAGCCACTAATGACTTTCAGATGCTTACAAACAGTAATTCTATCTTCAGAATGAAAAAAAAAAAACACAAAGAAAAAAAAATAAGACGAGAGTTATGGTCAATCTTACTTGCCGGCTGCAAGGCAGACAGGCTTTTAACTCTTCGCGGTAAACAAGGCCTTGCAGGGTATGCGATAGCGATAGAACACCCGTGGGAGATGTGATAGGACCTGGCTGATGGCACAAACAGGCGTTATCTAGACAGTGCTACAATAGAGCATGGCAGATACATAGTTACAGCGGAATGATACAGGAAGATAACGCACCTGTTCTTTAATCTGGACGGCAGGTTATGCCGTTATCATTTTAGTCTAAGTTTGGGGGCGTGGTTTAGGTGGCGCAGCAGGGTAGACCCGGTTTTAGAACGTGCAACTTTGTTAAAAAAGTCAGATAAAATGTCGCACAGCTACTCTCGTGCGTATTTTTTGCACAGACTTTCACGCCATAGAGCAAAAAAGGTATTTACACCCGATTTAATAGGCTGTGTGCGACGTTTTGAAGAATTGGGCACATTTTAGGGGTCATTCACACAGGCGTATTGTCACCGCGTATTAAGGCACACGTATTTCCAGTGGTGAATGGAGGCAATGAAAGTCTATGGATTTTCATTCTTCCATTTACACCTGCGAGGAGATACTGCGTATAAAATGCAGGAGAAATAAATCACAACGTGCTCTATTTCTCAGCGTTTCGTGTACAGCCCCTTCGCAATGCGTATGAATGGAAAGCGTTTAATTCGCAGCTCCGCTCTGCACAGAGCGGAGAATTTGCAAAAAAAAAGTCACACTGTGCATGTTCGTGACGCCAGAGTCCCAGGCGTGCGCAGCACCAATTGTAGCCAGTACGTGATCTCTTCCAGCTCTCTGTCGGCAGATCGCAGGGGCTGCGATCCATGTGAACGATCCCTTAGGCATAAACATAGCAAAAAAGTTGCAACAAATAATTGTAACAAAACTGCACATATTATAAATCTTATCCAATATCTTTCCCCTATGCGATACAATTCTAAATTTACGGGATCCGGATTATGAGACTGTGTTGAATTATTGGCATCACATCAATTATAATCTTTTTCAGGGCTTCATTGCCCTTTCTGCACTTCTTTATTATCCATCATTAAAGGGACATTCCGGTTTTTGGAGAAAATTCTATCCCAGAGGGGGAGGGAGTATATTACATGCAGTTGTTCTTCTCCCCCAGCCCTCCGATCAGCCAGGTCTTATTTTTGGCCTTCCAAGATGGCCAACCTAATCCTCACACTACATTGGTGATGTCAGACTAACCATACACTGTTCCTGCTCTCCGATTGGTCAGAGCTGATCACATGATCAGAGCAGGTATATTGTATTGCAGTGCACTGTGTGCATTAGGTAGTTAGAAAATTGCTGCAGAAATCTTGGACAGACAAAAAGAGGGAACAGTGCGGGCGAATCGCAGGGGGGGGGGGGGGCAGAAAAGAACAACTGCAAGCAATATACCCCTCTGGTCCCTGGAACAAAAATTGTTGCAAAACTAGAGAATCATTTTAATTCTTCTAAATGCTGAAAATTAGTGTTCTTGCAAAAAAATATATATATTTTATTTTTTTTTATTGGTCCTTCCAGAATTTGGGGCTCTTAAAGGGAACCTGTCACCAGCCTAAAGCACCATATACTAATTTACGATGCTGTTAGGCGAGGTGACAGGGGGCCGCATGCTGGACTTGTCATACTTGCCTGTTTGCTGCATTACACAGTACCCACCTGCGAAGTCCCGACAGGGACTGAAGAGATTGCTGTGTGCACCGATCTCCCTTCAGCCCATAGAGGTGAATAGAGGAGTGGTTGAGCATTGCTACTACATTCACATGGCCCATTCAGGGGCATCGTTCTTGAGATCGCTGGGGGTCAAAGGGATCAGAGCCCCACCTTCAATGTGAAACGGAACAAATGCCTTTAGGGAGTACAACAACCCCTTTAAAATAACACACTGAACTGAGGAACTGCTGCGTTCAACCTTCTTTTATGGAAAAAAAAAAAAGTTTGGTCCGGTGTCGCCCGTAGAGTAAAGTGGGATTCTTCTCCGTGAGAGAAACGAGGGATCTTGTAGATATAATAGCTTTTCATGACTCACAAAAATACATGATGTTACGGCAAGCTTTCGGGTCTTCTATCCATCCTTTATCAGGCTAATGAAGGGTCGATAAGAAGAACCTGAAAGCTCGTTATAACATCATGTATGTTTTTTAGTCATTAAAAGGCATCATATCTACGAGGTTACTTGGTCTCACTGCCTCCTTTTATCACTTTTGATGCCCTTTAAAACATTTTTAAACTAATGTGGAAAACCCTTTTAAGGAATTCCGCTCTAGAAGTCACACGATCTTGCTTACAAATAGTAAACTTGCAGTCCATTCCATGTATCACGATCTCTTACAGGTCACTGACAGGAAGCCATCAGATGTTATGGAATTAGATTGTAAGCACTTCAGACCAGTAGCTATAGGCCTAGTGCCCACGGCTGAGACGGGATCCACAAGACGAATTCCGCAGCGGAGTCCGTCACGGCTCCCCCCCCCAGAGACCCCATACTCCCCTCCGGATCTGCTGCCCGATGTCCTGCATCCAGTGCCAGCACGCATGCGCAGTACAGAGCATGACACATTGGCAGTGTCACGTGACATGCCCACAGCGTCACATGACGCGCCGGCCGAGTCATATGACGCGGGCATCGGTGGGTGGGGAAGCGTTTTCATGCTATCTTCTGCTGTGCTACAACGGAAAATAGCGTGACGGACGGCTTCCACTGACTGCAAGGGAAGCCGTCTGCGCATACGCCCGTGGCAAATAGAACGTGCAGCGGGTGATTACGGGTTATTTCATGGGGCGAAATTCCACAGTGGAATTCCACACCGTGAGCATTGCGCGATTAGGTTCAATAGAACCTAATAGCTGCGGGGAAACACTGCGGATTTCCGCCGCCTGTGGGAATTAGGCCATAGTGTGACTATGTGGACACTTTACTACCCCCCACAAGACCAGCACGCCCCCTGCTGGAGTACTCTGTACAGTTGTTAAACGCACTCCTACTATGATACCCCAATGTGGGACCTGCTACCCGTCTGCTTTCCCCTCCTCTAACCGTGACGCTGACCCTCTTAGTTGCAGCTCTCTAAGGCCGCCTTCACACTTGCGATAAAATCGTATGATGCGAGAGTGAGTGAAAACGCAGAATTATGAAACCAATGATTTGTAATAGTTTCATTCCCATTTGTGATGTTTTCAGTCCTGCGACGTGGAGTGAAAACAGAATCGCAGCACGTCTTATCTATTGGTGTTTTGCGTTTTTTCTCCTTTTTTTGTCTCCCATGATTCCCTATGGAGCCTCCTTTTTCGTGCGATGCGTTTTTAACATTAGAAACTCCTATTGACTTTCATGCGATAAAACGGCGGGCGGCAGCGATGCGATGCAAGATTATTCTCAGGAAAAAGCATTGCTGACGCTCAAAACTTTGTTTCTACGGTGTACACACTGCCACAAAACTGACAGGATAGCTTTCCTACGATACCAAACATGCGGCTCGGTTTTTTTGCTGTACTACTTTAAAAAAAATATAATATTTTTGGAAAAAAATAAAATTATTTTCTGCCGCCATCTTCTTATTGTGCGATGGCTCCAACTGTGGCATTTACAGGGTTAATTGCTAGAGTCATCGGGAGTGCTGATAGGGGTTTCAGGCGGGTTTCCACTGTAAGGGACCTTTTAGACCAGTCAATGTATCATGTGAAGCAGTGAATGATGTCACCGCCGGCTCGTTCGCCCTCGTGCAATCTGTTTTCACAGGCAAACACATCGTTGGCTCGTTCACACGAGAAATCATTCAGTATTTCCCATTCGCTGTATAAGGCCTTATTCACACGAACGTTTTATGGCGGTGGTAAAACGCCGGATGAAAATCGCAGTTATCTGAAGCATCGGAATCCAATGCATTTGTTCAGAAGCGCAATTTTCCAGCGCATAAAATCGGCCGTCCGGAAAACATACCCCATACACTGCGGATTCTGACCAGCCGGTTTAGCACGCTGCCGAAAAGATAGGTATTGTCCTATATTTTGGCCGCGATCACCCGACAACTCCCATAGGAGCCAATGGGAGCTGCGGGTAAGGGGGAGGGAGGTGGAGGAGTTTTTCACGACTGGCACTGCTAAACTACCTCTCCCTCCCTTTGCTGACGGCTCCCATAGGCTTCTATGGCAGCTTCTATTGCTGTGATCAGAATTAGCTGAACTCTCTCCCCCTCACCCCCCCCATCCCCCCCGGCCGACGGAATTCCAGGCTGCAGCATATATACGCCGCACCCGGCCGTGTGAATGGGCGAGAAAACGTGAGATTTAGCCGCGACTTGATTGCGGCTTTCTCTCATCCATGCGATTTTTGGCCGTGATGCCGGAGGCCTACGTGAATAAGCCCGTGTGAATAAGCCGTAAGTGAGAGAGACTGAACAAGCGCTGTATAATCGGAACAATAAGTGAACAAGCCAACAATGATTTCTAAGAATGTATAAAATGAAGGGCGAGCGGGATCGACTCCCAATCCCCTCCATACAAACTCCTGAACCTCCAAGCCGTAACTGTACACCATGGAGTATTAAGGGGTTAATATGTTGGTTCGCGCTGGAACATGTCGATAGCAACACAAGTTCCAATGCTTGTTTTATGTTGTCATGTGATACAATATAATGCGGTGATAAACGTTTACTGTTATTTTCTGATATTTTGGCTTGATTGTGTTTGTCGCTCCATGAGGGTTTATATACTATATATGGCATTTAGGACATTTTCAGTTGTGCCGCCGGTGTCCCTCATGCTGGTGGTATTATATTGGGCACGTGCTGTGATAGTAGTCATGGATATAGCAGAGCTCAGTGTGTCGCTTGGAGCGCTGGTTCCGGAAAACCATGGCTACCTATGTGCGGAGCAGTTTGCACGTTATGCATGCATCGGCGTCCAGTTATGGCGCCCGCAGTCACCTGAGCGTGTTATATGTTTATACCAGCACATACATTCTAGTGTTTGGCTTATTATATATGTCATGTTCTCTTAATGGGGTTATTATTATGTAATATCTCAGCCTGATTGGGTTTGTCACTAAGTATCTCCTCATGTGATACATTTTACACTGCATTGTTTGCTTTCGGTAAACATAACACATTCTGTATATTGTGTGGGCCTAAAGGGACAATTGTCGGGAGGGGTATTATCATTCCTTAAGGAGAGCACCTAGAAGGTGAGTGAGGAGGCTTATAAGGCCATTCATGCCCCTCTGGGAAATACATGCAAATAAGGAAAATGAAACAATACCTCTGCAGCGCCACCTATTGGATGGCAGCATTCCTGAAAATCAATGTCTGACCCTTTATACGGATCTTTGTAACACTGATTGGGAATTGGAAACTGGCATGCATTCGGCAGCTCCGTTTGCCTAGACAGAAATGGCGTAAATTATATGTAAATCTATTGGTTCTGGGCAACCATGCGGTCCCTCAACAAGCCCCGCCCACACACACAAAGTGGGAGGGCTGGCGTAGAAGTAGGGAAGTCACAAAGTTTTGTGCAAAGACACAAATAAAAATGTGCAACAGTTTCTGCTGTAAAACTTTAAATATATGTACCCCCTAGTGTTTGCAGTATCACAACTTCCTGTTGGTGGCGCAGGGTCACACGGGTTGTCGGCACGTCTGTAGCACGTACGTGCCATTAAAAAAAATGCGCTGACGTTTCACCAGAGGTAGTTCACGACAGAAATCACAGCAGAAGTCACCTTGCTGGATACTGAATCGGGCTCACTGGTACGGCCTGAAGGTCCTCCTATTGGCATGGAGACTGTTTAAGATGAGCGGTACTCCCGGCAGCGGCAGGCGTTAATTGCTTGAAGTTTTCCCTTAGCGCTTCCTGGTTTACAGATTCAAAATCCCTGCCTCCGGGAATCACTGGCTGTGATTGGTTCTCAATGTGATTGACTAAGCCGCAGTGCTCGAGAACCAATCAGAGGCAGCGCTTCCTGGAGGCGGGGATTTTCAAACTCCTGACCAGGAAGCTCTGCCGGAGAACAAAAAATTGCAAATCACGTCTGTATAGAGCTTGCCACGATTTTGTATCCTCACAATGTTGCAGGCTGCAAAAACTTTTGGTCAAGCATCAGAGACTCGAGTACGCGTTCCACAGCCCGCCCGTTGGGATGAGGACGTTGTCCCTCTAACAGTATCCACCAGGTCCTCAAAAAGGGGTAAAACCCCCATTCTCCAACCTGCAGAGTGTCCTAGTACCACTCAGTGGCCCCGGTTTCACCCACATGCTGACCGAAACTTTCCTTGTCAGGTATTTGGTACCCATCTGCATTGGCGGCTACGGATGGAGCTTCTGGCGCAGATGTCAATGAAGCGTAAAAGGTGAAAAATTCTAACAAAAATTTCTCTGTAGCCAAACGGATAAAACATCCCCCACACACACAATTAAATAACGACAACATTTTTTTAATAGAACCGTCGCATTATTGATCTTTCCGTGGCGTCTCCTAGTTAGAATAGAATTATGCTCTGCAGCAGGATTCTGCCCACAAGACAATGAATAAGCAGCGCCTCCGTTGTCCATGCTGAGACAGGCAGAGTGCCCTGACAATTATCCTGTAACATAAACACTTGGCCAGCGGGTACAATAATGCCGGTGACATCTACGCAGTAGATAATGGCGTAAAGTTAAGGTGACCCAGCTTGCCCTTTTAAAGCTCAATGTGTGAAAATTTATACATTTTTCATAAGTTTCCCAAATTAAAGCAGCCTGGTGACCGCAGCACAAGAGAAGTTTTCACTTGCTCCTTCCAGGCACTCATAAAATGTGAGCTAACTAATGATATGCAGAACGCAGCACAATAAAATATTACATCGCCATGCATTAATGTATGGATTGTGGTGGGTATATATACACATATATTTTGCTTATTTCTTTGGCTTATATAGCACAGATATATTCCGCAGCGCTCTACAGAGATTGTCACTATTCACATCAGTCACTAATGGGTCTAACAATCCAAATTTTCCATTTGGTTCACAATTGCGCTCGGGTTTTCCATTGTTCAGCCATGTTATAGGAACCGAACAATGAAAAACTGAAGTCTTGAATTCGGCATGTGATGGGCACAAACAGCGCCCGACAGACCCCGTTAGCTATAATCGGGGTCGGTCAAATTTCTGTTATGTCCCCCCAGGATGAGTTTACATAATGATTAACTGCGGAGTTATAAAACTCCTCCGACTCACAAAGCCCATTTGAAAGTGCTGTATGCAGAATCTCCAATCTATCCTATGAGATACAGCTTCACACTGGTCTACCCTGCCTCCTGGTTGTACCAGCTGACAGGGAGAAACCTATCACAAGCGGGAAGACAGAGGAATATACCGAGACAGCGGTGTGAAGCTGCAGCACAGAGGAATATACCGAGACAGCGGTGTGAAGCTGCAGCACATAGGAATATACCAAGACAGCGGTGTGAAGCTGCAGCACATAGGAATATACAGAGACAGTGGTGTGAAGCTGCAGCACAGAGGAATATACCGAGACAGCGGTGTGAAGCTGCAGCACAGAGGAATATACAGAGACAGTGGTGTGAAGCTGCAGCACATAGGAATATACAGAGACAGCGGTGTGAAGCTGCAGCACAGAGGAATATACAGAGACAGCGGTGTGAAGCTGCAGCACATAGGAATATACAGAGACAGCGGTGTGAAGCTGCAGCACAGAGGACTATACCGAGACAGCGGTGTGAAGCTGCAGCACAGAGGAATATACCGAGACAGCGGTGTGAAGCTGCAGCACAGAGGAATATACCGAGACAGCGGTGTGAAGCTGCAGCACAGAGGAATATACCGAGACAGCGGTGTGAAGCTGCAGCACAGAGGAATATACCGAGACAGCGGTGTGAAGCTGCAGCACAGAGGAATATACAGAGACAGCGGTGTGAAGCTGCAGCACAGAGGAATATACAGAGACAGCGGTGTGAAGCTGCAGCACAGAGGAATTTACCGAGACAGTGATGTGAAGCTGCAGCACAGAGGAATTTACCGAGACAGCGGTGTGAAGCTGCAGCACATAGGAATATACAGAGACAGCGGTGTGAAGCTGCAGCACAGAGGAATATACAGAGACAGCGGTGTGAAGCTGCAGCACAGAGGAATATACAGAGACAGCGGTGTGAAGCTGCAGCACAGAGGAATTTACCGAGACAGCGGTGTGGAGTCGCATCACAGAGGAATATACCGAGATAGCAGTGTGAAGCTGCGTCACAATGGAATATACAAAGACAGCGGTGTGAAGCTGCAGCACAGAGGGATATACTGAGACAGCGGTGTGAAGCTGCATCACTGAGGAATATACAGACACAGCGGTGTGAAGCTGCAGCACATAGTAATATACAGAGACAGTGGTGTGAAGCTGCATCACAGAGGGATACACCGAGACAGCGGTGTGAAGCTGCAGCATAGAGGAATATACAGAGACAGCGGTGTGAAGCTGCAGCACATAGGAATATACAGAGACAGCGGTGTGAAGCTGCAGCACAGAGGAATATACCGAGACAGCAGTGCAAGTTATTATATAGAGGTTCTACATAACTGCTCTGTCACTTACTGCCAAAACCCTTGGTCACTGGCAAATTGTATATCTGGTGCAAGCAGAAAACTGCTTGCTGGTCCACTGTACTTCTTCCAGTGTGAACTGCTATGTATGCAGCCAACCTCCATGCCAGTGACTCTCTGCCCTTTTAAAAAGAAAAAAAAGTGGATGCGCACCGATCCATATGCTCTGTTGGTCGGGGCGTTGTGATGAGACTTCACCAACTGTATAATAAGATTCAACCTGCCGTGCCTCTGCAAAGATAGAGGCATAATGGGAAATATAGGCTCCTTTAGTGGAGCTATATCAGAGGGGAGGAAGGAATCTGTGATAGCAAATACAACATAAATAATATATCAACGCACAGGTATAACTTAAAGCTCCTGGGCCCCAATGCAAAATCTGTAACAGGGCCCCCAACTATAATGCTTTATTCATAATACTGGGCTTCCTATATGGAGAAGAGAAGCCTTATGGGCCCCCTAAGTCTCCTGGGCCCGGGTACAACCGCATCCCCTGCATCCCCTATTGTTACGCACCTGTGCCACATGTAATCTAAATACATCCTGTCCCCTTCATACATCTCCGACCTTCTATCCTGATACCTCCCCACATCAGAGGCGTAACTTAAAGCTCCTGGGCCCCAATGCAAAACCTGTAACAGGGCCCCCATCCAAAATACTTTATTCATAGTATTGGGCTCCCTTTATGGAGTAGAGAGGCCTTATGGGCTCCCTAAGGCTCCTGGGCCCGGGTGCAACCGTATCCCCTGCATCCCCTATAGCTACACCGCTGCATCAACTAAACAGGTAAACACCATGCACACCCAAGAGTCTACATATTACTCTTTAATATTGTACAGCCTATACTGCAATATTTACTCAAAAAATCTGTTGAAACACTTCTTTAAGTTCTTGACACTTGGTTTATGTTGTGAGAATTAAGGGTATTGGGAGGGGATACATTTCAAGAGTACAGGGAATTCTTCTACAATTTTGTTGTGATACATAAAATCTACACTTTTCAGCCACTCCCTTCATTGCTAAACTATTTTGAGGTGAAGATATACAAATAGGACTACATATAAGGGGAGCCCTCTTTACCACTGAGGGGTGCTAGATACTGAAGACTCAGGGTGGTCCAATCTTCCTTCCTCATGGGCAGTCTGAGGCTCCTTGTCAGAATATTCACTGCAACATTAGTAAATAAATGAAAGAGGAATCTGCCTCAGGGTCCTACCATCTTTTTCTCCTACAAGGGATGGATAAGGGAGAGCCTGAACTAGCACTAGGTCCTGCCATGCCACGATTGTTGGCAGGAGCATAACTATAGGGCGTGCAAAAGTAGCAGTTACACCTGGGCCCTGGTTCCAGACGTGGCCCAAAGTCCCCTCTGCCACAGAAGAACATGCCAGTATTATAAATAACACATACGTGAGGGATCTGATCACCAATTTTTATATCTGCAGTTACACCTTTGTTGTGGCGGTGATGCAAACCAGATCCAAGGTGGGTCCTCATTATTTTATATCTGCCAAATGGGATTGCTCTCCACTAAGGAACTGCCGGAGCCGAAAAACGCAGGGTGTAGGCGGGAGGCAGGCATGACGGGGTTAACGGGGAGTGAAAGGGTTAATTGTAGAAAGCTGGGAGTAAGAGAAGGAGGGGGTTAGTGGGGAGAGAAAAAGAGCTGCAAGAAAGAGGAAGGGGAGGGGTTAAAATTCAAAGAGGAGCAGTTGGAGCCGAGACGTGGAAGAGTCCCACCCGCCTGCCCTGGAAGATAGGGGTTGGTGAAGGGGGGGTGCAAACTGTCATGGCAGCAGGGGGATGGAGGGGTCCCATGGAGTCAGAAAGTGGGGGTAGTAGGGGGTAACAGGGAGCTGGATAGCTTCCGTTCCCCTCGGTAAACTGTTGGTTAGGACTGTCGCCTATGGGAGTAGCAAGGCGGTGCCTTGCAGTGGTTTTGGGATGGGTTAGCCAGGTTATGGCTAGCCGTCCTCGGGGTCCGGATGAGGCGACCTGAGGCGAGGTGGAGAGTGGCGGGCCCCCGTGTCTGTCGACTTGCGGCCGGGGCACTTGTAGGGAAGTAGTGTTGCCTGAGTCCGCCATGCGACGGGTGACAGGCACAACTACTTCCCGTTTTTTCTGGTAAGGCGACAGTCCGGGGGTAGGGCTCCATGGGATCCCTTCCCAGGTTATCTGCGGTTAAAAATTGGTTATTTTACTGTTATGTTTGGTGTTAAAATAAATGTGGCTGCTGTGGCCATTAATTAATCCAATATTGGTGTTGCGTGGTTTGTAAGGTATGGAGGTAAAGGGAGGTGGGTATAGGTCACAGTGCCCCGGCGACTCCGTAATACCCTAGTCATGTGTGCTACATGGCAGCCAAGCATCAGAAGTACACGTAACATTCACGCTCGCTCATGGTGCAGATTTCTAGTAGGTGAGATGACACATGTCATGCTAGATTGTTACAAGAGACCTCTTCATTATAAGAGTTTATTAGGAGGAATGTTGCTTTAAAGTCACTATTTTGTTTGTTGATTAGGAAGGGTTTGGGAGACACAATGCAGCTGAGCAACGTGATAAGAGTTGGAACTGGAAGTGTGCGGTTTTTAAGGGCACGTCAGCACTATTTTGTGGTGGAGTAGTTGGAACCCAAGAGCTACGTTACTAGGCCTCTCATTTATGTATGTAAAAGAGATGAAAAAGGAGGGTGGAGCAAGACCCAGTAAGAGCGGTGAAATAGTGCTGGGGTACGACGTGTTTCAAATGATGGAGGTGCTGCCAACCAGATGACGCTCCACCAAGGTGGGTATGAGTATAGCGAAAAGAATGGGGAAAAATACTGGTGTGAAGGCGCAATACTCTGAGCTACTAGAAGACTAAGGTCCAATATGCGATGGTGAAAGCACAACAGGATGCTTGGGGGGTGACACAATTCCAAAGGTTTTTTGGATGTGCCAGAGGTCCTGTATGTGGCAGGGAAACAGGAGAGAATAAAGTGCTTCAACATGGAAACTGCAGGAAAGTCAGGGGTATAAATACCTGGTCTCATTTATGTATGGGAGTTGTATACTGTCAAGGAGTGAGGTGACTTATATCGCTCTGGAAAAACCATATCCAAGCCGTTGACCGAGAACCCTACACTTTCTGCTCTGTCTCCCTCACGCCTCCAATTGTGTTGAGCTGTAATCACCTGACTCTACGGGTAGTTCTTTCGATGAGTCACCATCAACCATACCGTTTCCTGTTCACTCTGCTGTTTGCAGAATAAAGCAAGCTTAATTACAATAGTAATGGCACCTCTCTGCGAACCGGCCGTTCAAACACCCATCATGCCTACAATTGGTTGGCTTCCCATGAGTACATGGCCCTACTTAAAGAAGTGTTATATTCCAGGGACAACCAGTAGGAGATCTGGGTTCCTGCTGGTCCATCCAAAGAACCAAAAGAGGTCATTTCATTTCCACCAGTCCATTACATTCTTTTTAGAATACACCCAATTTTTGGTTTGAGGCTTCAGAAAAAATAAATAAAATGCCCAAAAATGACAATATTGTCATTTTGGAAACTAAACTTTTACAACTCCAATGCAATAATCATTCGCTATAAAGATGTCTTCTCTTAATTTTTGCTCCAAGCGAAAAAAAAACCAAAAAGGGCCCTGAATCCTCATCAGCGCTTTCCTCTTCCCCCTTCTCCAATACTTAAGAGCCGTCTTTATTCGTCCATGGGCCCATCTGGCCCATAACGACCTCTTCTATGTATATTTTTAATGGAGGCCCCTGATTTCCTGGGCGCTCTTCTCTGTGCTCCGTTGTCTGTTTCACATTAGAATTTTTTTTTTTCAGTAGCGAGAGAAAAGAAAGATTTCCAGAAAAGCACATCGGTCTACATCTGAAAATTCACAGAAGGAACAGGCAATAAACTGTGATGCGCCATCTGTCCGTAGACAATAATCTGCGTGTTCTCAATGCTTACAAATTACTTAGCAGGCAGCCCAACCAAATTATTGTGCCCCTTAAATAGAGCAGCAGTTTCGGAACAGGAACCTTTTTTTTGATGTCCCTTTATGTTTTACAAATCTCGCTTAAATTGATTGCTAACGTCGGAGGTGTTCCTCAATGACGGCGTAAGAGTGCAAGGCGCTTTATTTTTGTAATTTTTTTTTTACGAGCTAGATTTAGTACGCAGTTAGGGAAGAATTGACTTCCCACCTGAGAACCTTCACGGAGGATCTTCACCTCCCACCGTAACCTGTAATCACAGTCGCCGAAGGTGTGAGCTGCTGCACGTTTACTGCACAAGAAGGCTTTTTTTTTTTTTTGTTTCTGGATTATTCTTTCCAACGAAAGCTGTAAATAGACAAATAAAACTGCAGGCAGGAGAGAAACCAATAAAAAGAGAATCCAACGTAGTAACTGAGTCTCACTTAACAGGCGCTTAGACCCAATTTCACTTACAGTAAAAAAAAGAAAGAAGAAAAAAGTATAGATATATCTATGATTGTTCGCTATGTTTTAAAAGCAATCAGGTTTTATTTTGTGATATGAAATTTTACACCCACACATCCTAAAACGGAGATTTAGAAAATACAGACTGGAAAGAAAGAGAAAAGCTTTATTTTTTCATATGTTTTGCCAAAGACTGTAAATACTTATTGCATGCGGTTTATTCATCTGTGTGCCGTTATGTACTTAAAGGAACACTTCAGGGAAAACTGATACACTATTTTCTGCCCCATACGAGGGGTAGAGCATACCCCAGGGATTCACCCCTTTTGGTTGGGACTCCCTATGTCATGCACCGCACCCTCAGGTCCTGTACCGTTTTGTCCAACTCGCTCTTCTCGGACTCTCACTGGCTATTCTTATGAGGGTATTTGTGGCTTGCACCCGGGCCTCAGCTTTTTTGACATTGGGTGACCTCAGCACCAGCCTTCAGATTGCAGCTCACACTCTTACTCTTCGTTGATTCTTAATTTGTCCACACTTAAACACGCACACTTAAACTCCTGCACACTCTTACCACCCGCCCTTCTATAGTGACCCTCGCTCAGTGAGAAGCAGTCTACGTTCCTACGCCTCATGCATTCTACCGCCCCTCCTACTAATCTACCAATGGAAATATATAGCCTTAACTTTGCCAACGTGCGAGCTCAGCGGAGTCATACCGGGCTCAGCACACAGGGAAACCACATCACATCTACCGTAATATAATGTTTATATTACACAGAAGCAAGGCTGTACTCCACTCCTTTACACCCTGATATATACCACAGTACAGGAATGCAGTGACCTTTTCACATATGGTAAGTGTATTCTAGGCCTACCAGAGAAAAAGATTGAGGTTCTTTGTAGAAAAAATACTAATTTTAGTTGGCTGGATTTCATGGATTCTGTTGTAACTCTGTAGCATTATCACATCAGAACATGGGTCTATCAGAGAGTTTTCCAGTGATACAGTCCAACTCTATATAGCAGTACATACATGGGTATATGTGCAGAGAATTAGGATCGTGTCCCTTTACTCTCAGGAGCATTGGAGGTCCCACTGGTTGAACTCTCAAGGTTTACACTTTTTTTTACAAAATCCCAGTTGGTATACCATAACAGTTGAGAAAACCCGAATCAGAGTCCTCAAGTTATTGCCAATGCGGCAGAAGCACTGTCAGGTACGTAGTCAGCGGAGGTAAGCCAGAGGTAATATATGGAAACAGCAGTCACAGCAAGGCAGCAGGCAGGTACGTGAGCTTGACTAAAAGCTCAATAATCACACAAGAGAGGAGCGCCAGGGCAGGTTTAAATAGCCAGACTAATTAATGAAAACGGGGTGGAGCCTACTCAGAAACAGGAGCAAAGAACTAAGTTCACCAGGAAAGCTGTCATAGCTCCCCGGGAAGAGTCCTCGCCTGGGACGCAGAAACTCAAGGGTTTGAGTCTTGACCACTTTTTGAGTCCAGTATAGGTCCACTTGTGGCCAAAAAGTTGAGTTAGAGGGTTGATCTGTTGTAATTGTCGCTTTCTTTGCACCCATACACTACTGATGTGGAGTGGTACTCTTCAAATTTTGGCATTTGGCAGCCAATGCCAATTCTAGGTCAATTCCACCCAGTTAAGTACCTTTACATGGTCCTTCAGTTGGGCAGGAGCATTTGTAATAATGTTTACTTCCCCAATTATCAGGCAGTGTGACGGTTCTGCCGATCATCTGATGAACAAGCAAACACTCGATGATTAGATGATAGCATCTTTCATGCGACACAAAAGATCATCATCATTGGTGGCACATCCCCCCCCATGCAAACTGAGCGATGAAACAGTATGCGTGATGATCTTGGGAATGATCATTTGTTGACCCTATTGTCCGAATCGGTCTGTGTGAGGCCCATACAAACAAGTGCCGATTTCAGGTTCTCATGCTCGTTACACAGCTCAGATCAAGCAGTGTAAAAGAAGCCTTATTCTAATTGTTGGCCAATGATTAGTCCTGGCAACCAATAGACAACAATGATCTGTTTTGGGGGGTTTTTAGGCCAGTAGGTTTAGGTTGGTCCTCCTCTGAATCAAATGTTAAAAAAGGCATGACTATACTAATGTCTCATCTTGTTCACGCATTGTCATGTATGTTTGTTATAGTATCGACCCAAGAGTATTGCTTGATGACGGATGTCATCCACCTTGACAGTTGGTTTCCATTTTACGCCTATGGCCAACTATAGAGGAAGACCCGTCGAAGTTTGAAGAACTATAACTGTGTCTCCTCACATCCTGGTGGCAAATATTGGAGTCATGTAAATAAATTGGAGTCTAAACGCACAGCACATGTCAATGTTTTACCAGGGTCTTAAATGCTATCCAGTGTATTGAGTTAAAAAAACAAACATTTAAATTGCCTTGAGAAGTATACGGCATTGTGTCTGTTGTTATGGGGAACAGATGTTGAAAGAAGCTAGATATCAGACTGATAGACAGCCGTGCAAAACCTCAACAAAACGCTGTTATTTGTTTGCGACACTTAGAGAGAACGAACTCAATGTACAAAACACTTTCAATGTCTTTTTCTTTTCTTTCGTACAGTTCCAAAAGCCTCCTATAATCTTTGGCTCAGGTCTAAACCTTTTAAGCAAGTAAAAATAGACTATGGGTCTATGAAGTATTGGGCTTTGAAACATCTTTCTTGCACAGAGAGAAAAGGGCAGCGAGCAGACGGAAGACAAAATGTCAAATGACAATAATCCATTTGTTAAAATACCATGACAGGTTCACTATATACATGTTTCCACCATATGTCCGACAGAAATAGCTGTCTGCAGGAGTGGAATCAGCACGTTTGTGGAGACGTGCGCAGCGATGCCCGGGCGGATTTCATTTTGTTTTTGTAAAGGCTTAGAAAAAAAGGAATAAAAGCCTGAAATGTTCTCGAATAAACCCATATTTTGGGTAAGTTAAGAGAAGACTGGTTTGGAGACAAATTTCTGTTTGGAGCAGATTGAGGACTTCCAGCATGATCTTGAAGAACAGTGTCTTCAATATGTAATGATGACCCAACAAACCTTAAAGTCGTTTTCCCACAATAAATATTAATAGTCGATCAGTTTGAGGGTTTTACCAGGGGCGTAACTATAGAGGGTGCAGGGGATGCGGTTGCACCCGGGCCCAGGAGCCTTAGGGGGCCCATAAGGCCTCTCTTCTCCATATAGGGAGCCCAGTACTACGAATAAAGAATTATAGTTGGGAGCCCTGTTACAGGTTTTCCATTGGGGCCCAGAAGCTTCAAGTTATGTCTCTGTGCAGCATGGTTTAGGTATGGGTACGGGTACAGATACAGATAGAGGGGAGGCACCAGCTCACGTTTTGCATCAGGGCCCCTGAGCCTTTAGTTACGCCCCTGGGTTTTAGTGCTGGGACAACAACTGATCCTGAAAATGGGGATGTCTACTGTCTTGCCAGCTCAATGCATGGTGACCGTGGTTCTTGGGATTTGGTGGAGGTCCTAGAGGTCAAGCTAACATCGATGTTCGCATCTGCAGTAGACGTTCCGTTTGCAGCCTGTGGCACAAAGTGGCAGACAAAATAGTAGCACAGCTCTGTTTTGTACTGTTAAATACCGGACGGCATGCCTGAAGCTAGACGGACCCTATTATAGTCAGCAGAATCCATCTAGCACCCTACGGGTCCCGGAATATGCCGGTTCTGGCACTTTGTAACATAGTATATTAGGCTGAAAACAGACATATTTCCATCTAGTCCAGCTTATTTCATGCAGCGCAGTATCAAACTCTTTGGAAGAGTCAAGATATACAAGATCTCATGACTCTTCCCAGGCAAGTCTAGAGCTTACCTCCTTACCACTTTAAGCACAGAAATGGTAAAGGCATTATCCTTATTCTTTGACATTTGTCACTTACATGCGCCATAAAAAAGTGATTGATAGGAGTCTTATTGTTGATGGTTATAAGGACGTTGGAAACCCCACCTTATTATTGGTATGAAACTGGCTTTCCATATATAGTTACTCTTTATTTCGATGAATGTAAGATATGGAAAATGCCTAGTGAGGACATCTGGTGGGTCATTAATCTCAACATAAACATATCTCAAATGTACAGCCATCCCCCCACCATTAACTGTGACAGGGACCCACACATTTTAGGATCATGAGGGTCCCAGAGGTCAGTCTCCAACCGATCCAATTCTGTGACTTGTCCAATTGACAAAAAATTAAAGCCCATAAATGGACAACCTTTAAATTGTAATGATGCACCAGTAATTGTCTCACTCAACTGGTTAGAGTTTTATATGAGCTTGAAAGGAAAAGGAGCAATGGGACACAAATCACAAGTTGGCCTGTCCATAACAGGTGTCTTTTCCAGGCATCTGGCACCTCCATAAATGTCACATTTTGTAGTGTTATCAAGTCTTTCCCTTTGACCACAGTCTATGGAGAAGATGCCAAATGGAGCAGATCTCATAGACCGTGTGCATCTATCCATGCTTCAATCAGAAATGGGAGCAGAAAAATACTTGTACTAACATTCAAGATAGCGTATGCCAAAAGAAGTCCTGCCCAAAGCAATGTTTTGTATTATGTATAATACAAATAGAGGGAATTCATCATGTAATTTGCTCAAAAGGATGCAAATTTTGATGCATGGCTTTTCTGTACAGAAATATGCTTTAAAAAAAAAATATTTATGCCGTACTTGGCATGTTTAAAAAGTGGGTGGAGCTTAGCAAAAGAGATGGGACCTCATCAGGTTTACTATAAATTATGTCAGAAATTGGAGTAAATTATAACAGCGATGTCCTCAGCTTATAGCTGGCATAAACCTAATTTCTTGGCACACAGACAGCCAAGGATGTGCCAAATTTATTTAGAGGTGTTTAGAGGAGAACTAACGCACCTTACTCCATCATACAACAAATTAAAGGAGAGAAAAAGTAATCTGATCCTATCTGCGTCCAGCAGTGTCGCCATCTCCACTTCCACCTACTGACTGGTCTATTTCTGTAACTAAGCCAGCCCCCTTTGACCAATACAGAGACAGACAAGGGGCTGGTTTAGTTATTGAAAAGAGCCTGTCAGCCAGCCTCCTGCGATGACATCACTGACAACTAAAGAGGGGAGGAAGAATGCAAACCACGTAATCCACTATCAGAACTAGATCGAAAATGATGGTATCTGTACCAATGGACCGCAACTGGACCAGGTTTTTCTCTCCCAGAACAACCCCTTTAAGACTGGCGTATGAAATGCCAATCTTAATAAATTTCCACCAGAGTGTGCTTCTTCATCTCCAAGACTCTGAGACCTGAACCCTTAAAGTGACTCTCCAGTTTTGAGACAAAATTCTGTCCTGGGGTTTGAGGGGGTTAAATTACCCACAGTTGTTGTTCTCTGTCACTCCTTTGAACCACCTCTTCCAGGTCCTGATTTCAACCTTCCAAGATGGCCGATGCAGTATTCAGACTACCTAATCCACCCACAATGTATTTGTAGTGTTAAACAACTACAAGTGCCCTATACCTGCTCCCTGATTGCCCAGTGCTAATCAGGTGATCAGCACTGGCCAATCAGAGAGCCGTGCACATTGTCTATTAAGCATTTAGAAAACTGCTGCAGCCGTCTTGGACAACTGAAAACAGGGTTTGAAATTGGTACATCGGAGGGACGTCCGAGAAGAACAACTGCAGGTATTCTCAATTACCAGACAGTCATAGGAAAGCAGATACAACTCGTTTGGAAACCACCAGGCTGAAAAGACAATTTTAACCCTTTCCAATCCAATTTGTATCCTGGTTTTCCTAGGGGGCTTACTCTTTTTCTGCTATTATACAACGGCGCTATCTGCTGGCTAAAGCCAGTACTGCATGAGGTGACACTCTGGATAGGCTCTGACAGCAGAGAGGCTGGCAATATACAGTAAGAGAACCCCAACGGACGTCTTCCAACATCAGAGCTGTACAGCCTTAAATCATAATGTCTTCAGAGGTTAGACAGTGGACTGGAAAGGGTTAAATGTGAAGTCCATGGCGACTTTTTTGGTCCTCCAAGGAATTTCCTAATTGGTTCTGCACTTGTGAAATTCTGCATTATATTGCAACTCTGTGTTGAATTATCAGACTTTCTGTATGCCGGATTAAAGGCATTTTAGCGTATAGTAGGTAATTAGTGGATCTGCAATCCTCCGCTGTACTCCACTTCAGTCACTGACACACAAGCAGATGTGCTGTCATTGGTGTGTTGGGTAGACGCCACATGTGCCCCGTGGCATCCAAAAACCTATTAATTGGTCCCCCGTTGGCCTATACAGTAAATACAGTCTTGATGGCACATCATTAAAAAGGATACGCAGGAAAACCCAAACCCCGAGTCTACACATCTGCATTCTTTCCTAATGAAATAAATGCCAGGACTGAGCGGCGTTTTTAATTTAACATAACATCGTAAAAGTCACTTTAGGATGAAAACCCTTTAAAACGGAAAACTAAAGAAATTGTAGTGGTTAATATCCCGTATCTGGGGTCCCCGCTGAGCCAGTTGGCTACCGGCACCTTACCACAGGACTTTTTAAGGTTTTAGGATTCCTGGAAACGGCTGATACCTTTTGCTGCCAACAAAATAGTTATGGTTTTCATCAATTCGAACTAATGCACACCAAATCATGTCTTACATGATGACCGGGATCTTTTTCCAGTTTCACATTATCCTTAAGTTCAAAGCTTCCAGAATGTGACTTACAAACTGCAAAACCAACTTTTCAGCTGCAGAGATGTAGTAAGAGGACACACAAAAGAGGTTTTCTGTTTTGAAGTCATTAAAGGGGTGGTCTCGCGAAACCAAGTGGGGGTATACACTTCCGTATGGCCATATTAATGCACTTTGTAATATACATCGTGCATTAAATATGAGCCATACAGAAGTTATTCACTTACCTGCTCCGTTGCTAGCGTCCTCGTCTCCATGGTTCCGTCTAAATTCGCTGGCAGCTTGCTTTTTTAGACGCGCTTGCGCAGTCCGGTCTTCTCCATTCAGCACGAGCCGCTTCAGTGTGCTCCCCGCTACAGCTCTTCTGCGCATGCGCAGACGAGCTGTCACTGCTCGGGAGCGCGCTGAAGCGGCCATTCTGCACCATCCTCTGTTAGAGGAAGGTGCAGAAACTGGAGCTGCCCAGCGGAGAAGACCAGCCCAGCCCAGCAGCCCCGAGAAGCCTCCCAGGTAAGTGATGGGTCGGGGGGGGGCTGCCGCTGCGCCGGGGGGGGGCTGCCGCTGCGCCGGGGGGGGGGGGGGGCTGCCGCTGCGCCGGGGGAGCTAGCGCTAGGCCGGGGGGGCTGTCGCTAGGCCGGGGGGGCTGTCGCTGCGCCGGGGGAGCTAGCGCTAGGCCGGGGGGGGCTGTCGCTGCGATGGGGGGGGGCTGTCGCTGCGCCGGGGGAGCTGTCGCTAGGCCGGGGGGGCTGTCGCTAGGCCGGGGGGGCTGTCGCTAGGCCGGGGGGGCTGTCGCTAGGCCGGGGGAGCTAGCGCTAGGCCGGGGGAGCTAGCGCTAGGCCGGGGGGGCTGTCGCTGCGCCGGGGGAGCTAGCGCTAGGCCGGGGGGGCTGTCGCTGCGATGGGGGGGGCTGTCGCTGCGCCGGGGGAGCTGTCGCTAGGCCGGGGGGGCTGTCGCTAGGCCGGGGGGGCTGTCGCTAGGCCGGGGGAGCTAGCGCTAGGCCGGGGGAGCTAGCGCTAGGCCGGGGGGGCTGTCGCTAGGCCGGGGGGGCTGTCGCTAGGCCGGGGGGGCTGTCGCTAGGCCGGGGGAGCTAGCGCTAGGCCGGGGGGGCTGTCGCTGCGCCGGGGGAGCTAGCGCTAGGCCGGGGGGGCTGTCGCTGCGATGGGGGAGCTAGCGCTGGGGAGCCGGGGGCTAGCGCCGGTTACCTGCTGTCTGGTCGGCGGCTGCGGGGCGTCTGGTCGGCGGCTGCGATGCGTCCGGTTGCCATGGAGACACAGCTGGCGGCGTCTCGGGAGCGCGCACGTCGGGCTGCAGCGAGCGACTGGGAAAGAGCCGGCGGCCATCTTGAGGAAACTTTTATAACTTGCTGAAACGCTGGAACGGTAAGTACGAACCAGCTAGAAATGTCATTTACAGGGGGGCTTAGTAATGTGTACTTAATGGGGGGGACTGGGCAAAAAAAAAAATTAACTGCTTCCTCGAGACATCTCCTTTAAAGCCCGGCCGTTGTGTATTGAAGAGTTGGGTCACTTTTGAAGATCACTGCTTGCGATCAATAAATAGAAAAAAACTCATGTTGACAAAAAACAGGTTGTTAAACTATTGATGATAAACCCTCAGGATAGGTTATGAATAGTAGGTCAGTGCGGTTCGGCCCCCACTGATCTGCAGTTTGCTAGGCCAGTGCTGTCATGCGCTGAGCTGATTTTTGAAGGAAGCAGATAGCTCCATTCCTACTGCAGTGGCCAGGCTTGGTATTACAGGCCAAGTTTATATTGATGTGTATGGGAACTCTGCCTGTTATTCCAGGCCTGGTCACTATAGTTGGACCAGAATTGTTAGCTTCCTGCAGAACTCGGTTTAGTGCACAAACGCACCAGCCAGAGAACAGGTAATGTTAGATTATTTCTAAGGTTTTAGCAGTTCTCCGATGCAAAAGCCATGTCCTACCAGTGTGGTGCTGAGGCGGTACAGTCTCAAATGCCATGATTTGTAGGACATCACACAGTGGTTGGCTCATAACCGTGTGAGAATACATAAGCATTCACGTGTCACTTTCCTTGTTACATAAGTGGCTTTTCTTGCCAGAATCAAGCTGGGTGTATGCTAATGCCGAGCTGGTGCTCTGTTGCTTTACTGAGCTGGAGCATTTGGTGTCAGAGCCGAATTTTAAGGGAGCAGTGGCTGGTGCTGAGGGCACCTACTATAGCCTTGACAGTTGACCATCACGGAATAGGGAAATTGTGAGGGAGATCCCGGCCTCATTGTGTACATCTTAAAGAGGCACTGCTGAAATTGTCATCATCATTACTCCTATATCATGGAGGGACTATATATGCTGTATTGTGCACCACTGAGGAGAACCACCTCTATCACTCTGGACTTTACCGAATGTTGTCAGCTTTTGGACTTTAGTGGTTCCTCAGTGAGTACAATCAGAGTCATGATGTAGACGGTCTGTCACTGGCACATCATCCGTCCAGAAGCAGATTCATTAAGGCCGCAGAAATCTCGCACAAGAGACGCACAAATCTCGCACGAATATGAATTCCATTCTTTTCAATGGGATTATTTACATGAGGAATGTTTTTCCTGCCCAAAATCATGGCATGTCGTATCTTTGGGCGTTCCCTCCGAGCGCCTCACCCATTGTTTTCAGTGGGGCCGCCAAAGCATAGCGCAGTGTGCGAAGCGCACGCGAGTGCAATGCGTGGTTTCCCGTCAAAAACAATGGGAAACACTTGCCGCGCCGGAGGATTGCTACTTCCCTGAAGCCATGCGAGGCGGGGAATTTGCATGTTCTCGAGTACGATATCGGGCCGAGAGAATAAGATTTTTATTTTTTCTCCTCTTCAAGAAGTTAGTCAGTGGGCATTTATACTTTTTGAGGGAGCACTGTGGGAGCATTTTACTTTTTAAGGGGGGAACTCTATTTGAAAACGGAAATAGTAGACATTATGGTCGTCACTCAGCCTTCAACAGAAACCGCTGAAAAGAATATTTACCAAATTGAGAATAAGAGGAGGACTTGCAGAAACCATAGGAGAGAAACACAAAATCAGGAGAGATCTCTTGGCAGAGCAAATGATACATGACTTCCAACGTATATCCTTTGATCTGTTGGTGGCTGAGCTCCTTATGAGGCTGCTTACAATTAATTTACCTTTTGCTAAACCATCAAGTGAATGGAAGGAACACATGTCCTTAAATTCATACTCAACGATGACCAGGATCATTCCTAATAAAGGGTTCCATCTTCTCTCTTCATGTTGAATTGAAAGGACTTCATCAACAGCTGCCACTGCGGTAAATGGCAACAACTCAACACAATCCTTAATAAAGTTTACTTCTCAATCGATATCATATTATCGAGGGGTGTCTGCAAAGAGCAATGCTAAATAACACAATTAAGGATGCCAAGCTTCAGGAGGTCCTCCAACTAAATGGTGGTCAGAGATACAGAAGGGGCTAGTTTGTCTTCTTCTTGCCTTCAGCTGAGTCGGAGGTGCACCTTGAGCCCAGGACCCGAGGAATCTGTGACAGACTGGTTGTTAAGGAATCCCTACTTGACAATCTCTGTGACTGTGCTTTCTAGCCATTATGTCCTGGGTCAAAATGAAACCTTTCAGGGCCCCATACAGTTACATGGCCAAGGTCATCTGTATGTCTTTGCTGAGCCCTGTGCCCCTTTGACTGTATTTTGCTTTTTCCCCCCTCCGTCAAAGTAAGTTTATCATGCCGGTTTTAGCTGCCCAGGCTTTTTCATAACTATGGTTCAACGGGGAACACCTTTAGTGGAGGTCATACTATGTGTCACCCAGTTTTTGTATTAGACCCAGAATTATATATCTTGGCTTTTTAGCTAAGCAGGATCACCTGATGGGTTCTACAATTCTTTATAAAACCCAAATCTATTGGGTAGAATCTTCTTGCCCAATCAACTCAGGAAGTGGCCTCTGATCTGCCTCGAGCATAAGTTTTCTTTTGTCCCCACCCCTTCCTAAATAAGATGGTGTAACACTTAGTTATGGTGCACATACTAGGTTTCTGCATTGGTGACTGCTCAGCTTCCACTAATGGGAAGCTATCAGGATTCCATGCTGGTGTCTGTTGTTTTCATATGAAGAATAGCACTGCATGCTGCACTAGTCTGCCCATGCAATAATCTGACGGTCCTACAGAGGCTCTGACAGTAGTATGAACCTAGCCTTAAGCGGACATTCACAGCAGAAATCAACAAGCTTATCAAGGTGTGTCATATCGTGTATGTGTGAGTTTTTTCTACGAGGCTGGATGTGAGTTGGATAACGGGCTCCGATCTACAATATTAGCGCTATTTCATCTGGCCTTCAGAGAAGCAGCTTCAGAAGGCATGGGGGATGAACAATTGTACATATGTTCCTCCATACTGCCGGTTCATCCCCAATCAGGCGGGAAGATGTGCTGCCAGCAAAAATGTATTTGCACGTTCATTTGCCGATCGGGTCCAGCTTCACGTAGCCCAACGATCAGGCAATGATCATTCTCATAAACACTCTTGCCCAATCATTGAGCCTTGTAAAAGATTCTTAAAGGGGTAGTCTGGGCTCTTTTCAACTGATGACCTAATCCTCTGGATAAACCATCGGTAGTTAATAGATGGGGGTCCACCGCTTGAGCTCCCATCTATAAGCTGTTCGTCCGGCCTGCTGTCATCAGCAGAAGAATTGGGGGCGTTGGCTTCATTTCCATTAAAATCAGAGGGAGGGCTGCTAATATGCTTCCTGCTCCTGTTTCTTACATCCTGTCCTAAGCAGGAAGTGGAATAGTAATGCAGTGCTCCCACTGATTTCAATGGGGGTAAAGCCGATGCTCCCATTCCCTCCCTTGTCCGCTGTCCTTCTGCACTGACTCGCGGATGGAAGATCAGCTGATGGATGGTGGTCCTGAGCGGCAGACCCCCATACATCAACTACTAATACCCTTTCTAGAGCATTGGTCATCAGTTGAAAGCAGGGCAGACTACCCCTTTAACAATAGGAAGACAAGTGTTTTTTCAATTATTCCCCTGACAAATGGTTCTGTTCTGCATAATCTAACAAAGAAAAATGTAACATTAGGACAACCCCTCCGAACGTAGACAACCCCATTACTGAGCGCAGCCTTGTTCCGCCCGCGCCAAAAAAAAAGGATCAATTGAAGCAAAAGCAGCGTAGACCACAAGGTTTGCATTAATAGCATAAAAGCAATCTTTCCATCAAGGGATACAAAGACCATAAAATATCTAAATAGGATACAAAACTGTAAACATCCTCTCTTATCCCCGGCCGTTCCCTGTGTACATCGTGCCATTCTGCAGGATTATAGTTTACCTACCTCTAAGCTGAAGGGCCTATTTGTCTGCTTTAAGTGAAATCACTCAATTCTCAAAAGTCAGTGGAGGACTTTGGACGGGGGGAGGGTGGAGAGAGGCCACTTCAAATAAGTTCCATTAATCAAAAGGCACAGTCTAATGTAAGTAATACTTTACAATTAGAGTAGACAAGATGGAAGCAAAAACCATCTATCTCTCTTACACCACACGATCATCGATTCATAATCAGAAGACTGGGAGTCTCACAAAGATGCATTTACAGGGCTGGGGAGGGGGGGGATCGGTCTGAGCCGGAGATAATGAACACAAGGAGAGGGAGCAGGCGCTGGGGGCTGCGAAAAGATGACAGATTGGTTCAATGGTGACGGATGACATACAGATGAGTACTGATACCTGACAGGCAGGCGAGTGATGACTGCAGCCCTTTTCTACCATTATGATCCTCAATTATCTCAGGAAGGACTAAAGAGGGGAGGGGAAAATAAATAAATAAAAGGATTGGCGCATCCCAGTCACTCAGTCCTGCCTGACCCCCCAGAAAATCCGGAATGGTGCCAGCTTGATTTTTGTATTTTATTTTTTTTTGCAATTTTATCACCACTTTGCCAGTCGTATACATTTCCCTGCCTGATCGCACGCAGAAGTATAAGGAAGGGGGATGAGAATATTGTAAAATTACAGAATACGTCCATCTGTTTTGCAATAAAATTCTTAATCTTCAGGGAGAGGGGGTTGCGGTGGGGGTGGGGGTGCTGTTTTGGAGTTGTATTTTTAAAAGGGGGGGGGGGTCTTTTTCCTTTTACTGCCACCTCTAGGAAAAGGAAAGTTGCCAAGATAAATCTACGATCTGAATTACCTCATTTTGGAGTCTATTCTTCTTTCCACAAGCAGGAATTAGAAGTTCGGAAGTGACTCAGCCTGTTTAATGATTCGGCTGGAAGAATGAAATCCGGGGGTATAACCAGTCCGCAGTTTGCAGGCATTTTTATTTATTTTTTTTATAAGACCACAGGAAACTTTATAAATGGGGATATTTTCTGTCTTGAACAATAATACTATTTTCTCAGCGCCCACGGAATTTTCATTACTGTACCGAGACCACAAGCGGCAGATTTTAACCCTTCACATGCAAAAAGCGAGAGATGAGAAAGCGGAAAAGAAACCCAGGCAGATGCGGACGTAGGCGTTATCAGTGGAGGCGACCTTGTCACTTTTAACTCTTCAGTTATTGCTACGTATGAGCGCATCAACTAGCCAAATTCGAGATTTGACCAGACTGCATCGGATATACAATGGCTGAGCATTACACAAAACAGTTCATGAATCCAGGATAGTAGAGGGTCCCCATAATGCACCAGTTAAAGGAATGCTCTAGGTAAAACCGAAACATTGTGGTATGTCTACTGCAACTCCGAGAGAGGCGGAACATGGCACAAACACCGAAGCCCTGTTGTCACATGCCGTCCCTCAGGCCCTGCACTAAATACAAGGTGGGCCACGGGAAAGTAGTCTAAAAGAAAATCTATCTGTGTTGTCCAATCACAGTGCAGCTTTCTTTTGTTATACTGTTGAGGTAAAATGAAAGCTGTACTTTCATTGGTTGCTATGGGCAAAAAAGATTTTTTTGCTGTGTCTGGCGAGGGGGCATTTGTACATAAAAATGGTGCTGTGGCCTAAATGAAGCTAAGTTGTGTTGAATTGCACCAATTTGGTGCAATGTTTGGCGTAAACCAAGCCAACCGAAAGGTAGTCTAAACTAGACAGTCTTAAAATTCGACAGATTTTTAATTCAGCAGAGCTACTATGATTAATCTGTCACATTTTAAGACTACCTAGTCTGTTTCACTGTGATTTATAGACAGTGTTAGTAAATAAGCCCTAGTGCTTCAGTTTTACCTGTATGCCTTTTGATACAATACAGCTGATCGGCGGCGGAACCTCATCAAGCAATCATGACCAATTGTGATAAGTCATCAATTAGAACCTGGACAATCCCTTTAAGTTTTCTAACAGCTGCACTGCAGCCATGTGCTATGCAGGAGAACTATAAAGGTACCTTTACACGGGGCGATTATTGCCTAAATTCTCCCTGGAAGCTGTGAATTCAGCAATAATTGCCCCAGTTTTAAGCTGTTCAATATTTGAGGGACTCCTGTTTAACTGTAAATGGACCCTGACGGCCAGACAATCCCCGATACGCCCGCATTCACTTGAACGTCTATCAGTCCTTTGTAAACCACAGGGGCCATAGTCTGTGGGACGGCCGTTGGGAGCTAATGCTCCTGACAGTCGTCCCATGTTAAGGAACCTTAATGTGTTGGGCTGCAGGTCTCTGCATAGGTAGGTGGCCAGGAGTACTGTTGTGTGAGGAAAAGCACAGAAAAGTTTAAAAATCTGAAAGCTTGCATTAACATCATGGATTTTTGTTAGCCATTAAAAGGTATCATATTTACAAGATCACTTGGTTTCTCTTGCTGGGAGCAATCACAGGAAAAACACAGACATGCTGCAGCCCTTTCATTTTAAGCATTGTTGAGTGCCCCAAAGGTCAAATCCCCATCGTCCATAGAGTAAAGGCATCCACTTGTGATATGCCAACACTTCACACCTCTTTAATGATTCTTACAGTGGTTTATACTCATGATGTCAGATGTCAAATAAAAAAAAATACAATGATGAAGAAAGACCTGTAATAATAAAAACATGCCTTATACATGCATAAGATATTTCAGCTGGCTGCTTTGGGACCATACTTATCAGTATGGACACCTGTATCTAAAATCCACTTTAAATCCCTCTATAATTCACTGGGGTGATGTAATATACCGTTTCAGGATGTGTAGCGCTTTACTTCCTGTTGCAATGCTGAGAAAAATAGTGGTGCTATATGCCTAGTGGTAACTTTTTAAATAAGCCCCATGTAGCCTGTTGTATAATCTGTATGTTGTGTAAGTAGGATATTTTTACATCCCATACCTCCGTGCGGAGTCTCTGACCGAACGCCTATAAAAGTAGAGTTAATGCTTTTAAAAAGGTCCTTGCAAATCTCTGTATAACAATATGGAGATATCTTTTTCTGCAGAATCCACAAAATCAGAGAAAACACTGCAGCTCGATCCGTCGGATATTGTATATCACGCAGTTTTCCCCTAGAAGCACTTGATCTGATATACGACACCCCGCATGTAGCATATAATATAGTGAACAATGTGGTTCAATATTCTGCATCACAAAAATGTCGTGTTATGAGACCTAATGGGGTAAAACACGGTGGAACAAACACGTACATTTTTGTAGCGCTGTAGCGGCACAGGCTGCTGCTTCACGTCTATTACATGGGGATACATCAGAATAATATGACACGGAAAAATGAGCTAAAAGGCAGAAATTTAGTTATGTATCATCCGAGATGGTTTTTTTCCATTTATACAGACGGGAAAGAGTTAAAAAAAATCTTCCTAGAGTTTACGGAATCTTAATTTCTAGGCCCAGATCTCATTGCTGATTAACCAGAGCTGCTTTACACAGTTATCACTTACTTACAGGATGAATGTGCAGTGTAAACCCCTCTGTGTTTTACTGGTTATGTTGATTGATTGATGATGTTCCACTAGGTATGAGAGACAACTGGGGATTAACAAACTGCTGAACACTACTATATAGAGATTGCAGCAGCTGAACTGATCAGCATGGCAGGGACCAGAGCTCATCACGGAGCTCCATGGCCTCAGTGGCCCCAGACATGTTGACAGTAATTTACAAGTTAAAGAGCAATTCCAGTCACTCTTGATATTATCATCAGTGATACAGTAAATGGGTCTAAGTCACATGATAAAGACAGTTCAAAAAGTAGATTTCGCAGTAACCATTGTTCTGAATCTCACTCCCATCATGCCTCAGTGTGAAGCATGGGCTTCACACTTCCTGGGAGGAGCTGTCTCCTCAGCTTAACGCCAATTTGTATGTACTGGACTATACCTCTTATAATGTTGCCTACTACTATTCTACTGCTCTATATGTACTAGAATGGAACTACTATAAGACTGCCTCCAATGTAAAATAATATAACTACTATAATACTGTCCCCTATGTACAAGAATATTTCTACTATAATACTGCCCCCTATGTACAAGAATATAACTACTATAATACTGCCTCCAATGTAAAAGAATATAACTACTATAATACTGCCCCCTATCTACCAGAGAAGAACTACTATAATACTGCCTCCTATGTACAAGAATATTTCTACTATAATACTGCCTCCAATGTAAAAGAATATAACTACTATAATACTGTCCCCTATGTACAAGAATATAACTATTATAATACTGCCCCCTATGTACAAGAATATAACTACTATAATACTGCCTCCAATGTAAAAGAATATAACTACTATAATACTGCCCCCTATCTACCAGAGAAGAACTACTATAATACTGCCTCCTATGTACAAGAGTATAACTACTATAATACTGCCCGCTATATACAAGTAAATGGCTACTATAATACTGTCCTCTATGTACAAGAATAAAACTACTATAATACTGTCCTCTATCTACCAGAATATAACTACTATATTATTGCCTCCTATGAACTAGAATATAACTACTATAATACTGCCCCCTTGGTACAAGAATATCACTACTATAATACTGTCTCATATGTACAAGAATATAACTACTATGATACTGCCCCTATGTACAAGAATATAACTACTATAATACTGCCCCCTATGTACAAGAATATAACTACTATAATACTGCCTCCTATGTACAAGGATACAACTACTACAATACTGCCTCCTATGTACAAGAATACAACTGCTATAATACTGCTCCAATGTTCAGGGATATAACCACAATAACACTATCCCTCATGTACACGAATATTGCTACCTTCATACTGCTCTTATGTACAAGAATATAACTACTATAATACTGCCCTCCATGTACAAGGATATAACTACTCTAATACCGCCTCCTATGTACAAGAATATGACTACTATAATACTGCCCCCTTTGTACAAGAATATAACTACTATAATACTCCTCCTATGTACAAGGATACAACTACTACAATACTGCCTCCTATGTACAAGAATACAACTACAATAATACTGCTACTATATACAAGAATATAACTACTATAATACTGCTACTATATACAAGAATATAACTACTATAATACTGCTACTATGTACAAGAATATATCTACTATAATACTGCCTCCTATGTACAAGAATATATCTACTATAATACTGCCTCCTATGTACAAGAATATAACTACTATAATACTGCCCCCTATGTACAAGAATATAACTACTATAATACTGCCTCCAAAGTACAAGAATATAACTACTATAATACTGCCCTCCATGTACAAGGATATAACTACTATAATACTGCCCCCTATGTACAAGAATATAACTACTATAATACTGCCTCCTATATACAAGAATATAACTACTATAATACTGCCCCCTATGTACAAGAATATAACTACTATAATACTGCTCCTATGTACAAGAACACAACTACTATAATACTGCCCCCTATGTACAAGAATATAACTACTATAATACTGCCCTCTATGTAGAAGAATATACAGTTAGGGCCAGAAATATTTGGACAGTAACACAATTTTCGCGAGTTGGGCTCTGCATGCCACCGCATTGGATTTGAAATGAAGCCTCTACAACAGAATTCAAGTGCAGATTGTAACGTTTAATTTAAAGGGTTGAACAAAAATATCTGAAAATGTAGGAATTGTACACATTTCTTTACAAACACTCCACATTTTAGGAGCTCAAAAGTATTTGGACAAATAAACATAACCCAAACAAAATATATTTTTTTCAATATTTTGTTGCGAATCCTTTGGAGGCAATCACTGCCTTAAGTCTGGAACCCATGGACATCACCAAACGCTGGGTTTCCTCCTTCTTAATGCTTTGCCAGGCCTTTACAGCCGCAGCCTTCAGGTCTTGCTTGTTTGTGGGTCTTTCCGTCTGAAGTCTGGATTTGAGCAAGTGAAATGCATGCTCAATTGGGTTAAGATCTGGTGATTGACTTGGCCATTGCAGAATGTTCCACTTTTTTGCACTCATGAACTCCTGGGTAGCTTTGGCTGTATGCTTGGGGTCATTGTCCATCTGTACTGTGAAGCGCCGTCCGATCAACTTTGCAGCATTTGGCTGAATCTGGGCTGAAAGTATATCCCGGTACACTTCAGAATTCATCCGGCTACTCTTGTCTGCTGTTATGTCATCAATAAACACAAGTGACCCAGTGCCATTGAAAGCCATGCATGCCCATGCCATCACGTTGCCTCCACCATGTTTTACAGAGGATGTGGTGTGCCTTGGATCATGTGCCGTTCCCTTTTTTCTTCCCATCATTCTGGTACAGGTTGATCTTTGTCTCATCTGTCCATAGAATACTTTTCCAGAACTGGGCTGGCTTCTTGAGGTGTTTTTCGGCAAATTTAACTCTGGCCTGTCTATTTTTGGAATTGATGAATGGTTTGCATCTAGATGTGAACCCTTTTTATTTACTTTCATGGAGTCTTCTCTTTACTGTTGACTTAGAGACAGATACACCTACTTCCCTGAGAGTGTTCTGGACTTCAGTTGATGTTGTGAACGGGTTCTTCTTCACCAAAGAAAGTATGCGGCGATCATCCACCACCGTTGTCTTCCGTGGACGCCCAGGCCTTTTTGAGTTCCCAAGCTCACCAGTGAATTCCTTTTTTCTCAGAATGTACCCGACTGTTGATTTTGCTACTCCAAGCATGTCTGCTATCTCTCTGATGGATTTTTTCTTTTTTTTTCAGCCTCAGGATGTTCTGCTTCACCTTAATTGAGAGTTCCTTTGACCGCATGTTGTCTGGTCACAGCAACAGCTTCCAAATCCAAAACCACACACCTGGAATCAACCCCAGACATTTTAACTACTTAATTGATTACAGGTTAACGAGGGAGACGCCTTCTGAGTTAATTGCAGCCCTTAGAGTCCATTGTCCAATTACTTTTGGTCCCTTGAAAAAGAGGAGGCTATGCATTACAGAGCTATGATTCCTAAACCCTTTCTCCAATTTGGATGTGGAAACTCTCATATTACAGCTGGGAGTGTGCACTTTCAGCCCATATTATATATTTAATTGTATTTCTGAACATGTTTTTGTAAACAGCTAAAATAAGAAAAACTTGTGTCACTGTCCAAATATTTCTGGCCCTAACTGTAACTACTATAATACTGCCCCCTATGTACAAGAATATAACTACTATAATACTGCCTCCTATGTACAAGAATATAACTACTATAATACTGCTCCCTGTGTACAAGAATATAACTACTATAATACTGCCTCCTATGTACAAGAATATAACCTCTATAATACTGCCCCCTATGTACAAGAATATAACTACTATAATACTGCCCCCCTATGTACAAGAATAGAACTACTATAATACTGCCTCCTATGTATAAGAATATAACTACTATAATACTGCTCCTATGTACAAGAATATAACTACTATAATACTGCCCCTATGTACAAGAATATAACTACTATAATACTGCCCCTATGTACAAGAATATAACTACTATAATACTGCCCCCTATGTATGAGAATATAACTACTATAATACTGCCCCCTATGTACAAGAATATAACTACTATAATACTGCCCCTATGTACAAGAATATAACTACTATAATACTGCCTCGTATGTACAAGAATATAACTGCATAATACTGCCTCGTATGTACAAGAATATAACTACTATAATAGTGCCTCCCATGTACAAGAATATAACTACTACAATACTGCTCCTATGTACAAGAATATAACTACTATAATACTGCCTCCTATGTACAAGAATATAACTGCATAATACTGCCCCCTATGTACAAGAATATAACTACTATAATACTGCCCCTATGTACAAGAATATAACTACTATAATACTGCCCCCTATGTACAAGAATATAACTACTATAATACTGCCTCCTATGTACAAGAATGTAAGTACTATAATACTGCTCCAATGTACAAGAATATAACTACTATAATACTGCCTCCTATGTACTGGAATATAACTACTATAATACTGCTCCTATGTACAAGAATATAACTACTATAATATTGCCCCCTATGTACAAGAATATAACTACTATAATACTGCCCCTATGTACAAGAATATAACTACTATAATACTGCCCCCTATGTACAAAAATATAACTACTATAATACTGCCCTCTATGTATAAGAATATAACTACTATAATACTCCTCCTATGTACAAGAATATAACTACTATAATACTGATCCTATGTACAAGAATATAACTACTATAATGCTGATCCTATGTACAAGAATATAACTACTATAATACTGCTCCTATGTACAAGAATATAACTGCTATAATACTGCCCCCTATGTACAAGAATATAACTACTATAATATTGCCCCTATGTACAAGAATATAACTACTATAATATTGCCCCCTATGTACAAGAATATAACTACTATAATACTGTCCCCTATGTCCAAGAATATAACTACTATAATATTGCCCCTATGTACAAGAATATAACTACTATAATATTGCCCCCTATGTACAAGAATATAACTACTATAATACTGTCCCCTATGTACAAGAATATAACTACTATAATACTGCCCCCTATGTACAAGAATATAACTACTATAATATTGCCCCCTATGTACAAGAATATAACTACTATAATACTGTCCCCTATGTACAAGAATATAACTACTATAATACTGCCCCCTATGTACAAGAATATAACTACTATAATATTGCCCCCTATGTACAAGAATATAACTACTATAATACTGCTCCCTATGTACAAGAATATAACTACTATAATACTGCTCCCTATGTACAAGAATATAACTACTATAATACTGCCTCCTATGTACAAGAATATAACTGCTCTAATACTGCCTCCTATGTACAAGAATATAAGTACTATAATATTGTCCCCTATGTACAAGAATATAACTACTATAATACTGCCCCCTATGTACAAGAATATAACTACTATAATACTGCCTCCTATGTACAAGCATATAACTACGTTTCAATGATATGCATCTGTTCGCTTTTACTTTGAAGTCACTTAGTTAGTTAGGGTATCAATCGGTATTGAGTCGCACTCAATTCAGGATTTGCAAAACTAAGGAATGATAAAACAAATACGTGAAAATAACGAAGGATAATATAAATATTATTGCTATTTCTTTAAAGATGCGAAGCTCCTATTTGCTCCTGCTATGGTCCTTTAATAATTGTTAGAAATGTCTCACAGCTGGCACTACCTCTAGAGCTTCATTGTAAGACGCCTTGCGATACCCCTGGTGTAACTACGGTACAGTATGGCTTTACATGCAATTAGAACATAACTGCCGTCATGAGTCTGAGTATTTTTTTTGCACAGCTCCTATGCAGCCCTATGGATCTCCATGGTTACAGGTGACAAACACGGGGTTTTACAGTTTTTCTTTTGGATATTCAGATATGCATGAAGTGAACAGAAACAAGCGAATAGCTGCAGTTGTATCACTGGAAATGGCTTGTGAATGTTTTAAATTGCTTAATTAGTAAGCTGCCCTTTTTCAGTTATTGTCACTCTTTGTATATATGAAGTTTAGTTATCTTACTTAATTCTTAATTCACTCCTCGCTCACTTTTCCACTGCAGCTGCAATACATTAGAATAATCCTAAAATCTGAACTTTTCCATGTCATTCCTGAAATCCTCCGTGCTGCTGGTAGCATTATCATGTAGCTCACAGTCTGTGAAATCCCTATTGCCACCTCTTCCCTTTACGAGTTTTGTTACATTGTATCAGTGTCTTCCAGTACAGATGTTACTGCTAGGAACACAACTGTGATCTGTGGAAAGTAACAATATTTGCCCCTCCCTCCCCCCATCTTCCTAATTGCATTTGATACTTCAGATCTTTATACTCTTGTTGATACTCTAGGTCAGATATCTGTTCCTGCCGTAAAGAGAAACCCGCAAGCCGGACATGTTTAACTTGGTTTCAAACCAGTTCTGCACTGCAATATTAGAAATGAGAGAATTAGACCTCACAATTACAATTTTTATTTGTGATTTAATATTTTTATTGTAATTTAATAATTTCTAATTATTTTATTTTGAAACACAAGATTGATTTGTACTTCTGCGTTAATAGAAACAAATATATATATATATATATATATATATATATATATATATATATATATACACACACACATATACACTGTGTTTCCCCCCAAAATAAGCCAGTGTCTTATATTAATTTTTGTTCAAAGAGGTTTAACTTTTTTACATGTGTAGCTGCCTGGACACTATTTAAATTGACTTTTTAAATTAACTGTTAGCAGGGCTTAATTTTGGAGTAGGGCTTATATTTCAAGCATCCTCAAAAAGCCTGAAAAATCATTTTGCATCCTCAAATATTCTGGAAAATCATGCTATGTCTTATTTTCAGGGAAACAGGTTAATATATATATCCTTACAAATCTTTAAAATGTTAAAATTGGAAAATGCAAGAACTGAACTTAATACATTCTAACTAAATTACTAGGAGGTAAAAATTAGTGGAATTCAGGACTTTATAAACCTGTTTCCGACTTATTATATTAGTAGTTATTTGCACGGTTGTTTATGTTTAACCCTTTCATCACTGCATATATTTTTTAAGGGGTTAATAAAATAGTTTTTGAAATCTATTTATTTAATTAAAAATTAAATGATACTAATTAATATATATATATTTGATGTTATGAAATGCCCATCACTTACCAATAACACATAAAGTATTTAGATATATGTTTAATTTGAAAGTTCTGAAAGATCTAAAAAGCTATAAAATAATGCAGCTTTATAAAATAAAAACCTAATTTTCATTTTTCGAGGAAGTCCCTATTTTTGCTCAACCATATAATATTAGTAATGGCGCAAAACAAATAAGTAGAAAAGTTTTGAAATGAATTCAATCGCAGGTAATAAATATACTTTATCGTATTTCACAGCAACAGATTGCGAATTTTGCCCATGAAAAATAACATTAATTTCAATATTGTCTCTTGAGGTCGGGATCGAAAAAAATGAAAGATTCAAATAATCACAAACACAAATATCAGACACAAAATCTATAAAAAGCCTCATTGAAATGTAAATTACTTAAAAGCTGTTTACCAATTCATGGATAATATTGTCAAAACGGTCATTTTTCACATCATTCGATATTAAACTCCACCATTGTTCAAAGATGCAGAATTCCGCGACTCGTAAACATATGCAATAGGGTCATACAGAGAATTTTTTTGCGTTTTTGTTTTTTTTCAAACTTTGCATTTATTTTAATTTTGAAATCTAACACACAAAAAAAAATAATTGGTCTCCAGCGCCATCTAGAGGCCGAACGTGGGAACGCGGGCTGAGCGTCTCTGAGAAAAATGGAGTGCAGCTGAATAATTGAATGAGAGGGCAAGTTCAATCAGGGGTCACCATCTGCCTGACTAGGAACTGTTGGCGCATTTCAACTAAGCCTCAGTCGCATCATAAACACGCTTATCATGGCTCCGAAAATAAAATAAAATCACTCTTACAATAATCTAATTATAAAGGATAAAGAAAGTAGCCATGGATACAGGATGAAGTTGACAAAATTAGTGAGATATTGGAAGATGTATCAGCGCATAGACAGAGATGCAATGAGCGCACAGCCATGACATTAAAACCTCGTAGACGCAGTGTCTATTCTTAACCGGGGTAATGGGCCCAGTTAATGGTCTGTTTGTTAAGGAGACTTGGGAGGCTCAATATACGGGCCCAGCAGAGAGGACCTCGGCCGGGCATTAATCCTAATTACACGTTACTTGATACGGCTTTGTGTGGCAGTCGAGGGGCTAATTTCACATTTCAAATGCAGATGTAAATATAAATCCTAATTTTTATGTGGCCATTTCTTTCCCTGAAGCACCTAGTGGTAAGTTTCATCATTACTGGTAAATCTCAGCTTTCCCAATATGTTAAGAAAACAAGAAAAATTATCTTTCTATGGTTGGGTTTCAACATCGCATTTTTCTCGGGCTTAAAATCCCGCCCACAAGTGAAGGCCATATTGGTTGACACTCTTATGGCCGCTGTGGTTGGGCGAGGTTTCTAAAACATGTGATCAACATAGTGTGGAAGCCCAGTATGTCTGTCATATATATGTGTGTTTTTCTTAAATCTATCTATCTATCTATCTATCTATCTATCTATCTATCTATCTATCTATCTATCTATCTATCTATCTCATATCTATCCATCCATCTCATATATATCTATCGTTCTCATATCTATCGATCTCATATCTATCGATCTCTCATATCTATCGATCTCTCATATCTATCGATCTCATATCTATCGATCTCTCATATCTATCGATCTCATATCTATCGATCTCTCATATCTATCGATCTCATATCTATCGATCTCTCATATCTATCTACCGATCTCATATCTATCGATCTCTCATATCTATCGATCTCATATCTATCGATCTCTCATATCTATCTATCTCTCATATCTATCGATCTCATATCTATCTCTCATATCTATCTATCGATCTCATATCTATCTATCTCATATCTATCTGTCTCATATCTATCTATCTCATATCTATTGTATGCTTCTATCTATTTATCTCATATCTCATTGTCTTCATTCAGCCTTACATACTATCTCTCTGTCTCGCTTCTATTGTATGTATCTATCTTTTTATCTCATATCTTTCTAATATCTTTCTATCCATCTATCTCTTATCTATCGCTCAATCTCATTTCGATTGTATCTATCTATCTATCTGATAACTATTTATCTCATATCTTTCTAATATCTATGTATCTTTTTATCTCATATCTATGTATCTATCGCATATCTATCTCATATCTATCTGATATCTATTTATCGCATATCTTTCTAATATGTATCTATCCGATATCTATTTATCTCATATCTATGTATCTTTCTTTCTATCTATCTATCTATCTATCTAATATCTATCTATCTATCTATCTAATATCTATCTATCTATCTATCTATCTATCTATCTATCTATCTATCTATCTATCTATCTATCTATCTCATATCTATCTATCTATCTCATATCTATCTATCTATCCATCTATCTATCTGGTTTCTGATTCTCCAGCTGATGGTGTTGTCCATCATCTTCATGTAGTTCACGCATCTTACATGAAAAAAAGCAAAGTGTGAACAGAGTCTACCAGTAGTACTAATCTTCTCTAGAGTCCTGAATGCAAATAATCTGCGATACAGTATATATTGATGTATCCCAGTCTCCAATAGTGCAGCATAACTGAATAGGTTTACCTTTCAGAAGCATAGAGCAGCTGGGTGACCGCTCCCAGGGGAGACACAATGTAGTCCGATTCATTGATGCGCATCATTCCCAGATACAGAGGCAACTTTTTATCTATTTATTTTTCAACAGTATTTATGAACTCCAGAACTTCTACTGGTGATATCATTCATAATCTTATTGGGTAAAGTTTCTTAAAGGGAATGTCCATGACACCCCCCCCCCCCCCCGTGTCATTGTCATGTTTATGTCATATTCTGTTTTTTTTTGTAAGGGACAACTATTCTGCTTCATAGACGTTCTGAAGGTCTATAGCCACCACTAGAGGGAGCTTAGGGACTTACCACATCCTTTTTATTGCAGACTTCTATATATTACTAGTATGCACGTATCTCCATTTATTGGTGGCTATAGGATTTTATAATTTAGCTTTATGACTATGCAGGAAATTTGGAGCTCTGTATTAGAAAAACTGTGTTCTAACCACTATAAATCCGTACAGACTTCATGACCTATTTATGGCCGGCATTACCTTTTAAATAATGGAATTTTCAAAAAACTTTTAAAAGCAGTGCAGGTCCTCATTGGCTGCTGCTTTGCTGCTGTTGGCACCCAGTTTTAAATTTATCAATCCAGTTTTCCATGTAGATTTTCCCATTTTTTTGCTGCTTTTCTGTTTGCAAACTATTTACAGGTGTTGGGGTGAGTCCAAAGCAGCCATACTGTCAGTAATGTACTGGCCAGAACTTCCTCTCCCACACTTCCCATGCTGCCTTGCATATCCCTGCTCCAATCAGCTTCAAGGCAGCCTCTGAATGCCCGCCCCTCTGTTGCATCTAGTAACTAGCAGTGTCCCCGTGTCCCTATTACTAGAGAAGCCAAATGCCTGATGACAGGCAGTGGATTGCAAGGTGCTGGAAAGAAGACCCCTAGTGGCAGCCACTTCAAACTTGATTGTCAGTGGTAAAACAAACATTTTAATGCAAGTATATCACAAGATTGATGATCTACAAATAGGCGGTTAGATGAGCAGAAGTTGTCTGAACACTGAGTGTCCATTTAGGCATTTTGCGGCCATTAAGTATATTCTCCTCTGTTTTTTGTTGCCACTTAAGCTGTTCCTCTTAATAAATGGAGAGTCCCGATAAAACAGAGAATGCATTTCATTTCTATATCTGAGAGAGATGTTTTTTTTTTTGTTTTTTTTTTCTTCTCTTAATTTTAAACAAAACGGATTTCGGAAAACATTGTTTTTAGAATAAACTTTACGGGATATATTCCCTAATTACCTCCGGAAATGTAATAAAGTTCTCCAAAAATTTATTAAAAATCATATTTAAAGCTTTCTCATAAAAGCCCCGTTCAGAGGAGACACATCGGAATCCTCCAAGGCTCCTTTATTGAGGGAAATATTAATATTTGCACAGCCTCTAAATTGGAATAAAATTACAAAGAGGCATAGATATCCTATATCACATTTTATAAACGAGTTGGAAATGTGAGAGCAAACACGGCAACGGATTCGAGACAACGTAAATAATCGGGTTAGAATGACTTTTAATCGCATTTCGCTACAATGTTCATTTATTAAGTGCATCTATGGGAAAACGCTTATTGAGACGCAGCGAGAATGAAGATATTGATAAGGCGGCTGAACGCACATCTGATAAACAATTAGTTGACCTGCTTGTTAATGGGGTTTGGTTGTAACCATTGTGTCTTAGACGGGCGCTAATTAAATGATATTGGTGATGCACTATTGGAGCATGTGGGAAACTGCTTGTACGGAGCAATTAAAGCTCGGATCACTGCTGGATCCGAAATAGGAGGCTGAAGCTCCTTTATCCTTATCTCTTGGGATCTATAGGTTCTTTATAGACTAGATTGGGGTTCAGGCAGTCATTAGGGGGCAGCCTTGAGTAACTTCTCTATCCCTTTAAAGGGTTATTCCCAAAATAGACTTTTATCACCTAAGTATAGGATAGGTTATACAAGTCTGATTGGCGGGGATCTCGCCTCTGAGACCCCCAATGATCCCGAGAATAATGGTCCCATGCTGCCCTATTCTTGTCACCGCAGGTACATTGAGATTGAATTGAGTGGTGATGCACCACTTCATTCATTTCAATGGGGCTAATAGAAATAGTGGAGTACCAGCGCCCACAAGATAGGGGTTCATTTTATAGTCAGTAGGGGTCTCACTGCTGAGACCTCCACGATCAGTGGTCTCGTGTTCCCCCTCCTCCTCGCTGTGGACTCCCTGCACCCCCCGCCGTAAAGAAGGAAATTGATTGGAGTGATGGTTGCGGTTCGTGGTGCCACTCTATTCACTTTCATTGGGACTGCTGGAGATAATGGAGTACAAGAGCTCGGCAATTTCTGCCAACCCCATTGAAATGAATGGAGTGACGATCACACATGTGCCACTAGTGCTCCATCCGGTCTGATATCACTATGGGTGGGAGAAGCAGCTCTGCAGTGACAAGAAAAGGGGAACATGAGACCCCCTCAGGATCAGTGAGGGACTTAGATGTGGAAAGGAAATAACTTATAATAAAGCTATTTAACAGCCGCCCTTCAAAGACAAATTGTCAGTCGTTAGGGGGTTAACAGTAGCGTTACTTACTTCATGCAGATATTACCTTTGCTAGATTTGAACTGATGGCCCCAACTTTGCTAACATTTCAGCCGCTGTGGTGACTTATTCTGTGCAAATGTTTAATGTACTTCTAAGGTTGTCATGGATGTTGAGTCAGAATCCCTAATGGCAGTCATAAGAGAGTCTGCCCACGTCTGCTCTGCTTGTATGTCAGTCTTTACTGTAGTTCTGGCATTATAATCATGATCCAAGAAGATGAGAATTAACAGTGTTATAAGTTGTTCAGAACCGAGGAGAGAAATCTCCTGCTGTGAGCCAACGATACTCGCTCCTCTGCAGCAGCACAGGAGCGAGTATGTGTGAAGATGAGTGTTGGATATCGTTTGCCTGACATTCGTCCCGTGTAAATGGGCCTTTATGTTGCCTCTGGTCCAATCAGTAGAAAGACAGTATTTGAATGCCCACCCCTCTGCTTTCCCAGGACAATCAGGCATTCTGGCCAAATGCTTAGTAAACCAACTCTAGTCTGTGTGTGTAACTAAGCTACATGCTCTAACAGCAGGAGAGGCAGAGACTCTGGAGATCGTTATCACAGTGCCTGCAGATCTGTCAGCATGCAGCCTGTAAGGGCGTGGGAGCTGCGCCTCTCCCTGTTGCTATGAAAATGTTCCTAATCACCCAAAAGCTGGAAGGGAGACCCCTAGTGGTACAGTAGTAAAGCAACATTTTTAATGCAAGTATATAAGAGAAATGATGAGAATAACGCAAGCCAGTAGATGAGCAGAAGTTGTCTGAAAAGTTAGTGACCCTTTAAATTGCAAGGGAACAGATGGGGAAACAATAGAATGGAACTGCTAAAATGAACAGTTATATAATCCGTGGTTCTCTTCAGTAATTGATGGAGTCTCACTTTAAGGCGTACGGAAAGGTTCTCCCCCAGACTGAGCTGCTTGCTGTATAGACTAAAAGCTGAGTCAAATTAATATCCTGGTATGAACGATGCTAGTAAAATCTGACCTAGCATACTGAAATTTGATTAATAAGTGTACACTTAATGTATGCAAATGTATCGACCTTTGTCTATAATCAGGACTGCTGACCACAAAGTATGGTCAACAGCAACCGACTAAATATACAGCGTGTCATAAGCAAATCAGCCGGTCAGCACATTGCAGAAGAGAAGATCGCTGATATTCTGCTCTCAGCCCTCATCTGTCTATACCGCTCGGGCCGGGCGGATAGACGGATAACATATAGAAGAAATAACATATCACCTGGTTTAGAGTGCCCCTCCAGGGGTGATCGCGGCACATCAGCCGCCATTAAAGGAGTGCTGGGGCAATTTCCGCAGTTGATATGACCCTTTTGTTAGGGTTTTTCTTTGATACTGCACTTGGACTTATCTTGTTTGGAAGTGTGTTTCCATGTTTTCGCGCCCCGTGGGGGATGAAATCCCCAACTGGGAGGGTGTGTGTCCCATCGTCTACGCAACCGTACAACACCGCAAGGAGCCGGGCTGCCATTATCACTGGAGGCCTCTCGGGGCTTTTACATTGGCTGACCTCGCAGCTCATTTTCTTTTGCATAAACCGAAATGCAAAGGGTTAAAATCAGCTTATGAAGAGGAACAATCGTTAATATGATCGTTCATCCCCGTAGGCCAGATTCCCGTTCACACAGGGAGACGTCTCACCAATCAATGAGCATTTTTATCCTCACATAGATGAGACGATCAGCCAACGAATAATCTTTTACTTGCTTGTTGGCTGATTGTTGCTGCCTTTACTTTGCCCAATTGCCGGGCGAACGGGCAATCCAAGCATCGGGCCTGATATAGGCCAGTGTAAAAGGACAATTATGCTTATTGCTCTTCTGAAAGGGCTGGATGCTAAACAGTCTTGTTTTCGGGCTCTTTTACACTATCATCATTAAGTGTAAAGGCACGCCCCGACTGAACAACGAATGAGAATTTGTTCACTTCTTGTTCGTAGTTCTGCATGCAGAAAACTGAATGATGTATCGGTTCATGTGAACAGGAAGTCGCTCATCTATGAACTACTGCCTGTTCACTGTGAATAGAGACGAGCGAGTCAGACCAATCCTCCGCTGCTCTGACTCCATTCATTAGCAATGATCGTAGCCATGTAAAAGCACAAGAATGATTATCGCTGGGGTGACCTGTCCAGGCATCTGCACCGTCAGGTCGTCCTGTGTAGAAGGTCCTTTAGGTTCCTTGCACTCCGACAAGAGGAAGTACGAGGCAATGGCATCCAAAAGTGATCAAGATTTATGCTACATGTGTAAACATCAATGAGCCTCAGGCTCCCTTCACCGGTTGTCCTTCGGGGACACTTCTGTTAGTTACTGACTACTACATACCAGGGACACCCCACTAGACCCGCCGTTCTGGAGATGCTCTAACTCGGTGCTTGTCACAGTCGCTCGGACCATTTTTCTTGCTTTCCAACACATTAGAGCTCAATGAGGGCAATGTACTAAAGAGTGAAAGTGGAAGTATTACTTCCACTATACGACCCGATGATCATGTGACGGCTAAGCGCCCCCTGTTACAGCAGGGCTGCAGCGTCCTAGCAGAGCCAGAGCAACTCTGTTAGTGACTATCAACACTGCAGGGGGATGTTTCCCTATAACTGGGGCTCCTATGGATGCGGCTCCTATGGATGCCCCAGCTACAGGGGAAAAGTGTTAAATAAAAAAAAAAGGGGATGTCATGGGGGACATGGATGTTAAAAAAAGATAGTTACAAAAGTAAGAAGAAAAAAAAAGCCTGCAGAATAAAATAAATATATACATAAAAAAGAAAATGAATAGAGATGAGCGAATCTACTCGTTTCGAGTAATTACTCGATCGAGCACCGCGATCTTCGAGTACTTCCATACTCGGGTGAAAAGATTCGGGGGGCGCCGGGGGGTGGGGGGAGGCGTGGCGAACGGGGGGTAGCAGCGGGGAACAGAGGGGAGCTCTCTCTCCCTCTCCCCCCCACTCCCCGCTGCAACCCCCACTCACCCACGGCGCCCCCCGAATCTTTTCGCCCAAGTACGGAAGTACTCGTAAATCGCAGTGCTCGGGTGAAAAAGGGGCGTGGCCGAGTAGGTTCGCTTATCTCTAAAAATGAAACAAAGCCGTCGCTGTGTGCGCCCTGTAATTTGAGACTACACAAATTATATATCAAAACCTCCAAACTGAACCCATTCCCTAATTTATTTCAGCGTAGATATAATAAGTTTGTTAATTATCATAGCTGAAGAAAAGAAAGGGGCAGTAAAATCACCACAAGGGTAAAATCCCTAAAAAGTGTCAGGTGCTTTAGGTACAAAACGCCCTGGTCCTTACAGCTCATTATTACACGTGTGTAAGCGGTTTTCGGTCAGCGTATATGCTAGATCTTCACGACCGAAAAGTGCCTATTCACTGCGTGTTTCGGTCATCCTGCCCTCCCCCCCTGTGTTAATAGGCAGCGTATTTATGCGCGCAAAATAAAAGCACAAGGAAGCTCATTCACTTCTTGCACAAATACGAAGCTTTTGTGTGTATTCACCGTGTATTTACACAGCCCCAGTGCCTTCAATTGGCTATTTTGGTCGTCTGCTGTTATAGGCCATCCGTGCTAAAGAACAAGTTCTGCATCCGGACACAGTAGTCGGAGCTCCATCATTCTTCTTGGCAGTTCTTGACTGTGCAGCTCCTGTTCGTTAGAACGATTCCTGACATCCTCCTCCGACCCCTTTTGGTGATGAGTTTTGGTGATGAGTTGATCCACAGGATCCCCTTTTGCTGGAGTTTTTCCTCAATTGCACCATTCTTGGTATACTCTCCACACCGTTACATGAGAAAATCTCCTACGGTTCGCAGTGAGCCCCCGGCTAGTCTAGCACCGATGACCGGCCTCACTGGAAGTCGCTCCGATCGCTGGATTTTCCATCTAATGTGATTTCGCACTGAAGCTGATCCACGGAAAACTTGTCACATGATTTTATGCTCCGGGGTCACGGGGAGAATTACCATACAGGGAAGCGCCAATCATGAGAGGGTCGGGGGTCTAATAAAGGGGCCATTCGGTGTACTATGAATACAACTATGGATATGTGATACTGGACATGTGGAACCGTTATTACATTTTAGTGTTTGCAGAGTTACAAATCCAGGTTGTTGTAACACTAAATCATCTACTATTGTCACTTTATATATGAAAGTCATCTCTTAATTGTCCCTAATATCCGGACCCGGAGCATGCGGCTGTTCTGACCCCTTCCTATACTTCTTCCCATGATGAGCCCCACTTGAACAGCCATCCGTCTGAGCACCGGGAGGCGCGCCGCCTCGTAGACTCCATCCCAATGGATGTGTTTAGGTAAGCAGGGCTGTTTAAAACACACATTCAATTAGGCATTATTTAATTTAGCACTGCGGCAGTGCCGGGTGGACGTCTCAGACCGGCGCTCTTTAAAATGCACGCGACCTTTCCCTTTCTTCCGCCCAAAACTTAATTTTGGTGATTAATGAAATAACCTCCCAAGCATTAATCTGCCCGTATGAAGGATTCAGATGAGGAATTATTGACAGCTGATAGCCCAGAAATGTCGAGATTAAGCACATTTTCTCATCTGTCCATCCGAATGTTTGAAAATCTATTGATTGGAATATGACATTGTGTAGAAAGTATCATAAATCTAAACTCCATTAGATTAACACAGGCATTCAATTAACATAAGATGACATTCTAAGAAAGGCTGTGCCTGGTGATCCAGACTTCATATACATATATACCGTGCTTTATCACCTCGCCGTGGGGTTGGGCTGCACTTAGAGGGTATTGTAATACTACATCAATGTTTGGGACCTTTAAAGGGCTACTCCACCCAAACCCCCCCCCCCCCCCCCGTAATACTAAATGATATCTATGTGTCACACATTCATGCTATGGATTCTTCTACATATTAGCAAGGTTCTCTTGCAGTGCTGGGGTCCTAGGTTCAAATCTGACCAAAGACAAGATCTGGATGGGGTTTTTACCCTGTTTCCCTGAAAATAAGACATAGCATGATTTTCCAGAATTTTTGAGGATGCAAAATGATTTTTCAGGCTTTTTGAGGATGCTTGAAATATAAGCCCTACTCTAAAATTAAGCCCTGCTAACAGTTAATTTAAAAAAAGTCAATTTAAATAGTGTCCAGGCAGCTATACATGTAAAAAAGTGAAACCTTTTTGAACAAAAATTAATATCAGACACTGTCTTATTATCGGGGAAACACGGTATGTTCTCTCCTTGTTCTTATCCTCTTCAGGAGCAGAACAGACAAGTGTGGTGGCTCACTTGTTAGCACTGTTGCCTTGCTGCACTGGAGTTGTAGGTTCAAGTCTGACCAAGGGCAACATCTGGATGGAGTCCATGCAGATGTTATCCTTGATGAGATTTCAACCTAGGACTACAGAGCCACAATGATAGAAACACGTACATGACTGTGTGTGTGTATGTATGTGTGTATATATATATATATATATATATATATATATATAATCTGTACTGCGTAACAGTTGCAGGCATGTGAGGAAAACATGCTGCAAGGTAGGAATGTTTTTTAAAAACAGAAGGTGTCTGACTCCAGATTCATTCAGCAGCAGGACAACAACCCCCAACATCCAGCCAATGTCATTAAGAACATCAGTCTGAGGAAGGACACGGAGTCCTGGAAGTGATGATATGGCCTGTCTGGCATTACATGAAGAGTGAGCCGACATCCACAAAAGATCTGTACTTGATTCTCCAAGATGTCTGGAGCGACTTCGCTGCCAACTTTCTTCAAAACCTGTGTGCAAGTGTACCTTGAAAACTGATGCCCTTGTGAAGGTAAAGGGCGTCACACCCAATACTGATCTGACTGACAGCTCTGTTCTCCCGGCTCCATTGCTGGGTACTTTTCCATCATGTGGTTTGGACTTGGTTCACTTTACTTCTGTATGTGTTTTACGTGTCGGATCTCTGGGACCCGGATATTTCTCAGGATCTGTCAAGCGCTTCAGATCCCCATTCAGTGGATTATTGGTTTTATTTCAGTCTTTTTCTGTTGTTTGTGAAATGCATTTTATGTGTTTTCTTAATAAATTAATTGTTTGGCTTTATACTCCTTTTTCTCTGAGTGCTGGAGTCGCCTTATATTATTACTATCATGGGGGGCAGTGACTTATTTTGGGGGCTCAAAGCTGATGACCGGCCCCCTATAGGGTCTTCTGACTCCTGTGTGACACTCTGGAGTAGATAGGTGGGAAGGTGAATGCTTGAGGGCGAGTGATGAGAAGGAGACCCCCCCCCCCCCCATTCAATATGCCATAAATGCCTCAGATGGTAATACCCCTTTAAGTTTTACTCTCATTTTGGGGATCGGCTCAGTCTGACATTGTGGCCTTAGGACTAGAAATGTTTGTATATCTTTTGTCTATATCTATGCTTATGGCTCTAAGGATGAAGCTACTTCCATAGAAATCAATGTAACATGCTACAAGCTGAAAGCCATGAGCAAAGCCTGCAGTTTAATAAGTTGTACATTGTAAAGTGTAACAATAAACTGTTTGTGTGACTAGAAATATCAATGTTTACTGTAAATGATAACTAACACTAGTGATAGCGTATAATGTGTGTATTCATTATATACGCAGCTTTGTAGACACTTTGTTTAGTTTTTTTTACCTGCAGCTTCTTTTCTGCATTTTCTGCTTCCACTTATTTTGTGGTCACAGAGCTCCCTCTTGTGGTAGAAAATGATATCTATGCAGTCTGTGGTTTTCCCTATTTTTCCGGCTTCTATTATAATTTTTACATAAACATCAAGTATTTTGTGCAGTAAATGAACATCAGAAAGACGAGGGTAATATTTAGAATAGACACTAAAGTCACTAAATACTTCTTTTAGCCTTAAAAGTATCATATATGAACCTGAACAGACTGGGGGCATACATTACGCTTACAATAAATAGTTTGTCACTTTAGTCAAATGTAAGAGCAAAGGTACAAAGATTGTAAGGTCAAAAAGCCTGACTCATCCATGAAGATTATAGTAGGCAGCAATGTAGAAGGAATAACTCATTACTGTACTTTATACATAGTCTACATATATGATGTACCTAGTTCAGGTTTAGGAGGGTGCCAGGTGGGCCGATGGAAGAAACCAAACTGCATTGCAAAAGCTGCTATTTAAACCCCCCATAGGCATACACACATTTTATTTAGCTATTTCACACCATCCATATCCTACATGATGGAGTGTGTTGTACCCAATTTATCCCTTTCCCATCCCTTTAAGATAAGCAATGTTAGACACTGCCCCCTGTTTGGTAATGCCATGGGTCTCTTGACATTGATTGATTTATATGACATAAGATCAGATTAGAACTTACAGGGTTTTTCATGGCTTTACTACTAATGACCTCAGAATAGGCCATCAATAGTTGATTATTTGGGGTCCGTTGCTCAGGATCCCCACTAGTCAGTTTGCCAGGTTTAGAGACCGACCTGGAAGCAGACATCTCTGTCCACATTGCAATGGCCCAGGTTGGTAATGAATTGAATTCAATTGGAGCTGCGCTTGCAATACCAACCCAGGCCACTGCAAAGTGGACAGAGCTGTCTCCTTCTGTCTCTGTCCACACTGACAGCAGTCGGTATCGGCTGATCCGCAGGGATTCTAAGAGGAAACTCCAAGCACTCCACTACTGATGACCTATCCTGAACGTAGTTATGTCCCAGAAAACCCCTTTAGGGTGCATTCACACATAGCGAATTTAGGGCAGAAAATCAACACCAAAATCTGCGGATTTTGATGCAGAATTTGACATGGAATTTAGTGTGGAGTTTTCCACTGCAGAAAACCTGCAGTGTGAACGCAGCCTTAAACCCCCTTCTCCATGGGTCACAGGACAACACCTTCAGCACCCGGTAATACAGAACAGCCTGATACATGTGAAGCCTCCGCAGGGATTAACACGTCTGGAAAGAACCGATCAGCGTTTTTCATGATTGCCAGTCTCTAAATATGCAAAAACGGACCGATTCGGAGAGATCCCTGTCAGCTACAGTTTGGTGTAATGTTACTATTGGGTGCGGCTCGTACCTCTTCTGCCTCCGACTCAGAACTGAAACATTGAATTCATATTTATAAATAAAGATGACCGGGGAAGGCAAACCGCCCGCAACAACAGGCTGCCGAGAAAGCATCACAACGTCGAGTTAAAGGGGTATTCTTGGCTTTATTAACTGATGACCTATCACTTGGTCATCAGTAGATAGTGAACAGGAAGTTGAGGGGGGGGGGGGGGGGTTGCGTCCATCATCTTAGGTCCCCCCATCCATCAGCTGATCGTCCGGCTGATTCCCTGTCAGTGGGCCAAGTGTTGTCATCGATAGAGGAAGTCAGAGCGCCAAGTTCACTCCCATTGAAATGAATGGGAGTGCCGCATTGCCCTTACGCTTCCTGCTCAGGACCGGCCATGACATCCTTACTGCAGTCCTGAGCAGGAAGTGCAGGAGCACCGCGGAGCTCCCATTGATTTAAATGGGACTGAAGCCAGCGCTCCAACTTCCTCCTCTGATGACGTCCAGCCCCCAGCAGGCCAGATGATCAGCTGATGGACGGGGGTCCTGTGCATGCGTCGCTTTTTTTCTTTTTTCCCTGGTAAAATGCTGGGCAGCTCAACAGAAACCGAACGGACCACATTATAGTCAATGGAGTCCATCCGGACTCAAGATGAATGCGTTCAGCCAGGGGATTCCCCTTATCTGCTCCCCGAACAGAGCAGGAAAACGCAATCCCCGCTGCAGATGTGAAACAACCCTTACGGTCTCTGTATTACCTCCATGTTTATCGACCCTAAGCGCTTAAATAGAAGTAAATTACGTCTCTGCGCAGTCTGCTTCTCCCCCATCAGGCAGCGCGGCTCAAGAGGTTTGGCTTTTTCTTTACTACAGTTTTTTTAAACCGTTACTAGAAGCTCTCGGCCCCCACTAACAAATCTGTAATGGGGCCCTCAACTGTGACGTCACCTATAAGGTCCCTGTGTCATTATATGGGACACAGGGACTTTCGGGCCCCCTCAGGATCCAGGACTGGGTTAACTACACCCCCTATACACACCTGACACTGAGAAAGCGTTCCTTGCCGCAGGGATTCACGCCATTCTCACGAACGGACAGCAGACATGATGCTCTTTAATTAAATAAATGGGGAATCCAGATTGTGGGCAGCTTACACATCTGACCTGTCTGTCTACAAACACCGCTGGGATTCACCTGGCTTTAGGCCCGCAGCACACTAGCGTTTTTCATCCATGTGTAGTCCATAAAAAAAACGGCACACAGACCGCATCCAGACCCATATTACTCAATGCGGCAACTAGAGATGAGCGAGTATACTCGCTAAGGCACATTACTCGAGCGAGTAGTGCCTTAGCTGAGTATCTCCCCGCTCGTCTCTAAAGATTCGGGGGCCGGCGCGGGTGACAGGTGAGTTGTGGCAGGGAGCGGGGGGGAGAGAGGGAGAGAGAGATCTCCCCTCCGTTCCTCCCCGCTCTCCCCCGTCGCTCCCCGCCCCCCGCTGGCCCCCGAATCTTTAGAGACGAGCGGGGAGATACTCGGCTAAGGCACTACTCACTCATCTCTAGTGGCAACACACACTGGCGAGTTGTTTCACGCAGACATGGACTACATAAAGGTCGTTTGCACTACTCTGATGTGTTTCACAGATGAGACTCGCCCGTTCAAGTCAGTGAGGAGAGAAAAAACGGACAGCATGCGGACGCCGTTCCTGGACTGTCAGGTTTATTTTTTAAAAGATGCAGAATATAGGAATTGGCCTTATTTCAGGTTTTGTTTTTTTGGATGTGGAAAACGGAAAGTACATGGAGGAAAAACCAGACGCACGGACCAAAGACTGAGGCCACGCAGAGCGGCACACGTATGAAAACCCTCAGTGTGCAGCAGGTCTTACTGAATGGTTTACAGACAAGCGGTGCAAGCTTTCTATCAGCGTCCCTATATAGCAATACACTTCAGCATAGCCCGGCCATCTAAGGCCTCTGTGACCCGGCTCGGCCGCAGCGGAGACCCACTATAGGGGGAGGATGGATCAAGCAGGATGGAGTTTCCTCTCAGATACTAGTGTTTTGGAGCTCAGCGGCGCTCGGAGTGCGGGGTGGACTCTTATTTCTATCACTCCATTGAAATCACATTCATGCTTAACCCAGAATCAGCTCGTTGTTAAAGGGAACCTGTCAGCTCTGTGAGATCCACAGACTAAAGTTAGGGGCTGAAAGGAGAAAAGGTGCGGAGTCGGCTTATGTCATTTTTATACCAGCTTTTCTGTCCCTCCCTCTGCTGTGTGCCTGCAAAGTTGCTACTCGTTGCATGCAGCAGATTCATTGTGCTCTATTGCATGCAGGAGATGCCTTGTATACCATTGCATGCAGTAGCTTTTCATGTGCACCATTGCATGCTGTGTATTCCTTGAGCGCCATTGCATGCAGCATATTCTCTTGTGCACCATTGCATGTCGCGGATTCATTGGGCACCATTGCATGCACCAGATTCATTGTGCACCGTCGCATGCACCAGATTCATTGTGCACCGTCGCATGCACCAGATTCATTGTGCACGTCGCATGCACCAGATTCATTGTGCACGTCGCATGCACCAGATTCATTGTGCACCGTCGCATGCACCAGATTCATTGTGCACCGTTGCATGCAGCAAATTCATTGTGCACCAATGCATGCAGCTGATTCATTGTGTGCCATTGCATGCAGCAGATTCATTGTGCTCCATTGCATGCAGCAGATTCATTGTGCACCATTGCATGCAGCAGATTCATTGTGCACCATTGTATGCTGCGGCTTTATTGTGCATCATTGCATGCAGCAGATTCATTGTGCTCCATTGCACGCAGCGGATTCATTGTGATCCATTGCATGCACCAGATTCATTGTGCTCCATTGCATGCAGCGAATTCATTGTGCTCCATTGCATGCGGCAGATTCATTGTGCACCATTGTATGCAGCAGATTCATTGTGCTCCGTTGCATGCAGCAGAATGATTGCGCACCATTGCATGCAGCGGATTCATTGTGCTCCATTGCATGCAGCGGATTCATTGTGCTCCATTGCATGCACCAGATTCACTGTGCTCCATTGCATGCAGCAGATTCATTGTGCACCATTGTATGCAGCAGATTCATTGTGCTCCGTTGCATGCAGCAGAATTATTGCGCACCATTGCATGCAGCAGATTCATTGTGCACCATTGCATGCAGCAGATTCATTGTGCTCCGTTGCATGCAGCAGGATTCATTGTGCTCCGTTGCATGCAGCAGGATTCATTGTGCTCCATTGCAGGCAGCAGAATTATTGCGCACCATTGCATGCAGCTGATTCATTGTGCTCCATTGCATGCAGCAAATTTATTGTGCTCCGTTGCATGCAGCGGATTCATTGTGCTACATTGCATTCAGCAGAATTATTGTGCACCGTTGCATGCAGCAGATTCATTGTGCACTATTGCATGCAGCAGATTCATTGTGCACCATTGCATGCAGCAGATTCATTGCGCTCCATTGCATGCAGCAGATTCGTTGTGCACCATTGCATGCAGCATAATTATTGTGCTCCATTGCATGCAGCTGATTCATTGCGCTCCATTGCATGCATCATATCCCTTGCGCTCCATTGCATGCAGCGGATTCATTGTGCACCATTGCATGCAGCATATTCCTTGCGCTCCATTGCATGCAGCTGATTCATTGTGCACCATTGCATGCAGCATATTCCTTGCGCTCCATTACATGCAGCTGATTCATTGTGCACCATTGCATGCAGCATATTCCTTGCGCTCCATTGCATGCAGCTGATTCATTGTGCACCATTGCATGCAGCAGATTCCTTGCGCTCCATTGCATGCAGCGGATTCATTGTGCTCCATTGCATGCAGCAGATTCCTTGCGCATGCCTAATGAGAGGACCAGTTCTTTGCATTATGTGAACAAATTCAAGGAATTCACTGCATCTAACAAATGGCAGCTTTGCAGGCGCACAGAAGGGAAGGAGCTGAGGGATAGTATAAAAATGACATCCCCCGACTCCGCGCCCCTTCTCCTATGAGGCAATAACTTTAGTTTATTGGCCTCATAGAAGCTGACAGGTTTCCTTGAAATTGGCCATAGACATAAGACAACTATCATCACGGGCTTGTGAATTTTTGACAGCTTTAAAGGAGTTGTCTGGACTTTTACTATTGATAACCAATCCTCAGCTTTTTCCTGGTTGTCAGCGCTGGAAGCAGATAGTGTTGTCCGTAGTGCAGCAGTCCAGTTTAGAAGTACCGCTCTGCTGCATTATGGACTGTCTGTCTGCACTGACCCCTGGCTTGGCGATCAGCTGATCAGTGAGGATCCCAAGTGGCAGACCTCTGCTGATCAACTACTGATGGCCCATCCTGAGGACAGGTCATCAATAGTAAGAGTAGCATGTAGCAGCTTCCGCGCAAGTTGCTTAAAAAACTGAATAAATGCTGTTTAAACCCAACGACAAGCAAACTAACGACTATTTTTATGCAGGCTGAAACCCAGCGACCAATGACAATAGCGCACGAGGGCTTCGCGTTTACACGTAACGATTAGCGCTCACTTTCACTTGTTTTAACGAATTTTGAGTGATAATCAGTGCGTGTAAATGGGCCCTAAGCGTCATGCAGGAGGCTGTAAATAGACGCAGTAGATAAAAACCGTGTAGTCCTTTGCATCGACAGCCCTGCGGTCCGCAAGCCCTGGGTGCATGAAAACAACTGCACTTCATAAGACTTGGCAAGACAATAAACCGAACAATCCCTTCTTCTGAGCGATGGTGGCGCCATCTGGTGAGCATTCACACACACGTGGGTACCTTCAGGGAAACTTCACACGTAGCAGATTTTGGTGTGCTTTTTGGATCTACAGCTGATTTCACCTTTTTAGGTGAAGGGGTGAAGTCTGCTGCAGGTCCGTGTCACAATCCGCACCAATGGGCCAGTTTTTGGCAGATTTTGATACAGATTTTCCATTGCAAAATTTTGCTGGATGTGAACTTAATAATAATCTTTATTTGTATAGCGCCAACTTATTCCGCAGCGCTTGAACTTACCATAAATGTATTTCTCTATGCTCAGAAAATCCTTTTAGAGTATGTTTACATGCAGAGGAAATTCTTTTCTGTAGCAGACTGCACGAGCAGTGTGGAGGAGAGTTTAAGAAATCTGCATCCACATGCATTGGAAAAATTGCACAAATTGGATTTGTTGTGAGGATGTTAAACTGCAGCATATTCATTTAAGCCGTGGATTTCACAAATCCACCTGCAATTTTAACACCAAAATCTGCAGCGGATTTTCTAATGTGGAAAGTCCACAACGTGTGGGTAGGGTAAAGTCCCCCGATGCAGGCACCGAGTCCTGACTCACTCCTATGCTTACATCATATTGTGACATTTTCTTGGCAGACCGTTTTTGCGGGTTGACATTGCCTCCCCAGCAAGCTTGGGTACTCCATTTTACCGACCTCGGAAGGCTGAGTCAACCTTGAGCCGGCTTCATGAACCAAGCGGGGATTGAACCCGCAACCTTCAGAATTGTGAGGTCATTTCTGCTGCCCTAACACTCTGCCCCACGTGTGGACATAGCCTTAAAGTGACTTGGCTTACAGATGTAGCAGCGCTAATGCATTTTGCGTTAGCGTTTTACTCAGCTGATGAGTCGCTCTGAGCCGCGACTCGGCAGGCCTACACTATGAATGGCAGCCGCCATGCTATGCAATTAGTGTAGCCCAGCTGGAAGGCGCCCGGCGGTCTTGGCTACAGATGTAGTGGACCAAATTTTCATGTTAGCGCTGCCACATCTGCATAAGAGTATTTTCAATCATCCAGACTTCCCAGCTTGCGCTGCAAAGAGGGTGGAGCCACTGCAACCTATATACTTCGCTGGGAGGTCCTGCAGGACGTATATCAGCAAATATTACTTTTATCGACCTAAAAAGATGGCAGTTCCTGTTTAAGGCTCAATGAAGAAAGACTTTAAGGAGTTCTGGGGAAGGTTATGTGTAGTGGGGAATACATAACATTCATCCCTATAGATCTCCCCAGTGAGCGGCGGCGATGGCGAACGCCAAATACATCTGCAAGGTTGTTTTCACTTACTTAACCCCTTGAGTGGCGGGTTTCCTACCACCCTGTCGTGCCCACCAGGGCAGGTTTTTTAAAATGGTCTAATCATTGAATTTCAACTAATTTTGCAGTTGCGTCTCAAGAGCCATAACTTTTTCATTTTTCCATTGACATGGCCATATAAGGGCTTGTTTTTTGCGGGACAAGTTGTGATTTTTTAAACAGGGGGGAGGGAAAAAAAGAAATGGGGAAAAAAAAAAAAAAGGGGCCATGTCATTAAGGGGTTAAATAATGCATTAACTTCCTTCTCTGGGTCATTACGACACACACAGATACCACATGTGTGATTGTATTTTTGATTTTTTACAAAGTAAAGGGAGACAAGTGTTTTTATTATTTTTTTTTATAATTTTTTAACTTTTTTTTTTTAAATTTTATTTTAATTTTAATTTTTTGTCCCTTTAGGGGACTTCCACAGGGACCCATCAGGATACCCTGATCACATTCTGGGGGTCCGATGGTGACAGCCCTTTACATGCTGCAGTGACAGCCCTTTACATGCTGCAGTCACATAGACTGCAGCATGTAAAGGGTTAACACAGCAGAGATCCGAGGTTTTCTCTGATCTCTGCTGTAAGAGCTGGTACCTAGCTGTCCTCTGACAGCCAAGCAGCAAGCTCTCCCTGCCACAGAGACCATCGGCTTGCTTCTGACAAGCCGATGGTCTCTATGGCAACCTGTAAACAAAGCAGGAGATTACGGCATATCGGCAATATCTTCTGCTGGTTTTTCAAAGTCCTGCACTGCTCTCTGTGGGTCTGTGCAGGCAGAGCACACTGTCACAGCTTGAGGCATTGTGCTCTGCAGCTCCCATAGTGATACATAGCCCGGAAATCTTCCGGGCTATATCGCTATGAGCAGTGGAGCTCGGCCTGGAAAATTTCCGGGCGTGCCACTCAAGGGGTTAAGGCTTAAACAGACCGTGATTTTGGAGCGTCTTGCGGCCATGATGAAGCCATTAATGTCAATGGATTCGTTTTCATGGCCGTGTCTCTCATGTGATATTACTTGCCCCATCTTTCTTGCATGTAGTTTTTAAAGATCGGGCGGAAACAATCTTTCAGCTTTTTTTTGTTACCCGCACGATAGTTTAAACGGTACAAAAAAAAATATAGAGTTTGGACTGGTTTATGCAAAAATACTCTATGTGGCGACAAACATATTTGCGCATGTACATGTCGGAAGAAGATCCACGCAGGCCGTCACTGTGAGTTGCGCCGGAGAGACTCTAGCTCTGCTCACCTTGGACAGCATAGTGACATGCGCAGGCATTTCCTGTTTCTCGTCCATATAGGAATAGGGCGTGCCGTGGGTTCTTCACGTGGACCGTCTGTCCGTGTAGCCATGTTTATAGGCCCAGGGGCGTAGCTAAAGGCTCATGGGCCAGGGTGCAAAAGTTTATCTTCCCAACTTGTCCTAACCCCTTAATAGGCCCATAGGCTATAATGGGACCGTGGAATGACACAGACAACATAGGGGCCCGGAATACACAAGTGTGCGGGAGGACAAGCTGTAGACCTTCATGCTGCTCCGCCATCATGACAATCCACAGAATACCGTATAACGATTCTCATTATACATCATACAAAAGTTTAGTTCTTGAACATAAAGTTTGTGGTTTGTGCCAACAGACTGCCCAGTGCCCAGTTTTTCCCTTTGCCCCCCGCAGACAGCTGAGGTTCACTGGTAGCCCTACAGTCAGATTATTTACTACTCCAATGACAGCGCCCCCCCTGGCTCCGCCTCTCTATAATGCGTTTGACCGCTCATTTCTCTTATTGGTGGATTACTAGCGCCTATTCTTGCTGCATTAGAAGCCTCCAGATGCATTAAATCACCTGTTCAGCTTGTACCGCACTAAAGCAACAGCTGCGGTTTAACCCCTAAGTGACCAACCTTTTTTTCTGTTTTTCCATTTTCGTTTTTATTCTCTCCCCTTTTAAAAAAAATCGTAACTCCTTTATTTATCCATCGATCGACGTATCTGTATGAAGGCTTGTTTTTTTACGAGGCCAATTGTATTTTTCAATGGTGTTATTTAATGTACTGAAAAAAAAGTGGAGTAAAATGGAAAAAATAAAAGAGATTTCGCCATCTTTTAGTGCGTCTTGTTTCTACGGCGCACAAACTGCAACAAAAGTGACCTGATAACTTTATTCTATGGGTCGGTACGATTACAACGATACCAAACTTGTAGAGGTTTTTTTTGCAGTACTACTTTTTTTCAAATATATATATATTTAATTTTATTATTTTCTGCCGCCATCTTCTACGTGTAATAACTTTTTTATTTTTCTGTTTACATAGTTGTGCGGGGGCTCATGTTTTACAGGACGTCTTGTATTTTACGTTGGTACCATTTTGGAATACATACGACTTTTTGATCGTTTTTATTACATTTTTTTCTTGGAGACAGGGTGACCAAAAAAGCGCATTTCTGGGTTGTTTATTTTTTTCTTCTGATGACGTTCACCATGCGGGGTAAATACTGTGCTACTTTGAGAGATCGGACTTTTACAGACGCGGCGATACCAAATATGTATTTTTGCTTTATAATTTAGATTCTTTTATTGTAAATAAGTCAAAAGCTGGGTTTTTTGAACTCTTCCTTTTTAACAATTAATACTTAATATTAAAACTTTATTGTTCTTATTTGTACTTTATTTTTTAGTCCTCCTAGGGGACCACAACTAGCGATGCATTGATCGCTCCTGCAGTATGACGAAATGTCATAGGATTACTTCATACTGCGATCGGGCGGGCCTGATAGGCATTCTGCCAAGACAGGGGGCCGTACGAAGCCCCTGAACATAGTTTCGGGCATTTAAATGGTTAATAGCCTCGCTCAGCTGGCACCTGAGCTGTATGAAGAGAGGTTGCACCACGATCTCCCTTCATACATACCCTCATATAGCGGGAAGGGGATAACGCATGGCGACACACAGAGAACCGGTCTGAGCGTCTGCTGAGACAGCAAATCCAATTTAAACTATCTTGTTTTGCTGTTTTCCTTTTAAAATAAAACTTTTAGGCAATAACTATTTATGCCGTAGAAAAAAAGTGTCAATTGCGTCAATCGGCTATTGGAAGAATAGTGCAGAGGCCGAAGGATTCAGTACGCTGTAAGGGCACGAATACTCACTCCATATTCTGACGCTCAGGACACGAGGGCTGAGCAGCCGGCGTTTTTGTCACAGCAGCCAAACGAAAACCCCTCCCCACAAATCACGTAGTGACGGAACGATTGTCAATTAAGACACACGAAAACAAATTTCTGAACAAAAACTTTTATGGAGTCTAAATGTCTGCGATGAGCAAAAAGTCAGCGAAAAGCTTTGGTTGTCCGCGTTTACACGTGCAGATAATCGCAAATTTTCAGTGGTTTTGGAGGAAATTCGTTGTTTGTAAAAGGGCCTTAAGTTGCCATCCCTGAACACAGCTAGGCCCGAACAGTGCAAGCAGTGATCGACAAGCAGCCAAGCTGGTAAACAGCAGAAGTGGCCAAACATAGTCGCTTTCTGGGACTCCAATACTGATGACCTATCCTTAGCACAGTTAAACCGATCGATCGCAGCCTGATGCTCAGGACTCCCGCTGATCAGCTGTTAGTTGAGACCACAGCACTCAAGTGAGCACCATGGCCCGTTGCCGTCATGTTCCTTTATAACGTGGCCTACGAGCAACTCAGACCCATTCAAGTGAATGGGATTGGGCTGCCCTATCAGGCATGGCTCCTAAAACGTGTATGGCCTTGTGCAGCGAAAAGCTGGCAGACCCCCTCGACCAGATATTGATGACCTACTGTACGGATAGGTCATCAATATTGGAGTCCCAGAAAACCCCTTTCAATTAAATAAAAAATTTTATTTGTAAGGCGCAAATTTATTCTGCAGCGCTTTCAGGTAATTTTATTACCCCCCCCCCCCGCCCCCCCACCCACAAAACTGCCTACTCATTTTACCGACCTCGGAAGGTTGAGTCAACCTTGAGCCGCTACCTGAACCATGCAGGGATTGAACTCACAACCTTCAGGTCGTGAGCGAGAGCTTAGGACTGCATTCTGCTGCCTTCACACTCTGTGCCACACGGGACTCTACTATAGTACCTTATCACCGCCCATTTAGATCTGCCTTAAGTCACATTGCTCTACCGCTACATTGATGCCCCCAGTTCTCTCCGCCTGCTCCCGGTCGTCAGTAACGTGAGCTATTCAACTGATCCGAATGAATATATGTCCCTTGTGTCGGGGCGATATACACGGTCCTGTAATTGATGTCCTTGTTGCCGTAAACCCCCAAACTTTCCTTGATATTGCAATGACCATGACAAAGCTTCCTGATCTGGACGAGGCCCCAGAATAACACAAAGTTTAACTGCTTTGTCCCCCCCCCCCCCCTTGTGCGATCAGCAAAAGACGGTCATCAGCGGGGAGGCGTTGCTGCGAGCGCAGGAGTTAATCCCAACCTCTAATACTTCTGTTCCCATTTAAAGCATAGCACTTGCACAAGCTTCACGCTCCCCATGTTAACTATAGTATAACAATAACCTCATTTGTTGGACACAGATGACACAAAAAACAAAAATAGGTTTGAAAAGCTTCAAAAGGACGACGTAATCATGTGCAGGCTTTTGGCTTAATCAGGATAAACTATACGTACAATCCTACAAGACTATAGTCTAAGCTTTCACCCCAGCTGAGCTATTTGGAAAGATATTGGCCAGACCACAAAAACCATTTTGGTCAATAGTCTGCTGTTCTTCTCTCTCTAGGCAACGCGTTTCGGAGCCTTCTCTACCAAGCTTTATTCCTATACTCCTCCAACTCTCCCCCCTCCCGTTCCTTCATCGCTCCCCCTTGCTAAAAATCCGGGGAAGAAAAAAAAAAATACAATACGCAGAATTTATCAGTTAAAAATAACACCCCCGCACGGCTATTGTCGTCCGCTTACGTGCGATCCAAGGGCTATTGTTGCTTAACATTTTTCAACATGAATAGAAGTAACCTAGCTCGGAGCCGGGGAGTCACATACTGTTTCTTTGGCATGTCTAAACGTTGGGCCCATCTGTCAACGTGGCATCGTGCCCATCATCAAGGTGGTTTTATTTTCCTCTGGGCAAAGGTGCCAAACAAAGATGGATTAAAAAGAAAGGACCATGTTCTTTACGGGGGGGGAGAGAAAAATATTAAAAGATGAAAATACCAAAATAACGAGAGGTTACTGCAGTTCACGACTTTATATAAAACACCTTTTTTAGCGCTCGCTGCGAAGACCCGACGATAACAATGGAATTGGCCGGAGGTTTTTTTTTTTTTTTTTCTTATTTAGCAATTTTTCTTTTTGGAGCCGTCACGTTGGCCGGAGATCAAACTCCTAAAAATTACAGTATGGGGATTGGAGCTCAGATGGTAGACTCTGAGAATGATGCAAGGAGTGTGGGCAACGCTGCAGAATATACTGTAGGAGTACGATGCAGTGCCGTTATGTTCTGGTGGTTTTTCTTGCGTTTCGTCCCCTTTTAGTTACATATTGTATTTGGCTACATTATTTCTTCAGTCTATTCTTCTGGGAAAGAGGAGTAACCGCTAGTATGTAGCGCTGACACACGGGCTATCACCCAGCTTTTCTGGGCGCCTAGGGAAGGGATAATTCTGCCTTGTAACGTAGTGATTGATCTACCACCAGGGGTGGACTGGGAGCCCGAAGTGGCCCTGGAAAAAAATACTATATTACTGTTGTAGTAAGTGGGTCAAAAGCAGTAGGTGAGGTGAACACACATAGGTAGGGGTCAGCAAACCGTCAGATGCAGCCGCGTTGGTGGTAGGAGGGGAGAAGCCTGTGTACCATGCTGGGAGCCCCACCAATCCTAAGAACGGGGCTTCCCGTTTCCCCATTCTTCCTCACTGCAGGGTCATAGTGAGGAGGAGACTGAATGCAGTGGCGGTCGTGCATGTGCAGTGCCACTCTGTTAAAGGGGTTGTCCAAGTTATAACTTATTGGTAAAACCTCTTCTGCATATAGAAATATAACATATAGGCTTATACTCCTATCTTTCCTGCTCCTGCTCTGTCCTGCAGCGCTGCTCTGTCCTGCAGCGCTGCTCTGTCCTGCAGCGCTGCTTTGTCCTCTGCACCTGTTTGCTCACAGGCTGCAGTCCCACCCAGTTTACGGGACTACAGCCAATAACAGAACTCAGTGATTGAATGCTGAGCTCTGTTATTGATTGCAACACCTGTGACATCCCAAAAAGAGGATCAGAAAACCTGTAAGGGCGCCTTCACATTGGCGTTTTTCTCGCACGTTTTTTTCACGCGCTTTTGCTGTGTTTTTTTTAATGCAAAAGTCAATAGGACTTTCTAATGTTAAAACCGCATCGCATTAAAAATCTCAATGCATTTTTAACCCTTTCCAATCCACTGTCTGACGTCTGAAGACATTATGATTTAAGGCTGTACAGCTCCGATGTTAGAAGACGCCTGTCAGGGTTCTCTTATTGTATATTGCCAGCCTCTGTGCTGTCGGAGCCTATCCAGCGTGTCACCTCATGCAGTACTGGCTTTAGCCAGCAGATAGCGCCATTGTATAATGGCAGAAAAAGAGTAAGCCCCCTAGGAAAACCAGGAAACAAATTGGATTGGAAAGGGTTAACATTATGAAGTTCTATTCCCTTTTGGGTTAAAATAATGCTGCAAAATTGCATTAAAAAACCGCCAATGTGAAGGCGCCCTGTCAGTGACGTCAGAGGGGAGACCCTGAGCAGTGCCGTGGGACACGAGGCGTGAGTATAAGCAGATTTGTTGTTTTACTGTATGCGGAAGGGGTTTTACTCATAAGCTATAACTTGGACAACTTCTTTTAATTTTCAGTGGGACGGCCGGAGATAGCCAAGTACAAAGCGCTCGGCCGACTTCCGTCAGCCCCTTTGAAATGAATGGAGTAATGGCTGCACATGCGCGACCATTCAGTTATGCCACTGCCAGTGGGAGATGCCATCCAGAAGTGAAGAGTTTTGGAGAAATGGAACCTGCCCATTCATGGGATCGATGGAGGTCCTAGCAGTTGGATACCCACCAATATATCCGTTTTCACCCATTCAGTGGAGACTTGGGAAAATGTCCCATCTCTGGAACACCCCTTTAAATACATATAGGAGCCAGGCTTGTCTAAAAGAGGCCTTATAAATGGCATATGGTAGGTGGGAAATGGGGTAGGTCTGTTCACTGGGCCCTAGGAACCTAGCAGGCAATGGAAGCCATCCGTCCCACGATACTCCGCACTGTGGGCGCAGCGGAAGTATCACGGGAATCTGCGTCATGCATTGCACTGCGCATGCTCTCCAGCCGACACTCACATAGCGGATCCGGCCAGGTGAGTATATGGTCTTTGGGGGGCACTGGGTCTAATACCGCTGTGAGATTTTGCAGGCGGAATTCGGCCCGGCCGTGGGCATGAGCCCTAAATTGGCTTGTTGGGGTATTTTTTTGCCTTCCTCTGGACAAACAAGGGGGGATGCTGAAACAGGCTGAACTAGATGGACATTGTCTTCATTCAGCCTAAGATACTATGTTACTATGGAACAATACCTCTACAGCGCCACCTATTGGAAGGCAGCATTCCTGCAAGTGAATGTTAGACTCTATATACAAGCTTTGTGACAATGACGGGAAATTGAAAGCCAAGGCTTGTATAAAGAGTCTAACATTGACTTGCAGAATGCTGCCATCCAATAGGTGGCGCTGCAGAGGTATTGTTCCATCTCCCTTATTTGCATATTACCCAGGGGAGCATGCAAGGCCTTACAAGTCTCCTCACTCACCTTGTAGATGCTCTCCCTAAGGAGAATACATAGCGTTCCTGACCCACAGTATTCTGGTGCATCACAGCCATCTCAGGTGATCGGTTGGAGCCTCCTGCATTCTATCGGTTAGCTAAGGGTGAAGCATGAAGCGCTTCAGGTTTTTTTTTACATGGTCTATTTCACTAAATAGGCAGATTGGTCTTTGAGGGTATGATTGGACAATGTGATAACCACTGCAATACAGCTGCAGCCCCACTCAGCTGCAGCAGCCAATAGGCACGCATTTGTACTTGCAGGGTTTGTAGAGGCTGCAGTTACAGATGAGGCCTTATGTTTAGGGGGTTCTCAAGTCATTGCATTAAAATTGCACTATGTCTGTGATTATTGCAGTGCATATAGATCCCTTACTGTGATATCACAAAACCTAATATCACTGCATGGTGTGGGTATATAGCGTTGTTCAACTCGGGCCCTAGGACTTCAGTCTTTAAAGGGATGGTCTGGTTGTAAACTACTGATGGTTGATCCTTAGAATAGGTCATCAATAGTAGATCAGTGCGGGTCCGCTGCCCTGGATCCTTGCTGATCAGCTGTTCTCTAGGCCGATGCACTGAGCTGATTTCTGCAGGAAGTAGACAGCTCTGTTCCCACTGCAGTGGCCAGGCTTGGTATTACAGGTAAAGCTCCCACTGAATGGGAACTTGGTTTGCAATACCTCATGAGTACAAATCATCAGTACTTCAGTCCCGGACAACCCTGCTTTGTGTATACAGCTCCTACGTGCAGGAATCCTGTGTTACTTCACTGCTTTGCTTCCTCTTTTTTCCAATTGGCAATCAGTAGAAGATGATGTGAGGGAATTAAAGGGGTTGTCCCGCGGCAGCAAGTGGGGTTATGCACTTCTGTATGGCCATATTAATGCACTTTGTAATGTACATCGTGCATTAAATATGAGCCATACAGAAGTTATTCACTTACCTGTTCCGTTGCTAGCGTCCCCATCGCCATGGTGCCGTCTAACTTCAGCGTCTAATCGCCCGATTAGACGCGCTTGCGCAGATGGGTCTTTTCCCTTCGGCTCAGTTCGGCAGCAGCGGCGTTCTGGCCCCGCCCCCTTGTACGCGTCATCGCGTAGCTCCGCCCCCGTCACATGTGCCGATTCCAGAGAATCAGGAGGCTGGAATCGGCACATGTGACGGGGCGGAGCTACGCGATGACGCGTACAAGGGGGCCGAGCCAGAACGCCGCTGGACGCTAGCAACGGAACAGGTAAGTGAATAACGTCTGTATGGCTCATATTTAATGCACGATGTATATTACAAAGTGCATTAATATGGCCATACAGAAGTACTTACCCCCACTTGCTGCCGCGGGACAACCCCTTTAAGTGACTAAAGGAGCAGTCTTTGCTCATAGTCTGTAGTCATGGAGACACACAGCTGCACGGGAGCTGTATGCACGAAACGGTAGAAACTTTTCTTAATCAAGACTATTTACAAAGTTGCTTTATTTTTTACTTTAGATGCCCAGGAGGAATAAAACATATCTGCACTGCTAGAAGTGAAATAACTTTACTTGGAGAATCCTTTGCAAGTCACAAGTCATGAAATCTCCACTCAATCCTCCCCAGTCCGTCCCGTGCGGCCCCATGGGATTTTATAGGATGCCTAAAATTGCCTTTTGCAATAATAAACATATTTTCCAGTTTCTAACCCAAAATACAGAATCCTCTTAGTTGAGGTGTGGCAGATGAGCTGCATAGCCCACAGATCCACAGCAACTTACAATATATGTGCAAGGGATTTGTAAAATCTCATCATCATGTAGCAGAAAGAAATCAGCATGGAAATCCGAATCTGTGGGATGCTCATATAGGGCGGAACGGTCGCGGATCCTTACTGTGAGGGCTTATTCACACGGCTGTATTTCGGCCAGCTTTTCACGCCCGGCTGATATACGGTGTCCCTTTCTGCAGGGGGAGGAGGCAGGCCGGGCTGGGAGCTGTGCACTGAGCTGCCCCCCTTATCCACTGTTTGCAATGGACAGGGCGGAGTTAAGTTCTGCCCCGTCCCTACCCCTACCCCTACCAATGGGTGAGAGGCGGCGAAAGCTCAGTGCACTGCTCCCAGCCCGGCCCGCCTCCTCCCCCTGCAGAAAGGGACAGCGTATATCAGCCGGGCGTGAAAACCCGGGCGATATACGGGTGGCTGAATGAGCTCTGAGTTTTACTCTTTGCAGTGCAAACCAGATAATGTTTCTCATTGTGGAGAGGACCGCAGGGGTGTAGGGGGGCTTATAGGTCATGCAATGCTCCTTGGGAAAAAGTCATGCAAATAGGTGATAGAATAATCCTCCACTGCGCCGCTTACTGGAAGGCAATATTCAGCCTTTTAACATACTATGCCACATTACTAGGGAGATGAGCCGAACCAGGATCTCCGCAGTCAGACAGCTGTTCTGGGTTTTTGCCTCCCATCAGTGCACTGTAAGGACGCTTCCACACGGGTGACAAAACTGCGCGATTTTGTCGCTATGCAACAGTGCTCCGAATCGCATGTATGTGAAGCCCATGCTTTCCTATGGGTTCTTTCACATGAGCAATGTTTTGTAGCTCGCGACATTGCGAGAATACAAAATTGCGGCATGCTGTATACAGCCGTGATTTGCGTTTTGTTTTTTCCCTATGGAGCCTTCTTTTGTGTTGCATCGCAAAAAACTGCGGTTTTCGTGCGGTGTGACTGTAACTTTTACAGTAAGAAAAGCCCTAAAATAAGAGCAAGCTGCATAAAAAAAAATAAAATACATCATCTAAGAGACTCTGTCCGGCTCTGCCGCGCGTCCCCTGAGGCTCTCCGACACTTGTTTGAATTTGTCTGGCAGAGCTTCCTGGTCAGGAGTTTGATCTCTGCCTCCAGGAAGCGCTGCCTTTGATGGGTTATCAAGCATTGCGGCTCAGCCAATCAGAGCCAACACTCAATGAACCAATCACAACCATTCATTGAAGGCCTTGATTGGCTGATCGAGCGGTGGCTCTGATTGGCTCAGCCATGGAGCTCGAAAATTAATTGCAGCCAGCACTTCCTGGAGGTAGGGATTTTGAATTTGCAAACCAGAAAGCTCTGCCGAACAACATCAAGCACGTCTGCCGAAGCTTTAGGGAAGATGTGCAGGGAGCTGACAGCGCCTCTTAGGTGATGTATTCTTTTTTATTTATGCCACCAGGGCTTATATTTCAAGCACCCCCTCCCCGCCCCCGCTGGCAAAAAAGCGCTACAAAATCGTGATGTTGTCGCGAGAAGATTCATCGATATGGCACAGAACACAGATGTGATATCGCTGCGATTTTCTCATGGCGATACCACGTTGCCCATGTGGAAGCGGACTAACATTATGGTTGGCTAGATGAGAAGTCATAAATGGAAGTTCAGTGGGGTAGTGAGGAGAGCACTATGAGGGTGTACAGAGCCTGTAGGCCATGCAGTGCTTCCTGGGAAAAATCGATGCAAATAAGTGATGAAACAATACCTCCGATGAGCCCCTTATTGCAAGGTAGCTTCCCTAAACTCACACAGTAGCGACCTCCCTATAGCCGACACTGCGGAGCAGAGGTGTAACTTAAAGCTCCTGGGCCCCAATGCAGAACATGGAACGGGGGCCCCCAACTATAATGCTTTATTCATAGTACTGGGCTTCCTATATGGAGAAGAGAGGCCTTATGGGCCCTCTAAGGCTCCTGGGCCCGGGTGCAACCGCATCCCCTGCATCCCCTATAGGTACGCCCCTGCTGCGGAGGCATTCTTGCATAAAGTGACATCCATGGTGAATCTGCGGCACAATTCACCATTAACACTAAAGTTTTTGTGCTGCTGAATTAAGTTTACAGAAATCTGACCGGTTCATAAACTTTTTTTTATCATCCCTTTACTTGAGTCACCGGACCTTCCAGGACCGAAGCCGCCGTCCTCCCTACAGCCTGTATTTCAGATTTAAACACCCATGAAGAAACCTTGTCACTGGCGTGTAGTGGAATCATAATTTATACTAATGCGTCTCTCAATTAACATGCGATTAAGTAATTATGGCTATCAAAGATTTAATTTAATAATTTAAGACAGGTCACGGATTTTGCGTTCTACAAACTGCGCAGGATAGTCTTTTTTTTTTTTTTTCCCGTACCTTGAACACCCTCCTCATTTTCTGTGGCGCCTTTGGAACAAATTATTCTTCAAGCGCACAAAAAAAAATAATGCTTTTTACAATCTGTACCAGGCCTTTTACTGGACAGCTATGACTAACAAAAACAGCTGCAGATTTTAAAGGGCAGGAGCTGAGATGATGCTTTAAAGATAGCATTTTAATATTGTTTGTGTTATAGGGAGATAGAAGGCTCGGCGACTTATTTTTTGAATTAACCGTGAACTTAAATGAACTCCGGGTGCTTACGACTGCTTTTACCATATAATACATTTTGCAGCTGCTGAAATACAGAATTTCTCTTTTCAAAGCTGTTTATTACAGATTCCGAAAAAAAAAAAAAAATCTCAAATGATATTGGCATCCAAACCTAACCATATGTTCATTTGACCTAGGATACATAAACCTGTTGTTTAATCCAGAGAAAGGATTACAGTCCCGTTTTTTTTTTAGTAAGTTCCTTTCATATGGAAATGTCTTTTCACCGCACAGATTTGTATTTAATGATACAAACATAAAAAAAAAAATTAAAAAAAATTTGCCATGTTTTTTAATTTCAGCACGGTGAATGTATAGGTTTCGCCGAGTGTCTACAAGCATACATTAATGTTAATTTCATCAATCTCTTTTGTATTGTGTTAATGTCACAATCTGCTCCCGGATCTTGCCAAGTTTCTTAACTGTCATGTTAATTCCGAGACCTATTCTGCGCTCTTTGACATTTCAGGACAGAACATGGCAGTAAAAATAGATTAAAAACAGCTTAGATGTATTATAAAATCCAGAACTTTGCAGATGGTGGCATTAGATTTGCAGAATAAAAAAAAACACACACCAAGCAGCTTGGTACAATATAATAACACAGTAGTCCATTGATTTCGAGAGTAAATATCTCAAAGGCAGTAAAAATCATTGTGGTCGGAGTTAACTGATGAGAAACAGCACAGCAATCAAAGGGGGAGGGGAACGCAAATCAATTTAAAGGACAATTACAGTCACAAATCATATTAATATCAATGTGCCAGCCGCTGATCATATTAAAAAAAAAGGTTTCTTAAAAATATGTATATTTTATTTGAGGAATTGCTCCTATCAGGAAGTGACAGCTGGACACAAATGTGACACTAAAGCTAAAATGATTATCGCTATACTTCAACTACTATAATACTTCCCCCTATGTACAAGAATGTAACTACTATAATACTGCCCCCCTATGTACAAGAATGTAACTACTATAATACTGCCTCCTATGTACAAGAATATAACTACTATAATACTGCCCACTATGTACAAGAATGTAACTACTATAATACTTATCCTATGTACAAGAATATAACTACTATAATACTGCCCCCTCTGTACAAGAATATAACTACTATAATACTGCCCCCTATGTACAAGGATATAACTACTATAATACTGCCCCCTATGTACAGGAATATAACTACTATAATTATGCTCCCTATGTACAAGAATATAACTACTATATTACTGCCCCCTATGTACAAGAATATAACTACTATAATACTGCCCCCTATGTACAAGAATATAACTACTATAATACTGCCCCCTATGTACAAGAATATAACTACTATAATACTGCCCCTATGTACAAGAATGTAACTACTATAATACTGCCCCCCTATGTACAAGAATGTAACTACTATAATACTGCCTCCTATGTACAAGAATATAACTACTATAATACTGCCCACTATGTACAAGAATGTAACTACTATAATACTTATCCTATGTACAAGAATATAACTACTATAATACTGCCCCCTCTGTACAAGAATATAACTACTATAATACTGCCCCCTATGTACAAGGATATAACTACTATAATACTGCCCCCTATGTACAGGAATATAACTACTATAATTATGCTCCCTATGTACAAGAATATAACTACTATATTACTGCCCCCTATGTACAAGAATATAACTACTATAATACTGCCCCCTATGTACAAGAATATAACTACTATAATACTGCCCCCTATGTACAAGAATATAACTACTATAATAATGCCCCTATGTACAAGAATATAACTACTATAATACTTCCCCCTATGTACAAGAATATAACTACTACAATACTGTCCCCTATGTACAAGAATATAACTACTATAATACTGCCCCCTCTGTACAAGAATATAACTACTATAATACTGCCCCCTATGTACAAAGATATAACTACTATAATACTGCCCCCTATGTACAAGAATATAACTACTATAATACTGCCCCCTATGTACAAGAATATAACTACTATAATAATGCCCCTATGTACAAGAATATAACTACTATAATACTTCCCCCTATGTACAAGAATATAACTACTACAATACTGTCCCCTATGTACAAGAATATAACTACTATAATACTGCCTCTTATATACAAGAATATAACTACTATAATACTGCCTCCTATGTACAAGAATATAACTACTATAATACTGCCCCTATGTACAAGAATATAACTACTATAATACTGCCCCCTATGTACAGGAATAAAGAATATAACTACTATAATACTGCCCCCTATGTACAAGAACATAACTACTATAATACTGCCCCCTATGTACAAGAATATAACTACTATAATACTGGCCTCTATGTACAAGAATATAACTACTATAATACTGCCCTCTATGTACAAGAATATAACTACTATAATACTGCCCCCTATGTACAAGAATATAAATACTATAATACTGCCCCCTATGTACAGGAATATAACTACTATAATACTGCCTCCTATGTACAAGAATATAACTACTATAATACTGCTCCTATATACAAGAATATAACTACTATAATACTGCTATATACAAGAATATAACTACTATAATACTGCCCCCTATGTACAAGAACATAACTACTATAATACTGCCTCCTATGTACAAGAATATAACTACTATAATACTGCCCCCTATGTACAAGAATATAACCACTATAATACTGCCCCTATGTACAAGAATATAACTACTATAATACTGCTCCCTATGTACAAGAATATAACTACTATAATACTGCCCCTATGTACAAGAATATAACTACTATAATACTGCCCCCTATGTACAAGAATATAACTACTATAATACTGCTCTTATGTACAAGAATATAACTACTATAATACTGCTCTTATGTACAAGAATATAACTACTATAATACTGCCCCCTATGTACAAGAATATAACTACTATAATACTGCCCCCTATGTACAAGAATATAACTACTATAATACTGCCCCCTATGTACAAGAATATAACTACTATAATATTGACCCCTATGTACAAGAATATAACTACTATAATACTGACCCCTATATGCAAGAATATAACTACTATAATACTGCCCGCTATGTACAAGAATATAACTACTATAATACTGCCCCCTATGTACTAGAATATAACTACTATAATACTGCGCCCTATGTACAAGAATATAACTACTATAATACTGCCCCCTATGTACAAGAATATAACTACTATAATACTGCCCCCTATGTACAAGAATATAACTACTATAATACTGCCCCATATGTACATGAATATAACTACTATAATACTGCCCCCTATGTACAAGAATATAACTACTATAATATTGACCCCTATGTACAAGAATATAACTACTATAATACTGACCCCTATATGCAAGAATATAACTACTATAATACTGCCCGCTATGTACAAGAATATAACTACTATAATACTGCCCCCTATGTACTAGAATATAACTACTATAATACTGCGCCCTATGTACAAGAATATAACTACTATAATACTGCCCCCTATGTACAAGAATATAACTACTATAATACTGCCCCCTATGTACAAGAATATAACTACTATAATACTGCCCCATATGTACATGAATATAACTACTATAATACTGCCCCCTATGTACAAGAATATAACTACTATAATACTGCCCCCTATGTACAAGAATATAACTACTATAATACTGCCCCCTATGTACAAGAATATAACTACTATAATACTGCCCCCTATGTACAAGAATATAACTACTATAATACTGCCCCCTATGTACAAGAATATAACTACTATAATACTGCCCCATATGTACATGAATATAACTACTATAATACTGCCCCCTATGTACAAGAATATAACTACTATAATACTGCCCCCTATGTACAAGAATATAACTACTATAATACTGCCCCCTATGTACAAGAATATAACTACTATAATACTGCCCCCTATGTACAAGAATATAACTACTATAATACTGCCCCCTATGTACAAGAATATAACTACTATAATACTGCCCCTTATGTACAAAAAAGAATTACTCTCTGCTTCTGTGATCCATCTACCCACTTGGTCCTTAGACTAAAAGACTGTCATCCATATGTAGGTGGTTTATCTGCTGGAAACTCGTTCCCCATGAGTGTAACTTTATCTACATATTCCTTTTCCTTCCTGTGATTGGTGATCTATTTTGTATATATTTATAGCACTCACTGGACTTAAATAGGATACCACCATATTGTGTACAGCTAAGCAAAAAAAAGCAGATTAATATCACAATGCATGCCATTAAAATGAGACAGAGGTATTAAAATCCAATGTTACGTTTCCTCTTGCTCTTTTTTTTTTTTTAAGAAAAAAAGGTTAAATTCTTTCATATAAGCTAAAACTGTAAAAAACATTAAAAGTTCCTGGGGGGAATCAGAGGTACAAGTATGGAATTTGCAATATAAATGTTTTTTTCTTTAGTTTCTAAAAGTAGGTTTTTTTTATATTTGTTTTACAAAAACTTGCTAATTCCAGAATTGTTGATCAGATGCTGACATCCACCGCCAAGAGCCAAACCCTCCTCTTTCTGTACTTTTTTCTCCCCCCCCCCCCCCCCCCCCCATTACTTCCTCTGTTCTGTTCCCACAACTTAGACAGCTTGTCAGAGCAGCTTAAATAAAACAGTGTATGGTGACTAGGAAATGCCATTCGGTCCCAATTGATCTGCTAATATTCTATGTTGAAATGATAATTGGTACAGTCCTCGTTGGGGAGGGGAAAAAGGAGCGAAGAAGAAACAAAAGTTCATTTCAGTCACCGCACAGCATTATCTCTGGTGATGTGTTCAAATGAACAGATACATTAAAAAGGGAAAAAAAAATCAGCACACGGCTATATATCCCCCATCTGCTGGAGCCGGCCGTCCACAATTCTTTTCAGCTGACATAATCCAGATTGATTCGTTCAGCAGATAAAATTCAGAACCCTTCTGCCCTTTATAGGCGCAACATAATACTGCTCTTTATTCAGTAACAATGTAGCATAATGGGATCAGAATGTACAAAATGACTGTACTTAAATTACTGTGACATACAAGGTCCTAACGCAAATTGTGGTTTACAGAAAAAAAAATTTAAATGTTCCTGCGCTAACAAGGTCGAATGATTGAAACTTTTTTTTTAAGGGGGACAAACAGGATTTAATCTTTTTGGATAGTGTAAAATAATAAAATGTAGCCAAGGAGATCTGATGTGTAAACACAACCTATTGTCAGATAGAGAAAAGGGGCCCATTTATGCCCCCCTCTATTAGCCAGGGTGGAGGGCAGCTAAGAAGACAGTGACTCTTCTGACAGCTATGGAACATTTGTGCATTATTTGGACAGCTCAGAAACGCTTTCTTTTCTCCTTAGGGAGAGCACCTAAACGGTGAGTGAGGAGACTCAAATGGCCATGCACGCTCCTCTGGGTAATATGCAAATAAGAGAGATGGAATAAAACATCTACAGTGCCACCTATTGGAAGGCAGCATTCCTTCAAGCCAAAGTCAGACTTTATATACAAGACTGTAGAGGTTTTATTCCATCTCCCTTATTTGCATATTACCCAGAGGAGCATGCATGGCTATTTGAGTCTCCTCACTCACCGTCTAGGTGCTCTCCCAAAGGAGAAAAGTTAGCATTTCTGACCCCCTGTCCCAGGCATCTCACTAGCAAAGCCAGACTCCTACTGTAAACTGATGAAGGGCAAAAACCCCCAAAAAGCTGTCTGTGCATGGAGTCTGACTTTGCTTCTAATTTCCAGTCATTGTTACAAGGCTTGTATAAAGAGTCTATCTTTGGCTTGAAGGAATGCTGCCTTCCAATAGATGCTACTGTGGAGGTTTTATTCCATCTCCCTTATTTTGGCAGCTCAATGACTGCAATAAAATGTAGCAAAAATGTCACCGATAGGCTGAGAAAATCACATAATAGTCGTGCGTTGCGAGACACAAAAATCTTGCATGAATATGAACCCCATTATTTTGAATAGGATCATATACATGAGTGATTTCTTTCCCGCATCACATCATGGTGTGTAAAAAGATTGCGGCATGTCCTATCTTTGCGCGTTCCCTCAACAGAAAACACATTGCACGGTGTGCGATATGCATACGAGTGCGATGCAAGGTTTTCGGCCTGATCTTCATGGCCCGATATCCCGCTCGGCCGTAGCACCAGGTCTACCTTGACTGCCCTGTCAGTGTCAGATCTGAAGTACAGTATTCGCTGATATATTGTAACAATTGAAGCTGCGTTCAGTGATGGAAAACATGCAGACCGTATTTAAAAATCAAGGGGAACTTATTGAACATTTGTAGTGTGATTTGCACCATCTATCAGCCACTTTTTTACCATTTTTAATTTTTTCGTAAATGGAGAGCGCATCGTCGGAGTGGTCGTATTAGGAGCAGCAGCACGCCCACTGGAGGCCTCTGCTATTCTCCTGGTGTGAGCGGTCCCAGAGATAACCTGTTTTCTCATCTTATAATGTGATATGCTGTCACTTTATAATTGCTGGAGGAACAACTCTTGTAACCCAAACATGCCATCACTTCATGAGATGAGAATACCCCTTTAGGATTTAGTAGCTCTTTGTCATTGCATGTTTAAAGATCTGGCTCAATGACTGTTCTACAGAGAAGGAGCATGCCCTCCCTATTACTGACAGGCATCTAGCTGGTTGGATTGCTGGTCAAAAACTTCCTATGGAGTTTTGCCATCTTAAAGCATATATGCAACTTTGTGATGAGAAACAACAACTATTTTCAGAGATGTATCTGTAGAGGTTTCCGTTGTGACAGATCATTGGCTGATATCTGTATTATTTATTTTGTCTCCTAGATCTGGTTTCCACAACACTTTTGCTTGTGGACCTGCAAGCTCTGAGCTCAGCGGGTGTTCCCTGTGAAGCTGTTCTTTCTCTGCCCGATCCAAATAATGGTAGGATACTTTTAACCCTTTCCAATCCAATTTGTATCCTGGTTTTCCTAGGGGGCTTACTCTTTTTCTGCTGTTATACAATGGCGCTATCTGCTGGCTAAAGCCAGTACTGCATGAGGTGACACGTTGGATAGGCTCCGAAAGCAGAGAGGCTGGCAATATACAGTAAGAGAAACCCGACGGATGTCTTCCAACATCGGAGCTGTACAGCCTTAAATCATAATGTCTTCACAGGTCAGACAGTGGATTGGAAAGGGTTAATGAAGACTATCTGAAAAGTTGTTTCATTTTGTTCATTTCAACCAAGTCACAGAGGCGAACTGAGTCCATAATTAACTAAGCCCTTCACAGAATAGACATCCTACCTAAAACATATAAGCTTTATTAAACTCTTAACTAGGGCACAGCACACAAGTGCATCAACCACGTCAAGTGGAGAAATGACAAGGTGTCAGCCGGACACAACGGACACACATATATGTAGGCCATCAATACCCAGATGTAATATCAATATTTGGTGTTTTTAGGAGATGTCATAATGCGGTATCCACCAGGTGTAAATGATGTAACAAGTGTGTATGCCTACAAGGTTCACCTATGCCAAGGGACCTAACCAATAATCCCAGGAGATAGTTTAAGATCAGATATCCCCGTTGGGTCTCTGATTCTCCAAGGATTTTTGAAGTTAAAGCTCTAGTGCTTCAAGAACTAAACAGAGGCCACGATTCACGGTCCCCTATTAGTAATACTCAGTACAGTAGAATGAGCACTAGACGAGAGAAAGTTTGTTTTCTAGAATTCACAAATACCCCGATTCATCATTCAATTAGTCATTCAACGCTTTTCCCACCCGATTTGGTGGTTCATCAGGAATATGAGAACCCGTAATGAATCAAGGGATAGACAATACGTTGCCTCTCTTTATTTCCTTAGACACCAACTATGTATAAAGGGTGTCTGATTATCATGCTGCACAATAATCTGCAGTGCATGTAGGGAAATTCTTCCTGACTGATATGACTTTATCTACCTGTTACCTGAAAGTAACCTTAATACTGGATTTCCGAACAACTGATCAAAGCAGAATCGCTGCGAAGATCAGGAAGGGATCAGGGGTAGATGAGCAGGAAAAGTTGGATTATTTTTCAGCTGATGTCGCAGATATTCACCTACCCTGTTTTGTTGGGCAACTGGTCATACTAACGATTCAGAGTCTGGACACATCCCAGTGGTGGTCAGTCATGGTCAGATAAGGTAAGAGGATAGGACCAAAAAACTGCCAGTGGGGAAGGTGCAACACTCCAGGTTAGAGGAAGTAGGAAGTGACCAGAGGTGTGGAAAACGTCTCCTTTTGCTTAATAAAGTACGTGATCCGCTTATGGAAACGCGTTTCGGGGAGAACCCCTTCATCAGTTCGGCTGGTGTTTAAAACATACAAGCAATTGGTGGGCCCCAAAAGGGTTAATGATTAGATCCTGTTTGCCTGTGGAGTGCGGGTCAGCCAGGGCAGGAGCAGGGAACTATATGCCCTTGTACTATAGGATGGGCATTTATACGAATGACCGTCCTGTAATACTATCTTTTCCCTGTAGTGACTGCTGCACGGGAAAATGTCTGGCCGACCGAACCTTCTCCCATCAGCTGTTTGCCGGGAGTGACAGGAGCGGAACCGGAATGATCAACTAGGTGCCACATTGTGAAAGGTGTTGTGTCTAATGGCACGTTATAGGAGTACTCAGACAGGGTTTTAAAATCTTCATTTTTCAATTTTTCACATTTTGCATAAAATTCTAATTGTTTCCTCTGCGAGTAGTAAAGTCCCCCTTCTGTCCTGATACGTTGTAGCTGCATTGATACATTGTAACAAAATACTGCATCACCCTGGACTCAAGGCTGCTGGGAAATGTCTAGACTGGATACAACTGTGGCAAATCCCTCAGCTGTCAGAGGGATTACAGATGCAGCAAAGTTTAACCCAACGCTAATAATTACTACTGCTACAAGTCATCTTAAAGGGAACCAAGCTTTCATCACTTCTGCATCATTAAACCTGCCTCCACCGGTAAAATAATGGCGTGGTGGACTTGTCAACATGTATTTGGTTTATATATTTTGATCAACGCATACCTTTAAAAAGAATTTATAAACGTTTCCTGCACTGCATGGTAATTCCTGGTGTGAGGTTCGGTGGATGGGCTTCATTATGTCGCCTGGCCAGACTAAGCACCCTTAACGTTGCCCATCTGGCACTGTGATGTGGGGACGTAGGAAATGCCATCTACGCGCCACTTAAAATCTAGGTCTGCTGAGGCGCTAGTGATCATAGATCCGAAAGTGGGGGTTCAGTGGCGCATACACAATTCAGTCTAGCAAATCTGCCTACAAGAGCGCCAGATGACCTGTGCCTGGTCGCCCCTGGCATGTGCACGAGACTTTGAGAGGGGTGTGGATGACTCCTACGTCACAGTGCCCGAGAGAGGCATTGGGGGATGTAGTCCGGCCAGGAGAGGTGGTCCAGCCCGCCTACTGGACAGCTTGCCGGGAATTACCACACAATGCGGGAAAAGTTTCTATGTTCTTTTTAAAGGTATATGATAATCAAAAAGCATAAAAAAAATACATTTTAAAAACAACACTACTTAATTGTTTTACCTATTCTGGCAAGTTTAAGGACTCAAAAGTGATCCTAGGTTCCCTTTAACACAACAAAAGTCGCAAAAAGCTGTTAAAAATGCAAGAAAAAGTTTTAGATCAAGTTTAAGTGTCAAGTTAAACTTTGCTACATCTGCAGAGATTTCCAAAGTGCTGAAGGGTTGAAGCAAGTGTATTAGAAAGTTGCAGAACTTTTCGTTGTGCGATTGTTAAACTTTTGAAGACGTTTACTAGTAGCGATATGGATATTATATCGGGGTTATGGAAGGGGTTAAGGGGCATGTAATAGTATACAGACATTCCTAGAGAGAGAGAAAAAATCAGACCTAAAGAAATCGTGCTCAACAAAGGCCGGCTTTTATCCCTTTCCTTGGTCTACGGATGGGAATTAAGAAATAGCTGAGGACTAATCCTTCTGGAGTGGGTCCCTGCTATTCAGGCCATGGCAAATCATACATTCTTTTTGTGACAGGGCTTGAGTGACATTTGATCAGACAAACCCCGGTTTCAATGGGGACGCACAATGTTCAAAAACACACAGAGCAGATTGCCAGTTGGGCCGGCGAGGGGCTCCGAGACGCTGAATGCAACTTCTCTTGTTAATACACAAACTACCAGCAACTTGGTGACACTGTGACTGCTCTCTCAAAGAATCCGGGCTCAAAGGACACCCAATGCAATGTCCAGAAATGTGTCCATGTATTTTCCGTCAGACCCCTCTCTCTCTCTTTCTCTTTCTATCTCGGAGATATGAAGTATTAGAACAAGCGCCGATTCATGTACAAATTTTTTGAAGGGGCGTATAATCATCAAAAAGGAGCTGGAACAAAGGGACGGTTGTGTGACTCCCAGGGACTAAAGCTTAACCCCGCTGGAAAGTCTGTTGGAGGAATTCTGCAGCCCGATGATGGAACATGTGAAATGGAAGGGTTTGGGTGAAATGTCCTGTTTATGTTGATCATGAAACAAAGGATGTCCCAGGGATGGTGGGCCGGCGACATGATCTAGACCTGATGCAGATAACTCTACGGTTGTTGGCATAGTAAAATTCTGATCATTCAGCTTCCTAAATAGCCATGTGATGCTGGATCGGACGTCATGATCACATTTGGGCAGAGGTTTACTATATATACAAAGTCATATACGTTGGCTTCATATTCAGTATGGAATCGGTGCAGAATGCAGAGCCAGTGTAGACCTGCTGTATGCGCTAATCACATTTTTTGTGGATATAGCTGTATATACAGCATATTTTTCTATATGGAGAATGTTCCATCGGATGTCAGCTGGAGTCACTGTGTGCATACACTAGCCTACCAAAAGTAATCGAGCAGGAATCACAAGTAGTATTTATTTCCATGTGTTAATATTTAGTGGGGCTCCTTTGGTCCTAATGACATCGGATACTCTCCATGTCATACTTCCTACTAACGTCTGATACACTTTAGCTGGTATTTCCCTCCATTCCTCCTGCAAACGTCTGGCAAGTTCTCTCAAAGAATATGAACGCTGTTCATATTTCCTGACCATACATTCCAGTTCGTCCCAAACATCTGCCGAAGAAGATGCATCGGACTGTCTGCACTGATACAAGGAGCGTCGTCACTGCATTGTTGAGCAATGAAAGAATGTTCTATGGAGTGACAAATCACACTACTTCGTCTTCACATCAGATGGGGGTACCTGGAGGATGATGGGGAACGTCTTCTGCCTGAGTAGGTTGTGCCAACAGTTAAGAACGGTGAAGGTTCCGTTATGGTCTGGGGATGTGTTACATGGCATGGTCTCGGTCTGTTGGTTGTAGTGACAAGAGCCATGAACATGGAGGTGACCCTGACATTCTAGACCATAATGTGCTGCTGACAATGTGGTAATACTCTGGGAATGGTCGGCCATACTTCCAACAAGTCGACGCACCTTGTCACACATCCAATGCTGTTTTATGTTGGTTTGAAGATATGTATGTTCCACGATTGGACCGGCTGCACAGAGTCCCATCCTGAACATCTTTGGGACAAACTGGAATATCGGGTCAGGAAATATGAACAGCGTCCATTGACTTTCAGAGCTTGACAGACATTAGCAGAATGAATGGAGGGAAATACCAACTGAAGTGTATCAGATGTTAGTAGAAAGTATGACATGGAGAGTATCTGATGTCATTAGGGCCAAAGGGGCTCCACTAAGTATTACCATAAGGAAATAACTACTACTTTTTATTCTTGCTCCGGTGTTAAATTACTCTTGGTAGGATAGTGATAGTACAGGACTACATATGCAGTACTGCTCCTGAGTTACATCCTGTATTATACCCCAGAGCTGCACTCACTATTCTGCTGGTGGAGTCACTGTGTATAAACATTACTTATCCTGTACTGATCCCGATTTACATCCTGTATTATACCCCAGAGCTGTACTCACAATTCTGCTGATGGAGTCACTGTGTACATACATTACTTATCCTGTACTGCTCCTGAGTTACATCCTGCATTATACTCCAGAGCTGCACTCACTATTCTGCTGGTGGTGGAGTCACTGTGTCCATACATTACTTATCCTGTACTGCTCCTGAGTTACATTCTGTATTATACCCCAGAGCTGCACTCACTATTCTGCTGGTGGAGTCACTGTGTACATACATTACTTATCCTGTATTAATCCTGAGTTACATCCTGTATTATACTCCAGAGCTGCACTCACTATTCTGCTGGTGGAGTCACTGTGTACCTACATTACTTATCCTGTACTGATCCTGAGTTACATCCTGTATTATACCCCAGAGCTGCACTCACTATTCTGCTGGTGGAGTCACTGTGTACATACATTACTTATCCTGTACTGCTCCTGAGTTACATCCTGCATTATACTCCAGAGATGCACTCACTATTCTGCTGGTGGAGTCACTGTGTACACACATTACTTATCCTGTACTGCTCCTGAGTTACATCCTGTATTATACTCCAGAGCTGCACTCACTGTTCTGCTGGTGGAGTCACTGTGTACATACATTACTTATCCTGTACTGATCCTGAGTTATATCCTGTATTATACCCTAGAGCTGCACTCACTATTCTGCTGGTGGAGTCACTGTGTACATACAGTACTTATCCTGTATTGCTCCTGAGTTACATCCTGTATCATACTCCAGAGCTGCACTCACTATTCTGTTGGCTAGGTTTATCAATAGTCAACAACTCCTGTAGTTCAGGGAACAGTTAGTTTTTTCCAGCCTGGTGTTGTTTCCCCAAATACAGTACAGATCACCAGAGCAAACTCTATGCAGACATTGAACAAGCAAGGAATGCTGGAAGATTGCAGCTCTAAAGCCCGCAGATTTGTGAATGCAGCTCCTGGGTATAATACAGGCAAGGATCAATACAAGACAATTCCTTAAGGTTGAATGCACAGTGTGAGAAAGATGGAGAAGACAGAGCGAAGAAGGGAGAACCGCAGCAGATGGCGAAAATCTGAAGGGTCATGAGGGGTTAACACTCCTGATTTGGGTTGTATTATAATATTACTACCCGCCTATAAATATATTACTGATACATTAACAAAAATAAAGCATATAAAGCGTTGCGCGGCGCTCCGCGTCGGTCCGGCTCTGCTATACGTCTCATTGCTGGTTACCAAATATAATTATATATTCAAGTACTCTATTGTGAAAACCAATAAACGGCGGCTTGATGGAAATTTGTCCATTACTTAATTTTTTTTTTCATTCGGCTAAAAAAAAAAAAATCCTAAAGTCGTATTATCCCATCAGTGCGAAAGAACAGACAAGGTGATAATATAGTTGTGTTTAAAGCCTCCCTGTATTTACTCATGTGTGAAACAGTTATGTCTGGTCACATAATTGGCACAGTTCTGCGGAATATTTCACATTTTATAATGAACATTAAAAGAGTTTGTGGATCATTACTTTATATGAGTTTCAAAGTTATTACATAAAAAGCCAACAGGAAGGGTTATAAATTACTTCATCTGCAAGCTTGGCCTTAGTAAACAGCGAGAGGGCTCCACAGCCCAGCGGGCAGGCGCAACTTTATATATGCGCAAAAGGGGAGACAAATATTCAGAGGCCGGTCACACTTACTTAAATGGGTTTTCCCCACTATAGGAAGACACTAGGATAGGCCATCACTTACTGATCAGTGGGGGTCCGACTGCAGGGACCTCCACTGATCCTAAACATCAGTGCTGCTAATACATGACCCCTCAACTTCAGTGCAGCTGATACATGACCTCTCAACTTCAGTGCAGATGATACATGACCCCTCAACTTCAGTGCAGCTGATACAAGACCCATCAACTTCAGTGCAGCTGATACAAGACCCCTCAACTTCAGTGCAGCTGATACAAGACCCCTCAACTTCAGTGCAGCTGATACATGACCTCTCAACTTCAGTGCAGATGATACAAGACCCCTCAACTTCAGTGCAGCTGATACATGAGCCCTCAACTTCAGTGCAGCTGATACATGAGCCCTCAACTTCAGTGCAGCTGATACATGAGCCCTCAACTTCAGTGCAGCTGATACAAGACCCCTCAACTTCAGTGCAGATGATACAAGACCCATCAACGTCAGTGCAGCTGATACAAGACCCCTCAACGTCAGTGCGGCTGATACAAGACCCCTCAACTTCAGTTCAGCTGATATAAGACCCCTCAACGTCAGTGCAACTGATACATGACCCCTCAACTTCAGTGCAGCTGATACAAGACCCCTCAACATCAGTTCAGCTGATATAAGACCCCTCAACGTCAGTGCAACTGATACATGACCACTCAACTTCAGTGCGGCTGATACAAGACCCATCAACTTCAGTGCAGCTGATACAAGACCCATCAACTTCAGTGCAGCTGATACAAGACCCCTCAACTTCAGTGCAGATGATACAAGACCCATCAACTTCAGTGCAGCTGATACATGAGCCCTCAACTTCAGTGCAGCTGATACAAGACCCATCAACTTCAGTGCAGCTGATACAAGACCCCTCAACTTCAGTGCAGATGATACATGACCCATCAACTTCAGTGCAGATGATACAAGACCCATCAACTTCAGTGCAGCTGATACAAGACCCCTCAACGTCAGTGCGGCTGATACAAGACCCCTCAACTTCAGTGCAGCTGATACAAGACCCATCAACTTCAGTGCAGCTGATACAAGACCCCTCAACTTCAGTGCAGATGATACGTGACCCATCAACTTCAGTGCAGCTGATACATGACCCCTCAACTTCAGTGCAGATGATACATGACCCCTCAACTTCAGTGCAGCTGATACAAGACCCCTCAACTTCAGTGCAGATGATACATGACCCATCAACTTCAGTGCAGCTGATACATGACCCATCAACTTCAGTGCAGCTGATATAAGACCCCTCAAATTCAGTGCAGCTGATACAAGACCCCTGAGCTTCAGTGCAGCAGATATAAGACCCCTCAACTTCAGTGCAGCTGATACAAGACCCCTCAACTTCAGTGCAGATGATACAAGACCCCTCAACTTCAGTGCAGCTGATACAAGACCCCTCAACTTCAGTGCAGATGATACAAGACCCCTCAACTTCACTGCAGCTGATACAAGACCCCTCAACTTCAGTGCAGCTGACACAAGACCCCTGAACTTCAGCGCAGCTGACACAAGACCCCTGAACTTCAGCGCAGCTGATACATGACCCCTCAACTCCTCAGAAGAATCACCACTGAAGCCTTGGAGTGGCTGAGCGGTAGCATGCATGGTGAATGGCATGAGACCATCTGATGCTTCTTCATGGTTTCACATGGCGGGCACCAGGGCTGCAGACGGGGATCTGCCAGGATCGGTAAATATTCAATTCTCCTTCATATTAAACCCGCTTAACTTTTTCTTCTATATCCCGAAAAACCCATTTAATGAAAAACAGTAAACAAAGTTCCGTAAACAATAAAGAGCCGCATTCGGGCCGCAGTATGACTAGTAGCTCTGGACACCGGCTTGTACAAGTTCTGTTCTGTTATCCCGTAGCCGGGAATAAGTGTGAATGCTTCCTCTACATGATAAAGTTTGGTTTCTGGGTATACACTCGCCGGTTAAGGCCTTATTCATACAGCGTTTTTACACGGTTACTTAGCCGCGCTAAAACGTTGGCTAAAAATCGCAACCATATGAAGCATTGGATTCCAATGCATTCATTCACATGGGCGATGTGCAGTGACAGTCCAACCTCTGGTGAGGCCTGTTCTACCTGTTTTTGATGGGAGTCCAGAGGACTCAAGGAAACAGCGAGCCCTGAGCTTTATGCAGGAGCGGGAGACCAAAACGGGCCCATAGGGCTGACTATACTTAGCTACATCGTTCTTCTCACTGGTAGGTCATAGCAGTCTACATCCACACTGTTTGGCAGAACGACCACCTTCACACCACTCAGAGCCACTGTCTACTTTGATCAACTTCCGGTTGTTGATCATGCACCCAAAGTCTTGACGCTCCCTGAACCCTCCTTAAAGAAACCAGAAGCTTTTAACATACAGTGCTCGACAACCGCATGTAACGAAATACAAATTTAACATTTTCCATATAAATTATGGATGCCCTTAGGATATGCATTCTGATTGGTGGAGATCTGACCTCTGGGCCCGCTCACTGGTCCTCGATGCAAAGTGTCAGATGCCCCTTCAGCAGTTTTTGGCCACCTGCAACACAGCTCCATTCAAGTGCATAGGGTGGTGGTATAGCTTCCTGCAAAATGGGTAACTGGGGCATTACTGTGGAGGGCTCTACAACACAGCCCAACTCACTTGGATGGTGCCGTGTTGCAGTTCTTTGTGCAGCAAGTAGCTAGGAATTCCACCCTGCAGAATAACTGACATCGGTCCCTATGTATTAGAGATCAGCAGAAGTTCTTGGAGGCAGTGGCATACCACCAACAGCGTCCTCTTTGGGGCCCATTGGGCTATATGGTCCCATCCAGACCTGACCTGACAGTTTCTTGTGCAACTTTTTTTTGAGGGGTGGGACAACTCTTAGTTTTTGCTCCGGGGCCCCTTCAGTTATATGTTGAACCCTGTTTAAAAGACGGACCCACTCTAATTGGAATGTATGGTGTATCTTTATAGTGGTCACAGCTCAGATTCTCTGAATCCTTGCTCCAAATCTTTTTCATAGACACAGCATTAAATATCACAATTCTGGCTGCCTCCAGTCACCACTAGAGGGAGCCCACTGCATACTGTGTTATTAGTGCGTTCAATGCATTACAGTCTGCATTAAAGGGGTTGTACCAAGATTAAAAGATTATTCCCTATCCACAGGATAGAAGATACCTCACTGATCGTGCGGGTCCACACCAATTTCAAGAGCAGGACTCTGGAGTCCTGCTCTGTCTGCCACTGTGGGGGTCTCTCCCCCTCACCTCCTGCAGTGATGTCAGCATGAAGAGAGTGCTGGTCGAGCATGCGTGGTCAGCACTCCATTCACTTCAATGGGGCTAATGGAAATATCTGAGCGTGTGCCACTCCGGTATCTCCGCAGTCCCCTTGAAAGTGAATGGAGCGCTTGTACACTTGCATTACCAGAGCTCCATGCAGTCTCTTCCTCACTGTGCAGTAAATCTGCAGAGAGGAGGACAGGGCACACGGGACCCCCGTTCTTAAGATCATCGGGGTCTCAGCAGAGACCCTCAAAGATCAGCAAGTTATCCTCTATCCTGTGGATTGGGGGTAATTTATAATCTTGGTACAACCCCTTTAAACTCATGAGCTCCCACTAGTGGTGACTGTAGGCAGCAAAAATGTTATCCATTGACTCCGTCAATGCAGGGGATTTGGAGCTTCTGTATCAGAAAATTGGTCTCTGACCGCTATGAATAAAGCTACAGTATAGCAGGAAAAAAGTTTTGGTGCTATTAAGATAAATAAAGCAAAGGGCTAGATATTCACTTTGAAGTTCCTGACAAAGCTCGACAAAAGCCAGAGCACAAAAGGCGTAAATTCTGCAGCGCAATTGTAACAATTTCCAGCAATAAACGGGAAAACAAAAGATTGTTACTTCTGCCGAGAATACAATGCCCTTTGATTCAGACATAGCTTTAAACTCAAGTGTTGTTTTTTTTCTTCTCCTGTTCTGTTCTTGCATGTTTTTTTTTCAGCAGCCCATCAATTACCCTTTTCACACTGAAATGCGTAAGCGAGTTAAATATGAAAAAATTATAACAAATGTATATAAAAAAATGGAAAATGTGATACAATCATTATGAAGAGATCACTTCAAAACATTGTTGCTGAAAGTAGGTTTTAGTCATTGCTGAGAAGGTGTTTGTGCAGCTTGTGGCTACGTGTGAGGGGGCGCATTTCCTAGGCAATGGCGGTTGCTGGTTCATAATCGGCTGGTAATTATTATGATACCGTATACAACATTAAAGTTTACAGTGCGTTCAAATGCATGCCTGAACTACTTCTAGCTACTTTCTAAAAGGGATATATTACCAAAAATATCTGTAATCCCCTCCA